>NW_015971799.1:404218-1004218 GCF_000732125.1 Scedosporium apiospermum
CCTTCCCCCCCACCCACAAACCCCCCCAACCGTTCCCGCGCTCCTCCGTCTCTCGCGATTGGCGGATCCCGTGCTGCGCCGGGACCAGAAAGATCAGGGATGTCCAAGAGGCGTAGTGTGCGGTTATAGGTTTAGATTATATAGATAAGGAGGATTCTCCGGAAGGCAAGAGAGACACTTTACCAAATAAAAACCCGGCACCCAGACCAAAGGGAAGGAGTCTCCTCCCTTCGCCCCTTCCCCAACCGCCAGTCACCCACCAAAGCTTTATATACGCCCCCAAGCCCCAAAGTTTCCAACCGAGCAGCACTGCAGGGTGCACTCGGGGATGGCTTCCCCAAACTTGCTCAATGGTTGTTACAGTAAAAACTGCGGTTTTTCGTAGCCTCGGTCGTTTCGACGCCCGGGGTGAGCTTTTTGCACCTTTTTTTTTTTTTTCCCCCTTCCACGTTCCTTAAAAATTCGCGCCAATGATGAATGAGAATAGGACCACTTTCAGCCCTGACGTGTTTTCAGCGCGTTTGCGTAGGTAGGCTGAGTGGCTTGGGAAGAGGTGGGAGAGGACGACATATGCGACGGCGGTTGGGTTCGAGGAGGAGTTGTTCAATGGGGTTGGTTTTGGGTGGTCTCAATGAGCATGACTGTTGATGTTTTCTCTTCTCCCCTTGACCTTGGGATGATAAGTAGTGCTATATACATGGCCCCCGGGGATTTGATGAACATAGTGATATGAACGGCCGGGTAAGGATGGAATGCGTTTAATGTGAGAATAGTAGAAACAGTGGCCTCCATCATGAGTAGGAAAATCCATAAATTAAAGAGCAAGCCCATCGGTCACCATGAAATCAAACCCAGGACAAGACCATACACATCTTTCCCTCTCTCCGAGTCGTTGCAGCATCTACATAAACTTCCCTTTAATCGATCCCAACACCAAATTCCTCTGCTGCCTCTTCACAACCTTACTAACATCATCCGCCCACCCCTGCGACGCATCCTGCAACTTATCCATACTATCCCCCATCAAATTCAACTTCTCCGTCCTCTCATTCAGCTGCCTCGTCAAATACTCCCCCCACCCTTCCTGACTCCCTCCGGCGGCACTCGGACCCGCCGCGCCCGCCGCACCCCCCTGCGAAAGCCTCATAGCCCGCTGCTCTGCCGCCGCCACCTCCAACATCCTCTTACTCGGCGGCCTATCCGGCCCACCGATGAGCAAATCCAGATCCGTCGGCGACACGTACTGCGTGCCCGAGATCCACTGCAGGTTCGAGATCGTCGGGCGCGGTGGCGTCGCGAGCTCAGGGTTAAGGATGAGATCGGCCGAGTTGGCGAGGGGTTCGCCGAGGCCCCAGACGTGGAAGAGGGCGAGCTCGCTGGGGCCGTTCCAGCCGAAGACGTAGCCGTTTTCAGTGGCGAGGGTGGCGGAGCGGCGGGTTGAGTCAAGTTGTGCTGGAAGGGGCGCTTTGGCGATCTCTTTGAGAGCGGGGATGGTGAAGGCGCGCGTGGTGTTGTCGCCGAAGACGCCGACTATGACGGTGCCGCGGTAGTCGAGCTCGGTGACGGAGGCGGCGTCGCAGAGGATGTCGTCGAAGGATTTGGAGGCACCTTTGGATGTTGCGGGTTTGAAGACGCGGATTTCCGTTTGCGTGACTGGTAGCTTGTTAGGAGGGTGTGTCCCGAAGAAAAAGAAAGAATAAGTTCGGAAGAGAATTGTGACTTACCAACAACCAAGACTCCATTCACCTGCTGCCCACTCCTCAAACCAGCCACCACCGGACCCGTAGCAGAAGCAATCTTCCCCGTATCCGCGACGATCGGGCAAATAGCAACGATGGGGTCCCCAAAGTCCACCACTCCCGCAAACTTGACAGTGTACCCCTCCCCGCCAGCAGGCAGCAGCTTGAAGGTAATGACCTTGCCCGTGTTGGTGCCGACGAAGCACGCGATGCTCGAGTAGCTATCGCCCTCGAGCGTCATGACGCCGAACTTGACTTCGACGGGCCATTCCCTCCGGGCGGTCGTCTTACCCTTGAGGAACGACGAGCGCTTCTCGCTCTTGGCGAACTCCGACAAGGACGCCTGGAAAATGATGGCGGGACCACGCAGGTCGATGATGCTGAAGAAGCCGCCCTCGGACCCGGCGGCGACGAACCCCACGTCGGACACGCACAGCGCGGTAATAGAGCCCTTGGCCATGTCGTACAGGGTGAAGGGCTGGAGGCCGGACTTCAGGGGCGGTTCGGCGCGCGAGGTGATGTCGGTGAGACCGCCCGGGTTTGGCTCGTGCGGTTGGGCGCTGTCTCGACCGTAGAACTGGTTCGGCCCCCACCGGTAGATAACAACCTCACCGGCCGTCGTACCGGCGGCGAACTCGCCGGTGCTCGAAGCCATGCTCATGGCGCTAATCTCGACGCTGTCATACCTCGATATAGCCCTCGCGACATCCACCTGCAGCTGCGAGTCGTTCTCGATGTCGTCGCCATGGCCGGAATCCCAGATGCGAACGGTGCCGTCAGCGTGTGCGACCTGAAGGATAGTCCGGTTCTCGAACTTCCTCTTGGGTTTCACGGCCTCGGCTCCTCCCGTTAGGATGGGGTCGCCTTGGTTTCTCGTTTCGACCATGCCGAGCCATCGTGTCCGCTCGACGGTTGCAACATTGACCTTCGTGACGAACGGGTGTACAAAGTGCAGAGATGGATGTAGCTGATTCGTAGGACTGATGGGGTAGCCCGAAGGGAAGCTCAATGTGAGCAGCTCGCCAGATGTCAACAGCGCAATGATGGCAATCGGGTCCTGAGCGCCGTTAAAGTGCGGCGAAGATCGCGCAATCAGCTGATAGTCCTCGACCTGGACGCCCGGAGGCAAGGGCAGGCTGATGTGTCTCCTCCCGCAGAAATGATCCGATAGGGCCTGCCACGACGACGTAGCGTACATGGGAGTCGGGCCCAAATCGATAAACGTCAGTCCTTGCTGAGGATCCTCGGGCGAGTGGCCACCAGCAATCAGCAGGCCAGTATCGTCGGGATTCTCTTTGCAACACCACGAAATCTTCGTGAAGGGCGCAATCATCTTTGGCACCGGCTGCTGCCTCGTTGGTTGGTCAACCCTCATGTCCATCAGCGTCCTCGCCATGAGCAGCTTCCCTTCCTTCGTATCCCAAAACACTAGGCTCCCATCATCATGGGCCGTCAACACAAAGGTCCCGGAAGGATGCCACTGCGCATGCGTAAGTCTCGGCGTCCTCGTCGTATCGGTCGCAAAAGCCTTCCCGCCCGGAGCGCCGGGTGGCAAGACGTACTCGAAGAAGAGCTGCGGTTGGGCCTGCTTGATGGAGTAGATGACGGCGCCGTGGGTGTAGGAAATTAACAGCTTCCCAATATCCCTCGGGTGAAAGGCGATGTCGACAATCTGGACCTGCCTCGCGTGAGGGTCCCTCTCCTTCCAAAAGTTCGGCAGCCGAAACGACCTCGCGATCCTCTCCCGATCCAGGTCATAGGCTAGTATATCTCCGTTGGTGAGCCCCAGCATCGCCCAATCCAGCATGGGATCGGTCGCAATGCACACGCCGCCGCCGGGCACAATACCGCCGGCGATGCGTTTGGCCGAATTCAAATCCCATATCGTCAGCTCGTTCCGACTATCGAGGCTCACAAGTTTATTCCCCGTGAAGTGCAGCGAGCGCAAGGACGTGGGTTTCGCGGGCTGGAAGGTCTTTTGCACGCGTCGCTGCCCGAATATGTAAATCTTTCCATCGCCGAATTTACTCTCGTTCGTGCCGACTGCTAATAGCGATTGTACGGGGTCGTAGGCAAGGCAGCTATTTTTCCGATTGAAACCCTGGGGTCAGCCTCGTTGACGTCATGATATTTTCTCTTTCCCCTTTTTCGGCGGGGGCGGGGAGCTTGGCCTGTGCGGGGCAAGGCAGAGAGGGGTCAAAGGTAGTTTAGATGAGAGAGGGGCACGCACAGAGGGGCAAGCAAAAGGCCTGCACCACACTGAGGCTGTGATCAAGCCAGGTGGCTTCGACCTGTTGCCCGTTGGCACTACTGGCAGACATACCTGATCTGAGAGTTAATTCCGTACCGAGCAAGGTCGTCGGGGCAGAAGTCGGTGGATGCGATATTCGCGGACAGGTCATGCTGCATGCCCGTCTGCTTCCCGCGCAAAAACCCAGCCATAGTGGTTCTCTTTAAGTTTGTGGTGATGAAGGTGGATGGGATGGGGATGACGGAAAGTCAATGAGCACTGAATGGGAGATGACGCGTCTTAAGTTCGAATGGCGCTGGCGCTGTTCAGGGCGACAGGGTCTGTGGTGGATGAAGACTCCCTCCAGGGGAAGGTCAAATTCGGGTGGGGTTGTTCTTCAGCAGAGCAAGGACTGATCGGCTGATGCGGCGCGAAAGTCGTAACAACAACGAGCAATGCAGATTATACGCAAAGAAGACAAACTCGACGATGCACTTGTTCCCACCAGTTGGACAGGAATGAGTGAAGACCGTTGAGATGCATCAACTGATTCGAAGATTGATCAGGTGCAGACACATGGAGGAAGTGTCAACAGCCGCCCGCCAGTCCACGACCGAATCCCAGACATGTGAATCAATTTCTCAACATGGCAGACGTTTTACGTTTCCAAAACAATCTCAACAGAGAAGAGAGGAGCCGCCAAGATTTCGCCCAGGCCGCAAATCCCGAACTCCGCGTCATTTCCAATGAGATGCCATTCTCTCGAGTGTTCCTCGGCGTACGAACCTGGCTTGCAGGGAGGAGAAATACCGACGTCGGCACCAATTCAGCAAAGACGCGAGGCATCGAGATACAAAGAAGGACGAAGAGCAGAAATTGTGACACTAAATTGCAAAATACAGGCCAAGACTGGCTCCCTGTACCACGAGCGGGGAGGAGGAAAGCTCCAGTTTCGGAAGGTCACGCAATGAAAAGGGATCTCGAGGGAAGATAGTTCATGTTCGTTTGAATTATGAGCCATCAGAGTTCAAAGCATACCTCGTACTCATCACATCGGTCACCGAGAATCCTTCAAATCCGGCCGAAGATTTTTATATTAATATTCAAGCCGCCAAGGTGTCTTCGTGTGTCAAACTCACGACTTCTGCTGCGGGGGACAAGAACTCCGGCCGGAACCCCTTCGCGCCCGAACATCCACCTCGGAAATTAAAGAACACCGAGATGAAGTCCGCTTTTCGTGTCGTTAGACCATGGCTTTAACACCACACAGCACAGGTAACATCAACGCGGCTTGGCTTGAAATGAAAGAAAAGGAAAAAAAGAAATTGTCCCGTGTCCCTAGACAAAGACCCCCAATAGCAATTGTATCCCGATAAAAAAAGAAAAGAAAAAAGAAAGAAAAACAAGTTCATGAAAAGAAGAGAAAGAAAAGAAAGAGAAAAATGAAAAATGAAGAAATCGTGATCGTAAAACGACGCTCAACACCATCGGAAGTGAAAGAGTCGGAAAAGATGGAAAGTGAAGGAGAGGAAGCAAGGAAGTAAGGCAAGGTAAATAAAATGATCAAGCCCCCCAAAAGGAAGATTCGCCAATCCCCGAAAACCAAAAGACAGTCCAAGACACCATTCCATGCCTCCAACGCATCACACAAACAGTACAAGACCATTTCCGATTCTCAGAAAAAGAAGAAAAACCCGAACATCCTTCCCCATAAGGGAACCATCAATTCTTACTTCCTACGCCGTATATCCTTCGCTCCCTCGGCGCCCCTCACAAACCCACACCTCTTGACCATCTCCTCGACGTCGAAATCCTCCGCGTCCGCGTGCGCCGTCTTGAGGTGCCGCACAAAGTTGTCGCGCCTGTTGTAGACGTGACCCGTGCGTGCCTTGATGCACCCCTCGATGCGGCACTTGAAGGCCAGACCTTTCTCGTGGGCTACGCTCTGGTGACGCTTGAGCTCTTTCCGGGTGGGGAAGGAGAGCGAGCAGACGTCGCACTGCGAGGCGGAGCCACTTGTGTCTTGGCCGACAACGTTGGACCGCGTACTGTTGGAATCAGAGTCAGCCAGATGGCCAAAAAGAAATAATAATAATAAATAAATCAAAGGGAAAAAAATAAGGAAGAGCTAGAAACTTACATGAGGGTCGGCGGGCGGGTAGTAGTAGTAGTAGTAAATCCGAGACCGTAACCAGCATTAAGTTGAGCCGGCCACGACATGGACGTACTAGCCGCCGGCGACAAGACGTAGTTTCCCGCAGGGCTCTCCGCGAGGTTTAGCTCTAGATCTGGCATCGGAGAGCCGAACGAAGAATAGGAGACGGCGCTGCCGTGTGGTGACGCCGTGGCAGAGATTGGAATCCATGGTGACGAGGTCGACGACGAGAGCGCCGGCGACGTGTTGTACCCATACGACGGGTCGGTGAAGTCGAAGTCGAATACGGTCGTCGGCAGGAGCGGCGAGGCCGTATGCGATCCTAGGGTGACTGGCGCTGGTGCCGTGGTCAGCGCTGTGGCTGTGACGGTAACTGTCGATGCCGTTATCGCTGGCCCTGGCGATGGCGCTGGCGCTGGTGCAATGTGAATTGGTGTCGGTGCCGGTGCCGGTGCGATCGGGATTAGGGATGCTGTCGGCGCTGCCGTTTGCTGAGGTTGGGGAGGAGGTGGACACGGATCCGGTTCCGGATCGAGATCCACGCAGAATTCGGAGAAAGGAATTGTGAACGGCGTGGGGAGGCTCTCGGGGGTGGATGTTGTTGTCGACGTCGTGGTTGATGATGATGCTGTTGTGGTCGTGATCGGGTCGTTAACCGGAGGACTGAATCGTCGCTCAAGCCAGTAATCGCAGAAACAAAACTCGAGGTTGGAAAGAAAACAGGGGCAATTGCTATCGGGCGGGAGTTGGGGTAGTTGGATGTTGTTCTTTGACACCGCCACCGTCACTGGTTTGGAGATGGGCCTTTATTTCAAAAGCCCAACGTCTGTGGTTGAGAAGGGGTTGTGGTTCAGATGTCGATCCGGCGACACGACAGGTTTAGTCTGCAGTTTTTGGGAGGCCGGGAGGAGTGAGGCACGTGAGAATGGGAATTGTGGGAAATAACGGAGGAGAGGGAAGCAAAGGTGATACTGATTGATGGTATGATGTGTTGTGAGAATGATGGATGTTTAAAGACTGAAACTAAAGTGTTCAGCTCTTCTTTAATAGTAAATCTTGATGGTAAGAGTAGTTCTAGTAGTGGTGATAGTAGTAGTAGTAGGAGTAGTAGAAGTAATAGGAGGCGTTATTGTTGTAATGGCTGTGGTAGTAGTAGGTGAAGTGGTAGTCGTAGTAGTTGTGCATGCGGTAGTAATGGTACTCGTGGTAGAGCTGGAAAGCTGCTGCACGGGGATGCTGTAAATGCGAGTAGACAGTCGACGGCCAGAAACCCCGGTGGTTCAGAAAAGTTTGGGAGTGAAAGACCGAGATTCTTTATGGTGTGGGGATGACCCCTCATGCAGTGGACGATGTCTTGGAACGGACACCGAGAGAATAAGCCTTGGAATTGGAAGTGGTAGGAGTAGTAGTAGCGGCAGTCGTCTTTTGGATCGGCGGCTGTGTTATGGTACGTCCATGGTAATAAAGAGAGGTTGTATGCGGCGGCGGTGATGGTCGGAATGGTTGCTTGGTTAAACCGTCCCAGGTGCAGAGTGGAGATCAATGTCTACTTCGTACTGGCAGGGTAGTTGTTATCGACAACCGGGTCTTGCAGGGTCCGGGATCTGGTGAGGCTGCTATATATGTGTGGAAAAGAAGGCTAGTTTCCGATTGGAGAGGAAGGTATCAGATGGATCCGATGTTTACGGGTAGGCTGAATTTGGACCTATTTTTCTGTCTGTCTTTTCTTTTCTTCTATGTTTTGCCCGTGATTCCCCTGAGGCCAGTTAGGGCTTGGCGGCGCAGGGCAGATCGCGGGTGGTAGTAAGTAGCAAGGCGAAATCCCTTGGGTAAGGGTGGTTGCGAGTTGTCGCAACCAGAGTTGCAGTGTAGCAGTCGAGTCAAGTCGTCAAGCCGAGTCGAGCCGACGTGGTCAAGTGGCCAAGGGAGGTCAAGTGGTTTAACAAAAATGTAAGGCTAGCCTAGCTAAGAGCTAGATTGGGAGACCGATGGGTTTGGGAATAGCGCAGGATCAATTGATCAAACGCTTAGCGCAGTCAAAAAAGAGTGGGACGGCAGGATAAGAGGATAAAAATAAAAAATAAAAAAGAAGGGTCGTGCAATTGGGGAAGAAGGGGGGGAGTACACTTCCTATATAATCGTTGCGACAGATACTTGAGGAAGAATGGTTGCGCTGATCGATACCCTCCGAGAGAAGAAACATGGGAACGGGAAGCCAAGGTTCATGTTCCCACACCCCCAAGCCAGGCGGAATACCTGGGATCTACGGCTGGGATACTTTTGAAGATACCTTGTTGAGAGGTCGGGGTTGTGTCTGGGGCTTGGGGCTGGTTCGGGGCTGGACAATGATGGAGATCAATAAGAGTGGGGATTGCGGGCACCGGCGTCTTGTCCTGCATTTAGTGCAGTGTCGGATCGCTGTACACTATGAGTCGTATGAACGAAGTAGTGTTGAGTAGTGTAAATCGCCGATTAGTTCGATAACGCAGTGTCTGTTAGTAGTGTCGCGTACTCGGTATTATTCCTCGTGCTTGGGAATGGTATGTGCAAGTACTTTGTAGCGTGTGAATCCATCGATGATGTCAACCAAATGGAAGTACGAACGGACAAAGTAGTCGCCCATGATAGCACGAGTACTCCGGGCTGTACTCCGAGGAACTCTCTCTCAGATGGGCGGATCTCAGTACGTACCCCCGTCTTCCTCCGTCCCCAGTCCCCAGTCCCCAGTCTCCATCTCCGCATCCGCAGGGCCGGCCAACTAGCCAGGCCTAGGACTAGTGTACACTACAACCTTACAATTGCACTCCACGACACTAGCCAGGGCGGGCGGGTGCTCGACAGGTGAACTCAAAAAGAAGCTCAAGGTCAAGCACGGCGCAGGCGGGCCTCAGAACTCGACTTCCTACTGGATGAGGGCCTCGCAGGGTCCAGGATCAATTGCTTTGATTGATTGATGATGCATACCAAAAAGAAAGTGATCGCCTGGCGGAAACGAGCCGTTGGAGCCTAACGAAGAGCCCAACGAACCAATCCCCTGCCGCCGCCTCGAGAAATCCAACGCGCTCGACCAGTGGTATTGAGGGAAAAAGCACAACGATGTGGCAATGCTCTAACACGGGAGAATGAGTGGGATTTTAGGGGGCAGAAACTAATTGGGAATGAAGGGCACCAGTAGCGAAAAGCCCGAGCCGGTGTCGAAGAATAAAGTGTGGCGCCGAGGGTGACCTCCGTGACACCTGATAGCGGCTTGAGCTATGGGTGGTTGCACACCCCCCGCGGGGGTATCTTGTTTGTCACTTGCTTGTGTTACCTTGATGGTATTGTCTTTATCCGTAGTTTCTTCTTTTCTTTTGCATCTGATTCTTTTTTTTTTCTTAGTTCTTTTTCAGTTTATGGAACAAACGGTATTGTTGACCGTGGTGGTCTGGATATTAAACCTTACTCGGACTTGTGTCATTGATAGTGCTACGCTACCCTCATGCTTAGCTGGCGACACCTGTCTGTGGCTGTCTAACCCCCCTGTAGATACACGCGCTGCGCAGATAACCAGCAGCAATTGCGAGTGTACTTAGGACTTGTCACAGTGAGTGAATTGATTGATTCCAGGGGTTCTGCGAATCGCTGGCTTGTGCCAAGAGGGCCTCAAAATGACTGCACGTCAACAACCGAGTCGAGGAAGCTGGGCAAGTTGGGCTGCATCCGGGAAATCCCGATGTCCATATTTCCATTCACAATGATAACCATCCTTCCATTTACCTTTGAGGGTCCTGCCCATTCATCGTCCGGAGCTCAGCTGGGAAACACGGGCCCGGTATCCCCGTCCACGAGACAGCACAGGCGTATTCCAGAATTAGGCGATCAAATTGATAGTGATAATTTGCTCGGTAACATTTGAGAGAGATGATGACGACAAGGGGCGCTCCTGCGCCTCGTTTGGAATAAAACAAAAGGTCCCTTCGGACAGTCGGCACCTTCGCTCTATTTCTTGTTCCGTCGCAAAATCGACTACTTCGTAGGAGACCCTGAATTTGAGCTCGGAGCTAGGCTAGACGGGCGAGACTGGGCAATTGACGCGACTCAAGTTGAGAGAGACTTGGTCACGTGTGCACCCGCCCCGTCTGTTAGGCTTTCTCATGAAGGCGGGGGGTAGAACTGAATGCGGAGGATGTCGTAATGACGCCTTCAGCCCAACCCCTAAGAACCCACATCGTACCTCGTACCTTTGTACTTCGCGGGGCTTCCTGGCAGACTTGCCAGACACCGCCCGTCGCTTATCCCAAACAGGAAGGCTTCTAGATGCATTGCGCCTCCACAGACTTCGAACTTCGCAACCAAACTTTGGTTCAGAGTTCACGTGCCCCCCGTTTTTACCCGTCCGAGAAGCCCAATTCGACGAAAAAGAAATGTGGTCCTGCGGGGCGGAGTTCTTCTCGAAGGAAGCGAATGGCACACCCACCTCAATACCCTGATGCCCTCCATGCCCGATGTCATGATCAATCACGGAAACGTGAAGGCGGGAGATAACGCGATACGGTGGGAGAGAAGCGAAGTGGAAAAGGGGGGGCCGGTGGGGAAGGGTTACAGAGAAAGCTAAAAAGAAACTACCAAGGATGGAGCTTGCGATGAGGCGGAGGGGACGTTAACGCGAACTATATATCGACCTTGTGACAAGGGGGGGCCTCGCGTCGGTGTTCCTTCTCCGTTGTCCGAGCAGGGAAAATAAGAATGTTCCTTGAGTCTTCTTTGCTGTGAGGCGTGACCGAGATACTTGATTTGGACACCGACGTGCTTTCAGCTCTACCTCGCCTTGCTCGAGAACGCCACGCTGGGAACGATTTGCCGGTTCGTGCGAGGAGGTACAGACAGACTCGAGGCAGCACATTGGCTGGCAGGGGAGAGAAACTCAGGGAGCATGCATTGAGCAATGAGAGATGATCGTGGATTGATTGTGCCAGCCATGAGCTATTGTATCCAGAAGATGGACCCTTCAACCAGCGACGTCGCATCATGGACGGGGAAACTCTTCCACGTCGGCGATGTGTGCTGCGTGCGATGTGCGACGTGCGACGCCGGATTCTTTCCTCTCGTTATCATACACCCAACTCCGCTCCAAAAATGCCGTAATAAATTGCTCGCGCCTCACTCGAGCATCAAGGGATGCACCCATTTCTTGCCCCGCCTCCGCTCTGCATTCCTACTTCGTAACTTAAAACATCCCAAAGGGTCAAGCCCCAATCTCCCCGATCCTTGACGAGTCAAATGACGACATTAATCAATTCGGTCGTCCCCGAGCTTACTGTGTTCGCCCAAAGATCACGGACCCACGTCATCGTCGGTGAACCCCTAAGCGCTAATTGTTCTAGAAGAAAGGAAACCAAAAAATTAAGACGATAACCATTCAACACCCCAAACTAGAATTGACCAACCGAAAGCTTGTGATCCTCCCAACCAAGGCGCGACCAACAAACCCGTCCTAAACCCATCATGATGCAACCTCACTATCACCAGCCCCAGGAAAACAGCGAAGCTTAAAGTACAAAGTACCGAGCTACGGAGTACTTTCGTGAACTCCTTCGCACAAAACTAGTAATCCCGCCGAATCTGTCATCTGATGCCTTCTAGAAGCCTGCCAAGGTCCTTGGCGCGAATCCTAGGAGAACGAAACATTCTCCGCGGGAACCAGCAGTCCCTTCCGACGTACGCAAGTACGCTAGTTCTCATGATGTGATTGGGGTTGGCATTTTATTGTTAGTTTATAGAAACTGTAAATACTAGTCATTGAAACATTTCAGAGATAAGAAAACCCGTCGTGAGTTACCGCGTGATGCCCCCGCCTCTTAACGAGACTTCAAGACTCCCGCCAGTCCAACCCCAGACAAATAAGCTTCCTTTTTGGCTCCTTAACTCCGATTACCATCTCGGTGGAAGTATGAACGATTGGGTTTCGGGGAATTCTCTGCCGAGGCTCCGTCCCCTTCGGAGCCGAAGGAAAAAGGAAAAGGAAAACAAAGATCATACCTAGCCGACGTCCCGAAGAAGCCAGAGGGGTCGCCGTCTCCGTCCGGCCGGGCCCGATTCTTCGGAGCACTCAAGATGTTAAATAGAACATGCGTCATATTCTCCATCTCGAAGTGAATAAACTTGAAGAACTCACACCCACACAAAATTGGAATTGGAATTCGCGGGGCAGCTCTGGTTACGTAAGGTATTTTACCCCTCCATAGCTCCTGCCCCGCGATGGAATCTGCAGAAAAAATGTTTGCATATCGAAAGCTTCAAATCGCGATCATACAATTCCATTTCGATATTCCGTAAAAAAAAAAAAAAAGGAAGTCCCGACCTAATTGATACACTTCCAACGCTCTTCCAAAATGAGACTAAGAGAACTCCAATCCCTAGAGCTGCCCGCCACGGCAGACTTCCACGTCCACCTGCGACAGGGCGACATGATGAAGCTCGTCACGCCCACCATTCGCAAAGGTGGGGTGGACACTGTCTACGTGATGGTATGGATCGCGCAGCTCTTTAGCTTGTCATCCCGCTGACCCGGCGAAACAAAAAAAGCCAAACTTGACTCCCCCTATTACGACTGTAGCCAGAGCCTTGGAGTACAAGGCTGAGCTCGAAGCTATTGACCACAGTGTCAAGTATCTCATGTCCCTCTTCGTACGTTTCCCTCCGAGCCAGAAATGTCGTCCGACCTTTGTCGAGCTTTGTCGCTTACACTGCACGTCCCGTCTTAGCTTCATCCGGATGTGACACCCGAAGTCATCACTGAAGCTGCCAAGGCAGGCATCTCCGGCGTAAAGCTCTATCCCCAAGGTAAACCCTTGCCTCCCCACCCTCTCTTCCCCTGTTTTCTGTTCCAACACACGAATTACTAACAAGTGTTGTTCCAGGCGTCACCACAAACTCCGAGAATGGCGTCAGCACCATCGAAGACTACTTCCCCGTCTTCACCGCTATGGAAAAGCACGACCTCGTCCTGAACCTCCACGGCGAGGCTGTCAGCGGCCCGCCCGACCTCACGCTTGAGGAGGCCTTCCTCCCCATGCTCAAGAAGATCCACGAGGCGCATCCCAATCTGCGCATTGTGCTAGAGCACTGCTCTACTAAGGCCGCTGTCGCTGCTGTCCGCGCTTGCGGACCTTCCGTTGGCGGTGAGCAAAATACACCCTATCTCCCTATCCGCCAGGGTTTTTTTTTAAAGTCCCCTATTTTGCCCTTCCACATTGCTAACGTGTTTGCCCTTTTCCAGCGACCATCACCGCCCACCATCTCTTCCTCACCGGAGACATCAGCCGCGTCAACCCCCACGCCTTCTGCAAGCCCATCCCCAAAACCCCAGAGGATAGAGATGCCCTCCTCCAGGCCGTCGTCAGCGGCGACACCAAGTTCTTCTTGTACGTACACACATCTTCCTCCCCCCACCATTCTCACCTCATCACGAAAGCCCACAAACCACTAACGTATCTACTCACAACAGCGGCTCTGACTCCGCCCCTCACCCCCTAACCGCCAAAACCGCCTCCCAATCCCCGCCAGCAGGCGTCTTCACCCAACCCCTCGCGACGCAATACGTCATCCTCGCCCTCGAGGAAGCCACCGAACGCGGCGTCGTCAAGGAGGAGGACGTCACCCAGGAGCGCCTGGCGCAGTTCCTCAGCCTGTCGGGGAGGAAGTTCTACAAGCTTCTCCACGGCGAGGGCGAGGTTCCCCGGATCAAGCTCGAGAGGAAGGCGTCGAGGATTCCTACGCATATTGCGAATGAGGCGGGGACGCTGCAGGTTGGGTTGGTGAGGGCTGAGACGCCGATTATGAGTTTGAGCTGGGTTTAGTGCTTTGGGTTAGGACTGTGCATAGCGAGGAAAAGGGGGAATGAAAGGAAAAGAAAAGTGAAGATGAAGATGAAGAATTCATACTCGAGAAACTGTAGATATAATAAACACATGGCTGGCGTAACAACCCTGCCCCCTCCCATGGACCCCTGTGAAGATCGCAGCTATGCTGATCAGACAGTCCATCCACCCACCTGCCTCCATCTGCCCCGTCCCACGTCTGCGGCTCCACGGAACCATCGCCGATACGACCGATTCTCTCTATTCCAACGATCCATTCCGTCATATGGTATCAGACAGCTGGGGGCCCCACAATATCCCCCCCCCCCCCCCCCCCCCAAAAAAAAAAAAAAAAAAAAAAAAAAAAAAGAGCACGACCGGGTTGTATCGTCGCCCAGAAGTTTCTTCAGGGTAGGCCGGCTAGAAGAGGGGCGTTCGATTCATCGCCTCAATCCAGGACCAAAATACGTACGCCTTTTTGTGAGATGCCACCGATAGTAGGTTCGGGAGCGATGGGCAACCACACCTAGAATCCTCCATCAGTTTTCAATAAAGGTCACAGAAGTATTACCACGTTGAATCAATCCGCTTTACCCACCCCAATTTCGATTGGCATCGAGCGTGCAATTGGTAACTAGCGAGACGGCGGACATGAACATACGCGACAGGAACACATTATAGAGCATCATAGAACATCACAAGAGGGGCAATTACGCATCGGCAATAGACATTATGGAATTTCATATATTGATTACCGATCTCGAAGAAGCCCTCTTCTTTCATCCGTTACCCATCACCCATTTCTCCATCGCTTCCTCTCCGCAATTCCGTTTTCCTTTTCCGTACTACCATCTTCTTCAGCGGTCAGATGCCCGGAAATACACTGCCGTCTTTTGTGAGACTTAGCGGGGACATCTGAGAACACAGATCTGCCGTTAACCCAAGCCTACTCACCGGCAATGCCACCTTGGTATCCGAATACTGAAGTGTGAGTGCAACACCACCAAGAAGAACACCGTCGGTCGCTCGAACAAGAGCCTAGATGTACCACATAGTACCAGGGAAGTAAGACTTGTTCTCCTTGTGAGCGTCGTCGCCAGAGCCCATGCCGAGGAGCGGGGCAGCATCGGTGCCGCGGGGTGGGTTCCAAGGCGTGTCGCCCTGCGCCATAGACCTGATCGCCTCCTTCACAGCGTCGGGGCCGGTTCGGGGACCCGAGCTAGTCGGAATCCGCTCGTGAGCACGCGCTCGGCTACTAGCCAAGTGGGCGTAGTACACGGCCGGATGCAACGACACCGAGGTCGTCGAACGGGCGTACGTGTAGCACTGCTCGTAAATCATCCGCTGCAACTCGTCGGGCTTGCAGTTAGCCTCATCGAGAATGACGTGGTAATGAACAGGACGCGCAGTTCCCTGGATGGCGACATGAGAGCAGAGGTAAAAGTCCCAATGGAACGGGTGAGTAACGTCGCGCTCGACGAGGGTTCCAGGAACTGGGTTGTTGTTCTTGTCACGCTGTGAGTCGGCTGGGAAGAACCGAATATGATGGCGCTTCGTAGCGACGATGACCGTGAACTTGGGGTGAACTCCCCTGTTTCCGAGCAATTCCTTCATCGCCTGAACCTCGTACTCGATTACTTGGGCGAACTGGCCCTCCGAGACTCCATCGCGGAAATAGTAAAGGTGCTGCGGTCGCTGCTTTACCTCCTTCTGGACCTCGGGAATCAAAGTCTTGAAGAAGCCCTCAATGTTCTGGCGTGTGAGCATCTCCACTCTATGTCCGTTGGTTTGAACGCCGGCGGCATAGCGGCAGGCATTGTCGTCAATCGACATGACCATGGAGGCCATGGAAGGGGCGTCAATTCCTGGGGATGAGTGGGAGACATCGACTCCGATGACCATCGTCGGCACCTTGAAGAAGGGCGGGCTAGGCAGCGAGTTATATACTCGGCTGGTGGCACCGCCAAGCTTGGCATTAACTTTCATACACACATTGCTGTGGTACTGGGGGTTATTCTTGTTCACATGGTCGGAAATTAGCATCTGTGTAAGAACCGCAAGGCGACAATCGGCCGACTTCTTCAAGCGAACATAAAGGTCCTCTCCATCCTTTCGCAAAAT
Source organism: Scedosporium apiospermum (assembly GCF_000732125.1). Lineage (NCBI taxonomy): Eukaryota > Fungi > Ascomycota > Sordariomycetes > Microascales > Microascaceae > Scedosporium > Scedosporium apiospermum. Next base: position 420,302 of record NW_015971799.1, read on the forward strand.
GCAGAAAATAAGGTCGGGAGCCGCCTTGAATTTGTTGACAAGTGCGTCATGGGCCTTCTTGAGGGCCTCGGCACAGTTGGGCGACTGCGACTCATCCCAAAACATGGGCTCGCCGGTAATGTTTCCGCCATGATTCTTGTACGTCTGCTTGAACGTCCGAGCGAAGGCTTGCACTACAGGACCCGTAATTCGCTTGTCAAAGCTAATGAAGCCCCAGGCGCGAAGGGCCCGTTTGTTGGCAACGAAAAATTTCTTGCCGCGAAGGTCCCAACGGCCAGCCAAGCCAGGATTGTGCTTGCCGCTGCCAAACTGGATGGTGGGAGGCGGCAGGATACAGGCATCAGTCCTCGTGAAGTTGGAATCGACTTTTAGGCCGAATTCCTTAAGATATGGGTCTCGCGAGTAATCGAGGCTGGAAAATCGATCCATAATGTTGTTCCGGCGCGCAGGGGGTCGAGTGACAGCAATCTTGATCATCTTGGCGGTCTGTTTTTCCCCGCAGTTAGCATCTGATATTGGGCTTCGTCTTTTCCAGTTATGCATGAACGCCATTAGGAGGGGTATTACTTACATCCGTGCCGTCTAGCTTGAAAGGGAAACGCTGCATCGGCAGGATGTAACAAAGTTCGATAGGCACATAGCAACCCTTCTTGGTGGTTTCAATGATAGGGAAACCTGGGAACCTGAGGGGGCAGTTGTACTTCTCCTTGAAGTAATCGGCGACGGTAACCCTGCGTCCGTGAACCTCAAAAGTGACGGTCTGGGCCGTGGCTCCCTCAGTGCCAAACTTGGAATCATAGACAAAGCGGAACAGCGTGTGCTGCTTGCCTTCTCCCTGCCGTTGCCCGGCCTTCCTCTCCTGGTGGATCATGGTAAACTTCAACTTGTGGAAGCGTTTGAGGTTCAAGAACGCGGACGAGGGCTTAATCTCGCCCCTTACAGACGTCTGCGTCGGACGCAGAGCCTTAGCCTGGCCGATAGGAGACACTGCAACAAACCATTTGTTAGAATATTGAGGCAAATGGAATATGTCATTAGAAAAGGAGGGGATTGGTTTGGTTTTGGTCTCGGTACTTACGATTTCTGTAAGACTTGTCAACCATGGGGAGATAAGCGTTGACGAGCTCCAGCAACGTTTGACCACCTGCCCACATGGCTGTGTTCGCAACGTCGACGTTGATGCCGAGTCCGGTTCCTCCAGTCGCAATGGACTATTAAACAAAAAGTTAGTGCTGAGGCGACTGGGTATGCGGTTTCCGATGCTTACCTGGCAGAGACGGATCGACGCGTAGGCGCCCATCGCAACCTCGTTATAACCAGAGAGGGGGAAACGTTTGTCGCTCTCGCGGTAAAAGTTACGCTTGATGGAAATCAAGTTCTCAGACGGCCACTGGCGGATGAGATGGTCCAAGAAGTCTAGGTGACGAGGTCAGATTCGGTTATTGACGTATTTCAAAATAATTGCAGAGAAGGCAGAGAAAACACTTACTCATACACTCAAGGACCGTATTGTCCCAAGCGACCCTCCCCGAAAGGTAGGCATTAAGGGCACTCATCTGGATGGTAGTCGTCTTCTTCATGATGAAGTAGAATTTATTGGTCCCCCTGTTGTTAGGGCGACCCTCGTCCAGGTCAATGTGTAGTCGCATCTCACCACGATCAATCAACACGGTGGACCTTGCAAAGGTTAGCATCACTTCTCTTCCATATGTACCTCTGGCGTAGAACTCACCAGGCAAGCTTGTTTCCGTCGTAGAGCCACTTGGCGGGCTTCTTCGTGAGCTCCCTCTGCACTTTCTCATGATGCCACAGTTTCTTGATAAGGGCCAACTCAAGCTTGGGAACTGGTGAGATGGTGATCTGTTATCTTGTCAGGACGAAAGCGCAGAACGGTCATGAAGAATGTGAATTTCTCATATACTTACATCATATTGATATACCTTGGGCATTGGCTGCCGGAACGCGGTAACAGCGAACTGGTTGATATCAACCTTGGCGGGCTTGCCTCGAGTGTTGAATCCAGGACGCTTGGCAAAGCGGCCATCAATAGGACTCTAGGGAATATGTTAGTTGCCCACTGGATATTACCGGTTTCACGGCACATTGGAGGGATGAAGACGGGGGATCATTACCTTCATGTATGCCTCGGGGGGCAAGTCAACACGGGTATTCCTCCTCTCTTTAGGGGCCTGCTCAGGTTTGGCCGGATCAAATCCCAAACCAGGGCCAAAGGGATTCTGGGGTTTCTCGCCCGAGGTTGATCCCGAAGTAGAACCAGCTCGGGAGCGAGAAGGGGACTGTCCCCGCGACGGAGATCGGTGAGGAGGAGAACCTCCAGATTGAGAGCCGCCGGAGCGACTAGGGCTTACGGGACTCATCCTTGCCTGAAGTCAAAATGAAAAGAAGGATAAAGTGGTATCGGTAATTGTGTCTGCTGGGTCACAGCGTTAGAATTTTGAGTTTATTCCTGCAAGAATACTGTCAAAAGCGATGAGAGATGAGAGCGCGACGCCTCTAGAGTGAACTGGGGGAAGGTAGAGAGGGAAGCTAGGATAAATGATGGGATACAGAGAAGCGAAGGAGAGGAAGAAGAGAAGAAGAGAAGGCCTCAGAGTTGAGAGAAGTTCTCGCCTTAAATAGTTGTTGGGCACACCTAGAAAAGGTGGTGGGAAGGAAGCACTGCTGAGAGGAAGGCGCCATCGCCATTCAGGGCGAAGAGGCGCGTGATAAGGGCGGAAAACAGAAAACAACAAGGAAATTGTCACTTACCAAACGAGACGATGACCAGTTTCTGTTTGCTGGCGAATGCTATTGCTGGACACTGAGTGTCGGACGTAATGCCGTCGATTGTGAAGGAAGCTGGAGAATAAGAAAAATGTTAGCGACGAAGTGGCAAACTAAGGAGACTACGACGAAGAGCTATCTATAGATTGCGAGTGGTAAGGGAAAAGGGAACATACGAGATCTCCCAAGAGAGCGACCTTGCCAAGCCTTCCTGCAGAGAACGGTCGAAAGGTTTTCGCCCTGAGCGCTAAGCTATCGGCGAAAGCGTTATTAGGAGGCCGTAGAGGACTCAGCGAGGAAATAACCGGGATAAAGTCTGCGAAAATAAGGGATAGGGTTTGCAAAAGAGGGGCCTTCGATCGTTTGTGTCTGATGATTGAAGGTGTTTGAAGAAGAGAAGAGGGATGAGGGTGATGGGGATGGGGATGAAGAGGTGAGAGAGAGAGAGAGAAGAAGACGAGGAGATGGGGAGAGGAGAACTTGAAGAGAGCGCGTGTGTGGGAAGACAAAACAAAACCAGGGAGGAGCCCACTTGGGAGAGGCTGGAAAACTTGGGGGAAAGCGAGACGGGACGAGGCCCACACCGACTCTTTGCGGTGGAAGGTGGCAACCACCGTCCCTCGACAAACCTCAAAAATATATCGGGAGAGGGATAGAACAATGGCTTTGGGGCTGCAATGTGCGGACCGGTGGGATTGGAAGGCAGGAAGGAAGTGTGCTTGGGCGAACAGGGTATGTGTCGACAAGATTCCAGTCCAGACACATGGAACTCAATGCTTCCTCTGTCAGGGATCTACTAGACTTACCTGCACAATTGCAGCTCTCGGATGTCGGTGGTAATGGACCCCGATGAGGTCGGTGACAGAGAGAAGCCGGGTGTCAAGAGATCGATATGGCTCCCGAGAGAGCGTTGTCAGATGCAATATGGTGTTGTCAGATCGAGTTGGGTATGATTGAAGGTGCTTGAGAGGGCTTTGTTTGGACCAGAAAGGTTTGAGGGAGACGGGGAGATGGGTTTGTGATGTGTTTGGGGAAGAGTTCAAGTTTGGGTTTGGAGGGAGGAAACGGTTCTTTATATAGTTGAGGATTTGGGCTGGCTGATCTGTGCCAGGAGCTAGAAAGAATCAAATCACAAGCTCCATTAATGCTCTCATGAATCATGAAACCATGTTGTTCCATGAGAAGAACTGATCTGGGTAGGTGCTATTGCTAGATTTGGTTATGGAACCGTGGTTGAAGCATGTGGTGATGATCGCAGATGGAAAGGGCTGAGGATGTGTTAGTTGATTGCGAAGGTGGAAGGCGACCAGGGGGGGTGAATCAGGATGGGAGATATCACAAGCCAAGAGAGAATGACTGAATGTAAGGAACAGCCAACACAGTCATTGAGCTAACTGCCTCATAAGAGCAGCTGTTAACAGGGAGTTAGGATGTGAATGTTCTCATGGATGTGGCTTCTGCATTGGGGGACTCTTATCTGTCATGGCAGAGGGACTACCAAGGGCATCAGGAAGTAATGGGCTCACCAGATGTGGAAGATGGGACTTGAACCTGCCGGAAATCACAGGAAACAGGTCAGACTCCGTCATTGCAGCAGGATAGGACAGAGATATTGGTTGGAAATGGCCTTGTTACTATCCTGAGCCTAGATAAGATCCATTTGGATCCGCCAATGTCCCAGGAACAAAAGAAAGACGAAAAGCTGACTTCCGGGCGGGAAGGACAAATTTGGGATCATCCCATCAATCCTTTACCATGGTGGTGGCTGGTCGTGCTGTTTCGACGTTGGGTGGGCCAGCGGAGAGTCGAATCCGGACCTGCGTGGACTGCAGGGACCAACACTCTCCGAAAATTCGGACGCTAAGAAGTCAATTGACGCTGTCCGGAAAGCTGCATACTGACAGCGGATTGGCCCGTATCTGGAAGATGGTCTCAGTTTCATCACCGCTCGTCGCCAGGGGTTGAGGGGAGGCGCCTTCCAAGGCGGCGGCCGTAAACTACTCACCGAACCAGAAATCCCCGGACTGAATCAGACCTGTTTCCTATGACATTTGATGGCTAGCGTTTGGCATGACAAGGTTGGAAGGTCCTTTGGTGTGGCTGCAGATTGGCTCATGGCCGTTTGCTTCCAGTCTCCACATCGGGAGGATGCAGTTTGGACAGATTGCCAGAGTTATGGGATTCTGCGCCACCGAGTTTGCTCCTGCGTTTGGGAAGAGGAGAACTGCCAAATGTGGGCTGAAGTGGGCGGGCTGGCTTCATATGTAGTAGGGCATCACCAGTGGGGTGGAAACTGGAATGATTTGATTTCTATCATCTCGTCGATGGTTGGCAAAGTTGGCTGATGGGGTCCCTCTTGGCGCATCTGGGGAGAGTATGGGAGTCAAGCGACACAGACATTAGGACCTCAGCTCAAACAAGGCCAACAGGAAAATGAAACCGTCACTGATGAAGGAAGAATAAACCAGTCTGTTAAAATCGACAGTAACAAAAGGTGAAGAGGGAAGGAGAAAAAACAATCAATGGAGACACTCAAAAGGGTCTATTGTCACCTAAAGTCCATCATGTTTGAATGGAAAGGAAACCCTTGATGGAACCAAGATCCTTTTTTGATTGCCTACCAAGATGCCAACCTGAACTGAAACGATGTACAACGCGACCAGCCTCCAGAAGATCCTCCGAATATTCTCCAACTCGGCCACCCCTAAAAGGGAAAAGAGAAGAAGAAGAAGAAAAGACGAAAAAAAAAAAACCACAGTGAAAAAGTGACGAGTTACAACTCTATGTTGATGGGAAAAAAGAAACGATGACTCTGAGTAACGCCATTCCTCCCTCGAGAAGAAAGAAAGAGAATACAAAGGAACGGGGGGAAATGAAGAGAGAAGATACAAAGCCCTGGCCAGCGAAAGTCCTGAGGATTTTTCTGCTGTAAGGTTGCTTCGAATGGCCCGGCCTAATGAAGCCAGACGGTGTAGTGTACTGGGGACAAATCCATGCCCTCACACGTAATTCCTACCCGATACACGCATCCAAGGCAATCGAGATGAGACTGTGCTCGGCTAGAGTGTGAATGGCACTCGGCCAAAGTTTGGCTGTCACGGTTTAATACCGGTAGCCGCCATACTGCTGCTGCGGCTGACCGTAGTTGGTCGGTGGCGCACTGTACGAGTGCTCGTAGCCTCGCGAGCTTGGCCGCTGTGGCGGAAAGGCGGCAGCGATATGTCCTGGTCGCCCCGCCCCCCCTGTATACGGGCTTTGAGACCGCTGGTAAGGCGGGTAACCGGCAGCAGTGTGTCGCGTGGGTCCGCCTTGCCGGTCCTGAGAAGCCTTCCACGTTGCAAAATCTGGAATCACCGTCGTTTGAAGGAGCTTCGTCATCGATACCGGGTTGAATCTCGCCGAATCGTACGTAGAGGCAGGAGGGAGGATATTCAGGAAGAAAGTCAACTCTCGGTGCAACGCAGAGCTCCGATCGCGACGCTGCTGGTCGAGGCGGCGGCCTGCGGCCCCCTTGAGAGGCGATTCGCCTCGCGCCAGTTTCCGGGGGCGGTTAAGATCCTCGTACTCATCTCCCGCGAATGGCCGTTTGGGCGACGCGGTGGCCCGGATGTATTGAGGACGAGGGGATCCGTGGATGGGCGGCACGGGGCTCTGTGTCCGGCGTGCGGAAGGGGGTTGCTCGATGGAAGGCATGACCATCTTGGGTCGCAGCTGGGCGGCGGGCGAGACAATGATCCGTGCCATGATCGGGTCGAACTTGGGCGTCGAGTATCGCTGGGAGAAGTTGGCCAGCTTTGGATCATCGGGGAAGAGTTCGGCCATACGCGCCTCGAGCTTGGATATTTGAGCGAGCTCTCCGAACTGGGATTCATATTTGTGGAAATAGGCATAGAGAGGCTTTGCCCTCGACACAGTTTCCGGCTTTTGCGTGAGGCGGTTGACACAGGTTTCGAAAACTACTCGCGCGTCTATGAAAAGACGGGTCAGCATTGCAACAAACGTGCATGAGTCTTGGAAGCAAGAAGAACGGGCCGAAACTTACTCGTAGTATCGTCCTTGGAGTGCAGGTACTTGAGGTATTCCAAGAGATAATTCTCGTCTTCGGGGAACAGCGTCATGCCGCGCTCAAAGATCTTGGCGCCGACGGGATCTCTGTAAACTACCGATTCCATGAGAGCCACTGCCACATACACATCGCTGGTGAGCTTTCCGCGTTTGCGAGCCTCGACGAAAACCTGTCGAAGGCCGCCGACACCAACACCACCCTTGCCCTGGATCCGGCGCATGGCACGAGCCAAAGCGATCCAGACATGGGATATAGTCTTGGAAAGAAGGTCGGCGCGAGCTGCGTAGCCTTGCTTAATAGCCTTGAGTCGGTTCTCCTTCTCTGCGTTATTCTTGGGCGCGTCATATTCATCCTCATCGTCGTAGCTCTCTGCGGCGTTTGAAGGGTTGGCGGCAAACATTCGCTCAACCCGGGCGACGTCTGCCTGCTCCTTCTCTTTGAGATCTTTGCACATATCGTAGAGTCTATCGAGAACCTTGTTGTAGGGTTGTCCGACAGCGGTGGCAAACTCTCGCTTCGCATCGTCGCTCTCACCTCCGACATGGGTCGATTCGATCCTGTCGGCGTGCTTCAACGCAAGGAGCACGCTCTCGGGGTTCGCTGCAATCCCTTGGGTGAGGAATTCGAGACCTGTGTCCTGATTGTTCTGGGCGATTTGATTCCGGAAGCACCACTCAGCAGCGTCGACCCACATCTCGGGCACGAAGCGAAGCGCCATGAGGGCTTGGCGATAACAATGTAGGATTCGCTGCTTGAAAGTCGCGGGCTCATCCGCTTCGAGAACGAGGGGATCCTCTTTCTCCCAAGCAATCCACTTCTTCCAGATCTCAACCTGATCAAGGAATTCAACATCACCCTCAAAGCCTGGGGCGGGAGGTAGCCTAGGATAGGTGGTCCGGTTAAGGTTTCGAGTAATGTTATCAAGAGCAATGTTGGCACTCTTAGCTGACATGTAAGAGGGTGAGCGCTCTTGGATGAATTTACGACCCTGTGAAAAGTAAAATCAATGTTAGCGCTTAAGCCCTTAGGTTAATGGGAAAAACCAGGCTTCCTTGGACTTGACTTACAGTCATCTTGTTCAGGCCCATCTCAAACTGATCATACTCCTTCCACAGATTGTTCACAGCAGAAGTGGGAACACATATAGCCCGTTGATAAGCCTTTCGAAGCTGGTCCATCTTTTGCTGATCTTGCCAGTTTCCTCCGCCAATTTGTCCGGGGCCGCTTCGGATGAATTGGATATAATCTTGCCATATCTGAGCCGAATCCTTATCAACACCAATAGTGTCAATGACAAATTCATAAGCCTGAGTTACAACCTTTCGAGCACGGCCATCCGGATCATTGTTGAGATCGTTCCGTCGACGGATGTAGTTCAGGTAAACAGTCCAGAGTCGAACGTTGGGGGCGAGCATGAGACAGCGACCGAAAAGACGTTCGGCTTCGACGAAATTGTTCAGACCGAGCTCCAATTCTACCCAAGAAGCCCAGGCCTCAGCCTAGAGTCGATCAATGAAGGTTAGTACGGAGAGGGTTCCAGCTATCTTCCGCCAGCGGGTCAATCGACGCTAAGAAACTCACCGATTGGGGGAAAATCTCGAGGAACCGCCCATAGGCCGAGCGCAGCTCATCTAGGCTATTACGACGACGATACTCCTCGATTAGTCCCAGCCATGCATCCATATCTCCGCGGGGATCGGCTTTGACTCGATCCTCCAAAACGGCAGCGCGATTTACGGTGTCCTGACCCGATAGGGCGGCCACCTGTGGGTGGAGCAGAGGGTTGCCTGTTGCATGGGAAGCAGCGGATCCATTGGTCACCTGGAGATCTTGAACGCGAGACGCAGATGGTACCGCTTGGTCCTGAGAAGGGACAGCCTCGGTGGGGGCACTCGCCGCTCCTCCCGAGATGGCAGCGGGAACGTTAGCCGCAGTTGCAGCGCTGCCTTGCTCTTCCTCTTCCTCATCAGAGTCTTCTTGGATTATGAAGCCGCCGGTGGTCTGGGGCTTGGCAGGCTTGGGTTCCGGCACTGGCGGAGCACTAATGGCCTCCGGGTCATACTCGGCGCCATCGTCACCGAAATCTTCGCCATTGTCACCATAATCAGTTGAAGGGTTGGCACCGGTCAAACTAGGATCTTGAGTTTGCTCGTCGCTAAGTGGAATGTCGGGCTGATAGTCATCAGGTCCCTCGCCCTCCAGACCATCCTCTTCCCAAGACACGCCTTCGCCTCCGTAGGGCGTCTTGTCATTCACTTCATCCGCGGACATTATCGCGCCAGCCGGACCGGGTCGGCAGTAAGGGAAATGGGGGACGATGTCAAAGATCGAGCATAAGCGTCACCGTCGAGTTGTTGCAATCGTCGAGTGTCAGGAATAGAAGGGTATCTGTTTTAATAGACATATGATATGGTGAGAACGTGAAACCCTTCGCAAAAGTACATTTATTTCATCCATCAGGAATACTGATGATACTTACCTTGGTCTAGAGATGCTGCCTCTTGAAGGGACACGCCAAGCCCAGGTTCAGACACAGAGACCGCAAAAATCCTAGTCGCCAACAGCCGTAGTTTCAAGGGTTGGAGATGGCGAAGAATCCGTATCTCTAGATTTCCCCGGGAAGACAAAGAGCTCGAGAGCCTTTGAGGGGATGGGGAATTGTTCAAAGGCGGCCAGTCGCAGTTGGTCGACCAGGGAGTGGAGCTGTGGATATTTAAACCGTCGGGAGACTAGAGCTGTGTTGGAGAGGAAGAATGGTGTCGCATAAATGTAGAAAATAAAACAAATTGCAATCGCGCAAGAACAGAAATTGGCAGAGGGTTGAAACGGAGTAATGCTGAGATGATTTGGAGGCCTGTGGGCTGGAGTAAGGAAGCTTCTTTTGGAGGGCGACGAAAAAATGACCACGATCGACTGGAGATGGGAGATTGATGCAAGACGTGAGGCTGGCAAAGCGGCAGAATGTTCCTCGCTCCAAAAGCGGTGAGATTGCACAGGTGGAGCCGCTGGGACAAAAGAGAGGCACTGGCGCAAGCTGAATGGAGAATCTTCGGCTAATATTGGAAGTTTGTCTGTTAGACAATGTACTTCGTACTCTAGTTCTGGCTAAGTTGACGCCACATCGGCCCAACCCCGCCATTTGTGGCGCCAAATTTGTCCCTTGCTCCCTTGCCCAAAGCAAGTTTGACGTGTGGTGCTTAACGCGTCTAAAGTGCGTGCAGCGCAGGGCATCAATCCCCTTTCCGCCACGCGAATTTGCACGCAAAGGTCGCGTCAAGTTGTTGACTGTGTCTTGTTATCAAAATCATTTGATACCACTCTGCAAGTACATGTGTGGTCAGCCAGCCCAGCCCACCAGCCATCATCATTAGGCAAGCGCCTTCCTTCTCTCGGACCTCTCATCTCCTCGAAACGTCCTCCATTCCCTCCCGCTAGCTCTTTCAACCTTATCGTCGACCTCAGCCAGCTCTTGCTCTCGGGTTTCTTCTAGTCAAGTTTAGAAAACCCACTATTTTCTGCACCTTGATATTCTTTGCCTGCATCACCAGCTACCCCGCGCCGTCTCCCTTACAACACGATTTTACACCAGCACATTTGACCGTCTGAGACCATCGAAGGATAACCTGAGTCAAGATGTCTGTTGTGACGCTTCTCGGAGTGGATGTCTTGAACAATCCCGCCAAATTCACCGATAAATATGAATTTGAGATTACCTTTGAGTGCCTCGAGCCCCTCGAGAAAGGTATGCGCATTATTTACTTCATTCACACCGCCAGGTCTTGCAGCTCGACGCTTCTGTTTACTAACATCTTCCCTCATAGATCTCGAATGGAAATTAACCTATGTCGGTTCTGCTACCTCGTAAGTCCTCTACTGCCATTCGACGTGACGTTTCAGTTCACAATATTTTGGCGACCACCTCCGTCCTGCACTCTCGCAGCCATGGCTCTAACACCTCCCAAGTGACCAGTACGACCAAGAACTCGACTCGCTCCTCGTCGGCCCTATCCCTGTCGGCGTGAGCAAGTTTCCCTTCGAGGCGGACCCCCCCGATACTAAGCGTATTCCCGATTCCGACATCCTCGGTGTTACCGTGATTCTCCTTACCTGCGCCTACGACGGCCGCGAGTTCGTCCGAGTTGGCTACTATGTCAACAACGAATACGACTCGGAGGAGTTGAGCGCTGACCCTCCCGCGAAGCCCATCATCGAGCGGGTTCGTCGCAACATCCTAGCCGAGAAGCCTAGGGTGACGCGATTCGCCATCAAGTGGTACGTTCCATTTTACAAAATACGGTTTCTCGCGTGTTGGGTGCAAAATCTTTGGACAGTAATCTAACCAAAAGTTTTCTATAGGGATTCCGAAGCCTCTGCTCCCGCTGAGTTCCCTCCTGAACAACCCGAGGCTGATCTTGTCGCCGACGAGGAGGAATACGGCGCCGAGGAAGCAGATGAGGATGAGGCAGAAGTCGAAGCCAACGGTGAAGACGCCGGCGGCGACTCTAATATGGCCGATGCCGATAACGAGGCCGAAGCCGAGGTTAAGGATGACGAGGACGAGCTGTCGGACGACGGCAGTGTCGACATCGAGGGCGAGAGTGACGAGGATGAGGAGGGCGAGGAAGAGGAGGGCGAAGGAGACGCCATGGACGAGGACGCCATGGAGGTGGATGACGGCGGGAAGGCGAACGGCGCGAAGACTGCTGAAGTCGTCATGTCGCACTAGAGGGCTATCAACCACCCCATCGAGGGGTAGTTTTGATTTATTCCAGCATGTAATCATGGGCCCTTTCGGGCCCCCTCGCGCAAAGTTTCGGCTGAGTCTACCACATGAGCGGTACTTCACCAGGGCAAACGGCGTACGGAAAGGTGGTTTGTGCGGATAAGGTCTTGTTTGCAATGCACAAACAAAAACGGAGGGACCAGATAGAGATGGCTTCGGTTAATTGGTGGGAGGCAGGAGGGCAGGGGAAAGGACGGGCGGCCAGTTGCATCTAATCAAGCAAGAAGTAAGGGTTCTAAAGCATCCTTTTTGTTCACGAGATTTTGTTTTCTGGGCATTCTTTCCTTCTTGATACCTCTTTACCGTCTGGCTATCTGCCCGCCTACGGTGTTTCGCAATCAGTTATTGTATTGGCGCAGGCCAAAAATGACATTCAAGGCTAAAGGACTGGTTCCATAGGCAGTTTAATACAGGGGGGGTATCACGAAGGAACTCCAGATGCATTCAAATCTTGAAACTTTCTTGCCTGCATGCCACTAATCCTCCACGTCAGACATCTCATCGTATTCTCTGGCCGGGAGTGACTCAGAGTCGGACTCAGAGGACGACCCAGGGGGCACAGGCCCAGAGGAGAAGTAATGGAGAATGTGATGTATCGAATCCTTCGTTAAATAGCCGATCTTTTCTGGGTTCGTAGGTTCGTACACACGCTCCAGATCAACGGTCACAAGTCTTTCCCCGTCCACCAAGATAAGGTTCGCCATCGTCGGATCATCCTGGTAGACACCGTGCTGTTGAAGAGGCAGGAAAGCTTCCTTGAGTTTACGCCGCACCTCTGAAACCGTCAGATCAGTCACTTCAAAAAGAGGTAGGCCGTGGATATACGAGAGGACCAGGGCCGGTTGCCCTCCGTAATCAGCTTCGCCGTAGAGTATCGGAATGAAGCTCCCCTGTAGATCCTCGAGTTTCTTGTACATGCGCCTCTCATTGTGCCATTCGTCCTCCCATTCCGGCTCAGGCTTCCGGATCTTGAGGATGACGCAATCAGGGAGGAATGGTCCCGGCCACAGGCTTTTGACAATATTCTGAATCGGCTGGGGCAACCAAGATGTAACTTGGACAATGAGTGCGCTGATGAAGGTGCGTTGGATGACTAAGCGCAAAACATTGGTCCTTTGAGATTGTCTTTGCCGGGGAAGGTGGGCAGTCGCGCTCACGACGCTACCACGAAGGCGGAACTGCAAGACAATATTAGTCGATAGTCGCATTCCAATTGTATTGTCAGTATATACCTTGATATCCCTTGGAAATAGTTTATCCCCTTCCTCGCCCATGTTTTTAGCCGTTACATCACCTAACGTCAGAGTCGAAGATCGTGAGAAAGCACAGACAGGCGCGAGGATTTACGTCAATGGGGGATCGACTTCTCATTTCTGACATAATCCAGATTGGGACGCCTGCCGGAGTCTGGTGTAACGAAGCAGAACAGGCAGACAGCCACTGCATCCCCGCAAACTGACAAGATACATATTCGTCGCTCCTGTGAAGATGGGGGTGGTTCCCTTCGCTCCCCGTGCGCTATTTCTGACAGACGCCGCTTGATGTCTCATCCGATTCACAATGTCACATACCGTCGAAGACCTCATTGCCTCTCACCCGACGAACCCTGTAGAGAGAACCGGTCACGACACCACAACCGACAAAAAATGGACCAAGGAATTCCCGGCCATCACAAAGCTCGCCGTTCGAACCAGGCACGGTCCATACGCTCAAGCCGTTCAAGCTGATTTCGAACCAGCCCTCCTGCCTCTTTACGCCGATGACGAGATCCGGCTGACCGAGCGGGCATCACCTCCAACCTATCGGACTTGGAAATTCAGTACTGAGGAAGATATGGTCAATTGGTTTCACACCGAGGTCTCTAACGTCGTCCTCGGCGCCTTCACTAAGGCTCCATCCGTTCTGCAATCATCACACGAGAAACCCTTGGCCGATGCTAAGGCGGATGAAGTAGTTGATGTCGCGTATTCCATCGCGAGGGGTCGCACTCGAACCCATATCGTGATCGGGGAAATGAAGAGAAACCTGATCAGGAACAGACAGTGGCAAGATGGCAATTTAGAATCGAGTGCGCAGAAAAGCCTCTCACGAGAGCTTAGGGGGTAAGGCCTCCTTTCCTTTCCCCTACAGGCCTTTCTCCGTTTCTAACCACCAATGCTACTGCCCAAGTAGCTACGCATACAAGTACTCCTGCCCTCAGATATTTTGCTTTGACGGCGAGTACCTAGTCCTGCTACAGTTCAGGGCGATGAGCGTGAATGATATCAAAAGCCAGGATTGCAAAGTTGATTGCTGGGTGATCCCACGCGTCAACGACGGCGGTGTGACACTTCGATATGCCTTATATCGGTTTCTGGTCCAGGGCTTTCGGAGGTTCCAAGGGATGATAGCATACCCAGTCCGGTTAAGGGACATTCCACCGTACAAGCGTGAGTGGTATAATGGCCGGCCGCTTTGGAAGATAGATGGGACGATTGTCGCCATCCCGTTTGGCCACCGTAGGCGTGTCGATGCCCGTTACGGAGCATTTTACTGGAGTGCGACAGAGGAGTCGGATGTGCCTTTATTAACGGAACAGGGTTCGTGGGTGTATGACACTGAAGGGTTATGGGAGTTGGACTATCCGCTGCCGTGGGAAGTACACCCGGAAAATAGCCACCAAGTTTTGGCTTCTCATTCGCCCGACCAGAATGTCACTTCCTCCATGAGCCACGAGGGGAGAGCTACGTCTGGAAGCCACCAGACTGTGGCTACCTCTATGAACCCCTTCCTTATTGAGGATGATGACTTATACTTGGCGAACTAGTTCTAACTCGGTCTACCACAGACCCCAATCGCGGGGTTCCAACCCTAGAAATCTCTATTGAAATTCACCACTCAGCCATGGATGTAGAAGAGACAGAACCCTAACGAAATGGTGGCCTGTAGTGGACACCCGCCTCTTCAATGATCCCCTCGGAATACATAACGCCTACAGAAAGTTTTGATTTGAGGTATTCAGGGTGTCTGTACGAACTAAGTCCTTCCTAGCGATTTGGGTTGGGGTCTGGTGTTGAGGCTCCCAGGCCTTCGACTTGGCGGCTCTTGGTTCGGAGCAGTCGAGGCGTCGGTGAAGGCGGTAACATAGCGGAAGACAGATACATTCCCACGAGAGGCATTGTTCCCTACTCCGACGGTAAGATTGGCCCGAGTACTGTATGTAAGTCCGCAGCTCGTCAAGATATAAGCCTGACGGTTGGTCTAGCAAGCAGTCTGTCAATTGTACAACTAGGAAGCGTCGATTGAGTCCATTAATCGGCCAACAAAACATCCGAGGCTACAAGTACACACAAAACTCAGGATTAAGTCGCGGTTCGCCCTGGCCAATTCATCTAAATGGACAGCGTAGAAGGGTTGCAAGCCAAGTTACTTGCTATAGAACAAGGCGTGCAGGTAACTTGAAGAGGAGAAGTAGCGAGAGAAAGGTGAATGCGGAACACAGTATTATCTAAATAGCCCAAAGCTTTAACCCGCCATGACCTCGCTTTCGCGCGGTTTACAATCAAAACAGGTGTGAGGGTTTCGTCGAAAGGCGCATCGTCGGCAGACAGTGCCCACCTCGGCTTAAGGATTGGGCAGGCAAGGTCATGGAGAGGAGCAGAGGGCTCTACCGAGGAGGGGTCCCTGGAATGAGATACAAGTTGGACCTCCAAAAGCCAAAATTTACCTATTACAAGGCAAAGATGCGATTCGGGGCTAGGCGATTACCGACATGAGCTGTCAAAGACGCCCAGCGAAACCGACTGTTTACTTTAGCACCTTCGGGATAAGCTCAAGGTGCTAAGGTAACGACATTGGAAAGGGGCTGTGCTTCCAACTGGGACTACCAGCAGTCAAACTGCTCCAAGCCCCCTTCAGATCAACCCAAACAGAGATATGGATGGACCATGTGCTCAGTCAAAGTGCTGCTCAATTGTCGCTGTTAGTTTATTCCTCCGACCCACCCACACCTTTCAGCCCGGTTTTGCTCGCCTCGCTTTTTCGGTGTCTGGATACGGTAGGCAGAGAATTGGCCAGTAGCCCATCTCGATCATCTGCAACCCAACCCACCCATCTCCCTCGTGCTCCCATACCCCGAGTAGAAAACGCGGAGGAGGGGGCGTGGAGGGGTAAGGAGCATATTTCACTTGCCAGATTTGGGAGAATGGATCAATTGATGCTTTTCTGAAGCTCGGGGTTCATGCAACCCAGTCACAACTCACCTGCAGCCCTCGTGGTGGGCGCTGCTGGGCGCTGCTGGGCTTCTAGAACTACGTCACTTTATTCCGATCCACTTCCACGTCCCCGGAAAACTTGATTCGATCCAGAAATAGATGTGAGCTGGAAACGTTTGGGCTCTGTCTCCTCGTCTTCCCCGCGGGAAGAATCGGCGCCCGATAAGCCCTGCGATTTTCACACAGCGTCGGTGGGCTCCGACACTAGATTTCCTTGACAAGATCAAATGATGAAAAACAACCCAATGCTGTAGAGCGGGCTCAAGCCAGCCAGTCTTTCTTCTGCAAGGCAGCAGCAGCCTTAGCTTTGAAGAGGTCATGCGGCGTTAATATGCGTATGATACAAAATCTAGAGATCCTCATTTTTTAATTCTAACCATTTGTCCTTTCGATACTCACATTTTGTAGAGCCTGTCTTGATACTCTCCTCACTCACCAATGTGAAAGTGTCCATCACTTACATGAGTAATTGTGAACTTAGCAGTAAACCTCATCAAGTGTCTCCTCTCTTAGACGAACGAACCATGACCTCCTCCCCCCAGCCTCGCCTCGAAGAAGTCCTTAAAGCCCTCCAATCTCAAAACGAACTCCTCCTCCAACTAGTCCGCGACTCCGTCAATTCACCACAACCAACTCCCCAAGCGCCGACCAGCCGCGACCGCGCCAGCTCCCGCACCGCAACCGACATTCTCAACACACCTCCCCTCCGGCCCATCAACACCCCAACCCTCACGAGTTCTGAGTTCGGCCTTCCGGGCTCCCTCCGCCACTCGCGCCGCCAGACCGCCGAGCAACAACTCGCCAACGAGAGACGGACGCTCTTCGCCGAGCCGAAACACATCCCCGCGTCGCTTCATTCCAACTTCAGCACTGGCAGCGGCCATGAGTGCTCCGAGGATGACGTCCACTTTCTCCCGCTGCTCGAGCAGCCCTCGACCGCGCAACCACAGCAACGACAACGCTCCTCAACGACGACGATGGAAGTGAGGGGCGTCACCCGCACTTTAGACGCGGCGCATCTCGAGGACAAGGATCTGTTGTATTATCTCTTCAACACGGATTTTAGGGATGGAACCGCCGTTGCGATGCAGGACTTTATTAAGAAGCGGGCTGGCACGAGTATCGAGTGGGCACAGTCGCTGAGACACTTTGCTGCCTATGAGAACGAGAGCTATAGTAACTCGACGTGCGAGGTCTACGATGTTGGCGTCGACTGCATTGTGAGACAAGTTCAGGGAACGGAGGAGCCCTGTTCGAGCCCTCAGCAAGGGGATGGGGAGTGTTCTTGTGACGATGAGGACGAATGTCCCTCACCGGACCAGGTAGATGCGGCTGCTGTTTGGGATAAGATCAAGAACATAAACTATCCCACGGGAGACGCAACGGGCAGAATAACGTGAGTACAATCCGACCGCCCAAGGGGCCAAGCCAATCCTACGCATCAGCTCTATTAGCCCTCCCTCAGGATCCTAACTTCGAAAAAATCATAGAATCGTCCAGGAGCCCACGGCCCTCGTCTTCGGCTCCCTCCACTTCGCCATGTCCAAATACCTCGACATGGACGAACTCCTCACCCATCTCGTCACCTCCCAAGGCAACGCAAACAAAACAACCGCCTACATGAACCGCGCCTTTCCCCCCGAGCCCATCATCACCCAACCCACCCCATCCCCAGCCGGAGTCGGAGTCGGAGTCGGCACACATCCCCTCGCAATGAGAGACCCTTACATCCGCCACCGCAGCTTCTTCTTCGTCTTCAAATACTACACCGTAGTGGGCCAAGACCACGAGCCCGCCCCCTGGGAAAAATTCGACAAGCGCCCCGCGGATAAGAAATCCCAGGACCACATCGACATTGCCGAGTGTAGCTCCGTGTTGGCCCTCTCTCTGGGAGGTGAACCGACGCAGACGCGCATCCGCAGACGCAGGGGAAAGCCTCCTAGGGAGGGGTATGTGTTTCACACGTTTGCGCCGTGGCATTTGCTTAATATTCAGTCCTTCCCGGATGATGAACATACGGATCGGAGTGAAGATGAGGGAAAGACGCTTTTGAACGGACCGCATGCGTTTCTGGAGGCTTTGGTGGTCGAGTATCAGGATGCCACGAGAAGGAATCGCATCTTGCACGAGAAGATAACCAAGTTGGTTACACCTGATGTAAGCGAATAAACCCCCAATCCAGAGCCTCCATTGTTCACACATCTAACGTATAACAAACTAGATCAACTTCATGTTTGACAACAAGATCCGCGACAAGCTCCTCTTCGAAGACAAGCACTTCACCTGCACGTCCCGTCCCCAAACCCCATTTCCCCTTTCATGCCCGCAAAAGCTAACAGGCATCTCACGCAGACATCCGCCGCTACTTCTGGGCCTACATGTCCCTCGGCGTCATAAACACAAGCATAAAATCCATGCTAACCGCCTACGATGAAACCTTCACCCCCGCCTTCTGGTCCGGCACCCACCCCACCCTCTGGGCCCATCCCGATCCCTCTTCCCCCTCTGGCCAGCACTACCTCTCCCGCTTGGCCTCCCTCCGCGCCGACCTCGATCGCGTGCTCGCTGACTTGTGGGCTGTGTATCTCAAGAATGAGGAAACCCGCCGCGAGATCCAGAGTCTTCGGGAGCAGCTGTTTAGTGGCAGTTCGATTATGGAAAGTAGGCGGGCTATTGAACAGGGTGATAATATTCGGATTCTGACGCTGAGCTCAATGGTTTTCCTTCCTTTGACCTTTGTCACGGTAAGCTCATCGACTCCCCCCAGGCAATCCTCTTCTTAGAGACTTCTAGAAAGAGAGAGAGAGAGAGAGAGAGAGAGGGAGAGAAATATCGAAGCTAACGATGGCAAAATTGCAGTCCGTCTTCGGCATAACAGAATTCACCATCCCCGCAACGGACTGGCGCTTCTCAACCACAATGGTCTGCGTCTGCGTCCCCTTCATCCTCCTCCTCATCCTCCTCCAAAGCCGCTCCGTAAACAACGCCATCCACAAGGCATTCGAGAGGCTGCGCGCTCGCGCTTTTACTGGGTGGCGGTCAGCAGCGGATAGGACCGGTCGTGCGCGTGTTTGGATGAGGAGCTGGGGAACTTGGCTGGTGTCTAGGAATCGAGTCATTGAGGGCGAGAGAGTGGGTGTTGAGAACGATGAGGGAGGGCCAAGGAGGAGATGGCCGACACCGCTGGCTTCGGCTAGTTTGCCTTCCTTCCCGAAGGGACCTATGGGAAAATCGGAGGAGAAGAGGCTGTGGGGGTGGATTCGTGGAACTAAGAAGGATGATGGGGAGAAGGTATGAGATGCCTACTCGCGTTCTAAGTAGAGCTAATAGTTCCTTTCTGCTGTCCTCATTAGACAGATTTAGTGTTATCCCTTTGGAGTTTGTTGGCACATCCCATTTGCAAAGATCTCACGTTAGGTAGAACCACAAGCGCAAGTATTTAGAGCATTCCTCATTGTCATTCAGCCGCTAAGAAGCTATCTCAAGTCAACCAACAAAAACACGAACCCCAAAAATCTCCAATTCGTCAAGCCCATCCATCAAGGTACAATAAAAATCAACCGAGGGTTGCTGCAGTAGCAGACCCGTCACCGCGCGGACAAAACAACAAAGAAGAAAAGGAAGGAAAAAAAAAGAGATAGAAGCGGAAAAGTAAAATAAAAAGAACACAAAAAGAGACGTCGGCCCAGCCGGTCGAACGCTTCGACGAGACAGCATCGCTCGCAAGAAGAATGGATATAAACTCGGATGAAGAACAAAAGAGATATTCCGCCACATTCCCCCATGACGCAGGTTTCAACAGCCGCAGGCAAGTAAAGCAACGATGAGGTCCATCAACAGAGAAATTAGTGACCGGGTATATATGCGTATATATATAGCTCGGGAAAGTTATAACAGCGAGAGAAAGAAGAAGAAAAATGCAAACGAGAATGAAAACCTCAACAAGATATTAATGACAGACGGCGGGAGACCATCAAGATTAATGAAGGACAAATGGGACATCAAACTACCCATCCATCAAGGGTCGCGAGCCAAGGAGGCATCGTTTCTGTTGATAGAAACAAGAAGTGTTCGAATATCATTTGGCAGCAGTGGCGAAAGCAATGCGGGAAAATAGGCTGAAGCGTCGAGAACAAGCGACTCGAAAAACGAGTGATGTTGGTGGATATGCCAGTAAGTTGTGAAAAAGTCCAGAAATGAAACGAGAGATCAAGGGCTTGAAAAGAAGTCGCTTGCTGCCCGAGGGAGGGATGGGGGATGTAAGAACGACAAAAAATCGAAGTGGTATCAAGTTCAACAGGACAAAGTGGAAGAAAGACACATGAAAAGGAAACACACAAGGCTAGAAGCTGCAGGCCCCATTGATGCCTTCCATCCATCCGGATACCGGCCCACATAAGATCAACACCAAACTCCACGTTGTTGTACCCATGACATTAGAATTCATTGACCCAAAGTCGTAGTCCAGTCTTTACCACCCTTTCTTTCTTGCGAATCGCTTGTTCAGGAGCGCAAGAACCTTGGGTACGTTGAACTGCACGTATTCAAGATCAAGGTCATCTTGGCCATCTTTCTGCATCTCAAGCAAGTCATCTAGCTTCAGATCTAGTTCAAGCAAACCACGATTGCGTCCTAGAGAAAAAAAAAAAAGCGTTAGCAAAATGCAAAAGAAAACCATAATCCTCGAGTTCATCTCGAGAATGGAATCGGTAGCATACCCTTGTAGTGCAATGAGATGACGAAGGTCCCGGGGAGTGGACTCGTAAAGTTGAAGTAGATGTTGGCTCTCCTATTGTCCGGAACGTTGCTGCGTTGGATGACACCCTCCTTTTCTAACTGTTGATGGGTAAACTTATATGGACCTAGCACGGCATGCTTCTGCTGCTTTCTCCTCGTGCCCTCACTCTGCGATCGAACGTTGTGGAGATAGCTCTTATATGTCTCCAGCTGGCCGACGAGATAGGTGTTGTGGTCGCGAATCGTCTTGTAGACCTCTTGCAGCTTCTGCGTCTCAATGAGTACACCCTCCTTAAGGGAGCCAAGATGTTGGAGCTCCTGCTCAACCTCGTCGCGCAGAGTCGCAAACTGGTCGGCCTTGTCGATAACTCTAAGATCTTGCAACTGTGACAGGAGCTCCATGGCACGGATGCCCTTACGCACCATGACAGCATCGTTCCGGCTGGTGGCGGCAGCATCGGCAATTCTTTCGAGCCTCAAAGGTCGCCTGGCTACACTGCTGTTGGGAGGGATTGATCGCATGACCTGCACGAAGATGGACTTGGCTTCCATGAAATATACCTCCTCCTGCGTGATATCCAGGGCCGCTGTCAAGTCATCAATGGCAGTCTCCCAACGGCTAAAGAGGGGTAGAGTAATAGCCCTGTTCTCCTTACGAGGAACTTGGGCGGGGGCAGGTCCTAGTTCGGTCATGATGATGGTGAGATGCGAGTTCGGGTCCCTGCAAAGCTCGCTGTGGTGCTTCTCGATAAGGCCATGCATGGCATAGATTTCGTTCAGGGTAATGGACAATTCTAGATCCTTCTTAGACAGGGCAACATAGTTGTCCATTTCGAGGCTTTCGTAGAAGTCCTGAACTTCGCAAAGCTCAAGCATGAACTTGTTAACCCTCTCCTTGTTCAATTGGATGAAGGGTTGGAGCTTAGCCATGTATGGCTCCTTGGCGTACGACGGCTTATTTGCAAGGTTCTGGAGCATTTTGGCGATAAGCGTCAAGGTGCGTCTTGGGCGGTCGGACGGGATTCCGTCAATCAACATGTAAGATTTGGGCGTGACGATGGCGGGGTTGATGAAGCGCAGGAAGAAGAAGCCACCGATAAGCGTGCAGATAACCTGGTCATTGGCATCCGGGTACTTTCGCTTGGTCAAGCTACGAATCTGCTTGCAAATCCATCGAATGCCATATGGAGCCTCCTCAAGCCCCTCGATAATCGTCGTCAAGAAGCCATTCGCTATCTCGGTCAGCATAGTAAGTCTCGGCTCGATGATTGCCTGTACCTGAGGATTCTCGGCAGCTTGCTCGGCCGTGATACCCTTAGGAAGCGACGCGGGGAGGCTGCCAGTGTCCTCTTCAATCTGCTCCACCATGCGCTCATACACCTTGAGAGGGTTAATCTCGAGATCAAGGTCCTTAAGTTCGATAAGGCTGTTGATCCTGTCGGCAAGGACAGACTTGAGGAAGGTCTGCCCGGGACCACGCCTTGTATACGTCGTCATCATACGGGAAACAGGGGTATTGGCTCGCAGGAGCGACGAGTATTCGGGTGTGTTGTCAAACTGGTACGTCAAGACAGACTAAATTTGTGAGAGGGAAGGTCAGCCAACAAGCCAAGATGAGGCGTGACGTATCCGCCTTGTGCGTGGTACTAACCTGGAACATGGTCAAGAGAAGATGCTCTTCTCGACTCTCGTATTGGTTACCATAAATTGTGAACATGACAGTCTGCAGGAGTGAATCGATCTCAGCCATGGAGACAAGTCTGCAAAGGTGAGCGATGTGTCTGGGCTCAGATTGGAGCAGGAACATCAGGTTGCCGTATTTCTGAGTCTTGTCGTCATTGGGAAATACTCCTTCCTGGATATCGGTGGCATCTTCAAGATGGCTGGCAACTTCGTTTTGCTACACATTGCCAAAGGGGTTAGCACAGTTCAGCTCTTATGTATGCCAGCGCATGATGTCGCGTGAAACGAAGCGACGGCATCACTAGTAATTAGGAGCACGGGAAGGAAGGACACGAACCTCCTCAAGGGCCATGCGGTTCTGGATGAGCAGGGCGATGCGCGAGTCCAAGTAGCGAACATCCTTTTCAAGGACGAAGTTCTTCTTGGATTGGGAAGAGATCTTGGATTTGAGTTCTCGAAGCGTCTTCTGAGCTAAATTGAGAAGGTTCGTATTAGCATGGGATTTTCTTCGAGTCTACGAACGTTACCCCGTCCCGAGCAGTCCCGACCATTCAGGCATCGCACAAGATGGGCAGATGACCTGACACTACTGGCAGGATCGCCAGGAATGCTGGGGCAAACAAACCTTTAGCAAGATCGTCCTCAATTTCGAGATCTCCATCGTTTGCGATTGAGAGATAAAGCGCGGACATAGAGTACCGCTTGGACTGGCGGGCGGACCGCGAGCCATCGTAAGAAGACATGGTGTTTTGTCGCGATATCGGTTGGAAGGAGGAAGAGGAGGCGGTAGAAGCTCTTGACGGTGTTTGAAGCATAACAGACATGATTCCAGGGGGACTCGGCAGTGCTTTCTCGGGAGGAGGGAGTCGGATCGAGGATCAGGCTTCGTGGGCCCAAGACCCTCGTGGGGTTTGAAGTCCGAGGTTGACTGGAAGGCAGATGGTCGCGGCTACAGCGCGAGTGTTCTCACGAACTCCTAAGGTATGGTGCAGCTCGATAATTCGGAACGCTCGACGCACGATCTCGACATAACAGGGTCCTTAAGGACGGGATGGTCGAGAATGCCCAAGATGGTGATACAGAGCACAATTAAGACGAGGCGACGTTAACGCGAAGCAGACACAGCCAAAGAGGATGATGGCTCTACGACGAAACCCTCAGGATATCGGCGATGGTGGTTGGTCGGTCGGTCGGGTTATGCGACAGGAAAGGGGCGACTCCAATTCCGTCAAAACAAGGGGAAAGGGACGTGAGAAACCGGCAATGGCAACAAAACGCTCAAGGACGGCAAACAGAGTCGAATATTTTGTTTTCGGCGATGAAAAGGCAACAGCGACGGCTACGGCGGGAGTTTTCGAGTTCGTTCGAGCGGGAATTGAAGGTGGGGATGAGTTCGTATTGACAAGATCTGGTCAAGCCAAGGACGTGCGAGAGGCCTAGAATGGGACTCGGGGGCTTTAACAAGGGATGCGCTGAAATCGCGTGGTTTCGAGCTAGGGCTATGTAGATGGCGACTGTAAATATGAAAGATCGAATAGCGCGGTGAGAAAGGAAGAAACGGAGTCGAAGATTGCGAGGGGAATTCGGCAGAGAGTGGTTGCTGAGGCGGAGTGAGGGGAGCGCGATGATCAGTGTTGCGAAGGCCAAAGGTGAAGTGAGTGAAGGTGCAATTACGAAGTAGGAAATTTCAGAGGAGACTAGAGAACAGTGGGAGTGGGAGGTGGACAGTGTTGAAATGGGGGGCTGGACCAGATGACATAGGTCGGCGGTGCTCTTTCTGAAACAGGCGCGGAGGGGAGAAATACGGCCCGACCTACCTGTGTAGTCACCAATTTTTTGTAGTATTTAAGCTCTTGTACGAAGTAGTCTCATTCTCTCTCGATTTTCTTTTCTTTTTTATATTTTCACGGCCGCGCCTCACAGTTTCCATTTCCCAACTTCCTTGCATGCCGAGGATTATTTCATTCCACAACTTCAAATGTCGGGATTTCGGTTGCGTTTTCTGTTTCTTTGTCGTAAAGTGACAACCACAGACGAGGAAACCACAAGTCACCTCTCATAATGGATAGAAAGAGGGGTCGACAAGGCAAGGCAAGGCAAAGTTGATGGAGTAGTCCATGAGAAGTACCTACTGGGCCAGGCATGTTTGTTATTGAGACGCCTGGACCTCCATAGGAACTGCACGAAGTACGAAGTACTCGGGAGTGGGAAGACAGTGTACCATGTACCGTACTATCTATGCACTATTGCTTCGTTCCTATTTCATCGATGCAGAGTCGAGATGAGGTGGGATGGATGGGGAAGGCACCTGCGAGGAGGAGATGAAGAAGGTGCAATCATCCATCAAATGCTGGGCCTGTCGGGTAGGCGGAGAGCCCAGGGGGAGGGGGGTGGCAAGCAGGCAGCATCCAGGATAGGGATAGGTCGAAATGCGCACGAGGAAGGGACAGCCGTCAGGGGCAGGGGTTAGTGTCGGAGGTGGGGACGAGTGGTGGAGGAAGGTGTGGGTGGTAGTGCAATACAAGCTGGTGAGTACGTACTAGTACTTCGTACCTTACACCACTTCGCGCGTGGGTGAGGGGCAAGAACAACCTCGACGGTGTGAGTGCCAAGTACGAAATACTTGCTAGATTCATCAATGATTGCTTTTTTCACCCAAGTACGAAGTACAAGTAGTAACACTTGATATGGTATTGAAGGGTGACCTTCATCCGTTGCTTGTGGTACGACGAAATGCACCCTCTCCTTCAGAATGTGATTGTGATCTTGATTAAAATTTGGAGCGTCGATTTTACTCAGTCAAGCCCTGAGACATTTCGCGCAACAACTTAACACTATCACTTATATATCGAAGGTCGGTTAGAGCCATTGATATCGAGCCCCGGCTTCATCAAAGCCCACACGACATCGCTGCAGCACTAGTGCAGGTCTTGTCTTGTTTAGATACACTGTTTCCGGCGGTACAGCTTGCCGACGACTTGGCGCTGCCTTTCATACTCGCAAACGAATGTTATTATTATTGTGGAGTTTGATAACGAAGTTGTGAAGTCAGAGCGCTGCATTTCGAAGTACAGATCACAGGATCCGAAGATACTTCGTACTTTCACAGGTTGCAAGGTCCCAATCCCATGGATTGACTACGAAGTCCTATTATCGCTCCAATTTCAGGCGGGCAGCGTCCTGTCCCCAAATCTTCACAGAATGAATTTACTTGTATGACCACGAATCGGGTGGCAAGGAACTGTCCTGAGAAGAACGCGTAAAAAAAGGTTTGATAGGTCCCTCCCGGGCTCCGAAAGCCTTGCCTCGCCTCGCAGAACCTCGCCTTGACGAACCGATTGCGTTTGTCGCTGAGCCATTGGGAGTTTCGCGAACAATCTTGCTTGGCTCTGTCCGTCAAAAAAGCTGTTGAAGAAACATCTTGAGTCTGGGGTGCCAGTCTTCCTTGGGCAATGATCGACACCCAAGACTATGGGGGAGAATTCGTGGCGACAAAGGTGCCGTGCTGGGGAGACCGAACCTTCCCGGACCCTAGTAATCCCACATGGGAGCCCGGGTTGGTTGATGCAAGGCCAGGCCAGGCCCTGCTGCCTCCGCCAGCTGTCAGATTCCCAAGCAAAGATATCAAATGTTAGATGACATTGTAGCAGCTCCGATCGAGATTGCTTGCAATGTTATTCAACCTCGACTCAACATCGAGCTCCTTTCAAAAGAACATCTCCAACGTCGCCAGCCAGAGCTCGAGAACACCATGACCAACAGGGTGGTTAGGGAGACGCCGGGTACGATCACAAAGTCAGATGCCCCTGTGGCTTGAAATTGGTGGTCCTGTGCATCACTTCTACATCACTAGCCGCCTCCCGTCTTAAACCTCCCAGCAAAATTGACTTTTACCGGGACCATGACGCCGGAGGAAGCACGCAGGATGAAGTACAGAGGAGATATCAATCAATAGTGCATGTACGTCGTACACTAGACTACGAGAGATTGTTATTTAGACCCGGTTGCAGTATCCACTCCGCACTGCAGGTTTCAAGTACGAATAAGGGGTCGCTTCTTGAAGTCTCCCGATCTCCAGATGGTGGCAAACTCCACAACGGACCGGGCAGTTTTCTAGCCCCTTACATCCGCATCGTCGGTTAGGCCGCTGCACGTGGATTGGAATTTTCGAACGTCGTCAGATTTTGATATTAAATTAAAATAGAAGAAATATATAAAGTTCACGCCTACGTTACGTCAATGGACGTGGTCAGACAATGATAGATGATGTCGACGTTAGGTGGTTCAAAAGCATCAGGACCGGATGAGAACCGTTTTATTTTTGGGACAATTCAACACATTCAAAGCATCAATTGATCAATCTGCTAAGTGTTCAATATTGCCCCAATTCGGAGTGGAGGGTTTTAGTGAGAAGTCTTGAAATCAACTCCACGAGAAAAGCATACCATCAGCATGACTTTAACACATTGATCAGTTAATGATGTCTCAGTCTTGCGCATAATATCGAATCCCCAAATTTGGAGGCTTGTTGCCTGTTGTTTCTCGACGGTAATGCAACCCTGACCGCCATACGAAATGCCCGATGCGGCAGCACTCGTCACAGTCGTCGCGAAGAATCGCCCAATGTCGGCGCAACTTCCGAAAGGCATCGTTGTTGGTTGGTCTGACTTGGGCACAATTTGTCTCAAGTTGTTCGCAAAAGGCCCCGGTCTTCAAGAAACACAGGTTGAGACACGAACGCCTTCGTGATTCCTGTGCTCGCAATGGAACGTTGACACAAAACAATGCTATTTCTGAGCATATTGATCTATTAATATCTCGAGACGAAGCCGCTTAGCAAACAGCGGCCCTGCGGTGACATCTCGCCTCACCCTTTGACGAGCGACTGCAGTTGTCTCTGCTTTCATCAAAGGGACAGACAACAAAGGATGAAAGCAACCGTGCCGTCTGTTGCCAAGAACCCTGGTCTGCCAATAAAGGAGCTCATCTCCGGAGACGGTCTGCATCTCCCAGAGGATATTATCTCGGCATTACCTTTTTCCTGTTTCCCCAACGGAGATTTACTGCGCATCATCAAGCAGCGCCGCCGCCGTTTAAACTTAGCCGGACATGGGAGAACACGAAAAATCGTTTGGTAGACTGGCAGTAACCCGCAGATTTACAGTGGATCAATGGAACTCTAAGGAAGAAACGGGCCATTGGTGGGGGTCGTCAGAAACCGGCATGAAGCAAATGTTAGATAGTGATAGGCGGGACGCATCTCTGGTCTGGTATGGAGAAGCGACAATCCCCATTTTACCAAGGCGCCCGCATTCATGCGAGAATGTGGATTCTGGCGCGTCGATATGTTCTCCTCTTGGCCGCTTCTGTGGATGACGAGTCACGGATGAACTCTCTCGTCGTCGATCCGGGCTCTCATCCTCCCAAGATCTGGGTCTACTTGGACGTCACACCGCCAGATGCGGTATGTCGATGTGGGCGGGGAAGGAAGAGAAACAGAGACTGTCAACAGAGAACCGAACCGAGACATGGGAGGATATTTCTCCGGGCTTAGAGACGCCACCCGCCTTCTCGAAGGTTGAGCTCAACCGTCGCGAGCCGGACTGATCTCGACAACCTCGTAAATAAGAACCCACACAAGCTGTTCAGTCACTCATCCGAACGCCCTCGGTCACACTCGGGTAAGGCAAATGCAGTCGGGTCGGTCCAAGCCCAGAACGTACGGACCACTTATTGCCGTTTCTTAGATGATGCACATGTGCATCTGAACCTCGCTGCTGGAGAAGACTAACGAAATGTTCCGAGACACCGGGTCGCAGGATATTCTTCTGACGGACGGCGTGGAAAATGGTGGCCCTAGACTCCTGTGCCTGAATCGAATCTCCTCTGCCAGGGTTCATTTCTCGCAATTCTTGACGAGATGCTTCAACCCCTGTTAAAGTGCTTGCATTTGGATCCAACCCGACAGGGGATTCCCACCCACCAGCGAGCCCCTCTCCTTCTGTGACTTGTGCCAGGCAGACTGAATTCTCCCAAGTGTGATTTGGCCCGCACGGTCACGGTCTATTTTGCTCAAGGCACGCACGCACGCCACCGCTCAGGCCCCTTTGTGAATGCAGGTTTACCTGTATTACGAAATAAAGACGGAGGCTTCGGAACGGACTCGTTACGAGGGCGGCATCGACGGAGATGGGACAAGAAGAAGAGGAAGTATTGTAATTCTCGGGTCCATCGATCATTCGCTAGGCTCGACATGGTCGATTCTCAACCTCCTTGGAGGAGTGCATGTCTATCACGAGAAGAATTTGTACTTCGTGGGCCTTACTGCGTTGGGAAGACTAGAACAAGCCATGAAGTCATACCCAGTCTGTGCGCACCCACCAACACCCTCTGACTCTGCGAAGTACTTCGCAGGATGGACAGGTTTGATGTGAATCTGGATCTCAAGGGTCCGCCTCTCATCATGCAGCCAGGCCACCAATCCTTCTGCGGTGACATCGAGCTGTTGCACGATGATCCCAATGTTTCGAAACCGCAGTAATAATCTAACGCGTTATTTGAGATAAAAATAAAATATAAATAAAGTAAATAAATAAAGCAAAAGGATAGGGATGGGGAAAGAAGAAAAAGAGAAGGAGCACAAGGACTGCCTGTGTTCACTTCACTGCTCTTTTACGACGCGGATCGACTGTTTCCTGCGTCCCAACCCACTCAGTATCGACTCGGATAACCGTGACCAGCCTCGGCCGCACTCTCGGGAGAGTATGATTGCAAGGGCAGGAACATAAAACAGCCCCGGCGGGCCCGTCACGTTGCTTTTTCTCCGTATGTCTGTGTCGAGAAGAAGCCAGATTGCCCAGGGCGAAGTTGGATAGATGCTCGGTAGCACCGCGATGTATCACAATTGTAGGAATTGTCTCGCTTGCAGATTACGTCAATCGCAAGGGCAAGCCATAACAGGCTCTAGGAGTCCTTTAACCTAATGCGACGAGTTGCCCTACGATTAACTTGATCGCCGGCAACGTCCCGTTGTGGCGCAAGGTTAGGCCTTGAGGTGTGTTGGTACGGAAAGAAGAGAGAAATGATAGCCAGAGATCAAGGTGCCTAGAGGCACAAGCTTGCAGCGATCAGAAAGATATGACAACGCTTTTAATAGCACCTGTGATCGGGGATCGTCCTCACCCAGGCGCCAGTCAACCCCGATCCCCCAGGTAGCGCAGTAAGAACGCTCCAGGATGACACTGCCATCGTAGATTTCCGTGCTAATACCCGAGGGAAGGCTTTACTTGAACAAGGATGCCGATAATTACGGGCCCTGTGACTGTGGTGATGACACAAGCTTACACATGAGAGTAGAGAATGGGGGCCATGTGCGTGTCTTGTGGCCTAGCCATTGGAATCATATCAGAAGGCCGGGTCGTCAGGCTCAACATCATGAGCGAGGAGACCGGCATACCCTCGCTGGACCTCATTGAATGTGCCAGCATTCGAGGGCCACCACCGAATGGGCCGGATTGCTTCTCTCCTTCCTGCTGGGCCGGGGGCCGCGAGGTCATGATGAGCTTCTTGGATCGCTCAAACCCGAGCTGGGAAATATCCCGAAGCTAGAGCCTAGTGAAGAAGGCCGCCTCCACCAGCTCTTGAATTCAAATACTCCGAGTCAGCATCCGAACTTGAGCATTCTCGAGGCGTCTTTGGCCTCAGGTAACGGCCCGTGTCTTCGCGCGGATGATTGAGTGGGGAGAGGCTCGCCTCCGTAACTTACATGATGATGATGCTGGCCGTTTTCGGGTCTCCGCGAAAGCTCGTTACAGCGACTGGTGAGGAGAAAAAACCCATCGTTGAATCACCATTGAACAGTCGAGTCTAAAAGGGACGGGCCCGAAACAACAAACTATCCGCCGCGTTGGGGAAAGGACTTCATATTCTCTTCCGTGGTTGTGTCGGGATCCAACACCAGGGAAATAACTGATGATTCTAGGAACTTGAAGCGCACCAAGAACACCGAAGAAAATAGCTGTGTCGATACCTCCGCTCGACTGCGCGATTCAAGCCTGAAGATGGTTTAATTTACATCGAACCCGCCATCCATAGAGCATGCCAGACTTTCTCTGCCCGTTTTACCCGGTGCTCCCATGCTGATTTCCCCAATCTCGCTAACCGCTTCGACGAGTGTCTGTTTCCCCGCATAGTTTGGAGCAATACCCCCGTTGCAGGTGATTGCTACGCTATCTTCATCGTAGGAATTAAATGCTAGATGCTACGTCCCCCCGTGGTTGGGACCGGATTAGATTCTAAGTTGCCCTCCATGGTGGACATCAATATTCCATCGAGAAGTCCAATATGTATTCCTCCTCGGGCAGGCAAGATCTTACCCCTGGATAGATTGCTTGCCGGTCTCGTCCCGGGAATATCCTTATGACTAGACAGCGGTTTATATCCCAAATGAAGTAGCTCCGTTTACATATGAATGGTTAGGCTTCAACCCAGGTGAGGTAAGGTGAGAAGTGAGTTAGTAAAAATTATATATATATATATATATATTCGATCCTAGGACCTCCAAGACTCTGCGTCCCTGAATTCCGAAGTCGAATCGTCATCTTGGCTGCCCAACTCCAGTCAACACGATGCTTCCGTATTCAGCCCTCCTACTCCTCTTCTCACCGCTAACCCAAGCTTCCCTCCAGATCATTCCTGGCGGGACGTGGACCGCCGTACGTATTCTTAGTCTCTCCCCCCCTTGTGTCCGGGCAGAGCAGTAACCAGGCATAGTCAGACGGTCGCCACATCCAAGCCCACGGCGCCGGCATAATCGCCGAAAACGGAACCTACTACCTCATCGGCGAGGACAAAACAGATGGAACCCCATTCCAGAATGTAAACTGCTACTCGAGCACCGACCTCGTGAGGTGGGAGTACGTCGGAGCCCTTCTCAGTCGAACATCGAGCGGCGACCTCGGACCCGACCGCATCGTTGAGCGGCCGAAGGTTATCTACAACGATGAGACGAAGAAGTATGCGTTGTGGATGCATATAGATAGCCGGGACTACGGTGATGCGAAGGTTGGGGTGGCGACTGGGGATAGTGTCTGCGGGAAATACGGTGAGTTTCGGAAGGAGGCCCTTACATACAGACACTCCTGAATATTCATAGATGCTCATCTCTGCGTATAGAGTACCACGGTAGCTTCCGGCCCCTTGGCTTCCAGAGCCGAGATATGGGCCTATTCAAAGACGACGACGGCTCAGGATATCTCCTAACTGAAGATGTAAGATCCAAGCGTACAACGCTTTACAGATCTGCTTCAGAGCCCTCCACTGACTCCAATCTCAGCGTCAAAACGGTCTTCGAATCGACAAGCTCGACCCAACCTACACAAAAGTCGAAAGCAACGTCTACACCTGGAGCGAAAAGATCGAATCCCCCGCAATGGTCAAAGTTGACGGTCGCTACTACATGTTCGGTAGTCACCTAACAGGCTGGGATCCAAATGACAATGTGACGCTTTCCCACTCCTGCTCCGTAATCTTATCCACGATCCTGAACTAACCGCTTTCTCAATAAAAAAACAGGTCTACAGCACCTCCGCTTCCCTCTCCTCCGGCTGGTCCCCCTGGCGTGAATTCGCCGACGACGGCTCCAACACCTACGCTTCGCAAACAACCTTCATCCTGCCCTACGGCGACGGCAACTACATGTACCTCGGCGACCGCTGGCGCTCCGACAACCTCCATTCGTCCACGTACATCTGGCTTCCCATTTCCATCCGGGGCCCCACGTCCGTCTCCCTCAAGAACAAGATCAACTGGGTGCCTAACCTCCTCGAGGGCGGGACCTGGACCGAGGGTATCACCGAGACGGGCTACGAGGGCGAGGCGGGCCAGGCTGGCGGCGCCGCGAGGACCGTCTCGTGCAGCGACTGCTCGGGTGGACGTGCGATGGGGTATGTCGGTGGGCCCGACAACGGTTCGGTTACTATTTCGGGCATTACGACGGAGAAGGCGGGCGTTACGACCGTGAGGATCAGGTATGCCAACGGAGATAGCTCAACGCGCTATGCCAACGTGAGGGTCAATGACCAGGCCCCCGTCAAACTTGCGTTCCTACCTTCGAGGGGCGGCACTAGTAGCAGCACGCTCGTCACCCACCTTGAGACTGCGGACAACGTTATCGTCTTCGAGGGCATCGACGGCGGCTGGGGTCCCGATATTGATAAGCTTTTCGTGCCTGTTGAGTAGAGCGGGCGGCTCTTTTGTGTATTTGTGATAGGAGTTTGATCCTCGTTATAGAGAGAGATAAGTAACAGCGATGAATGAGCAAAAAATACAAACAAGCAAGCGGGCAAACTCCAACCCTTCCTTTCCTCCTGTTTCGCCATCATTCCAAGAAAATAAAAACCCTCATGCCAGAAAGACAATGCCCTGCATGATAAAAGACCTTTTGAATGCTAGACCCCCATTCAAACCTCCCCCAGATTCATATCGAAACAGGCTGACATTGGAGAGCATGGCCCCTTCTGATGCAAAAGTGCAAAAAAGCAATTAGCTAGTAACAAGCGATGTGACGTCTATCCCAATTTGCGACTGCTGCTGTAGGAAAGACTGAGTGAGAAAGACTAATGAGAAGGGAAAAAAAGCAAGGATGAGCTGTGCTGTCCTAGCTGAGCCCATACCTCCTCATACTCCAGGAAGAAGAAAGGAAAAATGAAGGCAGTGAATGGACATGGAGCTGTCAGGAAATGGACATCTGAGAGAGGAGTGGGAGATAGTAAGATGCATCGCTGTCTATCCTTCTCCCTCCGATCTGATTTGGTTAGTTGGGTAATGGAGCTTTAACTTGACTAGTAGTTACAGATGCTCAAATGCTGCTTAAACTAGAAAAAAAAAATGATAAAAGATGAAGGCCGCTGGAAAGTGATTCCTTAAGATCACTAGGGGTGATTGAGGAAAATAGAGACCATGATCTATGCTCGGTGCGAAGAGGGTGTTGAGGAGGAGAAGTCGATGTTAAATTGCCACCGCCCTAGAGAGTTCGCGGAAGTTAGTTCCATGAATCTCCTTTTATTTTTCTTTTTTTTTTTTCTTTGCCGATTTTTCTTTCTTTTTTTCCTTTTTTCTATTCTATCTTTCTTTCGAGGGGTTAATTTTGGGCCTTGAATATACCTTGAGCGAGGTTGACCGCAGTATCCTCCAAGAGGACCAGTCGTCGTTTGTTACAATAGGCAGTCTTGTCCTAAAGAAAGAGAGGAGGGCGGTCAGCGCGGGCTAGAGAAACTAATGTGGGAAATATCATACGTACCATGATCTCAACCTTGAGCTTGTTATCGGCAAGCTCAGCAATGGGCTTCTCAAACATCTCTGAGAGGGCCTCCACGGCCATCTCCAGATCCTTCTGATTGTCCTCGAAGATCTCAGTCAAGTTGTTGCGCTGGAGGTAAAACGCGAAAGCATATGTCCACTTCAGGGTCTGGCGGCAGGTCTGTAGGGCCTGCGATGCGGAGTTGAGGTATTGCACCTCGATCCATGACATTCCGGAAGCAGTTTGGAGCTGTACCATCTTCTTCTCCGTCTTCTGGTAAATGTCCTTGTCCAACCTCGCGGACTGCTCGTGGTTCGCGTATCGATTGTAGTAATGCAAGTACCTCTCGAGGGAGATTCGGCTTCTGGCCTGGGCATCTCGAGCCTCCGCACCACTCTTTTCCTCGAAACGATTGCAATTGTACCAGCTGGTGCCATGCTCGGACCAGAGACCCATGCACATCCAGCAGAACTCGTACCTGCACTTCCGGCAAGTCATGTGGTTGCAACCACCATTCTTTTCAATGGTGGAGTTGCATTTAGGGCACTCCTTGGTGTTGGCTGAAATCCAGTTGGCCGTCTCCGAGTCGTCGGCACACTTTTTCAGCCACTTCTTGACGAGCTCACATGGGGCAGGTTGATGATCGTTAAGACCGCATCCGAAGCAGAAGCAATGACCGCAGCGGCAAGTTACCGTCGGCACGACCCTGACAAGATCCTTCTTCTTCACAGGACACTCGATCGCGTTCTCGCAGTCGGGTGCTGGGCACCATTTCAGGACGTCGCTGTCCTCGACGTATGTGCGGTTGAGGAGTTCTCTGTATCGGCCCTGCAGTTCGGGTGTTACAAGAATATCGAGCGACCGGGAGTCGAGGATGCGATGGCATCCGTCGGCCGGGCACTGGATCCTGGCAGCTTCGCCTTCTTCTCTTATCTTTTGCGTTAGATACCGCCTGTAACAATCGACGCAGAACCGATGACCACACTTCATGGCAAACGTCTCCAAGTCGTCTCCGTCCTCGCAACAGATATCGCACATAAAGCCGGGAACGATCTCGAGCTTCGGCAGGCTGGCAGAAGTCTTTCCAAGACCCACAGCTTCGAGCACTTTCTTCGGCTTATCCATGTAGTCTTCAAGAAGACGCTCTTTCTGCCACCTAAAATGTCTAAGAAGGATGGCGGCATCTTCCTTTCGAATATCAAGGATCATGTTCACTTCATCTATCATATCCGATTGTTGGCGCTGGATATCGAGGGGCTCGAAAACTTTAAAGGGAGTTTCGTAGGCCTTCTTCTTCTTGTCCAGGTCCTTTGCCGAGAGGCCGAAGTCGGGGTCGGGGGCATCGTCATCAAAATCATCGCCGAAATCTAGAAAACATTATGGGACGACGCCCAAATGTTAGCGTTGCATACACTCTAAATGGGCGTAAGGGAGGTGGCGTCGGACGCGGGCTGGCGAGCAGAAGGGGGAGCAAAGGGCAGGATGTCTGTCGAGATGTGGCCAGTTCTTCGGCTTACCCTCGTCTTCAGAATCGTCAACGTCGCATAGAACTTCATCGTCAGACGACATGGTCGACATGTATTCCTCGTCCGTATCCATACCGGCGGTGCTCGTCGTGGTAGTCTGGGGTGTGGGGGGAGCAGCAACAGTGACGTCGGAGACGGACGCCTGGACGGAGCGCGACGGACGGTTGGCAGAGGCAACCAAGGCGGCGATCTTCTTCTTAGGTTCAAGATGGCTATGGGAAACCGTCGACGCCTCAGCTGCCTTTCGTTTTCTTGTTAGAGGCGGAATGGTGGCGGTGTTGAAGGGGCGGGGGGAAGGAAGCGGATTTATCAGGATAGGCAGTCGGGACGGTGGTGGTGGTGGGAGTAGTGTGTGGCAAGGGTAGGTGGGGTACGCTGAAGTTGCGAAGAGTTGGGTCGGTAAGGTTGCGTTAGCCTGGATGACTGTACGACGAGGCTAGCGGGACTTGGAGGCTTGGAATCAGGCTCGATGACTCGATTTGGCCGGCTGTGCAGCGTCTCTGTGCATGGGGGTTTCAAGGTTCCAAGTGTGATGTGTGATGGAGAGGCTGGACCTGGTGAACTGCTCAAGTCTGCGTGCTGGGATGCATCGATCAAATATACATGAGAGCGTTGAGTCTAGGAGGGTTGAGAGGGTCGACGAAGCGAGTGGTACGTCGTCGAGGGGTTATGTTCCTGCCTAGTGAACGAATCAAGGGATCAGAATCGAATCAGGTGCAGAGGTCAGGTAGAGATGGCGAAGGGGCTTAAGGCTGCAGGTGGGATGAAGTGATCATACTTTGACTTCTTGTCTGAGTCGTAGGGCAAAGGAGGGATTTTCCAGGACGTGTTTGTCCAGGGGCTCGTTTTATTGTTCCGATTCTTGTCTCTTGTCAATGGGCGGCGGTTCGAGGCAGCAGTGCGTGGGCCTCGAGAGGGAAGTCCCGAATGGCGAATGGCGAGCGGCTTGCAAGGGGTATCTTTCGGTGTAGTTGTGGTTGGACGAAGCACTCACTTCAACCGGGGCGAGGCGCAGGTCGCAGGGTTCATGTGGGTTTTTGAACGCCAGGCAAACGGAAGAGATTGACTCTGTTAGTGTCCACTCGCTAGGCTGGCTCTAAGAGGTGTCTCCTGTGCTCTTATCTCCTACGAAAGTACTTGCAGATTGGATTTCCAACAGCCCCCGTGCCTGCCTGATGATGAAATTACCCGAATCCTCGGCGTTTAGTCGGCTTCATTGAGACAGCAACTAGATGGTACAATTAATAACGATTTTTGAATCACCCACGCTCCCCTCACGTAAGCCGACCCGTTGTTCTGGGACAGGTGCATGATATCCTAAAACTGGATCGGCTTTATGCCAATATCGGTGTAAATCGCCATAGCGAATGAATATCCAACATTGATTACTTCGGCTCTTGGTGGCAACCTGAACTCTAGATGCAGTCGGGGACGCCGACCATCGAGGCTCAGTCACAAAGCTTTGTTTTTGAATGCCCGTGTCTCTGTCTGGTGTTTCTTTCGTCTCGTATGTTCGTCCGAAGCACAATTACGAAGTAATATCCGGAAACTGAGGACGAAGTACTTCTAGGCAGAGGGAAGCAAGCACCTTTGAATTCTATAAGTTTTCGTACCTGACATGGGCTAACAATAATCAATCTGCTCGTTGCGGTCTGCAACGTACGACTTGGATTAATTTGATAGGTTTTATGCTTGGTTGTCTACTTTGTAATTTTTGTCAACATATTATGTATATCAATATCGTAATTCCTCCACCGTGAGTAAACAATTTGATTGTGAGATCGATCCATTTGAAGCGACACCGCAAGAAGTAGTGATGTCATTCGTGAACTCCCTGCTAAATGTGCCATGCGTGGCACGTCCCCCACGCTAGAACATTCCTGTCAGCTCAGCACAGTGCCATTGTCTGTATGTAGTGGAGGAGGAAGCTCTGTGTCTCTCCAGCCCCTCAGCTCCAGCTCCAGCACCGCTTAATTGATCCAACCTCAGCAGTACGAAGTAGGAAGCTCCCTCCCACCAGGCCACCTCACTCTCCCACTTAAGATTAGCTTCAGCTCAATTCGTACCGCGACAATGGCTTTCCGAGCACCCTTCTCCCGCCTTCCTCTCCTCCGACCTGCCATCTCCTCCGCAATCCCTCGAAGACCTTTCCACACCACTCGCGCTGCTGCTGTCCGAGTCGGCGACCCCCTCCCCGACCTCGACGTTCTTGTCGAGAACTCCCCCGGCAACAAGGTGAATCTTGCCGAAGAGTTCAATGGCGGTGATGGTATCATCATTGGCGTTCCAGCTGCCTTCTCTGGCGCTTGCTCTACCACCCATGTCCCCGGCTATATGAACCATCCCAAGCTCAAGAATGTGGGCCGGGTCTTTGTCGTCTCTGTCAATGATCCCTTTGTGTAAGTGTAGATGGCATTGCCAGCCGTGGATGGATTGACCTAGCGCTGGGTTCTTCTAAAAACAGTGTTCTCGATATACTGACAATCACCTAGAATGAAGGCGTGGGGCGAGCAGCTGGACCCTGCTAAACAGACTGGGGCAAGTTAATCCTCAAATCCCACGTGGCGAGGGACAGGGGCCACGAGAAGAATACTTCTAACTTTTTCTCCCACATGTAGATTCGATTTCTCGGCGACCCTTCTGCCTCGTTCACAAAGGCTCTCGATTTAGACTTCGATGGAACTGCCATCTTCGGAAACGTCCGTAGCAAGCGGTACGCCCTTGTGATAGAGAATGGCCGCGTTGCCGCTGCCTACGTCGAGCCTGATAATACTGGCACCAGTGGTATGTCGTCCTGTGGCCATGGTTTTCTATGCAACGCCGTGCATACTGATCAAAATGTTGTCCTCAAGTTTCCTTGGCAAATAACGTGCTTGGCTGAGGGCTTCCCTGGATTTCTGCGAAGTAGGAGTCTCTATATGTGAGGACTGGTTTTGTTGACTGACTTGATGCTGCGATTCGCGCCGTCCCGGGTTTTGGGAAGCATTATGGATGTGCTATTTACACGTGTACACTATCTAACTCGAAATGAATCCCTCATATTGCTTCCCTTCCTCGGTTGCCGTATGAACAGTCCAGCTTTCACGAGCTCCAGGACATATCAAGCCCGTGATACATCTCGACCTTTGAAGGGGACCTTTGGCACCATATAACGCCAGCATCAGACACTGCAGGTCACGAATCATTTATTCTTCAGCCCATCATTTCACGTATTTTAGAAAAGCAATCGCTCAAACAACACAGACATATATCCCACTTCTTTCTATCTTTCCCCATGGGCAGAAAGAGGACACTGAGAGAGAAGAACCCGGCTCGACTCAGTTTGATCACTCAGCCTAGCTGAGCTTGCCGCCTCGCGTACCCCGTTGCTTGGGTGGAGATGCGCATAACATTGTCTTTGCAATTCCAGCATTGGTATTGCGTTTTGTTGCGCCCACTGGCAATGCCTTGATCACAGCTGCCGAAGACACCACTTTTCTTGGCTGGCGGACAAGGCTTCTCCGATATGAGGACCGTGTCTTCATTCTCGCAGATGTAGCAGATACGGAGGTGTTTGACGTATTTGCACATCTTGATCCGTATCTAAGTTGTATTTAACGAGTGTATATAAAAAAAAATTGAGTTCTTATCCTCTTTCTGTCTTACCTAAGAGAACGAGAACGCGAAGGGATCTGGAATTGAATTTGATATGTTGAAGAGGCGAGAGTGGCCTAGCTCCACGATGTGTGTCATTTGAGCAGGTGGGCAGGAAACGGAATTGGACACTTGAGCTAAGGAGTCTCGTTCCGACCCTTGCTGGAAAGTAGGACGAGGTTATATTTGAAATTCACCTTGATGGTTTTACTGAGACAATCCTACGACTTGATTATGTGCAACTCCCAAGCGGAAGACACGACAGACTGAGCTACTAGCCAAGCCAATAACAGTCCTTGGAGACATAACTGTCCTCCGCCCCAGTGGGTCATCGACTTTTAAAGGACGATCTCATCATTCCATATGGCGCATCTGACACAATTTGACTCTCTTTTCTCTCCTCTGGAAAGCAGGATACACCTTTCAACCAGCGAAGCCGACCTGAGGTATGTCGTCTGCATGTAGCCACATGCAAGGAGGCCAAGGGGAAATGTTACCGAGAGACAATGTGTAAGGTGCGTATCCGTCCAGGTGGGCCAAGTGGAGAGAAGAGATAAGATATCGGTGACAGTTGAGGAGCTAAGAGTGTTAATAAGTGGTTTCCCTGGTGAACTTGCTGTTCTGTGTATGAAAGACGAGAAAGAAAGGTTACCTTTCTGTTCCTGTGTTAAGTTTGACAGCAAGCACTCTTGGGATGCAGGTGGAGCGGGAGACACGCCCCTTTGAGGGGATGGTTTTAGGAGAAGTACCCGACCGTTTGGATATGCGTCTCGGAAGAGCGACAGGGGCGAAGGCGGATGTGCATCTTTTCTTCCGGGAAGCAACTGCGTCTGTCCGAGATACGTTCCCGCATGTACCTGGGTGACGGGGAGTACAAGGAGGCTGTGTCGGAGGACGGATCGATGGAAACTAAGCCGAAGCAGCGTTAATACCGAGAAACCGCGAAAGGAGGGCATCCCGGGGTACCCGCGCAAGCTGCTACGGTGAGGTCTCACGACACCTCCAGAGAAGTGAGGATGTCGACACGGTGAGGCGACGTTGAGGCCATCGTCATGTAGCTGCTACAGGTTGCTGAAAGCTCTGCAAGATGCTATGCAGCGGCGGCACGATGGCCTAAACATAATCTTGCTGACATAGTCTTGCGAAGGAAGTTGTGTTGTTATTGAAAGAACACGGGTCACACGAGGCGCCCAGTCGGACTCGTCAATAGTAGATTCGAACGTTCGACGGTTACTTCTACGCACACATGAAGTTCGATAACAATATATAGTCCCGTTACTTTGAAACAACAAGCCAACGGAGTTTGGAAACGACCCTGTGCCCAAAAACGCCGTTCGCCGACACCCCACTTGCGTTCCCGCTGTCGCTAACCGGAAACCTTTGCTAATAAATTGCTGCAAAGTCTAGTCCAGCCATGGTCTCAGTCTTGAAATCCAAGACTTGCAACCTCCTACGCCTACATCTCCTGGGGAATCTGAGAAACGTCGGATAATCCGTACCCCTATCGGATAGAGGCAGCACTATGCCTGTCCCTGCCATTCCTCTTGTACCATAGCAACGCTCCTGTGGGCAGGCGACCCGCGCGGGAGGGCCCTGCCACGTCAACAGGATCAGTGTTTTCCCGATGATGGGGGGAATGTAGACGGTCTTATGAGGCCTGCTTTGGAGACTCTGACCCAAGAGAGGGTGCAGAGGTAGGACCAGGACCCCTCCCATCGTTCTAGACGACCGATGTTCTCTTCGGTTGTCAAGTCGGGAATCACTAGGAAGATGTTAGAATTAGGCAAGCACGGTATATTCGGGGGAGGAAAAGGGGGGAAGAGGCGGCGGGGTTA
This sequence comes from Scedosporium apiospermum, assembly GCF_000732125.1. Lineage (NCBI taxonomy): Eukaryota > Fungi > Ascomycota > Sordariomycetes > Microascales > Microascaceae > Scedosporium > Scedosporium apiospermum. Next base: position 460,901 of record NW_015971799.1, read on the forward strand.
CTCACAAAATCCACTTTCATGTTCAGATGCGAGCGCTTCGACTTTTCTTTTCAGAAGGTCCTCCTTAGTGCTCGGAGGTCGACCGGGTCGACGTGCCTTCTTTATCGTGTTCAACTCCTCATCATGTTGATGAACAACCCTATATAAAAAGTATGTCAATACTATTTTTCTCTCAGAGTGCAGTGAGCTGGCTGTGTTAACCGGCTCCAAGAGCTTAAGCATCATAGGGCTAGCACCCAATATATCTGGCGCAGAGAAGGATGGGAGACGGCATACTCATGGATAAGTTTCTCTACTTGCTCTTGCGTAAAAGGCTTCGATCCATTCTCGGAAACCTTGTCTTTGAGGTGACTGACGCGGTCCACTGTCGAGTCTCTTATTAGATGGGACGCACACGAAGATACTTCTCATAGCTTGGGGAGCTACTGAGGACAGGAGCATGTCGGGATGAAGAAAGAGACGATTCTACTCGTGAAAAGAGCTGGGGTAATCAATGCGACGCACATATAGGTTGCTCCCTCTTGCCACGGCTAGCTGCGAGCTTGTTGAGTCTCTCGTCTCTGACACTAGCTCTATGAAGCCGCTTCGAATCGCGAGAGTTCTCATGGAGGGCCCCAATGTTGCCATCTCGCTTTTTGGAGATTTGTTTCCGGGTCTTTGCAAACGTCCCTGCCATTTTGCTCGTCGGTATCAGCGATTTGGCGATTTGTCTTGTAACTTGATATCTTATCCGACACCTCTACTCTAGTCTACAGCTTTTTATGTACCCTACCAAAGAAAAAAAATTGGGGTCTTTTCATTCGTACTTTTGAAGTGGGTTGAATTTAATTTTTCCGCACTTACTTGAAGATGTGGGTTAGGTAATTAATTCTCTTCAAGAACAGCGTCTTGGCTGTGATGGACTGTAGCGGGGCTCGCCGGCTGGATCTGACCGACAAAGGCTGGCTTGAACCCGACCAGGCGTTGCCCGGGAAATATCGTGGAGCTATTCCCAATTCGGTAAAATTACAACAATTAAAGCTTGGTCTTGCCATGCCACCCACTGAACATCCCCTGTCAGGCGGCTTGGTCGCCGCTGAACCCACTGAACCCCCCAAGCTCTTCCAGGCAACAGGGGAACAGATACACACCACACGCGACCCCCCGTCCGAGGCACCTCTATCAAAACCAACGCGTCGAGAACCCATGAATGTCACGGCCAAATTCCCCAGTTCACGGCGCGGACTTCACGACCTGGCCCGGTCAATCTCTCACCAGCTAAAAACCCCATCCTCCGCTCTTTCTCGGTGACCGCCTTTCCCCATGGAACCCGTCCCAATTGTTCGGTTGTTGTAAATAGACTCACTCACGCGCTTCCGTGCTGCACCCCTTCCCTTCCACCACTGTCAACAATCTCCATTCTTAGCCCACCATGGGCGTGTCGGGCCTTTTGCCGCTCCTTAAATCCATCCAGAAGCAATCGCAGCTAAAGAAATACAATGGCAAGACCCTCGGCGTTGATGCGTATGGCTGGCTCCATCGAGGAGCGATCGCCTGTGCCAACGAACTCGCACAAGACAAACCGACGCGGAAGTATGTGACCCTCCTTTTCCCCTCGCCCGCCGTTGCCTAACCGCCGAGTCATCCTACATAATAGATATGTCTATTACGCCATGAGCCGTGTCCAAATGCTCAGCCACTTCGGGGTGAAGCCCTATCTCGTGTTTGACGGCGACTTCTTGCCCAGCAAAGCCGGAACCGAAGCAGCTAGAGAGCGTTCTCGAGAGGAGCATAAGAAAAAAGGTATGGAGTACATTAAGGCAGGAAAGCCACGCCTCGCAGGGCAGGAATTTCAAAAGTCAATCGACATCACACCCGAGATGGCACGCCATCTGATCGATGACCTCAAGAAACACGGCATTCCCTACGTCGTGGCCCCCTACGAAGCCGATGCGCAACTGGTGTATCTCGAGCGAAAGGGTCTCATTGACGGCATCATCTCCGAGGACTCTGACCTGCTCGTCTTTGGCGCCAAGCGACTTATCACCAAACTCGATAAATACGGCGGTTGTATCGAGATCAATCGCCGTGACTTTTGTGCGTGCCGCGAAGTGTCTTTGACGGGCTGGACCGACACGGACTTTAGACGGATGGCAATCTTCAGTGGATGTGATTATCTGGAGGGCTTGAAAGGTACCGGCCTCAAGACGGCCTACCGCTATCTTCGACAGTACAAGACGCCAGAGAAGGTCGTGCAACGCCTCCAGTTTGAAGGGAAGGTCGTCGCCTCAGAAGACTACCTTCCAGCTTTCTACCAGGCTGAGTTGACGTTCCTGCACCAACGAGTCTTCTGCCCCGAGAAGAAAGAGCTGGTCCTCCTGACGGAAGACCCTACCAACGAAGCCGAAAAATTTCCTTTCATCGGTGCACATGTCGAGCCTGATCTAGCACGCGCCATTGCCGCAGGAGATGTAAATCCCATCACGAAACAACCCATCGTTGTTCAGGCTCCATCCCCCAAGAGACGGCGTGCATCATCGATTTCGATCCACCCCGTTCCCGCAAATACGCATCCGCAGAGCACGAAGTCTATGAACGGTCGGGATCCGAAGCCGATCAACTCGTATTTCAAGAAGACCAGCCGGATTCCTATGGGCGAGATGGACCGAAATCGATTTGCTGTGGATCCTCAACGCATCGCCGAGATAACTCAAAGCGGCCTTGTCCCGCGCGTGTATCCTCTCCCAAGGCCATATATTGATCCAGCAAGGGTGGCGCAGAGAGGCGGAGTCCCTTCGACCCGAATTTCTAGAACAACGCCACCTCGGCTGCGACGACCGACGGAAACAGTGGCGTCTGCCCTTTCTAGAGTCAACTACGATCGAACAACGTCGCAGCGAAGAGGTGGTACGGGCGGCGGAAGAGTGCAGCACTCGACCCTTGCTACGCCACCCCCTTCATCTCAACGGCCGACAAAGAAGGCTCGGCTCTGTACTAGCGACGAGCAAGATGCGAGCAACAATAGCGGTGCTGATTCCGAACATAGCAAGTTCTTTTCGCCCAAGGTTTCCGAACCAAGCCTGCCTGAACCTTCCGCCAAGGAATCAGTGCCCTCTAAATATGAGGCACACATTTTCTCGGATGACTCGATTGAGGAGGCGCTGAAGACCTTGCCTGTTTGGGAGGGATGGGGCCTTCCGTCACAGTCGAGACGATCAATTGAAATTTACGATGAGGAAGCCCGAAAAAACAAAGACGAGGCGCCAGAAAAGGACGGCGTCTCTTCGCTTCAAAAACCGGAGCAGGAGGAAGCTGAACGGGACGAGGTGTCCTGTCCTCCGTCGCAATTGCCGGATCGTCCCACGTCGACTCCGCCTCGCCTTTCATCTACCAACCGTGTCTCGCTGCAAAAATTCTTCTACCAACCAGGCTCTTCGAGTCAGAATAGGGCAGATAGCGAGCCTAGTCCTTCCATTGCGTCATCCGTCTCTTCGCAGAGCTCGACTTTCACACCTTCACTGTCTAGGTCCATGACAGCCACCCCATCCACCGGTATGTCAATGTTGACGCCTCTGCAAAGGATTGGCAGCCAGGCCCTGCGGCGAGGCACGCGATCCCCTTTGATGCCTTCCGCGGGAAACAGGAAGCCGGTAGCATGCGAGCCGAGGAGATCATCCCTTGGTTCTCTTCCCGTCAACCCGGCCTTTGTTCCCCTACCCAAGGTGGATCTCGACGAGGTTGCGGCCCTCAACATGTGTGGCAGCGAGGATCAAATCCCGTTTATTGATAAGGGCGCCGACACAGAATCGGAGGCTGATGGCGATAACGCGACTTATGTTGGAGCCAACGTGCATGTGCGATTGGACTTGTCTCGATTCATGCATAGATAAGGTGCGAATTCCAGAACTGTGTTTCTCTAAAACGAAGGAGCAAGGGTTGGCCACCACCACGACTGTCAGGAGTATTGCACCAGCCAGTTTATATTTTGTACAAGATTACATTACGGCGTTTTGGGGATTGGGTCTGGGGAATGGAATTTATGGGCGGCTGCATTGTTAGAGGCGCTTCTAGGAGTCAGAGGGAAAGTCCTTGACTGTTGACTATTCTGTTTTATACCTACGAGCGTTGTCCGGGTATCTTAGATGCTCAAGTCTACATTTCAGTTGAGAGTAAAAATCGTTCATAATACCACTTCACTTCACTGTTCATATTGTTCATATTCAGTATTCGCACCAAGGTTCTACTGTTGCTGACTCATCCGCGTCATTGTCGTACCCCTGTCATCGTCGTCAATTCTCGGCGGGTCCAACCAAGTCTGATCTGACATCTCAAATCTGTTGGAAATTTTTCGACAAGCTCAAGCTTGGCCTCAAACTTCCAACAACGCGATACCTCGACTTTTTCTTCCTACTCATCAACCAACGTCTTGTGTTATCCACCCCTCTTACCGCGCCCTCTCTTCACATCCTCTACTTTTAATATTTCAATTCCTCCCCATATACCCGACACAATGCTCGCCTTCAGGTCCCTCAGCCGCGCCGCTCCCCGAGCCCTCCCCAGGGTCTCCCGAGCCTCCAGCTCCCTCCTCGCCCGTCTCCCAGCTACCCGCACCGCGGCCGTCCGCGTAGCCTTCCCTCGCGCGACCTACTCCTTCTCCACCTCCGCCCTCCGCGCGTCTAAGAGCGAGGTCGACGCCGAGCTCTCTGCGAAGCTCGAGAGCGAGATCCAGTTCGAGGAGGAGGTTTCCAAGGAGGAGCAGATGCCCGCTAGCATCAAGGATTTCTTGGCCAGTGGACAGTTTGAGGTTGTTGATGTTGAGGGCAAGGAGGAGGTTAAGCTTGTGAAGAAGCATGGTGATGAGAAGTAAGTTTTTATTGATTTTTTTTTACCTCTTTTTTATCTCGAACTTTGATCTACTCTATCCCGCATGGTCCTCGTTCTTCTCTCTCCTTTTTGGTGGAATATGCATCGATCTAACGTGTTTCCCCATTTTAGGATCACTGTCTCCTTCTCCATCACCGAGCTCCCCTACCAGGATGAAGACTTGATGGAAGACGACCAAGCCTTCGACGACGCCGAGAACCTCGACAACCAGCCCGCTAGCCAAGACCGCAACGCCTCCTCCCGCTCCGCCGCCGAAGAAGACCTCGTTGACGAAGACGCCGAGGAATTCGGCGGTGCCGCTCCCCCCACCCATCTCACCGTCGTCGTCGAGAAGCCCTCCAAGGGCCCCGGCGCCCTCTCCATCGAGTGCACTGCCCAGGACGGTGCCCTTATCGTCGACAACGTGCACTACTATGCCGACGCGAACCAGGCCTTCGCGTCCACCCCCGAGGCGTCGCACGCCCGCGTCGATGCCTACCCCGGTCCCAGCTTCGCTACGCTTGATGAGGATCTTCAGGTGTTGATGGAGCAGTACCTTGAGGAGAGGGGTATTTCGCAGGGTCTTGCTACTTTTACTCCCGATTATATTGACTATAAGGAGCAGAAGGAGTACCAGAGGTGGTTGCAGAACGTCAAGAACTTTGTTGACTTGTAAGCAAAAGTAACTCGACGTAGGGGTTGCGGCTTTTTGGGGAGAGAGTCTGTATGAGTTTGCTGAGAAGCTGAAATCCGAAAAAAAAAAAAACGAGGGTTGGAAAAAACCAAAACACCGCATTCTAAGCAGGCGGTCAAGTGTATTATCTTTTTATCAAATTTCCCACTCTCATATGTAATACCAGATATGATAATAGACGTTGCGTCACGTTGGAGAAGAGAAAATACTTGTGAGTAGAAGCGTATGTTTGATATCATGTTGAATGGAGTTCTCCCCTCCCTGCTCTAGTGTCGAGAAACGCATCGCGGTTTCTCGGCTGTCATGCCCGTATATATATCAATCCCTCTCTCCCTTTCTAGCCGTCGACTATCAGTTACCAGCGGGAAAGAAGGGTCAAAAAATGAATGTAAAAATGAAGCGAAAAAGAAACAAGAAAAATGAACAGAAAAAACATGGTAACCATGCAGTTCTAACCCGCAATGCTCCAAAAACTCCTCAAACTTCACTAAATCTACTCCCCCACCACACGCCCTCACAGGACGTCATCCAACTCCCACCTGCCCTCCTGCGCCCTCTTCAACACCTCCTTCCCCTTATCCGTCAAATCGGGCCTACCACCATTACCCGTGACATGGGTAAAGAAGACGGGCTGCCACTCGACATTGTCCCGCTCTCGCTGCCGTGCCTTCTCGCGCTGTTCCTCTTCGAGCTCTATCTTGACGGTGGTGGCCTTGGAGTACTGTTTTGACACGATGGCGTTGGTGACGCCGGCCCAGAGGGTGAGGGATTCGTTGGGGAGTTGTTTCTCGCGAGGGGGGAGGACCTTGGGGGCTACGGAGAGGGGGGCCATGTCGATGATGGTGTATTGGTCCTCGACGGGATGTGAGGCCTGCATTTTGGCGAGTTAGGATTTTATCTCATATAAGAAAGGAAGTTTTAAATGCTTACCAAGGGTTTGGGACCTAGAGTCAAGACAACCTTCTCTCTCCAAGGACCACCTAACCGTGCGAGGACATCCTTGTCAGGGACATCCTGGATGCGAGTCTTGTCGTCATTCTCGGGGTCATAATGGAAAATGACACCGTGAACCTTGTTGGTAGTCCTTCCAAGCCAGCCCTCCTCTACGTAGCTCAAAATGGCCTTGAGCTTCGTCTGGGGACAGGTAATGTACGCAACCTCAGAGACGGACACGTTCAGGCTACCCCTAAAGAATCCACCAAGATGCGCCGCCGGGTGCGTGAGCTGATACGTCTCCCCGTCCCTCTTGTCAAGAGTAATAAAGATGCCCATGTTATGCTCGCCAGGGGACACCTTGATCGTGGTACCCGTAAATTTGGCCGAGATCTGGTCGAAGCCTCGGGCCGTGAGTCCCCTCTCGGGGCAGCTGATGTGGAAAGCGCTGACGGGGGGGTGGTGGGAGGTCTGCTCGGTCAGGTAGGATACCCTGACCAGGTGTTCGGGGCGCGGCTCGAGTGGGTGTTGAGGGACGGAGAGGGAGACGGTCGAGACATTCTTGGGAGAACCGGAGCCGGAGCCGGACTTGCTAGATTTTACACTTGAGGCTCCGCTGGCAGTGCCCTTGAGGGTATTAGTGCAGATGAGCGGCGCATTGTTCTCAGTTTCCCAGTTACACTGTTAAGAAGGCGGTTAGTTAGGTGCATTTAACTAATACTACCTGGGGTAGCGCATCGTAGCGGGCAGGCTCGACAACGTCGTTGACGTCGTCGCAACCGCAATAGGAGTCTTAGGGTTCCATGACATACCCTGAAGAACTCGCCGAGGCAAGAATTATAAGGCTTGCAAGGCCTTCCCTTCACATACTTCAAATCCTTTGTGAACCAAAACCGCAAGACCTCGAGGATACGATCGAGCGGCTCGTCGGACGTGCCGATGGCGACAAAGGCATTCGGGGCATCGAGATAGTTCCAGTACTCGAGGTTGGGAGTAGGTTCCAAAAGCTGAGAAGGAAGGGAGAAGCGGACGTTAGCGAGGTCAGCGACACCAATGAACCTATTGGCGCTACCATTAGCATGCCGTCTTGGCAACCCTCAGAAGAATGTGCAGCACAAAGTGAATTTCAAGGCCCAGGTAACGCCTTACTTCTTCAAAATGGTAATAAATGTCCTGAGCTTCGAGCCATCACTGGAGTTTTCTTCGATCTTGTCGGGCGCCCGAGTCGCAGCGACTGCCGTGGCCATGGTGGTGGTGGGCCTAGGTATTGATATTATCACAAGGAACGCTTCTGGGTGTGGTAGACTTGAGACAGTTGACGGCGCCGATGTTCGGCGAGTCGGTGGGTTAGGGGACTTGTTGCAAGAGGTGGTTGAACGGCAGCAGGAGCTTGTTTCACTCAGCAAGGGAAGGGAAAAAAAGAAAACAAGAAGAGGAAAAAAGAGCCAGTCGACGTGAGCCAGAAACTATACTGGACACAAGAGCTGCCGAAGGGAGAGTCGAAGGATACAAGATCAACGTGGCAAGCTGGAGGGAACGGGGGAATGGATGCAAGATAAGGTCTGCATCTGCGTTTCAAAGTCTGCGTGGGCTACACGCCCTCTGTAGAGCGGACAATGCACCCGCAAGTAAACTTCGGGGCGGGGAAGAGCACAGAGCACACAGCGTTTACATATAAAGGAGAACAGAAAAGAGTTGAGGTACGAAAGAAGGACTCGTTCTCGAACTTTGTTTGAGGGTGCATCGATGTACACAACGTGCTTCAACAATGACCACTCGACGTATCCATGTATTGATGCACTATGATGCACTAACACGAGGCAGTTGGGCGCCCGCTGCAATGCGCAATGCTGGGGAGCGTGGTGGGGAAAGAAGCTGTTAGGGCGTCTGGCTCTACTTTGACGTAATGACAAGTGCGCTGATTCAACGCCCACGTCCTAAACCAGCAGGCGTAACTGCCATGCCAGCATCAATTGTGCACTTGTGCCTTGTGACAGCGTGCCTTGGTGCCTTAGCGCCGCGACCTGCAACCTGCGACTTGCACCTGGACTGGAGACGATCCCGACTCTCTCAGCGTTCCCGTGCGGCTTGGCTCCCGGCAGCCCGGCTCTTGTTTCAAAATCAAGAAAAACAAAAAATAGAAACAGCCTGTTGTTTCTTGAGGGAAAAAGAGACTCTTCAATTTTCATGGGCCATTCATCGGAAAATTACTAGAGACTTTAGCGACGACACGATTGTATGTGCACCTCACCGCCATCAGCACCGGTAACATGGGAGATCAAAAGCACGTCCTGGCATTGAGCAGTCCACGGGGCTCTTGGCTGGCTCCCTCGATCTGCGGCTCCCTAGCATTACACTCCGCCCTCCGACGTTGAGTTCCCGGCCACCCGCGGATTTTCCTGGTGACCAATCAACGCAGCACATGGCCGAAGCTTCTGGGCGACGATGGACGACAACCTCGCTATCGCGAAATTTTAGTTTCACCAATAATACTTTTTCTTCGAGGTCTTGGGGGGGCAATCAAAAAGAGGATGGTGAGAAAAGAGGATGCGGCATATTGTGACCGATTCCTTCTTGGGAGGGAGAGGCGAGCTTGTCGGTCGTCTTGGGACTTTGATTCGCTCGCTGCATCGGAAGAGCTCGCGAAGTACGCGCCGAGTTTTAACCTTGCTGTTATCGATGGAGCGATGGCTGCCCAGAAACTTCAATTGGGATGTCAGGAGGACATTTGAGCCGGGCCTCGCCGGTCTCTCTGTCAGTCGGGATTGCTCTCGGCGAGTGTTGAGGAGGTTCGCTTCCCCTTTGACCCATGTCTCGTAGGTTTTCTCCCGCGAGTAGCGCCGTCCCTGGGCCTCAGATATAATCAGCGATAATCACTGGCATCTACTAGTCGCGGGACCTAAAAAGGAGCTTGTTGACACACTTACCCCTGATGGGTCAAGTTCTTCTGGACGGTTCACAGGATGAGGCTACTGTAGTGAGATTTTCCGCAGAGTTCGTAGTGGTTATGGAAGGAAGCCTGCCAAACAAGCCTCAGCCCTTTCGGCGGCGGCCTTGAGACGTCTTGACATAGCTTCGATCCTGCTTCCTATCTCGCCTGAAGAAGTTTCTATTTTCGTCTCACTCTATATTGTAATATGCCGACGACATCATCATCGCGAACGGCTTGCAAATCCAGTCACCAAAGTCGACGGACTCCATACATTCTTGCAGTACCGAACTCAACGTCAGGATGTTTAGCGAGAGCTGCCTAAGGCTCTTCTTCGATGAGTTCCTAGTCTTCGATTCAGAGTGAAACCTTCGGTTTAAACAGAAAGGCTTTCCCCGGCGCTTCTGATCACACCCAACACACTAGGTAGGGAGGCTTTGCTCAGTTGCGTGGATGGCATATTCACCCGCCCTCCTTAGGTTTTGCCCCTGTGGGTATTCTGCACCTATCTGCTCCCATGTCCTAGCCGGGAGACCCCCAATTTCATGCCCTCTCTCAGAGGTCGAGTCGTTTAAACGACGCCATATCACGACTTTGATCTCTCCACGGCCAGGCGAGAGTAGAGGTTTCTCAAAGAATAAATAGTCATCCCTTGAACTCAACATTGATGTTCTATAGAGACTAGGCCTCGATCTCGCTGACCACTCCAAGCCTAGGTGAAGCCTAAACCGGTAGCTCGGCAATTGTGGAGATGGGTATTGCGTCTGAGGAGGCCAAGAACTAGGACGGGACGCGGCCGTCAAGGAGAAGGGAGCCCAACTTTCAATATAGCAGCGCTGACGTTTGATCAAGAGATTGACTCGGTCCATTTTGATTGGCTTTGCACTATATGCGCCATGAGTCTTACCGGTTCTGATTGCGAATAGCATATCAACCTCTGACGCGGTCCTATGGGTTTGGTGGAGGAAGATGTCGCGAAGACCTCACCTTCCTTCCTCAAGATTGAGCCCCAGCGCCATTCCCAGATGACCAACTCGGAGTGGTTCCAAGACGAGAAGCAACAGCGATCCAAGTCGTGCAGTCACATTATTCCTCATACCCCTCTCTCTCGTGAAGGCCCGTGGGAAATATGAAGAGCGCCCCGAGATTCGTAATCGATTTTCAACTTCCATGACCTGGAAATATTTAGCATAGCACTTTGTAGGAATGTAGACCATCCTTCATGCCTTGGAGCATTGAGAAGTATGAATCATGGCGCCCAGGTCAGAAAAAATAGATCGAGTCGCGAACATGAAATACCTACGTCGAAGATAGAGAAGATCAACATTGTGGCTTCTATGTAGACCATCTCTCATGATCATCAACCGCGTTCCAGTAGGGTTTTCGAGACGCCATAAACAACATCCCAGGGATATTTCATCCATACAACGGCGATACTTGCGTACCATGTCAAGCCCTTCCATCCGCTAACAGTGGGACGCCGCCTCGTTTGGAGCACTACATTCTCGTTGCAATGAGCAAACTTCCACCCTCAACCCCCCCATTCTCACTGTTAAACATTCCTTTTCTCACGCCTGAGGGCACTCCCAAGGCTATTACCGGCTCCCTTATCGGCTGGTAGAGGGCTGATAGAACGAGTGATTGACTCGGGCTGGACGCCAATATATGGAAGGAAAGGAGGCAGTGACCATAGCACATTCAACACCTCTTGTTCGTGTAACGTATTTTCTGGGCACATTCTGGAAAGTACATCGAATCTGAAAATATGACTTGTGCCGGTCCAAAAGAGTCTTACCAAGGGGGCCGGGAGATGCTCTGATAGACGATTGCCTCATCATGATCCGGGGGAAGAAGCAGTGGTGGTATTCTATATAATGACGCAAATGGACCTTCTCTTCCCGGATCTTCTAATCGACACAAGAAACGCTTCGCCATTACGCAACTCCGGTGTGCTAGCCGACTTCATCTGAATTTTCTTCGCTGCTAAGTCGTACCCATAGGAATTAAGAGATCGGCGGAAGGACCGAAATCCTTCCATTAAGCGGCTCTGTTTTCAGGTCAAATGAGTCATGACGCGATACATGGCAATCCTGCACTCGTTAGCTGCAGCAGGGGCAAGGAAATGCTGTTGTTGCGTTTAATTTAACACGACGAGGCGAGTTGGTTCTCCAGCGTAGTGTGTTAACGAGGAATCTGAGGGAACATCTCAATAGTTTACGAGAGCACCCTAGAGGAAGAAGCAAGAATATCTATCCACATATGATTGCGAGTGTAGCAACTTCAAACAAGACGTCCGGCTTCTGCACGGATATATCCGAATGACATGGGCCAGGCACAGGGCGGCTCTCACAGACACTTCCTAGAACGAGCTGTCCGAAGGATCCTTGGTCGAGGAGGATATTCATTCTACTTAGAGGCCAGCGTTAGACTTGAGCTTCGAGTTCATTTCGAGCGTTCCTCGGCGGTCTTCCACTCATCAGATGGTATGTATGCCCCCTTGTAGAATACAAACTCGTCCAATTCTTCAGAATAAGGTGAGTTACATTGTCAAGTACGTCTTCAAAATAGAACATCGCAAAAGCAACCTCAACAGTTATTTGATACTGGTGGTCGGCACTCCGAAACCCATTCTACACTCCACTACAAATGCCGACCCTCCCACCCACCTTCGCCACCGAGACTGGTGACGGAAGGTGTGGGCTATGAGGCTCAGATCTTTCCATCCATCTCTTCGAGAACATCAGGTAAACGTCAGATAGTATCTGCCTCCCCCCAACTCCCAAGCTGCCTAGAAACACATCTAGCACCCCCTTCAGTCGAAAAGAACACATGGACAATTTCTCTCCTCCCATCCATACCGCTAAAGGCGCAATATCTCAACTACAGACATCATAGGTTCGTCAACCTGCCGGTTAGGGCCTGTCTCGCCCTACCTCGCTTCGCTGGCCGGGCCATTTTGAGTCGTGGCCGGTTTCGTTGGCTTCGCCCTGTTGACCTCAAGTGGTTCTTGTCTGTTGCTGTTCCCTCATGAGGCTATTTCCCTTCCATCAAGTCCCTCCAGGCTCCATTTCATTTTCTCCAGTGTCCTGAGGTACATATCTATTAGTTCTACGTCTTCTTTACCATCCTCGGCGAGACCCACGGGCAATAAAGAGATGTGGGCTTATACGAAGCACACTACACCACAAATCCAGGTCCCCCAGCATAAGTCCAAAAAAGCGGACCCATCCCACTGGGTTGGTTTGATGCCCCAAAAGTGTAAGAATTACTAGTAATTTCTTTGACAAACTTCCCCATTCACACCGACCATCTGGTCCTCTCTTTAACTTATTCTTATTGCGGGGGCCCAGGGTCTGCACGTCACCCGTGTCAAGGCTGCCCCGAAGACGACTGATTCAAAATGAAAATGGCGCTCGCACTAAACTGCATAAGGCATTTGATGGGAGCGGGGATGCCCTCACGTTTCAGCTATCCCGAAGGCGTTAAGGCCAGCCCACCAGTTAAATTGCGCGACCCTTGCTGCAGTGTTCATCTCCGGGAAGCAAACATGGGGGGGATAGCGAGGGGGCCCACCAAGAACTGCATCTCATAACACGAGAAAAAAAGAAAAAAGAAAGAAAAAAAATCTAGTTTGATTTCCAGAGTACGTCGTAGGCATCAAGCGTCCTCGTCGTCCCCGTCCGGCTTGTCTTACCTTCTCGTTCTTCTTGTATTATCACTCCCAAGAGCGGCAAGGAAGAGGAAGGGATCGGCGCCACGGGATGGACTTGTGAGAACCGCTTGCCGCTTCTGACGTCATTCTCTTCCTTTTGTAAGTCTCTCTGTGGCGGGCGCGTCGCGTCTTGGTTGCAAGAATGAAGTTGCTCTCGGTCTCTCATGCAGTCACATCCAAATCCGAATAGGGGATGATTCAAGGGTGGCTTTTGGTGGCATAGAGAGATGGGGTAAGAGATCGCTCCTATTCTGGGCGTAACCCGTACGGGAACCGTGGGAAATCGGGGTAAACCCTCCGGACTACCTATAGTTATGGATGTTTCTCTATGACTGCTGGCTGCATAATGGTGAGCTTCTGATGAGCGATTCCAGGTATGCGAGGCTGCTGTTTCTCAGACTGCTCTGCAGATGATCTCCGACAAGGTATCCTGACAAAATGAGTGAGCGCGACGACGAACGCGCGTCTCGTCTCGGTGCTTTTATTTCAAACCCAGTATTCACACACGTAGAATGTACTCCCAACCCTTCCCATCTAGAACGGAGTACAAGACTAACAGCCCGGGTTTATGTGTTACTGCTCGTATTGCCGTTTTCGTAAAGATCTTGTGGCAAATTTATACGGTGTCAAATTGAAAGTATTATTACCTGTGGGAACCGCAGCGCTGATCAAAGTCCTTTCATCATCTCTCATCATCTAGGACTCGGTATGTCACTCTGTGCAGACACACTAAACGGGAGGAATGGCAGGGTTGTTAACACGGAATACGACTGATCGGTGTTATGCTATTATTATATACCTAGATGCAACGCGGTAAACTGGCGGTCATCGTAGTATCCGTGGCTCGAGGCTTGCGCAATAACTGATGACACGAATCCTCAGAGGATGATCGATCATTGATGATGAAGGCGGAGGAAATACGGGGAGCCGGAGGTGTGCAACTTGGGACGAGGAAGGCTGGTCTCCCATGTCGCCGTAGAGAGGGCACCGGCTGATGTCTAGAAAGGAATTCGGAAATCCGTCCGCCTCTTCTATGCAGTACGGGGTGAAATCCAAGCCACCCGAAACAGATCGTCGCTCCGCCGCCCCAGCCCCGCCGGTCCCCTCGCATGTTCTCTCGGACCGAGAAAGCCTAAACGGGTTAAAGGGGGGAAATGCAAAAAGAAGGACGCGGGAGAGAGAAGAATACACGGACCCGGGGGAAGACTGAAGAAATGGGGGAAAAATTGAGGAGGAGACGGAAGCGAAGAAGCGCCGTGTCCCGCCTCCTCGCGCGGGCCAAATCTCAATCTACTTTCGTATCGATCTGTTCCATAACATGCCGTTGTCATTGAGGCCATCCGCTTGTTGCCGTCTGCTCTCTTTTCTGTTCTTTTCTCTCTTTTTTCTCTCTCTTTTTCTCTCTCTTTTTCTCTTTCTTTTCTAGCCCTCGATCTCCCCAACGCTAGCAGTAATTAAGGCCGCCCGCGTCCCAGGGCGATCCCACCCCAAAGATGTCTCAATTGTCCTTTGATCAAAATCTTCGGGACGTGGTAATTTCCAGCACATACGTGACGTCATATTAGGGTATTGATGACTTCACTCTAATGCACTAAAGTGGAGTGGGATTCGTGCCCTGGTGCTTCCTTCCCTCGACGAAATTTGACATTGACGTTTGACATGGGGCGGGATGGAAAACGCTTTTACGGAGTGCATGGTACAATGTGAACCAAAAATAAGAAAAGAACTTCAAGATGATTTCCTCCAACGGGTCACAATAGATTATCATTGAAAGCCTGTCTGAAGATGAAGCTTTTGGTTGACTGGACAAGTCGTGTCCATCTTTGTCCATCCTTGCAAGGTCCCCGCAAATATGACGTCACTTCCAGCTTACTCCTTCACCCCCCTGGTCCGCTCTTGCGTCAAATTCATTACCGTAATCAAAAAATGTACTTCTCGACAATCCCAACACAAGTACCGTTTTCGCCATGGTGGGGGTAATGATGCGATTCTACCCTCCCTTTGCTCGAGGCCGTATGATCTGGGCCATCGTTTGGTGAGCAATCACGGGTGGGATAGGCCGTAATAATAGCACCGCCTCCCCGTACAGCGCAGGGGGCGGCGTACCTATGCTACGAAGCAGTAGATCCTAGCATTGTGTACCCTTCTCGGGGGGTTCTTGGGGGGCTTATTAGTCTCTGTCCTCGACCCATAGCGTTAATGCCCTACTCGTTTTCGGATCACGGCAGCGCCGAGAAGCGAACGGGGACGAGAGGAGTGACGAAACGGCCCAACTATCTGTGAACGGTAGTGGTTGTCATCGTGGGATCTCGAGAAGACATTAACGTCGGCCAAGGCTGAACTAGAAAAGGTTCCAGTCGCCGAGCGCGAGGGACGCCGACCGACAGCGGTCTCCGAATGTTAGCCTCATTGGCACGAGAGTGGTGGTACACATAAATGCGCCCTCGGGATCAGAGTAACAGGGCGACCAAAGTCAAAACGAAGTTGACACCAGGGGGAGATGTCAATAGATAGAGTTCAGGAACCCGCCAACTCTGATCAGGCAACGCTGGTTTTTTTGCATCTGCCGAACGAGTCGAGGAGTAAACAAAGGAGAGCATTGAGCGAGATGTTCTCCAGTGTCTCAAATTGAATCTAAGGAATTTTGTGGGACTCGGGCCTCCCGCTGGCGCCGTACAATGCAGAGACTTTTTTTCTCTTTTCATACGGTGGAGTTGAGAGAGGTCTTCTCTTACCTCATCGTGCATGACTAGAGGAGTGAGGAGAACGTATTATCGCGGGCTGCGTCTCGCGTCTGGACAACATTGGGGGTTTTCCTCCTATAATCTTTCAGCATATATGCCAAATCGAGCGGACAGCCTTTAACTGAACTGCGCGTTGTGGAGTACCCTACATCTGGTATGAATCCCGATCTCCTCCTGGGGTTCTCGCGAAGGAAGAGATTACAACCTCGTAATACAAAGAACGTCAGCGAGCACATTTCGCCATTTGTCTCATGGCCTAACAGTTAGGGTTCTTCAAGCGAGAGACAATGCTCGAAAAAGATAAAAAGGAAGCTGCTTTTTTTTTTTTCGTTTGTCAAGTCGCATTTCTCGGATCAACCATGACGAGGGGCGGAGCCCGGCGGTGGAGATCCGCGTTGGAATCCAAATGTATAAAGTACAAGTACTTGCCACCAACTTCGACAATACAAGGTCCTAGTTTCAAAATATCGTCCCCCGGCACACTCTTTTGGTGGGTTTGAGAGATCAGTGGCGTCCGGGAAGGGACGCCGGCGGATTCGAGATTTCGAGACGAACCAACCAGGACGAGCCCAGGTAAACTGTCGTCGAATCACATCCCATCTGGGGCGTTCCCAGGATCGTCCATCTGCATGCCATACCACACCATGAAGCCTCTAGCCGTGCTTCGAAAAGTATCTGTGGAGTTGCTTTCATCCTCAAATTCCTTCGAGAGCGGTGAGCCTTTGTTCGTTGAAGAGACGTTCTGAGAATCGAGGCTTCGGAGGACTTCTCCGCACATGAGATGTGGGCTTGAAAAATGCTATATCCTCGGTCGTTGTTGACCTCTCCTTCGAAGATAATAGATACTCGGACATAAGGTGTATGCGTATACGCCAGGCTAGAGAATTTGACGGAGCGGCGATCTAAATACAAGTGTGTTCCAAAGCTGCTCAGGGATCAGGGTTCCTGAACCCTACAGGCTTCGAATTGCCGTCTGAACAAGCGGAAAGAGTGTGCGTACGAAGGAGGAGGAGCTTTACGAAGTACAGGGATGTGAGTGTGGAGGGCATCGAGCTGAGCAATGAGGACGGAAATGGATTGATTACAGGACGCTGATGGGCGGGAAGTATAGGTTGGGGGGATCCAGCACACCCCAATCAAGAGGCTGGTGGCTGAAGTATCCTCGAGAATGTCGAGGATGAACAGCCCAAAACATTGACATCTCGTCTTCAATCTTTTGTACCGGTACTTTGATGGCATCATAGAAGGAGAGACATTGACTGTATCCCATACTTTCTAACTACCCGAGATTCGACAATCTTACCTCACATATTACCGAGTCGATGTTGAGGGAATCAAAATCAATCCTCTGATCTCCACCTCTACTTCGTACGGCACTGTTTATTACGGAGATTAATCAATGAATATCACACAGGATCAGCATTGATATCTCTCGGTATACCACTATTTTTTAATGTCCTGCCTTTCTACGGCATTGGCAGTTCTGCCTGTCCTCGTTACGCTCAACGGCTGTCCTTTGATCCCTTCGTATTGATTGATGTATCAATGTACTTGTGACAGTGGGAGGACGAAGTAGCGTACACAGGTGCACTACAGAAGTTCTCTGTTCCTGGAGGCAAAACGGTGGGGTTTTGCCAAGCACCCAGTCGACTTTGTACCCCATCCATTGCGCATCACTTCCTGCAGCCAGTATGTACTTCGCCTTCAGCACATAACGGTGTCCCGCCGTCCCGCCGATTAGCGGCTAATCACATATTAACACCTAATCGCAGCACACCTCGATCGATGGGCAAACATTGATGTCCATTGCGACTACTAAGGTAGAGCCCTCGTATCTCCAGTCTCTTTTTCTCCTCCAAAGATACAAACAGCACCGCTGGAACGAGTTCTCCTCCGTAAACGTTTTTCATTTTATTATTTTTTCCCTCTTCTTTTTTCCTCTCCTAATCTTGCCACAGAGATCATCGAGCTACTTAACTCAAATCTGGGGCAAGGCGTTGGAATTATTTTGAGTTCTTGCTGCTTCAGCAACCTGTGTAAATAAGTGAGGAAACAACACCTGCTTACGACTCAAGATCGCTCTCCCCATTGCTCCTTCCCTAATCTCACCTCCCACCATCTCTGGTTTTTTTTGTCTCTTTCTATTTTTCCTTTTTTTTTTTTTTCTTTTCTCTTATTCCTATTCGGTTTATATCGTCGCCACCCGTAACATACCTCGCACTTTCTCAAGACCGACCACTTTTCCTTCTTTCATCACGCCCATTCGCACTTCGGTTATTTTCCATCATACAAAGGGCACTCTACTGAGGATTCTCTCGTATGCGTATGGGAGGAACCCCCCACTAGTTCTATATTAATACCCTTCACTCTCAAGTGGCACCCGCTCGCTGCTCGTCTCCAGTATCAATCTCTCGGCCGACCAATCTATGTTCGGCTCATCAATATCCCTTACCTTCCCCGCCCGTTTCGCTTCCGATCTGTCCTTCTAGGCGTGTAAACGTCGTTGACTCTTCGCTACCATACTAGAACATATCTTCGCGCCTGACGGTTTGGAGCCCAGTTCTCGTTTTCTTTTTTTGATGCCGCTGGCTCCTGTTGCTCGGTCCGTATTCTTCCATGACACCTCCTACGCCAGTGTTACCTGAATCTTGGAAATTTTTGAGTTTGAAAGGGGAAAAGAAGAAGAGGAAGAAGAATAAAAGCGGAATTAGGGAAAGGAGAAGGGGAATATATTTCGAAAGCAGGTGGTATTACAGTCTCTCAATCTAGCCTGATCAGCCCCGAAGGTCGCTTCACCTCACGCGCTTGCGTCAAGTGCCATCGACATCGACCCACGCACCACCCAACTTTCTTCCATTCTTTCGAGCGACAATCTTGTTTCCAGCGAAGAATTGACACGGATATAGGGAAGGCTTGAATGTAAAGATTCCCAGGTTGAGTACGGTTTGATGTCCTAGCACACAGGCGAAGAGTCTTCAAGTGCGCCAATATGATTCGTCAAAGGTATGCTTGCGCGCAACTATATCACCAGTCGCATCGCATCGTCTTCTCGCGCGTTGTGTGCTTATCCACGGGCTCGTACAGAGTGATCGAATAGCTAACAGGCAACTCGTTGCGTGTCGCGAAGAAGCTCGCAAAAGCCCGGAGACGACCTACTGGCTGATTTCAGGCAGCAATTCCCAGAAGTTGCTGCTGCGGGAACGATACCATCGACCGGGGGCCCCGTTCGTGCGGCAGGCACCTCGGCCGCTGGTGATAATCCACACATTCATGACGGGTATGAACACTTATCCTTTGCTCTCCTGAGGTTCTTTGTACTGATACGGGGCTATGTGTTGCAGAAATCCGGGTCTTCCGCATGACACTTTTAGGGATCAGGACCCGACTCCCCGCGCGACGAATGAACCATGGCGATTTACACCATCCTTGCTTGATCCGAATTCCTACGCCTTCGCCGGATTTTCGAGTGCGACAGGAGGCTACTACACGCCGACTCCTAATGGCAGCAACACGGTTTACCATCCCCAGTCCGGGGACCTGCAAACGCCAACCCTAGGTCTGGGGATCGGCCTTAATACTCCCCTTCCGCTCTCGACATCGGAAACTGCCATGAACAACCCGGGAGCCATGATAGACATGAACCATTTCCAGGCTATGCAGATGGGCTCCTTCAACGGAGGCTTCGTTTCCACCGCTCCACCACCACCACAAGGGTCTTTTGCTCCGACGACATTTGTGCAACATCCTGATGCCAGCTTCGACTCTATGGACCATGATGGCTTACCCATCAACGCCGATGAACGGGTGGGTGTCATGACGGGCGGGTTCCGTGGCATGCCCCCTGTAGTAGACATCGATGGCCGCCGGCAATATAACGCCTTGAACATGGCCGCCCCCCTCCCACCAGGGGCCGAAAAATTCCGATTCCATGCCACACTCAACGCTCCGACAGCCATGATCAAGCATGCCGACGAAATCCCGATTACCTACCTGAATAAAGGCCAAGCGTATTCTCTTTCCGTTATAGATACTTCCGCAACTCTCCCCATAGAGCCTGGCACTCGCTACCGAACCTTTGTCCGTGTGTCCTTCGAAGATGAACAGCAGAGACGGAGACCAGCTGCTTGCTGGAGCCTATGGAAGGAAGGCAGGGGTACGAACGAGGCTCACCAGAGAGGGGGCAAGCTGCAGGCCGTTGAGTTCATCGAAGCTAGAGATACCCGGGAGGGGGACGATAAGCGAACGAAAATGGAACTGGAAAGCTCATCCTTCGACGGGTTCTCCGTGATCTGGACTCCTGGTGCCAACGGAGCTGCCGAAGTCAACATTGCTGTTCGATTTAATTTCCTCTCTACCGATTTTAGCCATTCTAAGGGAGTCAAGGGGATCCCTATCCGACTGTGTGCCAAGACCAGTCCGTACCCGATTGACACGTCGAAGCCCCCACCTAGTGACGGGTCCGTCGAGGTATGCTTTTGCAAGGCCAAACTGTTCCGTGATCACGGCGCGGAGCGAAAGCTCTCCAACGACATTGCCCATGTCAAGAAAAGCATCGATAAACTTAAGCAGCAAATAGCCCAGGTGGAGAGCGGCATGAAGGATTTCGGTAAACGCAAGCGAACGAGTACAAATAACAACAAACTGGACCCTCAGCGTCCTGGAAAAGTTCAGAAGCACAAGAGGACCTGGTCAATGTCTTCGGGCAGCTCGGCAAATGGGTCAAGCAAGGCGCCAGCTGAAGACGACTGGCATGCCAAACTTCAGGCGCTTCAGGATATGTTTACCAGCACCCGACCTGTCAGCATTCTCTTCCTCCGCGGCGAGGAGCTTGACGACCCTGATCTGCATCCCGTGGCTCTCCCTGGGGACCCCGACTTTTCCAGGTTTGAGGATCGACATAGTGCCGCGTGGCAGGCGCGGAGTGGTCGCAGCTCAGTTGCCAGCTCGTCTCTAGTATCTCCATCCACAAGGTCTCCGTCCTTGGCTTCCCAAGTTTCGGGGATTGGGGGACGGTGGAGTGTAGATGGAAGTGATGGCGTTCGTGGTGTCCCAGATAAGCCGTTTCTGATCAAGAGGCCGGACCATGCGGGCGGAAACCTCGGCGGCTGGATAGAAGCCGTGGATGTCGACTCCAGCTATAGGCCGCCGCCCGAGAGGGATGTGAAGCCCGTGGCGTGCTTCTACATTCTTCGCCGAGGACAGGGAGCCGCTCAATCCAAGCGGAAACTCTACAAAGCCATCTACCTAATGAAACGCACAGAAAGTGAGTTCAGGACTCAGATTGGTGCCAAATGGGATTTGGAACCCTCCAGGATCCAGAGGATGATCCGCGTCCTACCCAGCGGTGTCGAAGTTGAAATAGACGATGATGTGATCCGCGAGGTGGACGAGGGTCAAGACATGATTATGGAGATGACCGAGGTCGACAATGGTGCTCCTCTCAAAACCGAATGGGAGATGATGGTCGATACCGGTGACGACGATACGGGCACATCGCAGCACCAAATTCGGCAGGGTTACGAATTGAGGTTCCTCTTCTAAGGTGGACCTCGACTTGCGGCACCCGAATTACAGCATTTATGTTAAGGATTAATGATGTGACGGTTATTGTGAACTTCTTGGTACAGCGAAGGTTTAGCGACGGTCAACGGGCAGATTGAAGATTTTTATCTCTGGGTGTTTCCCCCTTTGATATCCCTTTCCTATCTCTTTCTTCACTCCCGAGGCTACGAAGCCTCCGGTCTCTTCATGGAACACACGGAACTGTTGCAAATTCGCTAATATACGCGTCCGGAACTCTCGGTGTTGCGGTTTCTTTGGAGGAGTCCCGGTTCTGATTTATTTCGGGGGTATACTCAGTCTGCAATACAGCAGATTTGGACGGCAAGCCTCCAGGGAAATGAGGTCTATTTCACGTTTACGTTTTACTCTTTTACGTTTGGCGTGAGGGTTTTAGAACGGTTATGCTGCAGAGTGACTTTTCTGCTACCAAAAACGTTGGGCCAGGCCAGGGGGATGCGGTATGGGATGGGATGCGAGGAATAAACGACAAGCGAGTTGGATAATGAGATTAAGGAGAGGTCTATTTGATTTAGTGTATCTGCTTCATTCTTTTCTTTTGGGCGGAGGGGGGGGGGATTGGCAAATGTTCCCCCGGCTGTCTATATGTTGAGCTTCCTTGCGCGTGGTGATATTGATCGATATATTTGTTTCAAGACAAGACCTATTCAGCGTCCGATAGACTCGGAACAGTCGGTCACCTTGCGTCATGTGTGTTGTTGCTTTTTTTTTCCCTTTGATTTTCTGGCGATTCTCCTCTTTCTTGGCCTCGTGCGTTGCGGTCTTCTGGCTGTCTGTAGGTGGAATGTGCGGTGTGCCTGGGCTTATTCTTTAGGCTTACTCTTTTCTCCTTTTCTCCTTCTTTCTTTTTACATTTTCCTTTCCTTTTCTTGGTCTTCCCTCGACCATAATGTCCTCACTTTGCAGAGCTTGTGGGTGATGAGGATAATCCTAATGTAATTATTCTCTTCGGGCTATCTCCTTGGATGCTGAAAAAGTCAGGAGCTGGGGCAGAATACTCTGTGAGTTCGTTCTTAGCTTCTTCTGATTTTCTGTGAATTTCTTTCTTCAATACCCCAGTGTCTGGTTGAGGCGGGCTTGTTTAGAGATGATTGAACAGGAGGAAATATTCCTCGGGGCAGGATGCTCTCTGAGCGGAATAACTTCGTCCAAAGTCAACCGAGTCAAGACGACTCCAAGTCAAGTTAGCGTACAAGTACGTCATCGGAGAGAAAGGTCAGCTCTGCTCCATCACCCATCATCTGCCAGTTGCAGATGAGGGGTAAAAGCTGCAGATCATTGATCATTTCGCGACGCGAGGGCGCAAAACCCCGCGGGCCTCGGTCCCTTGGACGTTTGAGGGGTGGAAACGGCGCGGGGTGGACATCAATTGATGGTGTGTAGTGTATTATTTTTTTATGTTCCCGATGAATGCTTCATGCGCCGGCGGAGCTAAGCCGCCGACGGAGCTCGGGATTTTTCTTTTCCAAAAATATTGATGAACCGCCGACGGAGCTAAACCGCCGTGATTGTAACGCGGAGAAGGAGAGGTTAGGAGATAACATCATCTTTCTTTTCACCCCGCAAATCTAAATTCCGCTTCGATACGCGAGGGAGCTAAGTTCAATGTTGTTTAAACCCATTGGCCGGGCGCCTTGGGGTTAGCTTTAAGCTTTCTGGTGCTTGGCGAGAGTGGAGGCGAGTCGATTGTATTTCGTTGATTCCACTCTTCTGTTGTCATGGGTTGTTGACTCGGCAAGCCCCAGAAGAATGTCGAGTCGGGCTCTTTTCTTCTTCTTGTCTTGATTTTGATTTTCTTTTTTACGTTCTTTGCCTTTGGGGGTTTCGAGGAAGTGCCAGAAAATCAGTTTCGAAAGAAAAGGGCTGGAGGCAGCCAATGTTAACCTGGCTCGTTTATACGAATACGAGCATGGATAAAAATATCTAAATATCAGTTATCGGAAATATTCACATATCAGAAAAATCAATGACTCGCATTTCCACTTCGATTGTTCCTTTTGCATTTCTAAGCAAGCCCGTTTCTGGAGTCAATTGACCCTTGAGAGCAAGTTTGGGACGGACCGTTTTCTGATTGGTTCCATGTTTTCGTCACTCTCGTCAATGTTTGCATTCGATGCCGATCACTTGCTCCCAAATGTCTTCTTTCGGATCCGAAGATCGGAGGAATTTTCAACATCATACCGCCCTTTTCACTTTGCATTTGTTGACGTGTTGGCGATTCGCATGCAGGTCGAGAAAATGTGATGGTGATGAGATCTCGGAAATCGTTGCTTGATATCAAGATCAAAGCGATCAAGATTTGACGGCAACAAACTCCAAGATCCAGCCAAAGGGAAAGGGGAAACCAAAAAGGAAAAAAAGTGCCGGGAACCCACCCTTGTAATTACAGGTCCTCCCCGGCTCCGCTAACATTAGAGACCTTTGCCCAGCCCAGCCCAGCCCAGCCCAGCCCAGGGGGACCCCGCTCCGCGCCCTTGATTCCGCCACTTCGTCGGTTTTTTTTTTTTTTTCTTTTCTTCCTCGTGCTCGTTTTCAATCGCAGCTTCTGCGAGCTAAGAGCCGATAAAGACCGTCCGTCCGCCCGTCGTCGCGTCAAGCTAATGCTCTGCAAGCCACCCACCCATGCATTCCTGCCATATGGGCGAGAGCCGGTGAGATGGACCGACCGCTCCTTTGGTTTTGCCATAATTGAAACAGAAGCATCGTGAGAACCATCGGGCATCGAACTTATACGGTCCGACGGACTTTTTTCTGCCTTTTTTTCGGACGCACGCCGGTTGAGAAGCACTGACCTCGATCGAAGTGGACTCTCTCCAGTCCAGTCGAGGGAACATCTCGTCCTGTCCAATTCAGTAGCCGGAACCGAACCGAATCCACACAAGTGGAAGTGGGGCCAACATTGATCAGATTTGAACGCTCTATTCCCTTTTAGACAGACTCTGGATCTCAGGTGAAATGAGTAATGAGTACCTTTAGCCCTCTTGGGAGGACACCCTCGGGATCACGATCAGCTGGTCTGCGCTGTGAGCTCGCCCAAGCTCCGATGTATGATGTTGCTGGAAACGTTGAATGCCGAACCTCTTGACGTCGCACTCTGATATTCCTCAGATGTTCTTCTGCTTCTGGCTCTTCCTCCATGGCGATCGCAATTCTCTTCCCGCTGACGAACCCCACGACTGATACGACACACACAAGGCGATGCTCTGATACTAGCGCGCAAGTAGTTACAGTTACGAAGTGATGTCGTCGATCCCTGGACCCGCTACGACTCCGTCGAGGCGACGACGTTGACCCCAGTGGCCCCCCATCCATCTCCATCCACTGATCCATCATCCCCCCATCAGGAAGATCCCTCCCTCCCCCCCCAATCCCCAGGACGGCCCTAGGCCCGCACCCAAGACTCCACTCGGCATCCGGTTCCGGTAATGGACATGATTGGGTTTGTCATATGTCCCATGTTCCCAACTGTTTTTTTCCGTCCTGCTCCATTGTCCAATGTCCAATGTCCAATTGTCCAGTGTTGGCCCTTGTCGTTGCGGACCCTCCTGTTTGCCCCCGCCCTCCACCTCCTCTCCCACTACCTCCACTCCCTTCCGCAGCTAGCACGTTTTTTTTTTTTTTTTTTTTCTTTCCTTTTTTTTTTTTTTCTTTTTCATCTTCTCCTGTTGAATCCTACCATACTTCGTACGGGGCATGGGGGGGAACACCAACTGCAATGTACAAATAGTGTCCTTCACGACTAGACCCTAGTCCGTATGGAGTCCTTGGGAAAGACGTGATCGCCTCTCTAATTGGGCCTTGCCCACCTCTCGTACCCGTAGCGGACGGTAGTGTACGCACCCGGACATACACACACACACATATATGTTCCGACTCATCTCTCTCCGTTATGTTAGTTTCTTACTCCGGATGGTCTTGTGCCTCGGCCAACCCTCCCTTCTTTCTCTCGTTTCGCCATATTCCCCCTCCGTACTTGTTTAGTCCTTTGTGTGTGAAATGTCAACGGTAGAATTGGTCCTATCACGATTACTTGGCTTTCTCATGTTTAGTATAAGCAATTGATTGTATATTCTTTTTATTTTCTTCCCGACCCTTGCCCCGTCCCCATACCTGTGCCGGGAGTCATCCTGTCATCGGTTCTCTAAGTCCCTCCCCAAATCATGGAGAAAGGCAGGGCCAGTGACGTCCAGGAGACTCCTGTTTCCCTTCGACCCTCCCCAGCCGATGCTACGCCGGGATCCGCCCCGCATCCTCATACCTCCTCCTCCTTCTCTCACTCATTAGCCTCATCTCCTTCCGAAAAGGAAAAGGAAAAGAAGATTGATGACGATTCCCGACCAGCCTCAATAGCCAGTGTCAAGCAAGAAGAAGCGCAAAGCCTAGACACCTATGAAGATCTCGAACGCGCCATCGCCGCGGACGACGGAGACAGCGACGACGACGACGACGAAGAAGAAGACGGAGAAGCCATCCAGAATGTTCTGACCCACATCCGAACCGCCACCAGCATATGTAGCTCCGCTTCCCGGCCCCCGGACTACGAAGTCACCTTCGAGCCCGGCGACCCCGAGGACCCCCGGAACTGGTCCGTCTGGTACCGCAGCTGGACCATCGGCGTGTTGTCCTACTCCAACTGGGTTATCGTGCTGTACAGTACCAGCTACACCGCTGGGATTCCCGGCTTGATCAAGGACTTTAACGTCTCGACGCCCGTGGCTACTCTGGGACTTACTACGTATCTCCTCGGTCTCGCTGCGGGGAGTCTGGTCGTGGCCCCGTTGAGCGAGCTTTACGGAAGGCAAAAGGTTTACCTTTGTTCCATGGTCGCGTCGCTTTTGCTCATCATTCCTTGTGCGTTGGCTAAGACGCTGACCGAGATGATTGTTGTGAGGTTCTTTGGGTATGTTATTTTTTTCGTAGTCTCATTGCCGGCAATCATGAGAGTACATCTCGACCTGTCCGCTTGTTCTCTCTCGCTTTGCTCTGCTTCCCACTTTCTTCTTAACAAGGCTGACGTGTGGTCCTCTCTCCTCTCTCCTCGATATGTAAAGAGCACTCTTCGGCTCCGCCTTCATAACCAACAGTCCGGGCTCCATCGTCGACATCAGCTCCGAAAAACACAGAGCTCTCGCCATGTCCCTCTGGTCCATCGCGCCCCTCAACGGCCCCGTAACTGGCCCCTTGGTCGGCGGCTTCATCTTTCAGTACCTAGGTTGGCGGTGGAGCAACTGGATCGTGCTGATGCTCCAGGGCTTCAGCATGCTCCTTCTCCTAACGCTGAGGGAAACCTACGCGCCGACCATTCTCCAGCGGAAGACGGCGAGGAGGCGGAAGGAGACGGATGATGAGCGGTGGTGGTGCAAGTATGACGAGAGGGTATCGAAGTGGCAGTTGCTGAAAACGAATATGGCTCGGCCTTTCACTTTGAGCGCCACGGAGCCCATCTTGTGGTTTTTCAACGTTTGGTACGCTCGTCCACCCCCTTGACAAATTTATGATGAAAAATAAAGTCCTAACATGCCCACAGGATCTCCCTCATTTATTCTATTCTCTACCTCTGTTTCCTCGCCTACCCCATCATCTTCTCCCAACATCGCGGTTGGACCCCAGGTATGACCGGCCTCTCCTTTAGCGGCATCGGCATCGGCACCCTCATCGTCATCTTCTGCGAACCCCTCTTCCGCCGCATCATCAACGCGCAACCTCGAGACCCCGAAACCGGCGCCATCCTCCCCGAAGCCTCTGGGAGCATCATGACCCTCGGTGCTATCCTCACGCCCCTCGGCCAGCTCGGCTTCTCCTGGACCGGCCTCCCCACCACCATCCATTGGGCCGCCCCCATCGCCTTCGGCATCCCCTTCGGCGCGGGGAACACCCTCTCGTTCATCTACGGGTCAAATTACCTCGCATCCTCGTATGGTATCTACGCGGCGTCGGCGCTCGCTGGTAACGCCGTGTTCAGGAGCATTCTTGGCGGCGTGCTACCCCTTGCGGGACCTAGCATGTATGCGAAGTTAACGCCGCAGTGGGCGGGTACGTTTCTGGGATTGTTGGAGGTCGCTATGATTCCGATCCCGTGGGTGTTTTGGAGGTATGGGGCGAGGATCCGGGCGAAGAGTCGCGTGCTTGTGCAGATGAGGGAGGAGCAGGAGGCGGCGGAGAGGAAGAGGGAGAGGTATGAGGCTTGGAGAGAGAGGAGGGATAGGAGAGAGGCGATGCGGGCTGCCCAGGTTGCCCAGGTTGTGTGAAAGATTCTATTTTTAAAAAAGAAATAATTTATTTATTCTCGGAGACTGGGGGGGAGGCTAGGTGTGGACGGTGAGAAAGTTGGGATGGGTTAGGGCCAGGAAATCATGACCTCTCTCGACATTGTGTCGGGCTTTTCTTATTTTTTTTTTCTTTTCTTCTATTTTTCCCTTCGATATTTGGAAATAGCGCGTAATGATTTAGAAATACAAGATTCCGTAGATAGGTTGGCTATTTTAATAGATCTACTCTTAGAGTATCTGGCGTTCAGTCAAACGTGTAACATATGCCGTTGAGGCTCTCTTGTCGATCCAGACGAGCTAGGGAGGCAGCTTTCATCCTATACATCAAGGGACACATGGGAACAACCACACCCACCGTCTGGAATCAAGTTGGCGCGTCTGGCTCCAAGCTTCCCTCGCCTGCGCTGGGTATAAGAAGTGAATACGAACAACATATCAATTTGGCCTGCGACATGATCCCTCTCCGGGATTATAAGACGAGACATTGGAGATTCGATGTATGAATGGCTTGTGGTCTTTTCTAAATAAATTCCTAGTGCCTCGAGCACTCTTGCTGGGCGAGGGTGCAGCAGTTCGGATAGACACAATCTGCTCGAGGCTAGTGCGTTTATTCTCCATTTTCTCAAGACATCAAGGCTGAGTTTGAGGTTGGGCACTGAGTGGTGCCACCGGGTTATTGGGACCTGTTTTGGCGAATGACTCTCTGTGTAGAGGATATCAAATAGAGATTTGTCCCCGGAGAGGTAAAGGGGCGTGGGAGAGTTGTTAGGAATGTTCACGAATCAAGAACAGCTCCCCAAGGGGCCTGGCAACTGGGCTTAAGTTCCCTCCTCAACCGCCTTGTTGAGCATCTCTTTCACATTCCGAACAGCATCGGCCTCGGCCTCCTTGACGCCACTGACAACCACGGTCTTATCCCTCGACTTCATTCCATGTGAAATCTGAATCTCAGATTTCGGTTTTTTCAAAACCTTGGTTTCATATTTTTAGCACTGGCGCATATTCTCCTTCCGTCGACACTTTAAAGACAACCCAGCTCACCTCGCTAAATAGCTTTACGACGGCTTTGTTGGCTTCGCCTTCCCTCGCCTGAGCTGATACACATAGCTCAATCACCTCATCCGACACGGAGAGGATACCCTCCCGGACTCTACTGGCGCCCGGTTTGACGTGACAATTTAGTTGGAGTGAGCCGACGGGGTTCTTTTTGGTGCCGGCGAGGAAGCGGATGGCAGATTTGGCGGACATTGGCACGGATGTAAGGCGACTTTATGCGTCGTGGAGTGTGACCGGGCGAATGTGTCCAGTCTGTTTGAAGGTGGGCGAATTGATTTGTGAAGTCAAAGATGCATGCTGAGATAATTGAATGATTGGAGGGGGTCAAAGGTCTGATATGTTCAGATGTATTTTCTTGATTGAAGTCAACGTTAGGCCACCCACAGGCTCTACTGTGTTTTCGGGCCTGGGCGACTCTTCTCATTCAACACACTCATTCTCGGCCTCAATCCCCGGTGAAGCCACTCCTGACGCAACAGTCAAGACAGCCGTCCCGTCGTGTGCTTAATGAGCCAAGATAAGCTACTGGTCGCATAAACTACGTTTGCAAGTCCGAGTTTCCCCAATATTTCTTGCAGCACAGCCCACTCCGATTTGGAGAAGTGACTGTTGAGCATCTACGGATCATGGCGTTCCAAGTTCTCAATACCTTCCTCGCCACAGAACTTGGGGGGACATGGAAGATCAAAGACGCATCTGCTCAGGATCACCGACTGCCATCGTCACAACTCCCATAAAATGCGAATGGCGCAAGACCTCGAATTGAGGATGGTATTTTGGGTTAGTCTTCCCTTTTTTAAAGCACAAAACCACTATCTATCGACCGGATGCGTAACCGAACCATTATCGGCGAGGGACGAAAACATCTCTTGGCGGGGCGGTGATCTCTCTTTCATGTAATGTGGTTTGTATTTGTGGCCGTGTCCCTTAGAAAAAGACATACCCCGACGAAACCTGCCCCTTCATGCAACCAAAAATAACGCCAGGAACCCTGAGCTGTGCCGAATTAAAGACATTCCAACATGGTTTTTTTTGAAGTTTAAACGTCAGAAATCTCGCGGAGACGTCGGAGAGTAGAACGAGCGGTCGTGGCAGCGGGGGTACTATGTCGAAAACCTAGGTTAGCCATACCAAAAACCGTCCTCTCGACGTAAGATTCATTCCCTGGATTCAAAACTTACGCGAGGATGTAGGCACCACCGGAGATGGTCTTCCTGCAACCGCCGCAGTGCCAGATACCGAAGGCCTGACGACGGACAGTGTTGCGGCCGCAGAAAGTGCTGATTCCAGACGCATTAGCTTCCTTCGCCCATCCCTCTTTCAAAAATCCCTTCCGTTCTTCGACGTCACTTCGAAACATACCAGGTGTACCGCGCGTGCTGGGAGATTTCCAGTCGCTTGACGACCTTTCGGAGGGAGGCACCGTATCTAATCGCAAAAAATGTTAGGCGGATGAAGTCGATTGACGAAGGGAGACGAGAAGTTGGATTCGTTCGTACCTCGTGCCGTACTTGCCGACAATGCCGACCTCTGTGATACTGGTTAGCTAGTCATTATAATCAAGAAGGAAAGTATATCGCATACTCTTAGTGTGCTTCGCCATTGTGTCGTTTGGTTTGACTGGAATCTGGCGATTGAGATGTGTAGTTGGCGATTCTCGTGATAATTGCTGGGATGCGAAAAATCGGCAATTTTGGGCTACAGAGAAATTTGTGTGGCCTGCGAAATCATGGTGGGGGCTAGTCACGTGGAGAAATTTGGCTGGTCTCAATTGATGTTGGGATGGTGAATCCCCAATCAAGATAACGTAATCAGCGTAGGAGAGGAGCCATGGAAGCCCAACCTGGACAAGGCGAAAATACAACTGGCATCAGATGCCAAAGAGATTTCGGGTGGCGCCAACTCGACTGTAGAAAGCGACGAGAGCTTCACTTTCGAACTTCGTCTCCAACCCAACACAGTTGCTCCTAAACGACGACTTTTCATGGTCAGGCCTGCACTGTCCCGTATCTACCCCAAAGCTATGAACGCTCCCTTCACGCAAAGTGCGCCGAATGGCGTTGCGAGACCTTCCTACCGTACCATCACCTCCCTAAGTCGATGGTCGTGTCAAGCGACGCCTCTGCCTCGTAAGGACCCTCGAAAGTTCTGTCCTAGACAAACACAATGTTTGCTAACCCTAGCGCGCTCTGCTTCTTAGCCGTTGACCAGATCAAGACAATTCATGTCTACGATTTTGATAACACTCGTAAGTTTTTTTTTTACTTTGCCTCCCGCAAACATTTACGCGCGACCTTCGTGAGTAACGTTAGTTTTTCACCTTGTCTATAGTCTTCAAGACGCCGCTCCCGAATCCCTCACTATGGAACGGCCCAACGATTGGATTGCTATCGAGCCCTGACGCACTCACCAACGGTGGCTGGTGGCACGACTCGCGCATTCTCGCAGCAACGGGCGATGGCATCGAGAAAGAAGAGGCCCGAGGCTACCAAGGCTGGTGGAACGAGAAAATCATCAACCTTGTCCGGCTAAGCGGAAAACAGAAAGATGCCCTCTGCGTTCTTCTAACAGGCCGATCCGAACATGGCTATGCGGAGCTAATCAAGAGGATCTGCAAGAGCAAGAAACTCGAGTTCGACCTGATGGGACTGAAACCCCGCGTCGGTCCCCAGGATGAGCGATTCAACAACACGATGCAGTTCAAGCAGGCTTTCCTCGAGGCGATCATGGAGACGTACAAGTTTGCCGAGGAGATTCGTATTTACGAGGATCGTCACAAGCACGTTAAATTGTTTAAAGATTTCATGATGGACTATAACATGCGGCAGAACGGTGCTGCGATCGGAGCCGCGTTTAGTCGAGCGCCCATTTCTTGGGACGTCATTCACGTTTTCGAAAAGACGATACATTTGAAGCCTGTAGTGGAAGTGGCGAAGGTTCAGCAGATGATCAACGAGCACAACCTGGCGATCGCCAAGGCCCTCGACCCGCCGAACCCGAATTCGAACTCGGGGCCGGACCCGCCGCCGAGGGACAAGCTTGCTATCAAGAAGACGGTCTTCTTCACGAGTTATACGATTAAGTACGCGGACTCGCAGAAGCTGATAAAGCTGGCGCAGATACCACCGGGTGTAGCCGAGCAGGATCTGAAGTACCATGGTAACAACATTCTCATCTGTCCGCGCCCCTGCCCCGCAAGCATACTGGAGAAGGTCGGTGGAATGGGAAGTAAGATGAAGTGGATGGTGACGGGCACAGCGTGCCACGATAACAGTATTTGGGCCGCTTGCGTGCGTCCGGTCCCGGACACGGCCAAGTTCCACACTGACAACCCCTGCCCGCTCGTGGTGCTCGCGCTGCGTAAGGGCGCTCGACCCATCGATGCGGGTAAGATTCAGAGCTGGCAGCCCGTCCCTGCCGACAAGGCGTATGTTTTTGAGACTACGGTGCGGGAGAAGGTGCTCCTCCGGATAGAACCGGATGACCCTAGGGAGGACGAATATGAGAGTCTCTTCGCGAACAAATCTTCCAAGAGGAAGCATAACGCGGACGATGAGTATCCCCGCGGTCCCAAGGAGTCGTACCACAGTCGGAATGACCAGAGGGGAGGATTCCGCGGTAGAGGAGGCTACCGAGGAGGTCCTTCTGGTTCCCGCGGCTACAGAGGTGGTGGTCGGGGCGCTTCGCGAGGTGGTCGTGGTCGTGGTGGCGGATACAACTCGTATAGGTCACTTGATGATGTTGATACTCGGAACCAAGGTCATGGCGTCGAATACGATGATAACCATCCGCCTAACCAAGGATTCGGCGGTCATGGCCGACAGCCGCCTACACAGCCAGCTGCCCATGGTCGGCCCGGAGGCAATACTGATTTAGGAAATTACTACTAGGACCGGTTTTGATCAGTCTTCCGTGGCGAGCTGCAGCGGCTGTGGTCTTTTTTGGGGGCTGTCGGTTCTCGTCTGCTGCTTTCATATACGTTACCCCCCAATTCATAACGGATTCGGGGCTACCGGGACCCGCCAAGGGTTCTTCATACGTTTTAACTAGCCTCAGCATAAAAGAGAGGTCTCGTCTTCCGTAAGACATGGCAACAGGCATAGCGCGGGGTGGTATCAGCGGATTTTGAGTTTTTCACTTCATCGATTCTTTTAGCAAGGTCCGGTTTATACGTTTTTATATTTTTCCCTTGTCTTTTTTTCTGTTTACGGATTGACAGATTGACTTTACTTGATATCAAACGCATGGCGTATTCAGGCGGCAATGGGTGAATTCGGATGGGTAACTGATACCAAGGTTATGCTTAAGTAGGAACAATGTTTAGATTAGTTGATACATATATCTTTAGGCTTGCCACTCCTCCGTCTCTGTGAAGTCAATGGCGATTAGAAATGAATCCTCAAAAAAAAAAAAAAAAAAAAAAAAAAAAAAAAAAGAGCAATTACTGCCGCTCCGCCATCACGACCATATTCAGGTGGAGCATTCTTCACGGCCAAGGCGGGTTTAGGGAACAGGACCGTGACAATTCTCAACTACAGCTTCCACTAATAGCTCAGCCCAAAATTCGGGGCACACGATTCAGCTTGTCTTTTTTTATTGACCTAAACGCCATCTATGTTCAGAGATTCGATCCGCATAAACCCTACATCCCTTCCATGTTCATAAAATCCCTTCCTACTCATCATCATCATCCTCGTCATCACTATCATCCTCCTCCTCCGCATTCTCTAGCCACTCCACAAGCGCCTTACACCTCTCCTTCACAGCCTCCATACTGCTGCCCTTAACAGCCCGCTCATCCTCCCACCACGTCAAAATCCCATCCTCCTCAAGAATATCAAGCGCATACAGCTGCTGAAACAGCGCGGCGAGTAGCAACCCAGCCCTAGCAGACTCCAAACTCCTCAACCCGGATACGGCGCGCTGCAGAGCCAGCGCAAACTCGACCTGATCGGCTTCAGACTCGCCGACGCCGACCTCCTCGACGAACTTGCTGACGCCCTTGCGGGCGCGGAGGGCACTCTCAGCGGCCTTGGTGGGCTCGAGGCCTGAATCGAGAAGCTCGGCGGTGCGGCGGGCGAGCGTGACGGCGACGGCCTTGCGGACGGCGGCTTCGGAGGCGTCATTGGCGAGGCGGAGGCCGAGGAATTCCATCTTGGCAGAGTCGAAGTCGCCCGTGGGGTCGCGGAGGGCGTCGAGGAGGCCATTGACGGCGTCGGTGTGGAAGGAGGAGCGGCTGGTGGAGTCGTCCGATGCGAAGGAGGAGAGGCGGGAGCGGGTTGAAGTGAAGCCTGAGGGGGTGTCTGGGCGAGAGCTGCCGTGGTCCGAATCTTCGTCGTCGGAGGCGAGGGTGGAGATAGAAGAGCTTGAGAAGGAGAGGTGCTCGATGGAGTAGATGAGTCGGCGTTGGAGGGAAGACGGGTCCTCCTCGGCAAGTTCGTCCTCTTCAGGGTCCACGAAAGGAGCACCTTGGGCCGAAGCACCTAGAAGCTTGACGTCTGGTTGAACTTGCAAGCCACCGGCGTCGACCTTGGAAATGAGAGCATCCTTTGCAACCGTAATGTTATCGCCTGTAATTACACCAAAAGAAAGGACACATCCCTCCTCAATAGTACACTTGTTTCCGACTGTCGCGCCGGCTCCTGCTATAATCGAGCGCGTGATGGTGGTATTGTCGCCAACGGTCGTGCCGTCCCAGATGAAGCTGTCAGTGATGGTGACATTCTTGCCAATCTTGCAATTGCGACCGATAATTGTGTTCAGAATGGTTGATCCGTCGCCCACGGAACTCTTTCTCGCGATAACAGACCCGGAAATGTGAGCATCGTTTGCCAGTGACACATCGCGCTCAAGGTAGTTCCCGCCCCTGGTAAGTTCGTACGCCTGACCGGGGAAGATGTTGCAATCGGGGACGAAGGGGAAAGACCACCGACCCAAGATATCGCGGCTGACAGATTCGTACATGGGGAGACTGCTAGCGCGGGCCGCATAGCCTTCCTCGACAATCTCTGCGTATATGGACTTGCCGTTTAGCTCCCAGTCCTTGAGCACACCGTTAAGGAAATCACGACGGGGCATCTCGTAGTCAAAACTATCGGACCAAAGGGCCAGCGCGGCGGGTGTGCAGATGTCGATCTGGGGATCGATGAGATCGGCTCGAATCTCAAAATCTGTGGCCAGCTCGTCCAGCACCGTGGGGTCCAGAATAGTATAGTGGTCGGACTGCAGGGGGTGGATCTCGTCGTATTGGAGACACCTCTTTGTTTCCGTATCTACGACGTATACAGGTGTAATTCCGGGTGTCTTCGTCCTATGGGAACTCGAACCGGCGTTCTTGAGCACGACGGTCATGATATTGTCAGCGCTGGCCTCACGACGCTTGCGATGCGCGTCGAGGATGCCTTGGATGGGAATATTAGAGACGAGGTCGCCATGGACAAGGATGAAGTCACCCGAGATTAGACTGCGCTTGTCGAGGTCGCGAAGGATATCACCAACTGAGTTGGCGTCGGATACTCGGACGAATTGAAGGTGGGTGAAGGGAGTCGTCTTGGAGCCTTGCGCCCATCGTGACTTGGAGATGTAGGCCTCTACCTCTTCGGTATGGGGACCACAGTATAGGTAAACTTCCTGGACTCCATTCATAGAGAGGAATTCAAGGGTGTATTCGATTAGGGGGACATTGGCGAGGGGGAGGAGACACTGCGACAGGGGTCAGAAACCGGTGAGCGAGGGTGAGAAACAGATAGGGATCACCAAGTTCATTAAACATACTCTTGGTGTCTCAATGCTCAAGGGCTTGAATCGGTCTTGAAAAGAGTCTGTAAGGACCTGCAAATGAATGGTGGTCAACTATTGCAGCCCTTTCATCACAACATTGAAGTTTCGCATCGCATCGTGGCTGCCCCACCATGGAAATCGTGGAGGGGGAACAAGGGTCATCATCTTACCACAGCTTGCAGCACCTCCTCAGACTTGCTCTCAGCACTGGGCTTAGAGCTCTTTTTGCCCTTGCCAGCACCAGCGGACTGCTTCCCCTTTTGATTAGACATTTGATCGGAGGGAGGCGTTGAAGAAGGTCGTGTTTTGTGTAGTGTTGCGGGATGTGGTGGGATGGTGTAGGGAAGTTGGAAGTGGTTGATGAGTCAAACTAATTTACACACTTTTTCCCGACTCCCAGCTCGGTAAGATGCTGTCATGGTGGGGTCCTTCCACGGGGTCTTATACTTTGTACTTTGTACACAGGTACTTCGTACATCTGCGCGAGACTCGAAGAGTCGCAGCAGTCGAGACGGCTCCTCAGCACAGACCAGCTAAACAACTAAGTGTGGGAAACAAACGTTGTTGACCAGGAAAGGAATTTCCTGGTGGAACTAGGAAAAACGGTGCCCTACTTGGTGTGAGGTTCGGCAGCTCAGGCCAGCTGGCGGCAGCCAGCCGGGCCGCCAACACTAAGGTTATATAATCAATGGTGATTCACCATCGCCAAGGCGGCCATATGCTTCTCTTGTCCTCCATCCTCCTCGAAATCGGAGTCTCATAACCTCAAGGATCATTGATAGATAATACACTCCATAGACGATACATGGTGGGATTTAATTTGATATCTATGAGATTCTAGTTCATTCTCTCCATCATTTCCCTCAGTCATCAAAGAACGTATCCAGTCTTGAAAAAGTTTATGGAAGTGGGGTAGTGGAGGGGTTTCGTTACTGGAGCTGCCACCAAGACCAAAGATATTGTGTATTTGTGTGCCAATATCGAGCGAGCTGGCGGCCATCTGTGTGGGCCTGCCGCGCGGCTGCGCTTGCAGAGGACCGCCTCCGACCGAAGCAATCCTCGACCTCAGGAGAGAGCTCACTTTCCCAAAGATTCCCGGGAAAGCGGCTGCAGACTGACCTCTCCCATTAACATTATTTCCGAGTTTATCTCGAGATGCTTAGGACTTCCGCAAAATCTGTGAAGAATCCCATGAGTTCATGATGATCGAAGAACTAAATCCGATAATATAAGCTCCGGCCCGAGTATATCAACATTAGTTATTAGAAGAAGCAACAATAATGATTAATGTTTGATGACTCAGATGCTTCGCTTAGTTTGCCTAGAGAACCTTGTATTCAATAAGGAAGTCGTGACGGGTGATGTGAAGAAGGCGTTCCTAACCCACCCAGTTCCATTGATGGCTCTTACCTCGTAGCAGAATATAACAAATTCAATTCCTCTCCTGCCAGGTCCCAGACGCGCACTTCATACTTCATTTCTTCCTCTACGTCAGCCGATATCCGCTGTATAAAACTCGTGACACCGGCTTCTCTCAGCGCATTCCATCTTCTGAGTGGCGGTCGCCCTTGCAACAGAACTCCGATCACCATGTCATCTAATCAAGAAGATACGAACCGGCAACTTGTCCAGCAATGTGCCGCCTTTCTCCAGCGGCCAGAGTTAGATCCACAGACCCGAGATGCGCTTCGTGCATTTGTTACATCGCCGCTCGCAACTTGCGTGCCGCCTTCTGTGAACTATGTTGACAACATCGAAGAACGTGCTCGGATCGGCCACGCTATACAAGAGTGTGACAGAAATCCACCAACGGGTCGTGCTAACCCTATCTTATGGAGTCTAATTATGGTCGCGCCGCTCGATCGGCTTCGGGAAATGCTCGATGAGACGTGTACCAATCAATCCAGCGTCCTATCGTCCAAGGCCATCTTCTATGGGCTTGGGAATATTTTAACCAGCCTTTTGAAGATTTGTATGAGTCCTTTCCTCTTTAATTCAACGGTGGATGGACATCTAACGGACATGCAGTTTTGGCCAAGGATCAGGTGCGTCCTGATCCTCTGCCCTACCAAGAACGTGGCCTCCCCCCAACGGCAGTGGTAAGTCTTGAACGGCCTGATACTACTGGAATGGTGGAATGGAGGACCGTTAACCTGTATTAACCGAGCGCTAGTGCCGTTGGAGGGATAGCCACCGTTGCGTCTTGACAGGCGCCGCCAACCCAACCGTGTGCCACATCTTCCCCTACGGTTCGGAACAACGGCGGAAATCAGTAGACCAAATATTTGGGCTTTTGATTAATTTCTTATGGGGATCGGAGCGCTGCGCACGGCTACAGGCTCTGTTAACCGCCAATGACCGTGTTCTCGACTCCCCGCAGAACATGATCTGCCTCGAGCCGCTCCTCCATCGTTGGTGGCGCATGGCTTATATCGCCCTTGAACCATACGAAAAGCTCCCGGATGGTGTGAGGGTCAGGCTGAGATGGTTGCATCGCACCCCGTTTGATGTGGAGCAGAGGTTGGACCTTGACACCGACCCGCGTCAACACCTCTCATCCCCATCAGTGGCAGGCCTTTTGAAAATGGTTGACTTCCGGTCAGGCCACCCGTTGCTCGATGGGACTATTGTCGATCTTGTGTCCAGTGACCCCAATCAATGCGTGTCATTCGAGATACTTGAGCTACAATGGGACTTGCTACGCCTTGCCGCTCTCTCAGGAGCTGCGGAGGCGGCCCAAGGTGCGAGCTGGGACCCTGATGATGACCTTTCCTTTGGTATACAAGAGGGACGGCAAGTCGCCTCGTCGCAGCGAATATTTGTAGACTAGAGCTCGGGGAAATTTATCTCAACCCCCCGGGAAGAAGTACCCGAACATCATCACGGAGGACTAGATTTCTGCACTCTATCTACGGAACCTGTCTAGGTGTTATACTACATGAACTTCGGTACTAGAATAGGAGAAATACTTTCTCATCTACAAAACCGATGCCTAACCGACGATGTATCTTCATTGACCCTTCTCCTACAAGCCCCTGTGTGAGGAGCAGGACATAGCAAGTGACACTCTTTCTTCCCACTCTAAGTTTCCTAATTGCGGAGGCCTAACCGCGTATCTTCGATATCTTCCTAGCGTTGCACTCCAGCTCGCGAAAGCCGGTCTCGTCCCAGTGCCGGCGCTTCCACTTATCCCAGCCAGCCTCACTATCCTCATGTTCTCCCTCACATTCTTCCTCTTCTGAATCGCAGTCACGCTCTCGGCCATCGTCACCGATATCACAGCATGTCTGGCCACCTTTGCGGGAGTGAGCTTCGCCAGCATGACCAGCGCAGCAGTTCTTTTCGCGTTGACCGTGGTATTCGAACGTCTCGTTTCCCATGAAAGGGACTGAACGTGAGCCCCTCTTGAATAGTTAGCCGTCGCGTCCGTTGGCCTATAATACGAGACCGGGTCGCGATTGTCTTTTTGAATTCAGCAACATCTACCGGGTATAAGATGGGATGTGATGTAAAGTGGAGGGAGGGATATATAGAAAGTTTACGGCTACGGCTCTTGAATGATATTAGTATGGTTAAGAGGGTGATTATGTCTAAGCATTGTCTTACATCCGCCCTTCCTTCTTTCTGGCCATTCCATGTCCAGCTTCCATCATTTCAACCTTGCTGATGCCCAAATTGGCTGGGGCGGGGCCGTTCCTACACGGCAGAGATGTCTATATCGCGTCATGTCGACGATGATGAAAAGTCTAGGAATTCCTCGGTTTCTTCCTACCTGATGCTTCAGACACCATTATGGGTTCAGTAGATCCAAGAATCGAGTCTCCATCGCCGAGCGCTACATTACTCTCGCTCTAGTGTAGGCTGTAGTAGCCGTCCGGTCCCAACACTTGATAGTAAACGACTTCTCCGTTCTCCTATCACTCACCCCTCCACAGGGTCTGATTTCAACAAGGTTCACGCCGTGACCTCGCCGATGTAAGATTCACCCGGCCGACCACGCGCTCACCTCAGCATTTGGCTTAAGATCGGACAACTTCCGTCCTTTGCTCCTGCTGAAGCGAGGCCTTAAATCTATTGAGCCAAGTTGCAATCTACGGGTGCCACTCGGGCTCCGGGACCGGCTGATGTAGCGGAGGTGCTCCGGCCAACAAACCAAGCATTTATGTAAACTCCATATTATTTTTGATATGATGTATCCCTCATCCCGTCTCGATTCGAATTGAAATGTGTGTCGTCTCTTTGTATCATTGGTACAACGCCCTATGCATCTAATGTGTGCATGATACCCCATTCCGAAGCCTGTCCCAGTTCCACCATATAACACGTATGTCCTCATGGTTTTATATACAGATACATGTATTTTTTGGCCGTTCCCACACACCTTTCCATTCGAGCAAATCTTCCCAATGCCCATCCTATACCCCTCCTCTCTTTTCTTCTTTCCCTTCTTATAATAAAATGCAAAACCTCACAAATGACTGATATGCCGAAACAACGAAATGACCTATGATACACCTTAAAATCTCCACGCTTGTAAAGCACCAAAGCAGCTTTACCCCGATCACCAAACGGTATGGCATGTAGGACCACAAGATGGCCTACGGAGGGCTGCGGGCAGCCCGGAGCGGGAATTAGA
The DNA here is from genome assembly GCF_000732125.1 of Scedosporium apiospermum. Lineage (NCBI taxonomy): Eukaryota > Fungi > Ascomycota > Sordariomycetes > Microascales > Microascaceae > Scedosporium > Scedosporium apiospermum. The sequence goes on from NW_015971799.1 coordinate 501,076, forward strand.
GCGGGAATCATAGCAGGAACTACCTCATCAAACCTGACGAGCCAGAAATGCGCTGTCTCTTCTCAGGCCTACTATCATCTCTCCCCCCTTGCCCAGGGGGCCCCATCGCCGACGTCATAAAGCCAGCATACTGGCCGCCCGCCTGGGTCGCCGCCATTACCATCTGATGTCCCGCATTCACGGCCAGCCCGCCCATGGTGAGAGGGCTGTTGGTCGGGGAGTGGTTCGCCATGGGGCTGGGTGAGTGCCATGATGGGCCTTGGGCCGTCGACGGCGACTGCATTGGCGTATTATCGAACTTCATCGTCATGTGGCCCGTTGCTAGCGCGACGGCGTCGGGACCGGACATCTCGGTGGCGGTTAGACTCGCGCCGGTCTGGACGTTTCCGTACGGGTTATCTACCGCCGAGGTTGGTGGGGAGGGTTGGGCGAGAAGATGGCGGAGATGCTTTCGTAGCATTCGCTGCATTCCATCTCGCATGAAGGGTTTGGCCAATACATCCGTCATCCCTTTTGCCCTGCATTAGTTTCTTTTCCAAGGGAGTAGGATTGCTGGCCTTCGTTGAGCCACTCGCAACAAAGATAAAAACGCTTACCATATTGAAAATATGTTGACACGTCCTCTTGTCGGATGTTGGAAGTCATAGCCACGATTGGGCACTGAGGTAGCCACTCTCTAATGCGCGATGTTGCCGACACACCATCTAAACGGGGCATGAGGATGTCCATAAATATGAGATCAAAGTTAGGCACGGGTTTGCTATCGAATAACTTGACGGCATCCAAGCCATCTTTCTGTATAGGGGGAGATGATGTCAGTCCGAACGGCCTCAGAAACCAAAGTCATGATGACTCTTAAGATATTTGAATACGTACCGCTAGTTCCACGGTACAACCAAGACTCCGGAGGAACTTGGTGCCAATCTTGGAGCAAATTTTATCGTCTTCCACAAGGAAAACATGGGGCTTCCTAGGACCCCACTCGTCGAACTTTTCCGCTGGTGGTGATGAATCGACTCGGCTCGTGTCTGACACAGCGCCAGATGCCACAGCTTCGAGGGCGGTGTTCTGAGCGACCGGGTAAGGCATGGCTTGGATGGGATCCGCATGGAAAGCGTCGAGAGCTGACGTTTGGCCCGAAGGATACATGCCCATTCGCTGCATTCCTACTGCATCGTTCATCACGGCGATACTGGCGTTCATATCTGGGGCTGCCACGAACATGGCAGATGACGTCGATGACTCGGCGGGCGAAGGGTATATTGTATGCGATCGCTCCATGCCGCCGTCTGCGTTTGGGGGCGGCGGGCCGAGAGTTAGCAAAAATTCCCTAGCTCGGCGCAGCTCGACAGGCTGCTGCTCGTCGCCTTGCCCGCGGTTCGCCATCGGCGCGGCGGGGGAGTGTCCGGATTTCTTTTGTGATTTTCGTCTCGCGGAGTTTTCGAGATAGTGTAAGATCTCGTACTGGGCATGTCTCTGGGTTCCCGTAGACTTCTGGAGATTTACAATCTCGCTCACTAGCTGCTTGTTCGTCTGGGCCAACTCCTCGACTTGCTTTTGTAGGGCATATAGGGTTTCCGTGAGACTCTGTATTTGCCGCTGGTTGTCGCTCTGATCGCCCGTGGGAGTCTGCGTCGGCTGGCGCTGCTGCTGCTGCGTCTTCTTCGTAGATGGAGCCTTGCGCCGGATCATATCCAAGCTATCCTTGGCATCGATCCTGAATTCGGGATGTTTAAATTCCCACGCCTAGTCACGTCGAGTGTTAGAGTACACAAGACCGCCGCTCCGTGGTTTCAGGGGGTATTTACACTTACGTTTGGGCCGTAACCTTGGCTCCCATCATCAGGGCGTCGGACTTTGTGGAAATCGTACTTGTTAAGTTGACGGACAAAGCTTGCAAAATTACTATGCTTAAAGTGTTTTGGAAGAACGCATGTAGAGAATTTCTCTCCCTGCCGTAATGGTCAGTTTAGGGAGGCCAGGGACAACAACGAGCCACCGTAATAGCCGTAGTTGACGGGGTTTCTGGAGCGGAGAACTATCTTCACGAACCTCGAGAACGACAAAGGAGTCTCCGTCTCGGCCCCATCGAACGATGTCTTCGTACTCGGGCTCCTCCAACATTCTAGAACGGTTTCGACGGCGTTAGTTTAATGCCCTAGTGCAAACATACGGACCGTATTGAGACTACTACACACCGATAGAGCTTGCGAACCTGGGGAGAACGAGGAAATGCGTTAGTAACAACTTCGCGAAGGCGATACGATACCGCCAAAGCGGCAGCCGCAAGAGAGAAGAGAGAGAAGTCGATACTCACAAAGTCGCTTGATGTGTTCCCACTAGCCTGGGCGGGGCTAGGCTTATCGGTCGACATTGTGAAGGTCGGGATGTAAGAATGTAGCGCAATTAGAGTGCGCTGGCAGAAGGGGTACGTGTGGTTTGATCGCGCAATTCAACTTGCGGCTGGAGGGTATTCGGGTATTCTATTGTGCCAACCCTAAGGCCGAGGACTCTAGAGGATGTCGACGTGGGACTTCGAACTCTTCGCAAGGACTCGGCTAGATAGGATGTCGCGTGGTGGCAAATGGAGAGAGAAGCGTTGCGAACCCGATCGTGATTGAAGCGATGTCGGATTATCTCGAGAAAATCTGCCGCACGACGGTGCCGGCTTGGCTCGACTTTGAAAATTTCGTATTATGGACCCGATGGGCCCTCAGGATCGCCTTAATCGTTTTCGCGCGCTGTGCTGGCTTTCGAGACGGGCTCGCGAGGCGACACGGGGAATGAAGCTGTCTCCTCGAAGAACGGCCGTTGGACCGAGTTCGGTTCGGGTTCGGGTCTCGGGCGCGAAAAGCGAATGGCTCTATGTTCGTTGTCGAGAAATGAGGACAGTTAGGCAGAGCGCAGGTGCTAGCAAAGTCGTTCCAAATAGCGGTACTCGATCGTGGTCGGGGTAGGGTCTATTGTCGGTCGGAGAGGGAAGAATTGATTGAGGTATTCAGGATGGTCACAGTCACAGAACCAGGGACGACACACGCCATCGAAGCCAAGTGCGACTTCAGGGTGCTATTGGCAAGGCGTCCGTGCCAGCATTAGAACAAGGAGCACTCGAGAGCTATTTTATTTCGACGAAGGAAACAATCGACGGCACGGGTTCGTGGGATAGGGCAGGTCGAGGACTCGATTCGGTTGTCGGATTGGAGGAGGCAAGTTTGGTGAGGGGAGGGAAAAAAAATTATTTCGCAGCAAAAAGCCAGGCGAGTCAGAAGAACGGATGATAACAATTGGGTCCAGCGTCCAGCCCCCGTCGGTGATGGCACAAGACTTCGAATCCTTCTGCTAGGTTGGATTCGGACAAGAACCGGTCTAGGGAGAAACGGAAGAAGGGAGGAGGGGGGCACCAGATAGCAGGCGAGTCTCTAAGTGTCAAAGTGTAGGCGAGTACAATCGGGCAACGGCGAACAATGTGCTTGAAGCCAAAAGATGTCGAAATCGGATCAAATTGATGCTTTTGGCCGGTCTGGGTGCGGGGGTTTGCGCAGAACTAGCTCCAGGGCCAAGATGGGCCAAGATGGGACCATGCTAGCACCCGAGCAGAGACTTCATTGTTGAGGAGATGGAAGTTGATAGATTGATGGGCTGGCTTGGTCTGGCTTGGTCTGGCTTGGCCTGGCTGGGGGCAGCCCACTGAGCCCATTCTGGTGGCGTCGCTGTATCTTTCGATTTTCGTAAAATAGCGTCGGTACATTAGCCAATGTACCTCTGTACTCCGTACCCGATCCACTTTTCCCCAAGAACCTGAGGAGTCAAATCTACCTTCCGGCTGACGAACCTGATACATCTTCGAGTGTCAGTTGTCATATCGACCCGAATGTACATACTACGACGTCAGGCTGCTGATGTGGAGCTCAAAATTGTAACAATGGACTTGACGATGCTTGAATATCAAAATTGGTTTATTATGGGGTCCCAATTTTGGATCCCATCAGCTGGGAGGCTGCGAAATGCCTCCCGAGTTCCCCCTCACTCAGTCGTGATCAATTGATTGACTGGATTTCCCCCCGTCGTCATGGTACACAATGGAGCACGAAGGAGTGGAGAATCAAGGTGCATCAAGACGGAGCAGTTTATTTCGTAAGTGGTTTCCTCACCTGTCCAGCAGCCAGCAGCAGCCAGCCACGGCCCTGACGTCAGACTTTTGCCTCCCGAGATCAACCGAGGGATGCCGCCTCCAGGACTACCGCCAATGACTCCCTCTCGCGAGCAGCTGTTCAACTCCCCAAATGGACGAGTTAGTCCAATTGCACATATGTACGAAGTACTGTGCAGACACTGGATCGTTAGGCGTCTAAGGCGTCTAACCCTCTGCCTTGCAACCCGATCATTAACAAGAATCTATGATCGGTTAAAGGATCTGGGATAATATAGGACAGTCGGTTGCAAATTACCCCACCTCTCACACCAAGTGCTTCAGCTACGATGTTCCCCTAGCTGGTTCTGCGCCGTCTTGGAGACTTGTCCCATCCCCAAAACGTCCTCCCACCAGTGATGCGGAATGATCGACAACGAAGCAGGTACGGAGTAAGGTTTAGCAAACGTCGAGGTGTCCCCAGTCCCTCGATTGTTTAATTAGAGCTTGACCTCGTGGTTTCAAGAACTCGGGAGTGATCCTTTGCCATCGCCATGTCTATTTTGTAAGTGCCAAATCAGTCACTGTTCCAGCATGCGCCTCGATATAACGATAACTTGCACTTTGATAAACCTAAGTCAATGCATGGGTAGAGGGCTTATATGAGGGCTTTTTTTTTTCTTGGCATGGAGGTTGAAGATCTACTACTTTCTATCCTTGCGGAAGGAAGGTCCTTCGCGTCGTACCCTTGCACTTATACTAGATCATCTATTCGCACTGCTGTCATCGGCTAAAAAAAGCTGGAATCGCAAATCGATGGCAATGTCAATTATCTTGGTCTCATCCGTGATATTGGCCATGCAGAGCTGACACCAAGAGCTCAGTTTCAATAACTGACGGCTAGCGGACATGGAGTGAAATGCGGATCTCTGAGGCGGCATTCAGGTATACCTGGGGGAGAGAATTGGATGCAAATGCCTATTGCTGGCCTGAGCCAAACTTACTCTCTTAGCCCTATGCTCCCAGAACGGCGTTCGTTTCACATGCTGTGCTAAAGATGGTAGTCAAATCGAATCATCATCGATGATGCTAGAGGCTGGGTTTAGCGATTGGGGGATGGGTCTGTGTGTGGCATGCCATTATCCGAGTATAACGCAGCAACTCTGGCATACGCTGAGAATAAAACGTAAAAACATCTTCAAAACGAGATGGCGTTTCTCTGGTGTATCCTCCACAGAGTCCCAGGTCAATAATCTTCCATAAGAGAAATTGTCCGGCTCGTCATGAGCGTAACGTGACAGTTCAGTGAACACGTAGCTATACAGGCACGCGAGCATTCTGCACCATCAACATCACTTTGCCATTTCAAGAACGGAGAACCTGGTCGTTTCCCCGGTCGCACAATTTCGTTCTCCGCCTCCGGCTTTGACGTTGGCGGGTGGCTCCGGAATTGTGGGGGAGGGGCGGATGTTTCTTGATTTCGCAATTTCAGGGTCTCCATTAGTCATCATAGTGGGGTTCGGTACGAAATACATCTGACTGAAAGTCCTTAACGCGTCGTCCGCGACTAGACGCGTCCCTGAGCCTTTACGCAACTGTTTCTTGCTTCGACGCCCTTGACAATCTGTTGATTGAGAGATAAGGTCATTCAAATCGTTCAAACCCCCCATACGAACTCCGGATTAACGAATATCGGAATGTCGACTGAAATTGCGGAAGAAGCTGGGCCAAACGGCCATTCTGCCGACAATGCTCAAGCTGAGGACGACGTGCAAATGAACGATGTCCCGGCGGAGGATCCTGAGAAAGACGAACCAGACGTGAAATTGGAAGACCTTTTCGACGATTCCGACTCTGACGAACTAGTTAGGACTCCTCCGTCGAGCGGGGAGGAGGCGCAGTCGAAGCCATCATTGTATGTTTAGCCCTCTGGTGGCTCCAAGAGAGGAACAGGACTGATTGAAAACCCGGCCCAGGAATGTGATGGGCACGGCGTCCGATCCGGACCTTCTTCGAATCTTCTATCAACGACTATTCCCTTGGCGATACCTCTTCCAATGGCTGAATCATAGCCCCTATCCGACACCCGACTTCATTCACCGTGAATTTGCCTTTACGCTGCAGAATGAAGCCTATCTCCGCTACCAGAGCTATCCCACATCTGACCTGTAAGTTGCTACAATGATGCTGTGCTGTTGCCTCTAGTTCAAGTTACTGAGAACTGTGGTAGCCTGCGCAAGGATGTTGTCAACATAATACCGTCTCGTTTCGAAATCGGACCCGCGTACAGCTTCAACCCCCGCGACCGAAAATCGAACCCCACCGCGTTCAAGCCTGTCTCCAAAGAACTTTGCTTCGACATTGATCTTACAGACTACGATGATGTGAGAACGTGTTGTGACAAGGCCAACATTTGCCAGAAATGCTGGACATTCATCACCATGGCTATCAAAGTGGTAGATGTTGCCCTGCGGAAAGACTTTGGCTTCAAGCACATTATGTGGGTATACTCCGGTCGAAGAGGTGCTCACGCGTGGATCTCTGACCGTGCGGCGAGGAACATGACGGACCAACAGAGGAAAGCGGTAGCTGGGTACCTTGAGGTGGTACGGGGTAGTTCGCAGAACGGAAAGAGGGTGAATTTGCCGAGGCCTTTACATCCTCACCTGAAGTAAGTTGTATATGGCCGTCCCCGCACAGTTTCTTAATCACAATACTTATACCTGAGCTTGCTAGGCGGAGTTTTGACATTCTCGTCGGCCATTTCGCCGACGATATCCTGGAAGTCCAGGATCCGTGGGGGACTGAAGAACAGGCGGAAAAATTGCTCCAACTGCTTCCCGACAAGACATTGAACGACGCGCTACGTAGCAAATGGGAAAAATCGCCGGGCCGCTCTTCGGTTGCTAAATGGGGAGATATCGATACTGTCGCTAGATCCGGAGCAAGTAAGCGTCTCGACGGCCAGGCTCTTCTCAAAGCCAAGCAAGACATCGTCTTCGAATACGCTTATCCTCGCCTGGATATCGAAGTCAGCAAAAAGCTCAATCACTTGCTCAAGAGTCCGTTCGTCGTGCACCCTGGTACCGGTCGTGTCTGCGTGCCCATCAACGTGAAGGCGCTGGAAGACTTTAACCCTCTCACCGTGCCTACCATCCAAGAGCTGCTCAAGGAGATTGATGAATGGAAGGAGGAAGAGGGAGCTGCGTCGCAGGATAGTGGCAAGGGAACTCCAGATTGGGAAAAGACCAGCTTGAGGCCTTATATCGAGTATTTTAGGTCGTTCGTGGGTCATTTGCTTAGGGACGAAATGGGGCAGAAGGTGAAGAGGGAGAGGGATGAGGGAGGCAAAATGGAGTTTTGAGCAACAGCTGTTGCGAAACACATGCTAAACTTGGACGGATGACTTTTTCTTTGTATAATAGAGGGTTTTAATATGGGAATGCAACGGGTGATATGATGGCGTGCAGTAATTGGACACCCGGGGGACCTGAGTATGGAGTTCAACGTCTTTTTATAGTTTATACTGTTGTCCTGTTGTCGACTTACGCCTGTGTTTACTGACCATCCTTGACCAGCTCTTCTTTGGTGGCCGGATTGCTTATTTCTTCCTCTGCATTTCCATCATCGTTAGCATCTTTACCATCATCACCTTCCCCCTCTTCTCCTTCTCCCGGCTCTACGGATTCCACGGCCGAGTTCCCATTTCGTAACCTCGCGTCTTTCCTCTTGGGAATTGCCTTTAGGAATGCAGTTCCCCAATCACCGCATTCCAGCCATCTGAGAATAATCTCGACGACATGATTCGTAGCTAGTACCTGCCGACTATTCATCACCATGTATTCCCCAATCGGAAGCTTAGCTGTTCGTATACCACGCTTCCGCGCTAGTCGGTGACATAATCCCTTCTCGCGGTTCTTGTCGACCAGGCCTCCAATAACATAGGACGTTCCCGGTTCGAGACGCTCGAGAAGATTGTGAGAGTCCGAAGAGAGATAAACAATATTTTCCTCGCTCACCTCCTCGGGCTCGCTATTCGGATCCTCGAGCCGCATGGCTTCTTCTCCCTCCCTCGGCTTGAGAACATCAATCACTTCTCCCCCTCGGGGGCTTCCCATGAGCTCAGTTGCCACCTTGGAAGCCTCCAATATGTCTCCTTCGATGAATTGTATGCCCTTCCAATATTGGTGAGTGGCATTCATACCGAGTTCAAACCTCTGCTTGAGATTTCCGCCCCAGGAGCTAATGAGGAGGTGTGGCCTGTACGGAGCCGCTCGAACCTCGCTGTATGACCTCTGGATTTGACTAGATAGGGAGACGAGTTCTTTGTTCCCCATGTAATCCTCGAAGCTGCAGTCTATGATGATCGAGATGGGAACTGATACGTTCGGAGGCTTGGGTGGAGCAAGGACTGTTTTCGGGTCGAGGCCGGCTGCGCGAGCCTCGGCGGCGGCGGCAGCGTAAGCATCTCGCTTGCGCGCCCGTATTGTTTGTCGCTTCTCCTTGCGACGCCGTTTGCGCTCGTCGCGCTGGGCATCCCAGGCTTGTTGGCGCTTTAGTTTCTTCTGCTGGTTCTTCGAGAGGGGAGCGGCGGTGCTGGTCAACGGGCTCGAAACGTTGGTCTTCGGTGGGTGGTTGGAGGGCTTAGAGGGGGATGTGGTGGGGGATGCCGTGAGAGGAGGGGCAGCTTCGACGGGCTGCGCGCCATTGGATGATTCTGCGGCTGGATTCTCCATGGAAGCTCAGGGTACGGGCGCCTTCGTATCAATTAATTTCGAAGTTTCGAGAAAATAAGTACACATCTTTCAGGGCGACCGGTTGAAATGCTGAGGTTGAGAGGTGATGGAACTGGAAGGAATTGAACTTTTTTTTCCAGTGGAGGCAGTGGCAGAAAAGTGGGCGGTGAGGGCCCTGGACGATTTCTGGGGTTTAGCGTGTCACGGTCGCGTCTCCCCAAGTTAAATGGGCTTCTGCACGCGACTTGGAGGTCCCTTTCAGCTTCCACCGTCCTTCAGCAACCACGACTCTTGTCCTCCTCGCATCATCTTCCCTCCAATTTACTCGGATATTCTCCTGGTTCGATTCGAGTGAGGTTGAGATTCTGGTAAATACTTCAAAATGTCTTCCCGGCCGGAATTAAAGGTAAACTCGGACTGGATTGATCTTCTGCTCTTCCTATCAGCAATTCCCTAACAGATCGAACAGGTCGATGACGAGCACGGCTTTATCCGATTCTTCAAATCTCTCCCTTCAGTCCACGAAGATACGATAAGGATATTCGATCGAGGCGATTGGTATACTGCCCATGGCGACGATGCGAACTTCATTGCGAGAACAGTGAGTATCCCGTTTCCCTCACCTGGATTGGAAGTCGAGGGCTTACAAGGATCTTGCCCGCACTAGGTCTACAAATCCACATCCATAGTACGGCATTTGGGACGAAATGACCACACCGGCCTTCCATCGGTCACGATGACCATCACAGTCTTCCGCCAGTTCCTCCGAGAAGCCCTGTTCAAGCTAGGCAAGCGTGTCGAGATATGGGCGAGCCCCAACGGTCGCATGAACTGGAAGCTCACGAAGCAAGCTTCCCCCGGAAACCTCCAAGATGTCGAAGATGAGATAGGTGGTCAATTCGACTCGGCGCCGATAATATTGGCGGTGAAAATCTCGGCAAAGGCTACCGAGGCGAGGAGCGTTGGTGTCTGCTTTGCAGATGCCACAGTCCGTGAGCTTGGCGTTAGCGAGTTCCTAGACAACGACCTGTACTCCAATTTCGAGTCCCTACTTATTCAACTTGGTGCAAAGGAATGTCTTCTTCAAGTTGATAAGTCGGCCGAGAACAAGGATCCCGAGTTGGCAAAACTTCGACAAATCATTGACCATTGTGGCGTCGCCATTTCTGAGCGTCCGGCATCAGAATTTGGAATCAAGGATATCGACCAAGACTTGGCAAGGCTGCTTAAAGACGAGCGTGCCGCTTCAACTCTACCTCAGACTGATCTCAAGTTGGCAATGGGCTCTGCTGCGGCTCTCATCAAATACCTTGGCGTTCTCCACGACCCATCTAATTTCGGCCAATTCCAGCTTTACCAGCATGATTTGTCACAGTATATGAAGCTCGATGCGGCTGCCCTCAAAGCCCTCAACTTGGTTCCAGGACCTAGGGATGGCGCCAAGACAATGAGCCTCTACGGCTTGCTCAACCACTGCAAGACTACCTCTGGCAGCAGACTGCTGTCGCAGTGGCTCAAACAACCCCTCATGAGCAAGGACGAGATCGAGAGGCGACAGCAGCTAGTGGAGGCACTTGCTACCGATACCGAATTGCGGCAGACTATGCAAGAGGAGCATTTGCGGGCTGTTCCGGACCTATACCGCCTTTCCAAGCGATTCCAAAGAGGCAAGGCCAATCTCGAGGATGTCGTTCGTGCTTACCAAGTCGTCATCCGACTTCCCGGCTTCCTAGGAACGTTCGAAGGAGTTATGGATGAGGTTTACAAAACCCCTCTCGATGATGCTTACACTACGCCTCTAAGAGACCTTTGCAACAGTCTGGGAAAGCTCCAGGATCTGGTTGAAACTACTGTGGATCTTGACGCACTTGATAGGCACGAGTTCCTCATCAAGCCCGAGTTCGACGACAGCCTCAAGATCCTTCGGAGCAAGCTTGACAAGCTTGACCGTGCGATGCAAAAAGAATTCGAAGACGCTGCCGATGACCTTGGCCAAGAGCCTAGGAAGAAGATCTTCCTCGAGAACCACAAGGTCCACGGCTGGTGCATGAGGCTAACGCGACAGGAAGCTGGATGCATCAGGAACAATTCAGCCTATCAGGAATGCTCAACGCAGAAGAACGGTGTGTACTTCACCACGAAGAACCTCCAGAGCCTTCGACGGCAGTTTGACCAGATTTCACAAAACTACAACCGCACTCAGAGCACCCTTGTCAATGAGGTTGTCAATTGTGCAGCATCGTACTGCCCCGTCCTGGAGAGACTTGCTGCTATTTTGGCCCATTTGGACGTCATCGTATCCTTTGCTCACGTGTCCGTCCATGCTCCTACTGCCTACGTTCGACCCAAGATCCACCCCCGAGGCGAGGGCCAGACGATTCTTCGGGAGGCCAGACACCCTTGTATGGAGATGCAAGACGATGTGCAATTCATCACCAACGACGTGGAGCTTACTCGCGACAAATCGGCCTTCCTCATCATTACCGGCCCCAACATGGGCGGTAAATCTACCTACATCCGACAAATTGGCGTGATTGCGCTCATGGCCCAGATCGGCTGTTTCGTCCCCTGCGAATCCGCCGAACTCACCATCTTCGACTCCATCCTAGCACGTGTCGGTGCCAGCGACTCGCAGCTGAAGGGCGTATCCACCTTCATGGCCGAGATGTTGGAAACGGCCAACATTCTCAAATCTGCCACTGCTGAGTCTCTCATCATCATCGACGAACTCGGCCGCGGTACGTCTACGTACGACGGATTTGGCCTCGCCTGGGCCATCTCCGAGCACATCATCAAGGAGATCGGCTGCTTCGCCATGTTCGCCACGCACTTCCACGAGCTGACGGCGCTGGCCGACAACTACCCCCAGGTCCGTAATCTGCATGTAACCGCCCACGTCAGCGGAATCGGCAAGGAAGGGACCGGGGAGAAACGTGAGGTGACGCTGTTGTACAAAGTTGAGCCCGGCGTTTGCGACCAGAGCTTTGGTATCCATGTTGCCGAGCTGGTTCGTTTCCCGGACAAGGTCGTGCGGATGGCGAAGCGCAAGGCGGACGAGCTTGAGGATTTCACGACTAAACACGAAGAGGTGGGCGTCAAGTATAGCAACGAGGATGTTGCCAGCGGTAGCGCGATGCTGAAGGACATCCTGATCAAGTGGAAGGATGAGGTCAAGGATGGACAGATGACGCAGGAGGAAATGGTTGCCAAGATGAAGGAGCTCGTGTTGGCGGATGAAAAGCTGTTGGCCAACCCATTCTTCCAGTCTGTCAGGGCGTTGTGAGGCTTGAATCGAGGCGTTTTTCTTTTTCTCTCTTGAGGACGATGGAACTGGCTTCACTTAATTATGGATCCCTCTCGGGCGTTGGGGTAATTGGGGTTTCAAGGGAAAATAACATGGAAGATATTTGTTTATAATCAGTACAACTACGAATAGGACTATAACGAGCTTGAGGTATTTTGGTACAAGTCAGGCGTGAGGCCGAGGGAACCTGCCAAATCTTAGTTAGCGTATCGTGTCGAGATGTGAAATAATTCCAGAGGTAGATGAATAGTGGAACGGTGAGTGTATCAGGAAAACAACGTAGAAAGGTATGTTTAAACATAATTGCAAAGTGCAATTTCATAAACAGCCTCTGAAAGCTAAGATCTCATCATGCACTCGGGTGAAGGAATCAAGGCCCAGGGCCAAGGGCTAGAAGGAATGAAAATGGGTAGTGAACATACCTCGGAGAAATCGGCCCCGGCGTGCTCATATGCACCATGGGGTGGCAGTTTGGGCCTTGGAGAACAAGAAAATTCGAATTGTCTAGAAAATAGGCGTAATGATCCCTTACACCGCCCGGGTACCGTGATATTTACAAAGTGTGATGATTGATGGAGAAAAGTGGTTCGCGTTTTAATCAACTGTCGCTTTGACGGGATTGACCTCGAAGCCGTACTTCTCCTTGATCCTCTCTCGCCGCCTCTCTTCATACCCAGGAGGGCAGATACCTGCAAGAGTGTTAGCTTATCCAGTCTTCTATCTGGTCGACCGTACGAGTAGTGGCGTAGGAACCTACCCCTGCCCTCGCCGACGTCCCTAATCGTCTCCTCGATTGGACGCCGCCTGTTTTCTCGCAATCTCGTCTTCCTCTCAAACTCGTCCTCCTCTGACCGGTTGAAGTATCCGTCGAAGCGTCCGCCGGTGTACTCGAAGACGCCGAGGACGGTAGCTAGACCAGCAGCGCATCCGACGACGAGGGGCATCCGCTTGCCTGAAAAAGAGACCCAAAACTGGTGAGAAAAGGAAACGATCGAGCCATTATATGAGGACTACATACCAGAGAGGCCGGCAATGGCACCTCCGACGGCGCCGCCCAGCGCCGCGTTCCAGTGATCCTCCTTTTCGCGAAGATTCGCTGCGGCGGTTATTGTGAAGCCCAAGGCACCGATGGCGATGGCTAAATTGCGCAGGTCAGTAGGCCCAATGAGGGAGAATGAATGTCTGGCATAGCCGTGGATGCACTGATGGAGCCTTACAAGTGAAACCAATCAGATGTCCTGTCCGGGTGAAGACGGTCATCATTCCCAGGTTTCGTCGGGAGAGGGAATTCTGGATCGCGGAGAGGAAGAGGCCGCTGCCAGCTCCAATGGCACCGCACCTTACTCCCTCTTTTACCGCATCCTTCGGCTCGTAGTGTTCCTGCGTGGCGGAGTGAGACGCCATGGTGGACGAGGGGGTGGAGGTGATTGGGGGGATGGGTCGACAGGAAGATCAATTGTAATTTGAGGTCGAAGAAGCTTTGAATCATGGACATTCGGATTGGATGTTGTTCCATTGGCTTGGTCTGTGCGCGGCAATGTCGATAGCCTTAGCACGTGATATGGCACGTGGTAGTTTCCAGCTCCCGGCGCCCAGTTTTTGGCGGCACCGTTTTTGCAGCCTGTCCGGTGGCTCATGGCTTAGCTTGCGACGTCATGCAGCGGCACTGGCTCATCGCCTCAGGCTGCCCATTACGAAGTAGCTTATTCAACACCCAAATCCAATCCCAAGGCAGCTCAAGTGCTCTGTTGCCAGAGACGGTCCGGAGACAACCCGACATTGCGTGGACAACTGACAAGGCTACGTCAGCAGGGACCATCGTCTTCCATTGTCCCTGCCCTTACGTTTTCTCTTGGCTAGCCTTCTCTTTCTGTGGCTGTGGGATAGTGATCGATTGGCTCCTCTCACCTTACCAGCCTGTTGCAGCTACCCCCTCCATCGCCACCTTTGTTCTAGCTTCTTCTTCACCCCACCACCTGGCTTATCAAGACGATCGACTCCTCCCTCTCGCGAAGACGGACCCAGCAATAGCTTCGTACCTATTGAGAAGCTTACCCTAGAATCACCCTGGCTAGCGGATTCCTCTTTCCTGGTCTCTAAAGCTGGTCTGAGCTTCGCGGCCTGCTTTCAATCTTGCCCTGATCACTGATCTCCGCTTCATCACCTCACTGCCCAACCCAGCGATTCTCTTGATCTGTTCCTCTGTCAGGACCAATAGCTCTGCATTGAGGGACGATTTTATTCAACCTCCCGGACCTTGTACTTGGAGACCCCTTCCTCGACCTACCCCTTAAACGAACGAACGAACCTTGGCGTTGTTTCTAGATCTCTGGTTCCCGAACATCCTGGTATTGAACGGTAGGTTTATATAAGCATGAACTTTCAAGTGCCTTTTTACCCGGTCCATAGCTGACCATAACTATTTTGAAGGCTAGAAGACTCGAATTTCGATCACGTTGCCCCGCCTCCACGAGGCCCGCCCCCCGCCATACGGACGAGGACCCGACAAAACGAATCGTGAAACGGACATCTCAACTGGTTCATGAGTCGCGTTTGCATGGTCCAGCAGCAGCACGACGCTCGCTACGGCGGCAGGGCATTGGTCAAAACTGCCACAACCGCCATGGCGTCGAAATCCGCAGCCAAACGCCATGGCGCCAAGGGCTTCCACCCAGACGACGTTGTCGAGACGAGATCGGGCTTCGATACCCCTGCAGGCTTCTTTCCCCGACCATATGGTATGTCGTTTGCTTTTCTGAGTTTACTGTGGCTTCTTCGAGACGCTGATGTTTCCTACCCCTCCGTGGTTTAGTTCGATCGGCGCCTCTCTTCATCTACGACCTATTTGACCACAATTTATGGGAATGGAAGGAATTCATGGCCCTTGATGTCGACAATACGTCTTTCGCGAAAGAGTTTTCTCCCTCCGCCGTGGAAGGACTCATGCAGTCACGGGTTATGCCCTCCCTCCCCCCACCAAAACACATGATGATACTGCTTCCTTCCCAATCACGAATCCATCCTGACGGAACAAGGACCGTTTCGGCGATCTGTTTTCACTGCTTATACCATTTCACTTTGCGCATCCATACAAACACGGGGCATGACGTTTGCCGGGCCAGCCGATCAGATGGGCCCACCACCGATGGTATTAAAGGACCACATCAGCTCTATCTCCTTTCTCCTTCCTATAAAGGTTCCGTTGGTCCCGACGAGCCCAAGTACAATCCCGTTCTGGTGCGGGGGGTGTATGCTTGTACTGCCAAGGAATGCGGCTTGCAGGTTGTCGTGGAGGTCTCCGCACCCCGATTAGACGCCAAGTGGATCGACCTTCTTACGAACCAGGCCAGGATTAAGAAGCGGTTGGAGAAACTTAAGGCCGCGGACCCCGAGCGCTTTGATGTTGGCACCGATGAATGGCACAAGTTTGGCCTCCGTCAGCTAGTGACCTATATAAAACATCTCCTTGATGCCGCCGACTTCGGAAAGGAGCCAAGGAGCCTTTCGAAGAGAAATAAGCGATTTGATTCCGTGATGGGCCCCGAATTTTACGAATTATTTCGCTTCCTTGAATATGAGGAGTTTTCCACCGGCGAAGGTGATGAGGAGGAGCACTTCTTCTTACAAAATCCCCCCGACGCCTGCAAGGATTTCACGGAGCCCGGAAGTCGGCGTGCGTTCTTCGAGGATGTGGCCCTCGAGTCGAGGATCCATGGGGAGCGCGAAATCTTCCGTTCTCCTTCGGCCCCGATAGACATCGAGGAACTTGCACGGTCGCTCGCCACGAGGGAATTTCATTCAGCTCTCGACTGCTTTTCTTACCCGAGCCAATCGACCAACGGCGGCCTAACGTACCACTTCCGATTTTTGGGCATTATGCCCGATTTCAGTCGCATTCTAGTTGAGAACGCTTGCTCCAGACTCTCTACCTTCCTACCGGAACTTAAGGCCACCTTCGAGGACTCCCTGTACAGTATCGCTCGTGACACCTCTGGGCCGCTTGGATCCAGCTCTGAGTTTTTACGTCGGGCTAAGCTTATCGTTGGCCAAGATGCCGACGATATGTTCAACGAGACATGGGGCCTTCAGCCGGGAGGCATTCGCCGTACCGACGATGAGATCATTGCGGCTGTGCGTAGGAAGCTCCATGACTCCCCAGACTCCGTTGATATCGTATTCGATATGTTGCCTGTCTACGCTAAGTCCAGGGGCAGCATGCGACTGCGCCGTCTAGTGGACTGGCTACCTTCCCAACTACCTATGCCTGTCGACCTGGCGTTTGACGTTCTTGGTGCTCGTTCCGACGAGAGTACTAAGCAATTGATTTTGAATGCAGAGACTAGGGTACGCACTTTTCTTCCGGTGAAGCTTAATATTCGCGAGCTACCCGTCTAACATTTTGTTTTAGGTCAAGGTTGCAAAGGCGAGTATCGTCGCCAATGCCCTGAGGTCGATAGCTCGACATCGTGAATGTCCTGCACTGTCAAGGCAGGCAGAAATCACGGAAGAGGGCCCCATAACCAACCCGGTTGGTCTCGAGAACATCGGAAATACCTGCTACCTTAACAGCATCATCCAATACTTGTACACCGTGCTGCCAATCCGGAAATTAGTGGACGAGTATGACGAAAACAGGCTGGAACCAGAAGATATGGACAAGAGGCGCATCGGAGGAAGTAAAGCCAGGGTTCATCCCGTTGACCTGGTTATTGGCCAGTATTGTAAGTGGACCTTCAGAGACTACTAACCCGGCACAAACTAGCACTCCTCTAATTTCCTGTAACAGTCACTGGTGAGGCCCTTCAAACTCTCTTCACCCAAATGACGACTGTCTTCCGCGGACCTTGCGCACCGAGTCAAGGGCTCGCCAACGCTGTTTTGCTCTCCAGTGAGCAGTTGCTTCGCCTTTCCAAATCCGATGCGATCCCTCAGGTCCACGCGGGCAAGCTTCCGGTTCCCTCGATCAATGTTCGAAGCACGCCACCACCGCTCCCTGCCCGCCCGACCCCTCCAGTGCCCCTGAAGCAACCGGAGAACGATACGAATGCAGGCGGCCCGTCTTTGATTGATCTCACCGAACCGAGCCGTTCGAGTTCTCCCACACTTATGGGCGATGCTGCGTCCGATAGGTCGTTCGGCCAGACAAATGCAGAAGCAGACGCCATGGAGATCTCTGGCAGTGCTAGCGACAGTGATGTGGTCATAGTACCAGCAACGAGCAAGGATACAGCTACCCAAGTCAAGGACGATGTCGAGATGACTGATGGAGAAACCATAGTTGCTGATGAGGATGGCGAAAAGGGTAGTAGCGGTGTCACGGCCGCTGATGAGGATACCCCGACTAGCAATACCGAGGGTCTTCTCCGAACTCTTAAGATTAAGCATGAGCTTACAATGATCCAACAAGACGTTGATGAAATCATGGGCCGTGTGCTGGGTCTTCTGCAAGCATCGATACAGCCGACATCGATAGAAGGTGACATCCAGATTGAGGTGGTCATGCAGACTTTCTTTTTCAAAGTGATAATGCACACGGTCAACCTCCAGAACGGCGACCCAACAAGTCGCCAAGATACCCGAACAGCCGAGTTTTTCAGGAACCTCACAGCCTACCCCGCGCCGGACGGCCCATGTACTCTCTACCAGGCCCTTGACAACAATTTCGATCGGGAGGAAATCGAGGGCACCACGACCTCGCGGTATTCGTCCATCGAATCTCTCCCACCTATCCTCCACGTCCTCGTGCAGAGGACGAAGGGGGATGGCACCAAGAACCCTAACCCAGTGGTCATTGACGAATACCTCCAACTTGATCGATACATGGACGCTCCCGCCGGCTCTGACCTGATGTATTTGCGGGAAACCAGTTGGGCTTTGAAGAAGCAGAAACTGGGATTGATTGAGCTTGAGGACCAGCTGTCCATGATTGCCAATATCCCTCAGCCCATTTCCAGAGACGGAGCGTTTGGGGCAGACACGGCGATGTGGGTCGAGGACCAAAGATCTGCCATTGAGAGCGCCGATTCAGCATTTCAACAATACGCCGAAGCCACTCTTGCTGTGGATTTTAGTGAGGACTCTGCTGATCAGCGTGGAATGGAATTATTGAGTTTCTTAGGGTCCGGGGATGTCAACGTCAAGCAGACACAGCCACAAGCAGAGACACAGACGGAGACCGGGACAGGGGCAGGGACACCGACACCCCAGTCTTCTGACCCTCGCGATTATCTCGGCGAAACCAGAGACAAGCTGCAGCAGGAACTTAGCTTAGTGCATGCGAAGCAGGAAGGCTTATTCGAGGGGATGAATAATTACAACTATTCCCTCCACGCCGTTGTCTGCCATAGCGGGAGTGGACGAGGTGGTCACTACTGGGTTTGGATCCGCGACTTCGAGGCTAAGCTTTGGAGGAAGTACAACGATACCGTCGTGTCCGAGGAGAAGGACACACGGAAGTTGCTCGACACCCTGAACAGCAGCGGCGACCCTTATTTCCTGTGTTATGTCCGGGATGTGGACAAGGAATTGTATGTGAGCGTACCTAAGCGAAAGCCAGATGGGTTTGACTGAAGTCGGATACGGAGTTGTAAGGTGCATACTTGGAGAGGGGATACCAATGGCAATATTCTGCTGATGAGCTCATGAATAAAAAGGGATAGACTAGGGGAGCGTCTGGTAGGGGCTGATGGGGCTCCACACATCTTTTTTTTTGTGATGATGATACCCGAGGCACAGTGGTAACTACCAGCTTATAGTTGCTATTAGCGTTCTTCCTTGCTATGGAGGGAGCGTTTTCTCAGGGGGGTGGAATAAATAGAAGCCTCTAGAAGCCTCAAGTTAGATCGCAGATCCTGCGGCCGTAAATTCTCCTCAGTGAATAGAGCCTCTATGTCACTTGCAGTCCTCCTAGTCAGTAGTATCTGGCAGATATGGGGAAGGACCACTGGACATTGAGACTGCACCGTCATTGGATTCATGTAAAGTCCATTTATCGACTTCACAACGGCTGACGCTCAGTTTTGGGTCTACCTTGGCATATTAGGTCGGCCAGCGCTTTCCCTCCATGGACAGATCGGTTACAATCAGCACATTAATATTATTCATAAAATCATATCTATTTCAAGTACTGGAGCACAAAAGTAACAGTTATTATGATGTTCCTTCTGGAACGGACAGAAATGAATGCCCCGATTTCTTGCGGATTTCTCGATTTGATTTTAACTGCTGAGTCAGCAGTATTCTAAATTCAACCTCATCCATCCCGACATCTTCACGACTTCAACATCATTCTGGAGAATTGACGCCGAGATACAACTTACGCATCCCGATGACTGACTATTACTGCTCACTTCTTCGATCCATCCACCAGTATAACGTGCCATGTGTTTGTATCTTGTTGGGTCCTTGGTATCGGCCGACTTTTGACTAACATCTACCGCATGGGAATGGGGGATTTGAGAAGATGGAAAGGAGATCATGGGAGCACGGTTGGGGGTGGGAAAGTGTTAAGGCTCCAGCTAGAGAGAGCGAAGCGGTGACCTAGGAGTTGGTTTCGGCCGTTGAGTTCATGAATGGAACATGAAATGTGGAAGAGCTGTTGAGCCAGGTCAACTGTGGGAGGCGATGAGGATAACTTCGAGGCCATCGATCTACGCTGTGTAAGTGGCTGGGACATCTGTAAGTTCCTTCCAAGCGAGAGTGAGACTTCCTCCTGCAATGAAATGCTTCCAACCCGCCTTGATCATCGCTGCTCTCGAGCTCGAGTCAGTATTCTTTGATACAGACCTTCCATACACAGCAATAAGCCCTGGTGTTTTCTGCACTTATTTCATGCCCCAGGTGGTTTTACTCCAGTTTGCTTTAGCTGTCGTTGATAAATCAGCACCAGCCCCCTGAATCACCAGTTCATCGATGCAGCATCAGTTACATTTTCCGCCTCACATACCCCCTTCGTTCCTTCCAAGTTGGAGGGCATGCATCTGTGATTTACTCCACTGGCCGCTCCTGCTCAGTTTGGCTGTGAAATGATTCACAGCAAATTCTGCATTTCAATTTTCTTCCTCCAGATCCTGAGTGATTTCCCTAGCCCTACCGTGACTATAAATCCTTCACCATCTTCCCACGAACCCATTCCTCTTTTCTTTCAACCATCTCCATCTCACAATTGGAACCCTCACCGCGAACCCCTTTGTCCATCATACCCTTTCTGTAATACAATCTGTTGCTGCAAGACCGCCCAAGATGGCTTCCAAGCTATCGAAGGGCCTGATGGCATTGATTTTCATGCTGTTTTTTCTATTCGTACAACCTGGTCATGCCTCGAATGACCTCGATCTGAATGGTAAGGACATTTCATCCACTCGTTGAAAGAAGGCCCTATTGTCAATATACTGATACATTGATATTTAGATGCCAATTATCCATGGGCAACCGATTGCCTTGGGAGTCCGACAACGACTATGGTGGTGTGGACTGTTTTCGAGCATGTGACTCTCTCCGATGGAGTTGATACGCGTCTCCCGAAGGCGACCGAGGGACAGTTGAGAGTTGAGACTCCCCGGATTACTACGGGAACTTGTTTCGCGTATTGGCAATCCGTCGATGGTCAGACTCCTCAACCAACCCCTACCCCTACGGACAAGCCCATGATCACCCGCTACTTGACTACCACAACGACAGAGACAGACACTGTCACTGAGGTAGTGGGTGGAGAGATGACCACCTCTACGGACAAGCCCATGATCACCCACTACTTAACTCGCACAGTCACCGAGACGGAGTGCGCCACCGATTATGTCACTGAAGAGGCGACCGTCACCCCGGGCCCACCGTACAGCGAAGTCGTTTGGGTTCCCACGATGTTCACATCTACTCGGTTTCACACCCTCCCATACAACTCGGGGGCGAGTACGGTGGTTGTTGAGGTCATTATCATTTATTCCTCAGGGATGTATGCTTTGACTGTGATCACCCCGGGATTCCCCACTGCCTCAGAGCCCTTGATCACTCCTTCGTCGAGCAATCCTTTGGCGGAACCCAGTACCTCGACAGTTACACGTACTTCAACTTCAACTGTCTGGAACACTCCTCAGGAAGAACCCTCTGGTGCTTTTGTGCCCGGTACCTCAACGGTGACACGTACTTCAACTTCAACACTTTGGTATACTCCTCAGGAGGAACCCTCTAGTGTTTTTGTACCTGGTACCTCGACGGCTACATTTACTTCGACCGTTTGGATTACTCCCGAAGAAGGACCCTCTGGTGTTATCGTGCCTGGTACCTCGACAGTTACATATACGTCAACTTCAACACTATGGTATACTCCTCAGGAAGAACACTCTGGTGTTATTGTGCCTGGTACCAGTACATCGACGGCTACACTTACTTCGACCATCTGGATTACTCCTCAAGAAGAACCGTCTGGTGTTATTGTTCCCGGTGCCAGCACCTCGACGGCTACACTTACATCAACCGTCTGGATTACTCCTCAGGAAGAACCATCTAGTGCCATTGTGCCTGGTACTTCGACGGTTACACTTACTTCAACACTTTGGTACACTTCCCAAGAAGAACCCTCCGGTGGTGCTATTGTTCCTGGCACTTCAACGGTGACATTTACTTCCACTTCAACAGTTTGGTATACTCCTCAGGAAGAGCCCTCTGGTGTTATTGTGCCTGGCACCAGCACCTCGACGGCTACGCTTACTTCAACCCTCTGGATTACTCCTCAGGAAGAACCCTCTAGTGTCAATGTGCCTGGTACTTCGACGGTCACATTTACTTCAACAATCTGGTACACTTCTCAAGAAGAACTCTCTGGTGGTGTTATAGTGCCCAGTACCAGTACCTCGACGGCTACACTCACCTCAACCGTCTGGACTACTCCTCAAGAAGAACCCTACAGCGGTGGTATCGTTCCTGGTACCTTAACAGTTACACTTACTTCAACCGCCCGTGCAACCTCTCAGGACGAATCCTATGGTGGTGGTATTGTGACTGTTCCTGGTACCTCGACAATTCTTCCGATCACTGCCTCATCGGTCTCGTCCGCTTCCCAAGATGAGTCTGACGGTGGTTTTGTGCCTGGTGGTCCTGCTCAAACGACCTCGAGTACCTTGGCGGTGCCAACTCCAGTGGGTTCGGGCGCCATATCAGTTTCTTCACTGGCCCCATCAAACATCCTATCAGTTCCGACACTTATGTCATCGTCTTTAGCTGCAGTGAGCTCGATTGATACATTGGTGTCTACTCCAATCACACCAACTATCTCGTCAATCCCAACGCCAGGTTCTTCGGTGGTCTCGTCAGTCTCTACGGCAGCTAGCTCGGACGTCGTACCAGTCCCGGTTCCGGTTCCCCCGATCGAGTCATCGGGTCCTGTCTCGATCTCCCCAGTTGTGTCACCGACCCCGACCTCGCTGGTCGAGTCTTCGGCGCCGTCGGTTTCGATTCCGGTTTCCCCTGTAATCTCATCAGTTCCTACTACAGGTGTTCCGGCCGTTTCGCCGGTCCGAACTACGGTTGGCCCCATCATCTCGTCTGACACAACTCGAGTTTCCCCGACCACCCTGACAGCTGGGGGCCCGATCAGTATCTCCTCAGTTCCGGCCCCGGTTCCGGCTTCATCTAGCCCAGCAGTCTCATCAGGCGAAACCTCGCTGTCTCTGATCATCCCGACAGCTGAGAGCTCAGTTCCGCCGATTCTCTCGACGGCTGAGGGTTCAGTCTCTCCGATCATCTCAACGGCTGAGAGTTCGGTGGGCCCGATTGTTTCGCAGAGTACAACCCCAGTTCCCGTACCAGTTTCCTCCAACAATCCGAGCACCCAACCCGATGTTACTTCGATCATGCCGACAAATAGGGATCAAACTGCTGGTCAAAGCTCTGTTGCAGCATCGTCTCCTGGAACTCCCGCTGGCTCGCCCAGTTCTCCCGTCGCAACTCCTTCGACACCAGGGGCTACCCCCACCTCGGGATCTCCTGTATCGACCCAAAATACCCAGCGTACGTCATCGGCTCGGGCTTCGAGTGCTCCCATGGCCTCTTCTCACCCTGTCGAGAACTCGGCCGCCCCAAGCACGAATGGCCCTATTCAGGCTAGCTCTAACGCCGAGGTCACAACCTCAACCCAGTCGCCGAACCCGGCCAACTCTAAACCCATCGACCAATCTCAGGGAGCAAGCCAGACATCCAGTCCGGCCATCTCTAAGCCAGCCGGCCAATCCAATGGGGCGAGCCAGACACCCAGTCCGGCCATTTCCAAACCCATCAGCCAGACACCCACCAAAACCACCACTCAAGGTCAGGCTGCAAGCACTACGGCAAAGGACCAACCGCCTCAGAGCCAAACACCCCAAGAAGATCATGACGACGACGATGACGATGACGACGACGTCGAGTGGATCAAGAAACAAAAGCACCACAACAACAGAGGCCTGCCCTTTAAAAATCCTTGCAACACTTGGGCATATAAATTTTTAAGGCCCAAAGCCCTTAAGTGGCTGTGTGACCCAAGTTTGCCCATTCCAATTATTTTCCCCTTCCCTCCCTTTCCCCGTCCGCCTGCCCCCCCAACTCCTCCTCCCGGCAATGGCCCACCCCCGCCGCCACCCCCGCCGCCACCTCCACCTCCACCACCGCCATCGCCGTCTCCGCCGATCCCCGAACCGACCGTTAACCCGACAGCAAGCGCTGGCCCAACAGGAACCGATGAGGAACCTCCCGCATGCACAGAACCTTTCGTTTTTGACGGTAGCTGCGTACAGGAATGCACTTCCTTCTCCTATAGCCACACGAATGGCCCGACCAGCTGGACCGAATGTGGTGATGAGAACTGCAGCGCCACAACGGCATGTGAGAGCTTCCTGCCTCCAACGGAAACTATCTGGAAGACGCGTTCTTGCACGAAGACGTACACGGAGACGGCGTTTTGCGAGCAGTTATGCACCAAGGTCATCAAACCTGAGACCATGATTAGCGGCTACACGACGCGAACCGACTGCCCAGAAACGGCCACTTGTACTCCAACTCTTGTTTGCGACACGCTTACAACAACCACTACGACGTCATACACCACACGCACGGAAGAGCCGACGCCGGGGTGCATGGGACGGCAGGATGCAATTGATAGCCACGCCGAGTTCCTGCTTGCCTTTGCGGCTCTTGACGCAATGGGAGATCCGACAGGTCAGACTCCTCTGGATAAGGGCAATGGCACGGTTTCTGGGGGTAACGGTAACGGTACGGCTACGGGAGATACCGGCAGCCCTGAAAGCAGTGGCGATGCCAATAGCGACGGCGGCATGGGTAGCGAACCGCCTAGCCCCGACGATGGCCAACCTGAAGACGGCCAAAGCGGTGGTTCGGCCAAGGAGAAGCCCAAACCTAAGAACTACTT
The DNA here is from genome assembly GCF_000732125.1 of Scedosporium apiospermum. Taxonomy (NCBI): domain Eukaryota; kingdom Fungi; phylum Ascomycota; class Sordariomycetes; order Microascales; family Microascaceae; genus Scedosporium; species Scedosporium apiospermum. The sequence goes on from NW_015971799.1 coordinate 525,642, forward strand.
GGCATACAAGGAGACGCTCACCTCTCCGAAGACCTGGCCCAATGGTGCGGGGGACTGGTGGGAGATGGTCCAAGAAATCTTGTTTCTGAATAGCGCCGGCAGTCCTCTCCTGGTGGCTGCCCTGTACTGGAAGGATAAGTACGCTCCGAGCCATGCCTTGTTTTCACCGTTCGCCGAGGTCCCAGTAGCTACCGGTGTCAACAATCTTCTTGGGTGTGTATCCGTCATTATTGCGACGGATAATGGTGTGTACCATGCCTACTTCTGGGAGAAGCCGACTTTTGCGAATCCCGAAATTATCCAAGACCCCGAGACCCCATCCTCTTACGATGCAAACAAGGCATACGAAGATCGGGTGACCAAGTTCTTGAAAGAAGGAAATTGGTATGGTGCGATGATTGATGATCAAGGCCGGATGGAGCGCAACGAGACCAGCAAGGCCAGTCCTTCTCTTGTGGATCTCGCGAGTGGAAATGGACCCTTGGCCAAGGGCATGTATACCTGGATGGATTTCCGAATCATCATGCCTGCGCCATCTGCGGATCCGACCACGCTGGTCTACCCCAACACGATGAAGAGGTTGCAAGGGGACATCGCCCAGATCCTGGGTGTCAAAACCTCCTCTGATCAGATCATGTCGTACCCTAATGTTATTCCAGAAGACTGGAAAGCCCTTTCTCAAACGGCAGAATGGGGGAAGGACAAGGAGCAATACTGGGTGGACAACGCGGGCAAAAAGGGCGTGTTCATTCAATACGCTCCCAGCGTTTCGGTGGATGCCGCCAAGGGAAGCAGACCATATCGGCACATGCGGATTTGGTTCGACAAGAACGTTATCTTCGAGAAGAAATGGTGCCGCGTACCCCCTCGCAAGCAGCTACAATTGCCAGAGGCTCCTTGGAAGCCGGTGGATACCCCGATCCCCCCGGATGATGAGAATGTACCGACGACCATGCAACTTCTCTTCCGCAGAGATGATGACCCAGAGCCGATGGTTTGTGCCGCCGAGCCTCCCACAAAGATTTGCACCGTCGATGTGGGACAAACGATCGTTCCCATCATGAACCCCGAGATAAAGGGCACGATGGACGTCACCGATGAGGAAGGTAGGCGTGCGCACATTCAAGATTACAGCGGCATCCACTTTGGCCAGTTCATCACGTCTCCACCCGAAGACAATAAGCTGGGTTTCAACGTCACAGTGTTATTCACAGGAGACTGGGACAAGTACGTTTTTGATTCCGGATACGCTTGCCAGTGTGATGGTCAAAACTGTGATCTCTTCTCGCCCCAGTGCTGCCTCAAGGGCGGCTGCGAGCCGTGCGACTGTACGGCGGCCGGCATGTGCAGCGCGGAATCGCCGTCGTGCTGCCGGGTGGGCAATTGCAAGATGATGGACGAACGGGGTCCCAAGGACTACCCTTTCAAGCAGTGGGATGTCAATGTTATCATCGAGGGGCAGAAGGGCGTGGACACGACTGAGGCGTTCCCCGCGAACGATGTCAACTGCACGTCGTCGGAGTGGAATTATTTGGGTGATGCCTCTTCGAAGTGGTGCACTCCGGTAAGTCTTTTGTTTTCTTTTCTTCTCAGTTGTTCCTCTTCTTTTCGTTTTGGAGTGGAGTTCTTGAGTGGTGGAATTCTTGAGTGATTGCTAACGAGATGTGTTTCTTGATAGTATCGCCAATTTACCTGCACTTGGGATTGCAACCACTACTACTGAACTCCACGAGCGAGCAGCTAGTCGAATATACGAACGACGACCTATGAAAACGGAAACAGATAGCGGAACCCATTCGAGCGATCTCGCCACCAGAAAATGCAGACTGCAAGGCATATTGGGCTGTCCCATCATATCAGATTGTTTCAACTGGCCGTTGATTTTGCCAAGAGAGAGATAGAGAACGTGTCTCAAACGGCTGTCCAGTCCATCCAACCTTGTCCCAGACTGCATTTTCTTAGTCTCTTTTTGTTTTCAGTCGGTTAGGCCGGTGGTTTGGTACTTCCCTCAAGTTTTTTTTTTTTATTGTTTTACAGGGGATCCATCCCACTATCTTTTCCTTGTAACCTTCATCGTCGCCTTGAATACTGTGATATTGCCGTGCTGTTTGTAAGAGAATGGTCGAGAGAGACACTGATGGAACGAGCCAGAAGGCCACAGACGTCAAGCATAGGTGGATGAGTTAATTTTCGTGCATGTTCCCGGATCCAGAGCGGTTCATAGCTTTCGTACACTGAGACGAGATCCTCTACTTTTATTCTCTCTATTTTCCTTCAACTTCATCTGTTCTCCCAATAAATGACTTCAATTATTCCATCTATCGATCCCATTGTTTTTTGCCCTTCGTTAAAGGTCAGATTACTATCGACATTGCTGCTTGCGAATCCCTGGTGCTTTTGCTGCCATTTCTTTGGCACTCGACAATCGAGGTCAGAATAGCCTTGCAGCTGGACCTGGTGCAACGGTTTTGTGGGGGCGGTATTGTTCCCCCTTTTCACCGATCCTGGCCCCCGAAAGCGACGCAGTTCTTCAATGCAGCTGTCCTTACCTGTCGCTTAATGCCACTTTGGCTCGTGGGTGTTCCCCAGAGCCTCAGGATCGATGAGCCGCTGCTTGAACAAGTGCATGATTGATCGCCACCACCGGCACTCCGACGACCAACAAGCGAACCTCTGCTCGCCCAGCCTCGCCGGTATTCGCTCAGTTGGCAGGTCAAGTCCAACTCGGTAATGAAGATGCTTTTGATCTCCGAGTGCACTGCTCATCTGCTCTGGCCGACGCTCAATGGGGGGCAGAACGACCGCGTGCTCCGCGTTGGCACCATCCCATTCCCAACAGGCTGAATTGGCCTAACCACAGTTTCGGCGTGCATGTCGTCGAACTTGCGAAGCCTAAATATACTGCACGACGCATATTGGATTCTCAATCGGGCAAAAATCTATCCACCTCCCGCTCGGAGCCATGCTGGCCACTGGCGGCGCGAGGATTAGATTGTCTACCCCCATCTTCAATCTATCTCCAAGCTTTAATGTCCTGCCGCATCTATTTCCGCATTTTCTCTCCCCATGACACCGACACGATGCCTTTCTCAGACGCAATGGGCTGCTTTCTTCCACGACCGTTGCGAGATGCTAGGGTATGCATTCATCCTCGCGTACTCTGCGGCATTATACCCCAAGCTCTCAGTCTTCTAATAGAGGCCATTTGAGTCTACGCTCCCGACCGGGTTCCCAAAATAACACACACAAATGCATATGTCTTGTTGTGCTCTTCGCCCTTCCGGGTCGACGACCCGAAGAGAAAGGGACCATGATGCATGAACCTAGACCTCGAATGCTTGGGTCCCATACTTTCGGCGCCCTCGTCCCAAATATCCAAGTTACCCCATTTGCCCAGATACCTGTACTTGGCTCTTTATCATTCACTTTATTTGCTGTTCCTACCTGCCTGCCTCGAAATAGGATGGTCGACATCAAGTAGATGCCTTTAACCACCCCGCGTCCGATTGTTGCACGGATATAGTTGTGCCTGAGCAATTTATAGATACTCGTGATCCCATTCTAACAGACATCCAAACCACCCACCAGCCCGGTATCCGCGTCATGGCCGAAGGATTTGTTCCTAGGTCTTGATTTCATTCCCTCTTCCCAATCTCTTCTCATCTACACTCCTCGTTTCTCTCTCCGGTAACTGTGGAGGAAGACGTTAGTAGTAGGAGCGGCGAGTCTTTTCTCAAAACCTCCCTCATCTAGACTAACAGTGAAGAGCAGAGACACAGCAGAGGAGACAGCGCAGCCATGGTGCGGCCCCGGTTCGCCGTAGACTCGGCCGTCGCCGTCGCCGTCGCCTTCGCGTGGAATGCCGCAGCTGACCTCCTTCCAAGGACCATCACCCTCACCCCCGTTCCAGTCCCCGGCCCAGACTATGATGGACCTGATCCCACGGGGGGTTTCGCGCAGCCTTCGAGGGATTGGATCCCTCCTGAGCTGTCGCATCTCATTCCGACGCCAGGTGTGAACTTTACGGGAACGGTGCCGACTTCTATCCCCGTTCCTACCCTACCACCGGGTGGGGACGAGGAAGAACCGCCTCCACCGGAAGAGGAACCGGGTGAACCAATTGAAGGTGAAGAGCCGGAAGAACCCGAAGTTCCCGCGGAACCGGAGGAGCCAGAGGAGCCAGAAGAGCCCGAGGAGCCCGAGGAGCCCGAGGAGCCTGAGGAGCCCGAGGAGCCTCTCGGGTGCCACAGTAATGGTATCGACTACGTGAATGGAGGAACTTACAATATCGACATGACGGCCGAGAATTTCTTCGGGTTCAAGTCCGAATTCATAGGTTCGTCAACCTAACACCCTCCTCTCATCTAGGTCTAAGATTCTAACCTCTCTGGTGATAGGCTGCGAAAATGCGACAGTCCATCCGTACATGATTGACCCCGAGGGATACGAGTACCCCTGTTCTATCATGCAAACTCAGCCAGATAAAGAGGTCCAGTACTCTGAGTGGTCAGTCTCCATCACCTACTTCCTCAACCGTTGGTTGTTTGAAACGGCAACTAACGCTCTTATAGCGATGTTCTTTATTCCGAGATGTGGTCGGGAAACTGGTCGATTGTGATTGAGGCCTACGACATCGACTTTTCTGTCCAGCGTGATTTTGAACTCGTCGTGGGCATTCTTCCCAAGGTCACGACCACTGCAATTGACACCATGATTGTGGGAATTACTACTGTTCCCGACCCATTAAGTATGTCCTACTTATTCCTCCCCAAGATCAAGAAAGACAAGATTGTTAACCTCCACTAGCCGTGACAAATTGGTACAATCAGACGAGCACCATCATTTTCTGGCCCGACGCGGTTCTTGCTACCTGTGAAGGCAATACTCAGACAATTACCTCATGGCTCGAGGGCGAGACCACCACTCTATCTTACAGGAGTACTCGGACCCTTTACGACGACCCATTCTACGCTTACTGGACCACCACTGCTGGAGTGTGGGCTTACTGCCATTGGCCTTGGTGGCAGTGGCCTTCATATCCACAGCCGCCCACGAGCCCTGCGCCAGGACAGCCTCCTCCGCCCACGCAGCAACCCACGTCCCCCCCTCCAACTTCCCAGGTCTGCCGCGGGACGACGTGTATTACTGAGCAGCCGCCGCGGACGAGTGATCGCACCACGGGCCCCGGGGGTTCTACTTCCTTGCCTGGAACTTCTTACACCGTTTGCCGCGGTACGACGTGTCTTGAGGAGGACTTCCCCACGGCGCCACCGGGCCAAAACGTTCCCACTCCACCAAAGACGCCAGACAAGCCTCGCGAGCCTACGACACAACCGACCGAACCCGGCGAACCCGAGCCAACCCAGCCCGGAGAGGAGCCCGAGCCTGGAGAGGAACCAGAGCCTACGTCGCACACGTATATTACGCGTAGCCGTACGCGTACGCGCCAGCCATCACAGACTTGGGATCCTGAACCTCCCCCGCCGCCGACGCCGACGTTCCCTACGAGCACGCCTCCTCCGGTTAATCCGGAGCCGACGCCTCCTGGTTCGAGTTATAGTGTTTGTAGGGGAATTACTTGCCTTGATGGTATCGATTTGCCTACGTTCCCGCCTGTGGAAGAACCACCGCGGCAGACTGGTGGGCCGGGAGGTGGGCCGCCTGATAGACCGGAACCAGAACCAGAACCGGAGCCTGAGCCTGAGCCTGAGCCTGAGCCTGAGCCTGAGCCGGAGCCGGAGCCGGAGCCGGAGCAGCCTGGACAGCCCGGTGAGGGACCGGGAGGAGAGCCAGAGGAGCCAGGTAGGCCGGAGGAACCAGAGGAACCGGAGGAACCGCAGCAACCAGAAGAACCAGGTGAAGGACCTGGAAGGCCAGGAGATGGCCCTGGACCCGGGGAGCCAGACCGACCCGATGAACCAGGCGAGGGGCCTCCAGAAGGAGAAGAGCCACAGCCAGAGCCTGAACCTGAGCAACCGGGAGAGGAACCACAACCAGAACCTGAGCCAGAGGAGCCGGATCGGCCAGGAGAAGGACCGGGAAGGCCGGATGAGCCCGAGCCGGAACCAGAACCCCAGCCTGAGCAACCTGGGGAAGAACCAGGAAGACCAGATGAGCCTGGACCAGGTCCCGAGCCTGGACCAGGTCCCGAGCCTGAACCAGAGCCCGAGCCCAAGCCAGAACAACCTGGGGTTGAGCCAGAGAACCCAAGATCACGAACGCTTCGCACCCGCACCAGGTCAAGGACGCAGACCCCAGGCCAGCCCACTGGTCGGCCTGGTGGCGGAGATGAGCCGGAAGAACCTCAACCTGGACCCGAGCCTGAGCCATCTGAGCCGACGCCCGAGCCTGGGCCGCAGCCTGAACCTCTGCCTGAGCCAACTGCCGAGCCAGGGCCTGGTCCTGACCCGCGGCCGGATGAACCTGGCCAACCGGACCAACCAGGTCCCGAACCCGATAGGCCTGATAGGCCGGATCAGCCTAGTGAACCAGACAGGCCAGATCAGCCGGGGCAGCCGGGGCAGCCTGACCAGCCTGACCGACCAGATCAACCAAGTCCACCAGACCAACCCGGCCCTGAACCCGATCGACCTGAGCAGCCTCAGCAACCTGACCAACCAGATCAACCCAGCCAGCCAGACCAACCTGGACCGGACCGACCAGAGCAGCCTCAGCAGCCTGAGCAGCCAGGACAACCCGACCAACCAGGTCAGCCCGATCCCCAGCCCCCTCAGCCAGACGAGCCCGCCGATCCCCGCTCTCGCACACTCCGGACTCGCATACGTACTCGTACACAGAGCTTTGACGAGGGTCAACAGCCTGTTCCCACAACGCCGCCTCGGGGTCCGGTTCCGAGTGAGCCTACTCCTGAGCCTGAGCGACCGCAGCAGCCAGACAGGCCGGGTCAACCTAATCAACCTGACCAACCGGGGCAGCCTCAACAGCCGGATCGCCCAGATCAGCCAGGGCAACCAGATCAACCTGGTCAGCCCCAGCAACCAGAGCAGCCAGAGCAGCCCAACCGACCTGACCAACCACAACAGCCCGATAGGCCCGACCAGCCTCAGCAACCGGACCGCCCAGACCAACCAGGACAGCAGCCAGGACAACCAGGACAACCCCAACAACCCGACCAGCCAGGACAGCCTCAGCAACCGGAGCAACCTCAGCAGCCTGGTCAGCCTCAGCAGCCAGATCGGCCAGACCAACCAGGGCAGCAGCCAGGACAACCTCAACAACCCGACCAACCCGGACAGCCTCAGCAACCTAGCCAGCCTAACCTACCGGATCGACCAGATCGACCAGACCAACCGGAGCAACCTCAGCAGCCTGGTCAGCCGCAACAGCCAGGACAGCCAGGACAGCCTCAGCAACCTGACCAACCTGACCGGCCTGACCAACCTCAACAGCCCGACAGGCCTGGTCAGCCAGACAATGGCCAGCCGAACCCTGGAAATCCTTTCCCCGGTCAACCTCAGCAGCCAGATCGTCCTGATCAGCCTGGACAGCAACCTGGGCAACCTCAACAACCTGAGCAACCGGGACAGCCAGGACAGCCTCAGCAACCTGACCAACCTGACCGGCCTGACCAACCTCAACAGCCTGACCAGCCAGGACAACCCCAGCAACCAAATCGGCCAGACCAACCTGATCAGCCCAATCGACCAGAACAACCGAACCAACCCCAACCTGGCCAACCCGGTATTGGACAGCCGAATCCGGGTCAACCTAATCCTGGGAACCCCTCCCCAGGACAGCCGCAGCAACCGGATCAACCAAGTCAGCCCAATCAGCCGGATGAACCTCAGCAACCTAGCCAGCCGAACCAACCTGGTCAGCCAGGTAATGGCCAGCCCAACCCCGGAAATCCCTTCCCTGGTCAACCCCAGCAACCGGACCAGCCGCAGCAACCCGGCAATGGCGGGCAAAATCCTGGAAACCCTTTCCCCGGTCAACCTCAGCAGCCCGGTCAACCCCAACAACCTAACCAGCCGAGCCAACCTGGCCAGCCAGATAATGGTCAGCAGAACCCTGGAAATCCTTTCCCCGGCCAACCTCAGCAGCCAGACCCGCCCGAGCAACCTGGTAATGGCGGGCAGAATCCAGGAGACCCCTTCCCCGGACAGCCCCAGCAACCTAGCCAGCCTCAACAGCCTGACAACGGACAGCAGAACCCTGGAAATCCTTTCCCTGGTCAGCCTCAACAACCAGGCCAACCACAGCAGCCTAATCAACCTCAGCAGCCGGATAATGGACAGCAGAATCCCGGGAATCCCTTCCCTGGCCAACCGCAACAGCCGCAGCCGCAGCCTCAACCTCAACCTCAACCGCAACCTCAACCACAGCCACCTCAGCAGCCCGACCAACCTCAACCTCAACCTCAACCTCAACCTCAACCTCAGCCTCAGCCTCAGCCTCAGCCTCAACCTCAACCTCAACCTCAACCCCCTCAGCAACCAGAGCAGCCTCAACAACCACAACAGCCTGGTCAAGGCGGCAATCAAGGAGGGAACCAAGGAAACCCAGGATTCGGCGGAGGAAATCAAGGAGGTAACCAGGGAGGAAACCAAGGAGGGAATCAGGGTGGTAACCAGGGCGGCAACCAGGGCGGCAACCAAGGAGGAAATCAAGGAAACCCAGGATTCGGAGGAGGGAATCAAGGTGGAAATCAAGGTGGCAACCAAGGAGGTAACCAAGATGGTAATCAAGGTGGAAACCAAGGAGGGAATCAGGGCGGCAACCAGGGAGGCAACCAAGGAGGAAATCAAGGAAACCCAGGAGTCGGAGGAGGGAATCAAGGTGGCAACCAAGGAGGTAACCAAGGCGGTAACCAAGGAGGAAATCAGGGTGGGAATCAGGGAGGTAATCAAGGCGGAAACCAGGGAGGAAACCAAGGAGGGAACCCTGGGTTTGGCGGAGGAAACCAGGGGGGCAACCAAGGCGGTAATCAGGGAGGAAACCAGGGCGGTAATCAAGGCGGTAACCAAGGAGGTAACCAGGGAGGAAACCCCGGGTTCGGTGGAGGTAATCAGGGCGGTAACCAAGGTGGTAACCAAGGCGGGAATCAGGGTGGGAATCAGGGAGGTAATCAAGGCGGAAACCAAGGAGGAAATCCCGGATTTGGTGGAGGAAATCAAGGCGGGAATCAAGGTGGTAACCAAGGAGGAAATCAGGGTGGCAACCAGGGCGGTAATCAAGGAGGTAACCAGGGCGGTAATCAAGGAGGTAACCAGGGAGGAAACCAAGGAGGGAACCCTGGATTTGGTGGAGGAAACCAGGGCGGCAACCAAGGTGGCAACCAAGGAGGAAATCAGGGTGGGAACCAAGGTGGCAACCAAGGAGGTAACCAAGGAGGTAACCAGGGAGGCAATCAAGGTGGAAACCAAGGAGGGAATCAAGGAGGAAATCGGGGCGGTAATCCACAGCCGCCACAGCCGCCGCGGCGTGGTGGAAGCAACCCAGAAAGCAACCCAGCGAGCCGGCCTGTACTATTCCCAGTTTCTCGTGTTCCCGCCACTGTCGCCTCTGAGATGATTGCTCAGATGGCAGCGATGATAACCGAGAAGCCTAAACGTGAGTTTGTGGACAGATTCCCCCGTTCCAGACTCTACTAACGAGTTGGGTAGTCCCTCTCCGGCGACGCCAAGCCGTGGAAGACCCCGAGGACGATGATTTTGTTGATCATTTCAGCGACGATGACGAGTCGGACGGTGGAGATGAGTATTCGGAATATCCTGATGATGTTGTCGTGTTCCCCACAGTTACCGAGACGGTGTGGGAGAGCAATGTCACGCAAACTTACATGGTGACTATTGCATTGGCACAAAAGACGGTTTACGAGGACGGTAAGTCGTTGTCGTATCGAATGAAAGGCATGGGGACCTTGTTTAGCTAACAGTCTTTCAACAGTCAACCAAGTCATCACTTCGACACTGTAAGTTTCTTGGTCCCGTGATGAATAGTGGTCCTCCTTGGATATAGGCTAACTAGAAGCCTGTAGGATCCCACCAGCTCAGACACTCTGCGCCAACGAGGTAGACGAGACGACAACGGAATACTTCCAAGGAAGAGAGCAGACCGAGGTCCACGTCGATTACGTGACGGTTACGACCGAACAGACTATCTGGATAGGGTAAGTTGCCATTGTTTTTCCCATCGGGGCATTTCTATTTGAACAGTGGCTGACCGTGGCGGCACCTGCGACAGACAAACTACGATCCAGACGTATTCCGACTACCACGCAATGACTCAGTGTTGGCAAGGCGGTGGTTGGTATGGATTCCCGTAAAACAGAGATTTTTTTTGGGGGGGAGATATCAACACACACTAGGGATTGGTGTAGGAGTGAGGGAGTGTTTAGGTTTGGACGTCATGGCAAAGGCGTCGTCTCGTTTTGAATATCTTCGTGTACCTATGTTTCCGGCTTTCCTTGCGTCATATTGTTTTGCACAGGATTGTATATACTGGTAGGGTTGATGCAATCATCCAAGTCATATTCTTCTTCCCGAAATCTGTTTGTGGTACATGTAGTGGATGGGCGGAGTGGTCGCGGCATGGCGCACGCGCATCTACGCGCATCGACTTTGCTTCATAGGGCTGCGCGATGTGCGTTAGGGCAATAATTGTCGCTTGTTATTGTTTGTTGGGGATTAATGGATGGATGCGAGGTTCATTCAGGCATGCTTGCGCAATATGCGCAATATGATCGACCGCGTCGATTGTGCAAGATCGGCTCTGCGTCTGGGGTGGCAAGCAGAATTAAGGTTCAGAGCCGTTTCAGTTGCATCGACTTTCTCCAGGAGTTCCAAGATCGATGGTTCTTGGCAATCTCTGCTGGGCTTTGCTTGGATCGATCTGGCAAATGAAACAACGCCACTGTATTATCGCCCTTTCTCGGTTCCATCATCAATGCTTTCCCGTCTGCGCCTCATTCTCTCAAGCAAAGGGGGTAATTTTCTCTTTTCTAGCCTCGTGCCCCCCAATGTCGCGCCCGTTCCCGTGAGTTGAACCATGGAACTCTTCCTCTTAGACCCTGCTACGAGGGGGAAGGGCGAAAGGAAGGTGGCAGAAACATGGTATGGTGGACGTGCGCTGCGTCGTAGAATTTTTTTTTCCTATCCTCCCCTTGGCGCGGCACATCAATGCTCTAAGGAGGGGAGAGTGTACCAAAGATTATGTGTGTGGTCTAGGCCGCTGTTGGGAGCTCAATCAAGTCACTTCATCCCCTTCAGGACAACTTGCCCAGTGCGACTAGTATTTTGAGGCGGGAGGGAAGATGAAGGACAGCGTCGGAGAATGGTCTGGAGGAGGGGAAAGGGGAGAGTGGAATAGGAACCAGACTTCGTTCTTGGATGGTTGGGGTAGGATCGGAGCATTTCAGTGGGCGTGGGCGTGGGCGTGGGCAGGGAAGGATTAGAGAACATCAAATTAATCCTGTGGGCTGTGGCTGTTCACTTCAAGCTGCTAGCGTTCTACCTCGTAGGAGCTCGGTCAATCGTTCGGCTGGTCCTGGACGCTGGGATGGAGCACGATGTTTCAATCCTTCGCGGCTGCCTCTTCCCCTTAATATCTGCGCCTTCGAGATTCAGAGTCCGTAAGCGATGGTGCCAGTTTATTCAATCTTGCAACGCTGACACCAGATCAACGTTTAGCGGCAGGGGAGCAAGATTGAAAAACTGTCACGCGCGGCTTCACCTTTCAAATTATCAGTTCGTGCTAGTATAAACAAGCTTATTTTCGGAGCTCGAAGCAAGAAAAGATTAAAGCTTGTTTTGAACCCACTCCGGAGCTGTTCTCCACGTCGGGAGGTCGAAAGCGACCGACCCATCAGTTGGGGCGACCGGCGACACTACTGCATCCGATCTAGCGCATATTTCAGCATCGATCGATGTCCAGTGTCCATTAGCCCAGACCAGCTAGCTTGGTTGTCCTCGTTCCCCCTGTAGGAGCGTGCCTAGCTCGGTAAACGACGCTGATCACAAAATGTCAGATCGCTCAGCTGGCTCTCTCAAAAGGAACAAATTTGCTGTGATTGACCCGCGATCAGACATAATGGCTTGTCGGAGCCTTCGTCGCTCAGGAGGCTGGAAACACCGTGGACACACACAAAAGAGTTTTACTTTACAAAACGCTCGGAAAAACAATGCAGCAATAAACGGACTTAAGTAGAAATTGATACTTCGTCAATTGGTATTGTTATGTGAGTGAGTAATTACGCCCTTGTAACTCGAGAATATATGTACAAAATATCTACCAATTTTTAGAGGTAGATGTAGCAGAAGGGAGAGCCCCCGACAGTGTTCATGAGGTCCTTGATCTTAACGGGAGGAGCAAGGGGAGAGAGGTCGATGAGGTCTTCGACCGTGACATCGGGGCTGGGAGGGTTGTTCTGGAGAGTGCTCGTGCCGTGGACGCCCTGGAATATTTTGTTAGTGAGGCCAATTAGAGTGGGATGGGGGAGTGGGAGATTGGGGGATGGCATCTTACCTGGCGGTTGGCAAAGTCAAGCATCTGCCAGATCCAAAAGACACGATCAACTTGAGCATGATGGAGGTAGAAAGCCGGGTCACCAGGCGAGATGAAAGGATCACCGCCCGGGTCACCGCCAATAGTGTAGTGACCACCGCCGTGAACACCGAGCTCATTCAACACGTATCGGTCGTCACCCTGCAAATGGGCCTGGAACTGCTCGACGTTCTTATACTTGAGAATAAGGCTAGTAGTGTTGAGGAAAGAAGTAAAGCGCTTAGCGATGCCGGCGTTGAGATCACGCTTCAGGCAGCGCTGGTTATCGGGGCCGATGGGGTTAGCCGAGCCGTTGAGGATGGGCTGGCCGTAGACGGGGAGGATAATGGTGCCAAAGTTGACCGTCATGTCCTTGAAGGGACCCGTGGTCACGCAGCCGCCGCCCGTGCCGGGAGGGAGCATGAGGATGTTGCCGTTGATGGGCTGCACCATCTGGATTCCCTCGTGCTGGAAGAAGGCGCCGTTGCCGCTCATCGACGTGGCGGAGCCGTCGAAGACGGGGGACGCGGCGGGGTTGTTGACGTCTAGGCCCCATTCCCAGTAGGGGAGGGGACCGGTGTAGCCGCATTCATCGCGGAGCTTGGTCTCGTAGGCGTACACGAAGTAGCGATGCCATGTGAGGAAGGTGGCCTGAAGATTTGTCTTAGCTGGCTTTATTCAATTTTCTCCGGAACGAGCTGAGCTTGATTAGTAGTCCGTGTAATAATATACTTACAGTAAGATGAATGTTGACTGTCTGGAACAGGTGGACGCCGACAAAGTCGTCAAAGAGAGACCGGGCGGCAGGGACCTGCGTGGGATCGAACAAGCTGGGCTTGGTCTGCAGGCATTTGACGGCAGAAATGTACTGCTTGCGCTGGTTGGCAGTGAGAGTGCGCCTAAATCATCATCCGTATCAGTGATCAATTCATCTGCAGAAAGGAGAGAGAAAACAAATAAGCTGAGAGAGGATAGACCTCAAAAAAAAAGGCCAAAGAGGCGGGGATGGGAGAGCTTCATACCATTCCTTTCGGATCCTGATGTTGTTGGGAGTGCAGCTACCGCTTGCGCCACGCTTCGCCAGCCTCATCACAGTGTCCTGCGACGAGTCGGCAGCGAGGGCCGCGAGCTGAGCAAGAGCATCGCCCTGCTCGATTTCGGGCTGCGTGAAGTCGTCCTCGGTGATTTCCTGGGCAGTTACGCCCAGGGCCGCCGTGGCAGCGAAGAGGAGGCAGAGAAGGCGCTTCGCCGGACGCATCTCGACCAAGCTCGGGTTACGGAAGGCGAAGGAGGAAAAGAGGGATTGATGATGAGAGTTTGGGAGGTAGTCGGTATTGCTTGTGAAGGAGGAAGGGGAAGGTAGGGGGAGATTGGCGATCTTTTCCTTGGAGAGAGCCTCACAACCTTGGGAGAGCGGGCCGGACAATCATTTTTCTAGAACTGGGCGGATACCATGGTTCTTATTCTTTTCTCTTTTGTGCTCTTTTTCTTTTCCCCTTTTTGCCTTTCTCTGGGTTTGGGGAGGTCCTGGCAAAGAGAGTACAATCGCCGATGCGACTCCGAGGGACTCTTTTTCATCTTGCCAATCTGCAATAGGGTCGTACTTGTTGGACGACTGCGAGGGTCGCAGAGGGGTGGATTCTGGGGGCGTGTGTGTCGTGTCGATTGTTGGAAGGTCATGTCATCCATCATTCATCGTTACTCGTGGTCAATGATGAGGGCAGGACAGGACAGGACAGGAACGCCTTTCTTCGCGAGCCTTGGCGTCTCTGCATGCTGCATGAGTGATGTGAGCATGGGATCCCATGTCTGAGTAAGACCGCAGGGTTGTACCGGAGTCGCATTCGAAAAAAACGAAAGAAATTTGGGTTTCGAGGCGACGCCTCCCAACAGGGGAAGGTCAATCTCATCCCTCCGATTCGAAGTGCGCAGGACAAAGGAGAGATTTGAATCCCTGGTTCACTCTGTTTGGCATCAGGCATTGCCCAGACCAGGTCGGGGGTATCATTATGATTCCGGTTGCTCCAATTGACGCGGAGAAAACGGCCGGGATAAGGTTACATCAATTGGCGCCCGCGGAATCGACGGGAGCACTCAGTTCACATAAATTAAAAAAAAAAAAAAAATCAGAAGAACAACGTGGCTCCGCCTCTCCTCTCCCCCTGGTCGCTCCACTCGAGAACATCTTAAACGGAATTAAGGACAGTCGCAGTTCCTGGGCGCCACTCCCCCAGAGAGCCTTGGCCAATGGGGTTTCGTCCGCCTTCAAGAAAATCGCGCCATGTTGATTGACAGCGGTCATGATGGATCCTCCCTCGGTTGGGTCGGTTCAGATGGAGTAAGTAACCCTAACTGTACGACACCTCCCCTCCATTGACCCTCTTCCTCCAACGAGACGAGCATGGGATTCCTTTTCATTTTCAGCCAAGACCGTGTTGCTGCAAGCTGTACGAAGTTTCTTCGGAATTCTCAGGCCCGCGCTCACTCGAGAACAGGAATCATGGGCTTGCCTGGCCGTAGTGTACCAAAGCTTCTAAACGTTCTGGTGGACTTGGCACGCCGCCAGGCTACATAGGAACAAACGGTCCAGTCCATGACGCTTCGAGAAAAGTCCGAAGTAAAAATCCCGGGTCGAGTGGGGGTTTCGTTCGCCCTTGATTTCCTGGGGTAATTTATTCTTAATTCTCGCTCTGAAAGTCACTGGTTTGGATCTGTTTTTCTCGTCTCTTAGGCAGTTGCTAGTCGGATCGATCAAATCGATTGACGTAGTGTATCATCAATACATACGAAGGATGCGTGGTCCATAGATCCATCTCATCCTGTGTCGTCAGGACCTTGTCTTCGTTTAAGATGGAAGAATCAGTGCGACACAAACTCCTGCACAATTTCTCCACGCTGCACGACACAACTTCATCATCAATTGATCTTTGTATTAATATTCACCATGAATATTCACCGGTCCTGCATTATCCCCGATTTATCACTTCCCGCATGAGGACACCGAGTACCAGTGCCCTGGAAGCGTCCCTCCCATTCAACGACATGTCATTGATGTGATGTGGCAAGACAGTAACATCGCAGTCAATACTGAGTACATGCCTCGTCCTGCAGACTCCTACTTCGTACTTGTACACGCCTTTCTGCCTTTCGGTGCATGCAAGCAGTCAGACACTCGCAGGAATTACCAACCTCGCCTTAGTATCAGCTTCATGAATACTTCGTACCTGTTGGCCAGCACCTCGACATGAGATGCCCCGTCTCCACTCGACAACGTTGCAATATTTCGTAGCACTTTCTTCTCTCCTCGGAACATGGATATCCATACTTAGCCACTTCCTCGTACGAAGTACGAATCTTGCCCTTTCAGTTCAACGGAACGATGGAACAGGGGAGGGGTCTCCATCCTTATTCCTTATGCTTGCATTTCGCCTGCATGCATCGAACGTTCTGACAGCTATCTCCACTCTTAAAGTCGCATTAAGAGATCAATTGATGCCTACGAAGTACGACGCCGTTGTCCGACGCCGTTGTCATTGTTGCCAAGGCCCAAGTCCCAGAGTTTCTCATCTTATCCCAGTGTTACCCCGAAAGAGTCCACCCCGTTAGGGTCGCAGGCGGCCCTGACCAGACCTCAGTTAGCGATGCTCGGGGTCCTTCGCCGAGTGTTTGTTCGCGAGAGTAGTAACCCGCCCGGCCTTGGTTAAGACCATCGAACTAGAGGGTGGTAGGCCGGGCTACTAGGTGACACTCTTGCATGCGGAGTACACATGTGTAACTCTCCAGGTCTAGATGTCAATATCTGCACCTTGTGCATACTGGAGAGCCGTGCTGGCCGCCCAAGAGGAAACACGAGGCCGCCCGGACTAGCCCATCTGCACGCAGCCCCCTGCTGCTCAAGTGGAAATCTTGGGGCCGTCTATCCACTTGGGAAGTCACAAACGAGAATCACGTCCACAAGGGACGGAAACAACGGCTCAAATAGGCATTGGCATTGGCATTCAGGTAAAGAAAAACTACTTCGTACGAATGAGAAGGGTGTGTCGTCTGTTTCTGTCCAATGACACTAATAGACCTTCCTCGTACTTCACACTCCGTAAGCGGGCATCATTCCGACCCCGGGCGCGTCCAACTGCAAGGGAGGAGAGGCCATCCCACGCGGTCGAGTCGCCTTGACCCGTGCGGTTCAATCCCAATATTCTGTACGAAGTATGCATAGAACTACACCCATGCATGTACGTAAGTTGCATCAAACCGCGTTCCTTGGTATCGCCACTCGCTCAAAATAGTACAATCTCCGATTTATGTCTTCCAGAGACGTCGCGCTGAAGTGGTGAATGCCTCGTTGGGCCCATGTCAGTGGAGATGTGCTTAGAGTTTGGTCGAGCGAACCGGAAGCCTCGAATTAAATATAATCCACATTAGCGCTGGCGCGGGTGTTATGAGCATGCATGGCATTGAGATCTTGGGGCTAATGTAGATATTTTCTTCCCCATCATTTCTCCTCAAAAATTTGCTGGGGAGGCGGACAAGGGGTGTTCGAACATGACTTGTCATATTCTCCGTCGTGTTCGCATCTTGCTTCTCCGGAACACTTGCGTGGGAAATATCAATGGCAGAGGTTCTCATGGGGATTGGAATAGCATGATTCTTGCGGTCCAATATGGGACGGGCCCAACACTTGAATACCACTCAACCAGAGCTTATACCGGCCATGGACTACGAGATGTTTGGCCAAGATGTATCACCAGCTTGGGTTAGTGAATGGAGGGCCCTCGACCCACACCGCTAAAGTTTAGTCCTAAGCTTAAGCTTAATTTTTGCGAGTGGTCTGCTAGCTGATGAAGTTTACTTCGACCTAGCAGTATCAAGAATTACCAATTCGTCTTGGGAATCCAATTCTCAGCCTTTCATGACGATCTTCTTCCCACTCGTTTTCCCAGGTTTTCTGCACTTTGTTCCTGGAGTTTTCGTTGAGGGTGGAATTCAGAACCCCTGTCGCCAGTAACAGTTGGCAGACCAGTCGATACGACGCTAGGTCGGGGTCGTTCACCCCTGGCTCAGAGGGGGTCAGCTTTTGGAGAGACCACCGCTAGACTCTCAGGGGTTACGAAGCCGATGAGGCACGCAAAGGTACAAGTATCATTGAAGTTGACGGATTCTCAATTCAATCCGGGTGGCACAGAGCAAGAGTAAATTAGAGTACGAAGTAATCTCAAGTCTTTGGACGAAGGACCCCGAAGTCTCTCCCTGAACCCTGGACTCCGTATCCATCCCCGCTCACAGGGATCAGAAACCTACGAATTATCAATAGACAACGTCTCCATCGTGGAGTAAAGGTCTTAGGGTCCTCAAGTGCAGCAAGAACGCGGCATGGTCTTGTAACTTTACATCCGCAAGTTAACATTACAGGTCGTGCAACATCCAACACTGCCTCTCATCACAATAGGGACTTCGTCCAACGACTCGGGAGTCGAGTGTTATTGTTCTCCCGAGCCTGAAAGAATTCCGGCACTGGTTGATCAACGACTGTTGCGGGAGTCCAATTGGTCTATCTCATTGGTCCAAAGGTCTGCACCTCGGTACGAATTATCTGCACATCTGCAATATTGCCCCTCAACGGCATCACAGATACACACACACACTTCTTTTTGCCATGCCGGAAATGCAGTGTGCGTGATTCCGATGATCCACATACCCGCCTGGCCACGTTTTCTGAGCACAGACAACGTTGAAGGTTCCAAGAAGCGAGGAGAGCTGAGGATTGTCCCATCCTACCTTAATAGTACAGCCACCCACCATGTATGCCGCTCCTACGCCTGTTGTTTCCTCGCCAATCTCGCTTCGCTTATTCACTATTCTCCCCAATTCCGCGGTGGGCGAGGTCAAAGCGTGCATTGTCTTCTCTCATCGCCTCTAGAGGCTGGACCCGTATTTTCATCTCGTCGCCTACCTACTGGATGTGCCGCTTTCTTGATATAGTATGGCGCCTCTGCGCGACCTCGTGGCCTACCTCGGGTGGGGAAGATATTCGGTGACACTAAGAAAGGAAGGTGAGGAGGAGGGGAGTATTATTGCCAGTAAGGAAGCTTCCCAGAAGAGAAAAGGTGACCCTCCTTCACAACCAAAGCTCCTTCCCCACCATGCCATCGTTGAGGATCCGAGTCCCAGGAGCGCGGAACCCACAGAGGCGACTCTGCATGAGAGGGCGTGGACGCAAAACCTCAAGGAGTGTCTTCATTTTGCCAACTCACCACTGCATCCTTGATTTTTCAATTATTGTCTACTTCCCGCAGATGGGGATGTGGGGAAGGGCCGAACCCGCGCGGTTGACTCTAATATTGAATCTATTTCGAGCATCTCACCGCTCTTTGAATGCATGAATCCAATGAAGCCCACCGAAGAAAGGTGAAGGTTTCTCCACGTGTTGAGGTCCACACCACCGGAGAGAAACCTCCACGGACATCGGTGCGGATGAGCAAACACGCTCAGACCCCCGAGGGGAAGCAGCCCGCTGTCGGGAGAGGAAAGAATGGTGATGACAACCGGAGGGATGGTCCGCCGCAACCGACCCCTCCACCTCCTCCAACATGGTCTGGAAATAGTGAGCACTGGGGAAAAGACACAGCTAGCAGCGCTTCAGGCGGCCGTCAGTAAAGTCACTCAAGCTAGACAATCCGTGGATCGCATGTCGCTCACGATACAGCCGTGGTCGACGCATAGTACTCCGCACCGACCGCCTCCATGCTATTTCTGTACATGTCAATGGCCACCGGAATGTACGGCGCAGTTGGGGCGCTATTCAGGCTCAGGATGGGCGACTACGGCTACACGCTCATGGCGAAGGGTGTCCGATTCGTCGATAAACGGAGTGTCCGTAGCAACCTCCAGCACTGACGTATCAGGGTATATTCGGACCGCTGATTTGGTCAGGAAGTATCACTTAACAAGCAGCGTTCGTATAGGCAGAATTCTTCTCATGTCCTTTGTCCCCGGCCGGTACAGCATCCTATGGAATCCCAGGACCTCGAGTCTTATGCCTCTTGACTTTGACGGAGCCTGTGTCACACGGGTAGAGGGATGGTAACGATCTGTGTCCTTTGATTCGTCGCCTAAGAAGAGGGTCACGTACCACATGATGTGTAGTGGTGTATATTGATACTTTGAGAGGAAGCAGACTTGACTGGCGGAAGGTGACCGGCCAAGGACGTTTCGAATACAGAAAGAAAAGGAACAACTAGGAGAAAACGAAAAAGGCTAGATCCAGAGTCGAGATACTGGTCAAGGGGATTCTAGATATGCAATTACAGGTGAAGAAGCTGTCACTGAGACCAGTGCCCCGACCTTCATTGCGGAACATGACTCGGTTTTGGTAGTGACAAGGACCGGTCCAGCCTGGGCGCAACCGCTCACTCATATGAACAGGGAATAGATCTGGAATGGGTGGGCCAATGGTCATCAGCCAAAACTCTCAAGAAGCCGCTATATACCTCATATAAGAACATCCTACCTTGGACCAATTAGCCAACGGGAGGCAATGGGAGGCAATGGTGGGTACACACAAAAGGGACTTCTAACGCACGGGAGATGTCGAATGGGATGTTGGATTTTGGTAGGAGCTTGTAAGATATAAGACGCACTAAGGATAGGCAGACCAAGAGCCACTGAGGGTAGGTCATCTAAGAGTCGATTTCAGTTCCTTAAAATCAGGACTGACTGCGAAAAGAGCTGCGTTGGAATGGACTGTACCGATCAACGACCGAATGAAAGCACCAACAGAGCTCACTACTGAACGTTAAACGAATACTTGAATAAGTTGATGAGCTTGAAGAAGAAGAAAAACGAAGGAAGAAGGAAGAAGTCCCTCTCTGGCTATTACCTCTTATCCAGAAGTTTCGTTTTCTGGTCTCCGGAGCCACTTCTCCAACAAGCGAAGAACTCTCCTAGTGCCCTTTCTTATCATCAACAACACTTGCGGCATCTTTAGGAGGCCGCAGTCTGCTAAAGAAGTCCGCTGAAGTACGGGCTCTGTTCTGTAAGAGCTCATCTTCCAGAGTAGAGGGTACTCGCTGCCCTCCTATAGCCATATACCAGGCTGCGAAATCTCAGTACTGGAATTCGGCCAAACTCTTATGAGATATTACTCCTATTCCAAACTAAAATATACCACTGTGTTATTGAAACTTCAGAAGGAATTTCTAGCTTCTAGGGCCAGCTCAACTCGACTTGCTCGAAGCATGCTTACGCCTATACTCATGAGTCAAGGGAAGCTATCGAGATCGAAGTGGCGCTTCGATGTTGATAAAACATGCTAGAAATGTTGACTAACAATATCTCCAAGAATCACCCCAAAATACCAACGCAATATTAGGGACTATGACGAGAGAAAAGCTTTGCAGGTTTTGTGGAAACAGGATCCAGCAACTGGGGAGAAGTGATTGTTTTCATCGAGTTAGGTACGTCTTCGGATATGGGCCTCAACATTAACAGCCTAAATCCTATGTTGAGAGCAATAACCTCCCCTCTGACGGCGAGTTTGATAAAATTCTTGTCGTCTCGAAACACTTTTATCCTTGGAGTGGTTAACGGCTAAGAACAACAGTGTGCAGCAAGTCTTGGATGAAGGAGGATAGATGTCCATCTGCTATCTCAAGGGAAGGATCGGCCGTCGGCCACTTATTCTCGTTTATCGAGTGGAAGCACCAAGTCCTGGCATTTCCTACCAATGCCAGGGAGTGGTGTAAGAAAGGGCGGCCATTCTTGTGAGGGCGTTTTGGGGGGAGCGGTTAGGGTTATATTTACGAAGCCGCATAGGGCACAAACTTAACGCCTTACAGCGTTAGGGTTGCCAGCGAGACGGTAGGATGTCGACGTCCTTCGAACCTTGCAGATGTGAGGGGCATGGGGAAATGCTAACCTAACGGCTATGGGCTCTTCTGGAGGTATAGGGCTCGATAACAAATAACAAAAGTATCTGAAATGCCTCCGGAAATGGGTTGGGTATTCAGGGGGGGACAAGGCCCACTCCGGGGTTAAGGGGCTTCAATTAGTTAGAACTTCTCTATGGCTTATGCTGAGATATAGCCTCCACCTCAAGCTTCCAGCGTAGTTCTTCTTATATACTAGAGAATAGTAGAGACGGTACACTGACCGCCCAACCTCCGCCATGAAGACACCCCAACTCGGAACACGTGATGGAACTCGAACGGTCTTCATATCCTGCTGAGTTACTAGCCAGTCGGATGCCGCTGCGTTCGACAAGGGGTAGTTCGTGCCCCTCGAATCCAGATCTCTGGGTCGGTAGCTACGCGAGACCGAGGTGCTTGAAGGTTGTCTTATCTCGCAGAATATTACAGTATGCGGCCCATGGGGCGACCAGAAAGCGTGCATATTACCGAATCCACACGGAGAACTGGCCTCTACGCGAGGTCACATTAGGACTTCTCGAAGGTGCTTCCCCACTCTTCCTTCGTCTGGGGTTCATGCCATCTTCACAAGAGCGTAGTGGTCACTATTCGATAGAAGGTACCACCACTCAAGCAGCATCAATATGATGACCACGGGTACAAGTCCACCTGGATATGTCAGGGAACAGAGAGCACCGGTTGGTCGCATCTTCCTAAATTTAACCCGTGAGGGCTCCCGAGCCGATGGCTGTCAACCATATTCCATAATATGGTGAGGCCGTTCCCGAGAGCAGCCGAGTCCATGAGCATACACCAATCCGCTCACTGCGGTTACCTGAGAGCAGCCTGGAATGCTTATAAGAGGAAAATTAGACGTAATAGTCCGAATATAAACAGATGAAGTCAAGGCTTGTCGTCTGTTGGCTAGCTTGCCGGGATAGGCAGGAGCCGGGGTTGGGGCAGAAGATCGATTTGTCGATCTCTCGGTTCGTCGGCAGAGTGCGGGGCAGGAGTGGAACGAAGGATCAAGGCTCCGTAGATGGGGTGCGCAGCAGCTGTGCCTGCGGAGAAGGGTCATCCTTGGACGGACCCCCAGCAAGAAGCTTACCCGCGAAATAGAATGCTTCCATCTCATTTCTCATGCAGCGTGGGACTTTCTGTCGCTAAGGTACAGCCGATGAAGAGAGTGTGCCCACCATTTCCCTCTTGGGCTGTGTTATTATTGCTGCCCCTCACGGATCAATTGATGGTGGTGAGAGCATACAATTGTAATGATCAAGTACTTCGTCGCAGGCTTGCTTCAGCGGTACTTGGCGAAGGGAAATAACGTGACAGCGGATGAATCAGCGTCTCCAGGCAAAGGAAGGAGCGACGGACCTGAACCGAGAGCGTTGATCTCGATCTCGAACTTCAACGTCGCCCCGCTGGATCCCACCGATCTTCCCCAAGACATGGAACATTTTCCAATCCACCAGTCAACGTCCAATCCACTTCATTTTAGGATATTCCTCTTTTCCCCGTATTTTCCGCAGAAACAAGGTACATTTGGATCTCCGAAACCAGACCTTGGCTTATCTTTGCTATCTGTGGCATCTCGCCTCGTACTCCCAACTCCGCCTCCACCTTACATTCTCGACATCCCGATTCAGAATTCGCATCGGGATGTCAATAATGGTGCAGCGCAGGCATAGCATCGTTCGTTGAGGGGCGGCAAATTAATCGACGGGCCAGACCATAGCCTGTGAGCCTTCTAGAGGTTCGGCTATTTGGCCCGTTCCTGCAAGGCACCGGGCTGCTTCTACGAGCAGTAAGCCAAGACAGTAAGCCAAGACGTGTCAATACCGTTTTCACATTGTGCCTCTGACCGGAGCGGAACCTAGGTAATGCTATTTCCGCAATGGGCAATCTTGCCAGTTGCTTCAGTGTTTACGTGATGCTGAAGTTGACCCTCTTCGAAACAAGCGAGGGCCTGTTTTGCTCGGTACGGCCGGGGAACTGTCAAAATCCCAATTGATCCAGCGTTTTAAGCTTTGATCAATAGATGATTTTCAATTCGGAAACTTATCAACGGTACAAACCCCCATCCATCACTTTGGATTATTTTTTTCTTTCTCTTTTTATACCCCATTCACAGGCCACAACGTCCTCGTTCTGCTAATCGGTCGGTCGTTCCATCTGCCGGAAAGCTCACTCGCGGATGCTCCACTCCGAAAAGATATGAACGGCATTTCTCTGCCAAGCTCCTATTCCCGGCTAGATGGCCCAGGAGATATTTAGCCGCTTCGAGATATTGACTAGAACGTCGATTCTCGATACCACATCCTCCACATCGCAATATATAAGCAATCAATGCTAGGCCTTGTGTGGCTTTTCAACTCGAGACGGGCTTTCCTTTTGCGGACGACCGCTCGTTCCTCGCTCTCACGGCTGCTGCCAATCTGGCCTGGCTTATACGATCTCTGGCTCCTACAACCTTTGCCTACCAGCCCCATGGCCTTTCAATCTACCTGAATGGGAACAATATGGCGCATTATATGCTGTTTAGCACTAGGCAAGCCGCCGATGTCCGGTGGAACAATGAAGCGATGGCGCGTCCATATGAAAAGATATGCCACCCAGACAAGCACCCTGTTTGCGGCCAAATGAGCCGACATTTATAGTTTAATGTCCCGAACATTTCACTTACGGGTACGTCATATCATGTTCCGACGGCCTTAGCATCGGAGGGAGTGAGGAAGAGAGAGAGAGAAGATTTTCCTTCGTTCCCCATTCTCCCGTCTCGGTCGCCACCCACGCAGCTCGTCCGCTCTAGTTCTTATTACCCGACGTAATTCCTACCCTCGGGCTAGAAAACCTCTACATGACATTATATCTGGCGTGCAGGAAGCTTTTTTTCTTTCCCTTTCTCAAGCAGTGCGTCTGGACCTGCCCGTCTCTCTTTTACTCATCTAGCAGTGTTACAGTGTTAGTCGCCGAAAGGCTTTCCCACTTCCGTCCTCCCCCTTCCCCCTTGCCCTTTCCCCCTCCCCTTTACTTTTCTTTTCTTTCTTTTCTTTTCTTTTTTTTTTTTTTGGGGGGTTTTTTTTCTTACGTGGCCAACTCTTGTGAATAGTTCGTTTCGAAGCCTGGCTTTCATCCACCTTTCGCGTCCGTCCGTGCGTCTGCGTGTGTGTGAATAGAATCGGGGGCATAAAAACGATCCAAGACGCGTCTCGTTCGTTCTCGTCTCGTCTCGACTCAAAACGACCCGCAGCAATGAGGTGGACTTCGCTCTCTCTGGCCGTCGTGGCCTCCCTGGGCTTCTCCACCGTCTCGGCCATCTCTGTCCACAACGGCGCCGGCTTCCTCGCAGGACACCACCTGCTCTCCGAACGTGAGCTGCAGGAATACCACATGGGACTTGCGAAGCGACAGGGAGCTGCCGAGTGCGGTGCCAGCGGCGGTGGAGCCTCGTGCCCCAACAACCTTTGCTGCAGTCAGTTCGGATTTTGCGGTGACGGCGACATCTTCTGTTCGGAGATTGCGAAGTGCCAGCCTGATTTTGGCCGCTGCGGCGATGCTCCTGCTCCACCCGCCGAGCCATCCCCCCCCGCGCAGCCTCCTGAGACGCCGGGCACCCCTCCCGCTGAGCCCCCTGCCCAGCCCCCCGCGGAACCACCCGCGCAGCCTCCCGCCACCGAACTGACCGTCACCACCAACGGCATGTGCGGCAACACGACCACCTGCACCGGCTCGACCTTCGGCGGATGCTGCTCCCAATTTTTTTGGTGCGGGTCCAGCGCCGATTACTGCGGTACTGGATGCCAATCCAGGTTCGGCACGTGTGAGGGCGGTGGTGAGACTCCCGAACCCCCAGAAACCCCGGCAACCCCAGAGACTCCCGCAACCCCAGAGACTCCTCAAACCCCCGAAACCCCCGAAAGCCCCGCCACCCCAGAGACTCCAGAAGCCCCCCAAACTCCTGCCCAGCCACCTGCTAACCCCGGCCTGCCTGTCAGCACTGATGGCCAATGCGGTGGTAACCTTGGTGTAACCTGCATCGGCTCAACGTACGGAAACTGTTGCTCAAGATATGGATTTTGCGGTGACGGAGATCTGAACTGTTTACGTCCTGTTGGATGTCAAGAGGAGTGGGGCGAGTGCAAGGATCCTTAAAAGATTGTCTTTTCGGTGGTCTACTGCCTCGCTTCGTTCATTGATCGGAAACAGCTGAGGAGGAATATTTGGGGAAACCGCACCATCTCTGTTCTTGTCAAATATTGTTGTTTTCTTGCCGCAATCTATACAACTAGTCTGTTTTTTTCTCTCAATTCTTTCCGCCTTTACTCCTCGTTCGCTTCCGTTCGTGTTTCTTGCCTTTCTCTCCTTTAATTTTTTCACACCCACCCTCATCGAGGAGCGAGGAGCTGGTGTCATGCCGACCAATTCTGCCCAGATGTACAGCTGCGGCCGTAACGGTTGATGGACACTTCATGCATAGACAGTCCCCTTCCCGGCTCTCTCGCTCTTTCACTCCCTTCCCAGTTTTCTTTCCCTGTTACATATTTTGTCATGTTTACTTCCTATTTCCATTTCCTTGCTCTAGACACCAGACCAAGCATGTTTGCTGGAGGTTTTACCATGCCTGGTGATGGCATAGGAGAAAAAGGGAGAGCAGATGGCTCCCCATGTTTCTGGTACGAGACCCGCGGTAGTAATGAGAAATCTAATTTCTAGTGAAAAAGATGAGTAGAGCTCATGTCTCTCAACTCTTTCAGTTCCGAATCGTAAAAGACTTCTTCTCCGAAATGTTGGGAACCACCTCGCGTCCACAAAGTCTCGCAGTTCTCCCGGCAAACAGGTCTTATTCGACTGCATTCAAGGGGCGCGCTACCTTGAATTACTAGGAAGTACCTCGATTTTTAAATGTCATTGAGCTTGAGGTGTACCATCTCACAGCAGTCGAGGATCAAAGTTGATGGCTCCTTCCGCTCAATGAGCATGAGTTGGCCAACAGAGCTGGGGATTGAATTTTGATTGGACAATGGCGATTTCAATTGTTGCAAGAAATGCACCGCCACATAAGTAAGGAGGCAAATTGTGGCCTATTGTGGCCTGGCTAAGGTAGAAATAGTCACGTGTTTAATATTGTCACCAGCCACACCAAAGCCAAACTTGGGCGATGACCTCGTGCAGGCATCAAAATCTCAAAGCTCATTCAACCATCTTCAAATCCTCACTACATCCGCCACAAGAACCGTCAAAATGAGTTTCGCCCCCGTCAACCCTCGGCCTATGTTGCAAGGCCTCATCAACAAGCCGATCTTCGTGCGTCTAAAGTGGGGTGAGACGGAGTACAAGGGCACCCTCGTGTCGGTGGACAGCTACATGAATCTACAGTTGGATGGCGCGGAGGAGTACATTTCGGACAAGTCTACGGGCACACTAGGCTCGGTTCTTATCAGGTAGGTTGTTTTTGATCGTTTGGTAGAGTCTATGGCGTGAAACTGACTCTGGGGATATAGGTGCAATAACGTACTATGGGTGCGCGCCGCGGATGAAAAGGACAAGGACGCGTCGATGACGGGATAGCATTAGTGCGACCAATGGTGCTTTATTTGGGGGAGGGGAAAGATATCGGGATCATTACGTTTCCGGTTTCCAGGAGTCCGTGTCCCCGTAGCCCGATGACGAGGGCTACCGGTGCTGGTATCTCACAGCACAACCATATTCTTACGCCAGTCCAACGCATCTCACCCACCACTACTTTATCCACTGCTGGGATGTTTCCAGCACATCAGCCGCAAGGTATTTCAGCACTGAAACAATGATAATCAACCTGTTGCACTTTTAAACGAACCCGATTTCGAGCCAGTTGCTTGGGATGACCCGGCAACACCGCAGGTTCCTCAGATACCATCGACGACCTTTCGCGCCTTTTCTATACGATGGACTGTTTTAGAAGACGCATGGGCTATTATCCCATGCTAAAAAAGCAAAATTTGAAGGCATAGGCCAATGAAGTTCTTCTTTCCAGATAGTAATAGTATCATTGCCTCCGATCTCTGAGAAATGCATTGTGTATCAAGGAGTGTTTTATTGCGCCATTCTATGCTGCCGCGGCCTAGAAGAGCTATTACAAGCCTTGGGCCCCTTGCGTCAGTCTTCTTCCTCTGTCTCTTGACCTCATGAATCCCAGCGTGTTGGGACTTGGACTAAGGATTGGCTACGGAAACTGAAGAGAAATTCCTCAACACCACTCGACCGGTTCCAGCTCCTATGTCTCTCCGAGGTTTCATTATGTGTATGCTGTGATACGTTTTCCACATTCCCAAATGATACGCTGTGAACAGACAGTAGAAGAAGAGCAGGAGTGCGGTTGGCGCGCGGCGGGTGCTCGCCGCGGTCTCCTCGGCCCTTGCCAATGAAGTAGAGTAGGATGAAGGTGCAGGATATGTCTCAACCTTGGTGGAAGGCAAGTGGCAACGAAATTCCTTGGAAGGAAAACTGCGAACAGCGTTCTCGAAGTAATCCCTGTTGGAGGGATTCAATTTCTGGGGTTGCGCTTTCCGGGAGACACCAGGTCTATCGGTTCGAGAATTTGGGGACCAAAACCTAGAACGTATGCGATGCGTGCCACATACCAATATTAGCAAGACGGCTGGCCAGTTTGATAATAGATGTATCTAGGTGAGGCAAAGGATGCGCAGACGAGAACCACACTCTCTCCTTAACATCATTGCCATTTCACCGAAGCATATGTGTATTTCCCTTTCCACAATAGTAGAAAAGGGTTTCTTCGGGTGCTAGGGCAGTCGATGGTATTAGACGTTCTAGGTTAGCGACGTAAGTAGTATGGTGATGTTCGAGGCCGCTGGCGAGGAGGTGGCAGTTCAACTGAAGAATTTCATTCATGAAATGACGAGGTTTCTGGGTATTGGGGCCAATATTCCTAAAGGATATATGATCAATAAGATGGCTAGACTCGATGGTTGAAGAATTGAGGGTGAAGGCTGGCCGATGGAAAGTAAAGAGGGCACGTACGATTATTCGATGAGCATCCAAGGACTTGGGCAGCGCCTCTCCTAGGTCCTGTCATTCTGGATGTCTAGATTTAGGACTCGTGTATGGGAAGGAGATGAGTACATAGTCGAGCTCAAAAGGCTAATAGTAGGTATTCAGCAGTCAGGAAATCCGGGAAACACTCATGAGATGGGAGGAGTTATCAGTCCCGACGACTGCTCCAAGCATCTTTCGCATTGCATTTCCTCGAATGTGGAGTCCGAGAAGTGGATGGGCCAAACGGCTCGGAAACTCAAGTTGGTTAATGGATCTCACTCACCTGTTACTCCACTCCAGTTTACGTTTACATCACATCGCTTGCTCGTGAGTCCGGAGTACTTGCCCAGGAAGTATTATGACAGTAACGTGAGCAGAGTTGACCCGTCGAAGAGACGCGAGGGTTTCTGACGCCCGACAAATATTTGTCACATAGTCCAATGGACACTGCGTGGAATAATACAACACCCCCGGCAGTTACAGAAGGGCAACGACGCGTGCTATCCAAGCGATAGCGTGGACACCCTAGCTTTCTGTACGGAATAGAGAGACTCCCCGTTAGGAAAAGGCAATACATGACGGACTCGGCATTGCTTTACCGCCGCCAATGTACGTGATAATATTCTCCCATTGGTTGAACTATAATTAGGCCACTCCAGCTGGAAAGTGAAGGGTCTTGGAACCCAGAACTGTCTGAAGCAGTCTTTGGTCTTCATGTTTCAGCTGGTTGCCTCTAAGATCGAGAGCCTATTATTCTGCCAAGAGCAATAAGATGTCCTCGCTGAATCGCCATAGGCTGGAGATAAGGAATTTCGTCTCGAAATTATCTGGGGAGCCTTGACCTAGACGGTATTACTGTGTTGATCATCGTTTCACCAAAAATGGTAACTGGGCACCAATTTTTACCTCGGACAAGAGTTCGAAGACCGCTTCCAAGCACAGACGACGATACAAGATACTTTCGAACCTGGGGTATGCACTTTGGTCCTGAAGCGTCTAGGCTGTGCGGCTTAAGTCTTGGCGTTTTATGTCCCCCGAGAGATGAAGCATTGCATTGTGGGACATTGCCAGGCTCAGAACTACCTCGGTATTCTATTCTTGTTCCTTCAACTCCACGACCCGGCTTCACTCCTTCCAAAACTAAATGGTTGCAGACTAATATGATCGGCTCTTGGGTAGATTTACCAAATATCTGACTGCTATGAAATGCTCCTTGCCTTGTCTTTAATGCTATCTAGTTCCCCTAATAATGCTGTCATATGCTGATACAAAAAGTCTAATATACATCCCAGAACCACTGCGGTAATATCTCAGAGAAGTCGCCGAAACGACACCAAGTAGTATACAAGGTTTTTTTCCTTTTTTATACTTTTTTTGTAATTTTTTATTATGCAGTGGAGGGAGAAGAGGGTGAAAATAAATGAGAATTAGGGAGAGGAAGTGGTTATCCCAGGCCTCGCACGAATACAATCCCCCGTCATCGTAAACATTACTTCACAAGAGTACGCGCCGGGTTCTGCAACCTTCTTGGTTTTCTTTTCTACAGCTCCTTCATTGGAATCCAACGCGTCCGCCGAGGGACTGGCGGAGAGCGGCGAGTTGCACTTGAGGGCTGGACATCATGGCGCCGTTGACGGCAAGAAGGTTGGGTTGACCGAGAGAGTTCTGGGGGAAGCGGGCGTTGAAGCCGATGACGTCCCGGACGCGTGCAAAGTTTTCGGCGGAGATCTGGAGACTCTGGGTCGAGACAAACCAGGTGACGCCCTCGCTACAGGGGGGAGTAGTGAGAGAGCCGGAATAGCTGAAGTGATGTTAGCATATCAAGAGCTAGCCGGTTTTTAAAGTCGACAAGACAAGACTCACTTTTGAAGATCACCAGCGTTGATAATGTCGACAATCTCGGACATGACAAGAGGTTCGGTCTCAGTCTTGGTACCAGGTTGAGTAATAGCGCCGACAGATGAGAAGACGGTCTCGAGGAGAGTAGTCGTAGCACGCTTGGCGACCTTCGGCTCGGCCTCCCGTTTATATCGAGGGTCCATCTTAGCAGAACGCTTCTCAGCGGCGGCAGTCTCGTTAGCAGCAGGGGGAGCGGCGACAGCACCACCGTTCGCGTTCTCGACGTCGATATAAACACCAACGACGGCAATCTGACCCTGAGCCGACTCCCAGACCATGTGCATCTCCATGGCGCGGCTTGTACCGTTGTCGAGGTGCTCGCTTGGAAGGTGGAAGTGGAACTGTTGGAGATTGAACTGAACACCGTTGACGGCCATGGTACCACCCTTGGCGACGACCTCTACCGTGGTGCCGAGGTTTTCGAACTCGGTGCCTTCGGTGAAGTCGGGGATTTGCAGACCGATAGCGCTGGCGGGCACGAGCTGGAATTGGCCTTCGGTCATGTCGATGGGGGACTGGCGGGTACCAGTGGCGCACAGGATATTGGCAGAATCAATGGCGACCCAGTTGGTAGGGCCCTACGTGCTGTTGTTAGTCGTTTCCACGAACCAGTCTTGGGTATGTCTTGGGGTGCATGTAACACATACAGTCAAGCCGATATATCCAAAGTTGCTGACCTCGACGGCGCCCTCCGCACGGCGGTGGAGATGGGTACCATGGGCGCACGAGGCCATGGCTTGGGATGCCGAGAAGACGGCCCACGCAAGGGTGGCTAGCGAAGAGTACATCTTGGCGATCCTTGGCTAGAGACTTAAGAGGCAAACGTGGGATAGGGCTGAGAGGACCTTGAGAACTGGCGCGAGAGAAGAGGTTGTGCGTTTAGAGAGCACCGCCAGTTATTTCGAAAAAGAGGAAAGAAAGGAAATCAAAAGGCACCGGGCCAATGGAGAAAAAGATTCACACAAAGAATAATAGAGTTTGGACCGGCCAGAACGAACGCCTCCAAAGAACAAACAAACTTAGAAAAAAAAAATTGAGGAAACAAGAAAGCAAAAGACGAGGCAATAAAAGGTGAGAATGGATAAATTTAAGCTCAACCACGATCTTTTCGGGTGGTGGCCAAAATATATGCGAGGTGTGGAGGATGCACTCCACAGAGATTAGATTCCCACGAGATCAGTTCCGTCTCATGGGCTGCCCAAAAATAGCTACAACACAGACATGCTGGAAAATCCTAAGCGATCATAGGATAGACACCGTGGCGCCCCCGCCCGGTGGAGCACCGGGGTCAAGGAGAAAGGGGAAAGGGGCTCTTTGTGAAGTGTATGTGAGGGAGTAGCGCCGTCTCGGGCCTTCGAGTCGCGGGGCGGCCAACGCGACGAACCAGTGCCCGGGTGCGGTCCCACAGCTTCGTTTTGGTGGGATCAATGCGGATGCCCATATATAGATGCAGATCGAGTGAAGCAGCGGCACTGGTTCTGCAGGCTTCCGAAGGTCACAAGTCCCCGGAAAATTGTCAGGGCTCGCGTCTGGGCCGAACGCCCAGGCTTGGTGATAGGGGTGGGATTCGAAACAAAGGGGTGAAACAGCACAAGGCACCGAGGCCAATGACAGCGAGCATTTCAGTGTGTGGCTGTGAGGTTTTACGCCCGCCAGCACCGTTACTATTTTTTCTTCTTCTACCTTTTTCCTGATTGATATGATTGATAGTTGCGACAGGTGGCCTACGCTTCGACCTCGTTGTGTTCCTGCTGAAGCCTATTCAGGATACAGCTGTGACATCTCAGGGGTGAGTTCGGTGATGCTGGTCAATGGGGAAATAACCTTACCTCCCGTCAACCTTAATTTTCTTCGAATTAAAACTAGCTTATCGTCTCTGGCACATGATGGATCGGATCTGGAATTTCCTTTGAAGGGCTCCCTTTCACGATCTAGATGGACAGCTCTGACTTCTTGCTTCGTATGTCAAGATCGCCGCATTATCTATCAATTGGATCTTCGCAATGCTCTTGGAGATCACTTTTCTATCTTTAGACTCTGATCCGGTCTATGTGCCGTCGGTAGCATGCCAAGAAAAGTCGACAAGGGCCTTATCTCTGTGTAATTTTTTTCTGTCAACGGGCTTCGGGGGCCTCGGATGTACCCGACCAGTCTCCCATTTTGATACAAGAACTTTTTAGCCTTGTGTCTCCGTTCCAAGGTAAATCTCCACTCGCTTTGTTCTCTTTTGGTTCAGAGGGCATGGATGAAGATCTCAAGCACTTTCATTAAACACTTTTGTCTCAACTCTTCTCTCCACCCTTGTTGTCGCAACGTGACCGGGCATAGAGCTGCAATTGTTGACCAGGCGAACGCCCGTTTCAACCACAAACGAATAAGATATCGTCGTTCCAAGTCGAAGCGAATGCCGAGCAGCTCGAAGAGTTTAGGGCCGCATACATTGACATGTTGCCTTGACGCCCGACGACACGTGCAAGTGCAACCTCAACCGCCGGCTGTTTTACGTGGAGTCCTGGACCGGACCAAGTGTCTCTTCCTTCCGACGCCATCTTATGCCAAGATGGAATCCATACAATTTTGCCAAGCTCCATTGTCACGACGGGTTTAGCATTGCCATCGATTGAATGGACGCGTCGCGGGCCTCCCACTTCTGCTTCGGCGAAGGGAGGCGATCGAAGAAGCGGGATGGGACTTGACAATATCACACGTAACGAATATCTTTGTTCTTCCGACGTGGACGATGGAAGACGTTTCCGACTCGGGGATGGAGTTAATAAGCAGAGTCCCGAATCCACTAACATCAGCCTCTGCCGCGACACCGCGAGACACCCAGAGATGGTCATGAATGGGATGTGTGTATTAGCGTAATTAATGTTTTACCAACATCGTTATTCCCTCCAGGATTTTCTTCCTCCGATTAACAGTTCACCGGTGCCAGAATCTCCCTCTCATCCATAGTTACGTTCGGAATGATCACTTGGTTCCCATTTGCGCACGACACCCTCACAATCACCTCGTCCTTCCCGAAGCCGGTCTTATCGTCTCTCTCGAAGTAGTTATACTCCTGTCGGACTGTCGGCTCCCACGTCTGCGCGCCGTCGGTGCTGACTTCGAGCTCGGTGATGGGGTAGTTGCAGTTCAACACTTGCAGCGAGAAGCTGACGGAACCAGACGTGATGTTAAGAGAGGGACTAATACTCGTGGGGATATTGGATATATAACTTACAACCACCTCGAGGTTCCGATCTTGCTCCGGACTATTAAAGGGCTGCTGAGGCCACAGGACACCACATCGAACGTTACATCGACGATACCATCGACGGGGTCCGCGATTTGCTTGAACGCGTCTTCGAAAAGATTCAAGCGATTCTCGAGGCACGATGGGCAGCTGTCCACAATCTGTTTCCGATAAGCAAGTGCTCGGTTGGTCCTCTCTCCATCCCAGAAGTGCGAGGAACTCGATACATACCATGACCTTGGTGCTCCCTCGTGGTCCATTGACCTGGATACACGAACCACACTTTCCGGCCTGAGCCCAATTAGAAGGTCCAATGCCTGTCCCTGAGATACCGGCCGGGAGCGTATAGTTGGCGAGCGAACAGGTCCCACCCGTATGGTCACGACCGGTGAATGTCGCTGTGCCTCGAATACCCTGAGCCATCGTCTGGGTTGGTGCCCACGCTAAAAGGGCGGCAAGGAAGGATAGCTTGAAGAACTTGGCCATAATGGCGTGAGTGTCTGCGTGTATCGAAGGATGATGCGTGGCTGATTCTCTCTCGAGTGAGGAAGGGTCAACAACTTAGTTGGTCAGTAACACAGGGTCCAATTGAAGGGTATCAAGTGATTCTGGAGAGAGAGCAGGAAGGGTCGAGGTCGGATGAGCAATGGAGATCTTGCCGACGTCAAGTGACTGACGTGGATACTTAAATACTCTACATTCACAGGCATTCACAAAGAAAAATGGCGAGTGCCACTCATCACGGCGAGCCGAGAGCCCCCTGCAGGGCGTATATTAAGCATTGATAGTGCCGGTAACCTGGTACGAGTCTACTATGCCCGGGTTATCTAGGCGATGCCCGAGGTTAAATGGTTTTTCGTTCCTATTTTAGCATACAATCCACTTCCTCCAATAAATAGATTTGGTCTGTCTTGAACTGGGTTCGAAGTGCCGTTGGGCTGGTTGCGCAACAGTCAGAATCAAGTACAGGCTCTTGCGCCGCGAGCTCTATCTAATATGGAGATTTTCACGCGTTTTCACTTCTACAAACGGATAATGAGCGGGCTGCAATCTCTTCGGGCGCATAAATGCTGTGTGCAGAGGACCGACTTCAAGACCGCCTTCCATACTTCTGTCCCTCTGCCCTTTGCCATGGTTGAGTGGTAGCCTCAACTATGGTCAGAAACCTCTGTGGGAGGCACCATAAATAGCCACTACATTCAAGCTAATATACGTCCCGCCCTCGCCTCTAACTCTAATGGCTGGATGTCCGTCCCTGATGAATCGGCCCAATCTGGTTAATTCCAATAGCATCATCTGTTTGTATATATTCATGCCATTTTCACCATCAGTTGATCCCGTCTTTCGCTCATCATCCCGGGTAAACGACAGATAGACCGTTTCCAGCCTGCCACCTCAGTTCAGCTAAAACTTTAATTCCGCACCAAACGAAAGGGACGTCCCATCTCTGCATCCCCTCAGTAGTCGAAGCGAGAAGGTTAACATTATCCAGAGGTCAATACATGCGTTCAAATGTGCATCTGCAAGTATGGTTCGCGCCTGAACTATAAATAGGCGTCCTGACATGGAAATCCCCCGGTCGTCGCTATATCAATTCCACGTTGGCGGGAATGGCCGTGGAGGAGGAATGCAACACACCTCAACTCCAGGGTGATATCTCTAGAGTAATTCATGGTTATATGAAAGATAAATTAGTCTATGGATCCTACACTTGTGATCCTTATTTGTACTTACGAATCCGAGCATAGAGTAGAGCCCTAGGCTTATACTTAATATTGCGCCATTTCATCTTTTTCGCCTCGTGCAGCATGAAAGCCACCAATGTTCCGGGTACTGGTGACATTCCGTTACCTTTCCATTTGCTTTAGCCTGTTCTTACCAATAAGATCTAAGAGCTGTCAACAAGTGACGGGGAGATATCATAGTCGAACTCATAATGGAAAGGTCATGGCGAAATAGGGATAGACCCGAACCAAGCCAGGGCCTGCAAAGCAGTAATATGCGAGGGTTCTTCTGCTTTTCTTAGTAACAGCAAGCCGCAATATAGTAGTTTTCAACTCATCTCAAATTTCAACCTCATCTATGCTAATATTATTATATATCTTGATTCTAGGGACCACCGTCGAAACTACGGCTTTCTTATCAAAAGGGCTTCAAACCGGAAGTGCAGCCTCACCTGTAAGTTCATCGATAAACTTGAAATACTTACTCTGTCCGGATTATTAGCTAGCTGCTGCACAAGCCCGTTCTCAAACCCATCCTGTAATACTATCCTCTCAGGCCATGGTGATTTGGTTGCTTGATCCGGCCCGTAGACTGCCACATGACGGCAGACGGAGCCTCGTAAGTAAGAATTCGAGCGCCCTTATCAAGCCGGGTGGCCTTACTCTTAGGAAAGCAGAAGATCGGTGACTGCGAGATTTGAGCTCGGGGCGGCGGCCAGCTTAGGGAGGCTCGTCCACTCGGGCGCATCCGTGATCCGCGGGGAGGGCGAAGCGGCTGCGATCGGGGCACTTGGGGTTAAGGGAGGGAAACTCAGTCTTGTTGGGAAACTCAGTCTTGTTCACGGCAATGCAAAGGTTCTCGGCCAACTACCTGGTAAATTATCTCGTATTCTCCGCCTTATCCTTCTCGACTGTTGATGAACTGGCTCGGAACAGTGTTCAAGGCCCCTCTTTCAGCCTCACCTCGGGAGTGGGAATGGAACCACGACCCCGATGAGAAGAAGCATGAGATCGACAATCAGCTGCGGGTAACTTCGGCAAACCTCACGATACACTACTCGCCGCATCAGCGGAGAGGCTCCCGTGCGCAGGCACCATTCACGTCGACTTTTCTGGAATGGCTGATGGTGATGATTTGACTTGGCCAGCTGTCCATAATAATATAAGTACCTCGATCAAAGTGTTCAGCAAGGGTGACATATATACTGTGTGCTTTAGGTGCAACATGGCTCAGGAGAATAGTGTTTCTAATACCCGGTGTACATCCACAGGAGCGCGTATATTGAAAAGAAGACCTAAAAGGGCATGTTCCAATTATGGACTTCATCTTTACCACTGTATTATCTACATACACCACATCAGACGCAGTCGTCATGATATCAGCTCGAGTGCAGAGACGGGCCTCGCTGATGATGTAGGTGCTAGAAGATACATTTCTCGGCGTTATTCACGACAACGCACCCATCAACCTTCCACTACGCCTCGTTTTCGGGACTCAGTTGGGGAAGTAACTCTAGTTTAAATCTCATGGGCATATCTAGCTCCTCATGTTATCATGACGCACAGCTCGTCGGGGAATTCCCGATTCATGGGGGCTTACTCGGTCATGCTGCAAAAAGAAAGAGTGGACTTGGCGTTTATAAGTCCTTCCGGGCTGCCACTTCGAGCAAACGAATGAGTAGTAGAACAACGAATGCGATGGGTAACACATTTACGCACAAGATATCAGAGTAACATTACGTTTCGAGTGCCCTGAGCTAATACTTAGTTTAATCTTTCCCATAAACAACGAGGAGCCAAGCTAGATGAAGGAGCTCGAACTATTCATTACTGAAATATTAGACTGCCCTAAATAGCTCATATTCTACTCAAGCTCTCTCGAAGGTTTGTGTTTGTGACGATCTTGCCTTGGCCCCAAGTCAGCAGATGGAGCTTCTTTCTTAGCTTCTCATACACTTTGGTAGCCACAAAGATAAGCTGAGGTTGTTTTTAACTCTGAATATTCAAGGCGACCTACTTAGTCGAGCAATACGCATCGAAGATAGAGAACTCCAAGAAATGTAGACCCGTGGGGTGAATGCAATGCAACTTAATGGTGCAGGATGATTCATGAGACTGCCCACAAACGGATCTCAAGGTTCTCGGGTCAATGTTTGTTTATGAGCATACACGCTCTCATGCAACAATTGGACGACTTGGTGATTCTATCTTTGTCCAACACTACGGCAGACACGAGACCAAGTGAATCTGCTCTGTCCTTGGGAAAGCGCACGTCATGCTTTTTCGTCAATGTCTACACAAGGCGCTACTGCGACTAACGCCCGCTGCAATCCCGGCCCAGACTGAATCCAGCCAGTTACTGGGGAGGTGGCTTGTTTCCAACTGCGCCGTTTTTAGAAGCATCATCATTCATGTTCTTCGCTGATGTTGTATCCCCGTTAGTATGAATTAATGCCTATCGGGGTTATTCTATGAGGCAGGGGTTGCATGCGAAGTGCTTCGTAATCTCAAAAGGATGCTGGATTTTCATGCAGGAAAAGTGACCCCACACGCACAATTTTCAACCCCTTCCCGCAATTTCCAGCCAATGTGACCCTCGCTGATGCGCCACATTTCGCTCTACCCGCATTCTCAAGTTCTTTGCTTGCAGGGCCAGTAACATCATCAGAGATAACAGGTTTCCACCCTCGGTCTGAGATGTGGAGGGAGGACTGAACATGGGGGCCCAGCTCCCAGCTCTCAGATATATTGGCGTAGGAACATGCCGATATCCGTCTCTTACTTGCCTTTATCTCAAGCCACTGGACGCACGCAACAAGATAGGAAACCGGCGATGTGCCACATTTGACGGAGGGCATCTTTTTTTTCTCTCGCTCATCTACCCTGTTTCGTCTTATCACTGAATCACTTACCCTTTCAGCCAACATCCACTATTCCTTCCTGAGTAGATCATCCCGCATGAAATATTTCAATGACATGCAGCAGTCGAATAGTCGAATCGAACGCATGCGAAATGCGGCGAGCTTTCCGTTGGCCTCATCTTGGCACTAGTTCTTATCTTGGAATAGAGCTCTTCATAGTCTACCGTAATAGTTGATTAATCGTTCGGTGATTCAGTTCCTACGTAGACTCTATGGGCTGTCATTGTCAAAGGGCCCGCTTTCGGGATCCTTTGCAGATGAATTCAACTCTAACCAGATCCATACCCACCTCCGAAGTTACCCAAAGACGAATGTAGCCCCGGCTTATGGAGACCAGCTCGAGTCTGAGCCAATGAACCTCGGCGAGATAACTAGTGCAGCGTAGTGTTCGTCGCTATCTCTCTTGCACGCCCCCCACTAATCTTCCCGTCAACCCATTCCGCACGCGCGACCTGCGACCTGGGGACTGGGGTGGGTGGGTATGATGCAGAATATTTTTTTTCTTCTTTTTTTCTAGGGCTCATACTTCATATATACATCACGGCCCGCAAGGGAGCTTCCCTCCTAGCTCCCCTCCTTCCTCGAGCAGTTCTCGAACTCATCTTTATTGCCCGACGTTACTTCCTCCCGAAGATATGGGTTTCATACAAAACATCAATCACAAGGTCGCCGCGAGCCCGGTGGGCCGCTGGTTTCGGCTCGAAGGCTCGGGTCATGTACGTTCCTTCTCTCTCACACACACAGAGCCCATCCCCTCCTCCATGTGAAGGGAGAATTTTTACCACCGTCGTCAGCGCTGCGTCAAACGCAAAAGAACTATTGACTCATTGTCCTTTCATCATGTAGCCGAAGGAACGAAAGGGCTCGTTCTTCTTCACCGAGCTCCGCGCAGGCCTGGCTTGCTTCTTCGCCATGGCTTACATTATCGCCGTTAATGCGTCGATCGTCGCGGATAGTGGCGGCCCCTGTGTTTGCAACGGCGGCGCGGACGATCCTATTTGCGCGAAGAATGAGGAGTACCTGATGTGTACTCAGGCCGTTAAGCGAGATGCCGTGACAGCGACCGCGGCCATTTCTTCTCTTGCGACGTTTTGCATGGGCCTTTTTGCCAATCTGTGAGTCTCAATTCTTATTTTCTATTTCCCTCTGAAAGTAATCATGTCTAACCAGTCGGTAAAACTCTAGGCCTGTTGGCTTGGCTCCTGGAATGGGTATGTCGTCCTACCTGTCTCAGATAACTTTTTTTTTCTTTTCTTTTTGAGCTTGCTTTTCCCCTTCTCTGCAAACTCTCGTCACCGCTAGTGTTCGGGCGGTGTGATAGAGAAATAAACGACTCCGCTCTGGTGGCGTTTCCTTGAGTGATGAGCGGTTTGAAAAAGCAATAAGCTGACGCTTACATCTCGCCAGGTCTCAATGCCTACTTCACTTACACCGTCGGTTAGTCACATCCCGCCGGGGCTCTTGCGCCATGTGCGCCATGTCACACACTCGCTAACCTTTGAGCGACCCAGTCGGCTTTCACGGATCGGGGCCTGTACCTTTCCAGGTCGCTCTAACCGCCATCTTCATCGAGGGCTTCATCTTCTTCGGTCTTGCCCTTCTTGGCATGCGGCAGTGGCTTGCGCGGGCCATTCCGCGCCCCATCAAGCTCGCTACCAGTGCCGGTATCGGTCTGTTCCTTACCCTGATCGGCCTCACTTACAGCGAGGGAATCGCCCTCATCGTCGGCGCTTCGGCGACTCCGGTCGAACTTGCCGGCTGCTCCCCGGGGAACCGTCTCGAGGATGGAACTTGTCCGAGCTGGGACAAGATGCGATATCCCGCTATGTGGGTCGGAATCTTCTGCGGTGGTATCTTTACGACCGTCTTGATGATCTACCGCGTTAAGGGAGCGGTTATCGCTGGCATTATTCTTGTTAGCATCATCTCGTGGCCTAGGACGACTCCCGTCACGTATTTCCCGTACACCGCCGTTGGCAATGACGCCTTCGACTTCTTTAAGCAGGTTGTCGATTTCCATAAAATCTCCAAGATTCTAAACGTCCAGGAATGGAACATCTCCGGATACGGCGGTCAGTTCGGTCTCGCTCTCATCACCTTCCTCTACGTCGATATTCTCGATTGCACCGGTACTCTCTACGGTATGGCCCGTTTTGCCAACTTGATTGACCCCGTCACCCAGGATTTCGAGGGCTCCACCCTTGCTTACATGGTCGATGCCTTGAGCATTTCCATCGGTTCCGTCCTCGGTGTCCCCCCAGTCACGGCCTTCGTCGAATCCGGTGCTGGTATCTCCGAAGGTGGAAAGACGGGTCTCACTGCCATGATGACCGGAATCTGCTTCTTCATCTCCATTTTCTTCGCTCCCATTTTCGCCTCCATCCCTCCCTGGGCTACCGGCTGCGTTCTTATCCTCGTCGGATCCATGATGGTCGGCGTAGTCACCGAGATCAACTGGAAGTACCTGGGTGATGGAGTCCCCGCCTTTGTGACCATCGCCCTCATGCCTTTCACGTACTCGATCGCCGATGGCCTTATCGGCGGCATTTGCACCTACATTGTGTTGAACACCACTGTTTGGATCATCAAGGTGATCTCCGGAGGCCGTATCGTACCCCTCAACTATGATGAGCGTGATGGCTGGACCTACCGGATTCCTGGTGGCTTCTTCCCGCCTTGGACTCGGAGGCTTTTCAGTGGCAAAAAGGATTTCTGGAGAGAGGATACCCCTCCCCTTACATCAGTCGCCGTGCAGAGTGACGCCGTAACGTCGGATAGAGACGCTGGATCGGATAACGAGAAGAATGGAGCGGCTGCTAATCAAGCGCCCACGAAGGAAGCGTAAGGTCGAAAGCAGTTTGTTTTAATCTAGGAAAAGGATATGAAATGCTTTAGCGTTGTAAGATGGACGATTGCTAGTTGACCCAAACTTAGGAGGGAAGAATATATATACCATTTATCAGCCATTGGATGGTGAGCTCAATATATGAAATTTGGATGTTTTGTGCGCGGCATCTCCAACTTTGTGATGGTCAACATGGGTCTGCGGGTGTGGCTCGGGTTGTGCGGGTTTGCAAAATTCCTTTTCCCTTTCATAATTGCAGCTTAGAAAATCTAAACATGGCCTGATTAAGATCTTTCTACATGAACACGGCAAGCCGACTCCCCCGTAGAATACCAGAACCTCAAGACTCCTTCCATTGGGTAGGAACGCCAAATTTTGCCCTTCTGGGAGTCCTCTGCATCACGCGTAAACTCGACCTCTACACGCCGGTAAGCGTGGATGCCCCGAGTAATTACTGTGTCTTCTAATATCCAAAGCCTCAGTGGCCGAGTAAACGTCTTCACGGGGTCTAAGTCCACGCGACACTCCCCAAGCCCGCGGGAACCTCCGTTATCATAATGGAGGATGATTCCTCGACAGAATCCGCTGTGCCTATGATAAAACACGACTGCAGACGAGACGTTCTTCAGGGGGGCCTCCGAGTAAAAGTGCGCCCAGTTGCGGAGAATGACATCTTCAGGGCAGTGTCTTAGAAATGGTCTGGCGAGTTCACCGGTCAAGTCTTCGGCGTCCGGAAATAGATTAGAGGCCTCATTTCTCTCAGGTGCATTGTGATATGTTCCAAAGTTCCATCTGGGCCAGTCCCTAGATCTACAGCAGACAAGTGTCTCGGGCATTATGGTTCCAATGTGCGAAGTGGTAAGGTTCAAGGAGGGATTTTCGAATACACCAAGGACAATGTCGCCCACCAACTGTGTCCTGACAAGAATCTGGAAAGCCCTGTCATTAATAAACTCAAAGTTCCTAAATCCCATAAACAGAACTTTGTCGCGTTTTGCGATAGGCAGATACGTCCAGACAGGATTGGCATGACTAAACAGGTTACAAGCGCGGTGGAAAGCTGGCGCAGCTCCAGAGTGTGAGTTGTAGTGGGGATGGACATCAACGACGCGGTCGTGGTCGAAAAAGAATGACATCCCCGCGATCTTGTTCAGTTCGATGGCGAAAGCGACTGGGGAAGGGAGGGACCAGGGCGCAAATGGTTTGCACTGGAGGAGGTCAGGAGGTGCGGGAGTGTTCCATACTGTTGGATGATTGGAAGGATCGGCGAACTGGAGGCGGAGACGACCATGCTAGACGAAGAATAAGATACGAATAAACTGGGATGGTCATTCGGGAGGATATCAAATACCATTGCGTGAGCCACGACCGACTCTGCAGCCTCGATGCTCAGCACGGCGAAGGAAAGTGTGTCGTAGCACTCCCCTGAATACAAGGGCACCTCAGGAAGTGCCTCAACTCTACTTATGCCATCCCCATCAATGGTCACCCTCACGGCCTTATATTGCGATCGTGATTCAATTCCAATGCGCTGAAGCTTCCCGCCACGCTCCCATGAGAGGATTCTGCTCAGGCGAACAGTCTGGAGAGGCTCACTGTCTTCTTTCACGGAGACCTGATTCGCCAAGCTCACTGCCGCCACGACGTTCCAAAACGAGCACTGGTCACAATCGTAGGGCTCAGAATTTGCGCGGATGATCTGAACTATTTCCGAGGGTAATGCGGCAAGCTGGGAAATGCCACATCTGGCCGCCACAACTTGAAGTGCATCTCGGTCCAGGTTCTTGCGTGGTAGGTAGAGCGGCGGGCTCAACTTCCACGGGTGCTTCCATGTGGCGATTACCCAGAGGCGTTTCGTGGCCTCGAATTTATCAATTGCCGAACTCCGAAGAAAGACTCCGTAGCATGAAGGGTGTAGCAGCACGCAGTCTACGGCGGCAGGACAACGGCAATAAGCATGATCACCGGAGACATGAAAGCCGTCGCCTTCAAGCTCGGCGCGACTCGTATCATTCGGGTAGCTGAATTCGACTGGACCAATGTAGTTCATCGAACCATCTTTGGTATAAACTATTGCATCTCAAGTCAGTCCTCTCTCAGACCCAACGGGCCGTTGGGTGGCTAGTGTTACAAATTATCGTTCGCCGATTCGTCTCAATGAACTCGGCGCAAACACCGCATTGTCGGATGATCCACGGATGTGCTTCAGAGACGACATCAGCGTCTTGGTCCATGATTAGGTAGAAGGCGAAGTTCGATATTACAACTTGGTAAATTCGAGAACCGATGTTCAACGAAGAAGTCAGTGAGCACTGAGGGCTTAAAATTTACATTGCATGAACAGGGCTAGCCTTACGTAACAGCTCCGATTTGAAGCTGTTATTGGAAAGATCCCCGAAAATACCGACTTCAACAAGCATTTAAGAAGTGCAAGTTCCGAGCGGGAACCATCACTCCTGTTTACTTCGTAGGCAAGCCGAAGCTGCACAACGGACAACTAGACGGTACCTTTTTTCTTGCTGTCTGCGCGAAGCGGCGCGCCATGGTCTACTTGCATTGTCACAGGCCCAAGTACTGGAAGCAGGCATCCCGCAGGCCTATATATACGCGATGCGATGACGGGGCGCTAGAAGAAATCCAGCGATGGATCACCTTCTTCCACGATTGCGCGGTTAAAGCGCGCGCTTGGTGAAGTCCAGAGAGACACCTGTCTGTCCCCTGGCTCTATTTGGGCATGAAAATACGTTTACCAATGTTGAGCCCGTGCTAAGTCTGGCTCTAGCATCTAGGAAGCAGGTTTCTTAACCTTCTATTAAAGCTCCCTGGGTGCAGTTTTCATCGGAAGCATGATGTAGGTAGGATCTATCTTGCATTGGGGATGAGCTGATGGGCTCCCGGTGTACAGCCGAGATATCTTCATACGGTCATAAATTAACTTATTATGGAAGCAGTGTTATTCCAGGAATACGACGTGTCGCCCAACTTTCAGCTCTAGTGGAAACAGCTGTACAGAGGAACATGCCAGATCGGATGACAGCTATCTCTCGGACCCGAGCAAGTGCTACCTACATACATTGGGAAGTAGTGATACTGAAGGGTCGCAATGGATGCCAGCGAGAAGGGACGGCTGAGTCCGATGCAATAATTATGCAATATTTTGACCATTATCTGCATTCGCCCGCACCACTGCTGGATCCGCCAGCCCAAGTCTCCGGGTGCGATGCATCGTTATCTCCCGTCAATGTGTCGCCTCGAGCCGAGGCCCCGCCCCCACATTGTTCGGTGTGGAGGGGCCCAAGATATTGGGATGGATGCGTTGATACCAGATATCAATCTGCCTACGGCATGCTACGTGAGTGCGTCCTATCGAGGCAAACGGATCATGGAGCGGAGTTCTACCTCTTCTAGGTCTGACGCTGTGGAGCCTGGAAAACGGGCTTCTGGATCGGGACTGGTGCAATTGATACCTGAACAGGGGCCATGACCCAGACCTTATCAGCCAAGAATGACCCTTATCAATATCGGATTATTATCCCCATCTCAAATCCAGCTCCTCGTTGTTGGTGCCACACGAGCTCGCTCACTAACCCGAACCGTAAAATCAAACTTTCCTATTCCAGGCGCAGATATAACCTCGAGTCATTAGAGCATGATATAATCGATCTTATTA
This sequence comes from Scedosporium apiospermum, assembly GCF_000732125.1. NCBI lineage: Eukaryota > Fungi > Ascomycota > Sordariomycetes > Microascales > Microascaceae > Scedosporium > Scedosporium apiospermum. The sequence continues at coordinate 570,384 of NW_015971799.1, forward strand.
CTATGGCTGATTCCTCTTCCGGACTTGTCGCCGTCGCTTTTAGGAATGCGGACTACTCTCCCGATGGAGCAGAAATTATTCTCGATGCTGTTTTGGAAGCGGTGCAGTCCGATAAACATAATGAACATATGGAAATTCAGCACATACATCCTCAAGTATAAGGGGTTTCCTAGAACTGTACATCTAGGATCAATGGCTCGTCAACCAAGTCGCGACGTCATTGACCACGGACGACTGCTCTTGCATTGGAAATGCATATTATAAATGGCTGTCAATAATATATCCTGCGGCCTCTCTCTGTATCTATTTCGACGCGTGTTTTTCCCTCAGATACGCGGTCACCCATCATCCTCCAACATCAAATCAGATTCGGTGTGCAAGAGAACCGGGCTGGGTGGCAAATTTTCAGTGGCGATCGACATGCAGCAGAGTCAATTAGGGACGACAGCCATTCCTGCCATCATGAAGGAATAGATCGAATGCGCAGTGAAACCATGCAAAAATTCGGCTTCCATCTCGAAATACCTTCAAATTTGGGCTACGAAGTATAATGAAGAGGATAGTGTGGCTTGTTTACATGGCATTCAATGCCGATTCCCTAGGAACGGATCGTGCACTCTTGTCAACCAACGCACCAAACGCACTAGAAAAAAGGTTAAGCTAATACCACAACACGAAACCAAACAGCGGGGAAACAAGGGGGAGGCGATCACTGCTGCTCCTGGACTACAAACCCTTCTCAAGGACATGGCCGTACTTCGTATTCAGATTCGGCGGCTTCCCTCTTCTCTGCCTCGCTCAACCCACCCAAGGGAGGACAATTCCGATTCCAAGGATCCGATGTGAATGTGAATGCGCACAACCACACGAATCCTGCCCGATCTCTCCCCATTCCTGTTTATCTCGGTTCGGGCACTTGCTATCTTATCTTCATCGGAGCCCGCCGCCTCCATATATCCTTCGTAATCTTTATCTCAGGATGGCTGCAGCATTCATGTACGGGGTGGACGGGAGGCAAGGGTGGTGGACATGGGCCCGAATCGTCCCCACCATCAAACTTAGTGACCCTTGGATGTGATACTATTGATTCCACTTAGGTCCAATCAGCGTGCCTGACAGGGTTAGCCTTTACTATCTAACCATGTACTACCTTTTGGGAAACGGTTTCACCTCCTGGTACGTCACAAATCACATTGTCGCCGAGAAAACGGAAAAAGTTTCGTCAAGGGAGCTTTTATATCCCGCCTGTCCGCCACCTCGAACTTGACAGCCTCCAAGAGCTCAGGAACCGATCGATCGCCTATTCCCATATATATCACTTTTGATTGGGTAGCAAACTCCAAACTTAGTCTGGAGTTTACTGGAACCACCTAATTCGCCATGGACGAAGATCAGGGCCCATCGCAGATTATCCCACCAACTGAAAAGCGACGATCACTCGGGAGATTTCTCGCCGGCGCAAGACACCTCTTCTTCACGAAAGATGGCCTAATCGGCACTTACGACTATGCGTTCCTCTTTAGGCCGAACCTCCCGTTCATGAAGAAGCCTGAGCAGGGCTCTCCGTTCTTCGGCCTCAATGACCGCATGCCACTCCTCCTCGCTCTTCTTCTTGGATTCCAACATGCGCTTGCTATGCTTGCGGGAGTTATCACACCGCCAATTATACTCGGAGGTGCAGGCGGCGTCAACTTCCCCCCAGAGCTGCAGCAGTACCTTGTTTCCACGGCCTTGATCGTCTCCGGCACTCTTTCTATGATTCAAATCACAAGATTCCACATTTACAAGACACCGTACTATCTTGGAACGGGTTTGATATCCGTAGTAGGGATATCATTCACCATTATCCCTGTCGCTCAAGGGTTAGTGTATCTCCTCGAGCTAATATGTGTCGAGGGAGTGAATTGAATTTACTAACCATGATTCCTATAGTGCCTTTGATCAAATGTATAAAAACGGTTTCTGTCCGACAGACGACAATGGTCTCCGTCTCTCATGTCCCAAGGGATACGGCGCACTGCTGGGCACCGCAGCATGCTGCGCTCTCCTTGAAATTTTGATCGCCTTCATCCCTCCTAAGATCCTTCTCAAGGTTGTACCGCCAATTGTCACTGGTAAGGCTCAGCATTCTATTGAACCCATCGGTCTGCCATATCTCTGACAATTTGAAGGCCCTACTATTATGCTCATTGGTATCCACCTTGTCGAGAGCGGTTTCAAGAACTGGGGTGGTGGTTCTGGGCCTTGTTTCCAGCCAACGAGCGACTTTTTTGCCTCGTGCCCCAACATCAATGCTCCTCACGCCCTTCCCTGGGGATCTGCAGAATACCTAGGTCTCGGGTTCTCCGTCTTCGTCACGATCATCCTTTGCGAACGGTTCGGTTCGGTAAGTTTTAAAGCTGATGTATTCCAACCGTGAACATATCGGAATACCGCTAACCTCTCCCACTTTCTTAACAGCCCATCATGAAGAGTTGCAGCGTTGTCATAGGTCTTCTCGTCGGCTGTATTATCGCCGCTGCCACCGGATACTTCGACCGGTCCGGAATCGACAGCGCTCCCGTGGCCTCCTTCATATGGGTGCACACCTTCAAGCTCACCGTCTACGGCCCTCTCGTCCTTCCCATCCTCTCCGTCTTTATTATCGTCGCCTGCGAAGCCATTGGCGACATCACAGCCTCCTGCGATGTTTCCCGAGTGGAAGTCTCGGGGCCCATCTACGAGACTAGAGTTCAAGGTGGTGTCCTCGCTGACGGCCTCAACGGTCTCCTCGCCGCCCTGATGACCATCACACCCATGAGCACGTTCGCCCAGAATAACGGCGTTATCGCCCTTACTCGATGCGCTAATCGCACCGCCGGCTACTGCTGCTGCTTCTTCCTCATCGTCATGGGCATCTTCGCCAAATTTGCCGCCGCGCTCGTCGCCATTCCGTCTTCGGTTCTAGGAGGCATGACTACCTTCCTCTTTTGCTCCGTGGCCGTCTCTGGTATGGCTGTCATCGCGCGCAGTGTTCCTTTTACCAGGAGGAACCGGTTTATCCTGACGGCTGGTCTTACGATCGGTTTTGGAGCTACGTTGGTGCCTACCTACTTCGACACGGTCTTCACCTACCACGGACCCAACACTAGCCTCCGTGGATTTATGGACGCTATCGAGATTGTTATGGAGTCCGGGTTCGTCGTCACTGCTTTCATTTGCATGATTCTCAACTTGACGTTGCCCGAGGAGCCTGAAGATGCCATGATGATGAACTCTCTCCCGGCGCAAAGCGACGGTGTGTCGATCAACCGGTCTGATTCAGAACCTCCACTTAAATCTAAAGTGTAGAGGGCTGGAACTGCGGGATGTATGATTGTGGCTTTCATAGTTTCGTTACGATTTTCGTTACATAGTTCATTGATACCAAATAAATTAGACGATTCCATGTTGCATGTGCGATTCAAGTTTAAAATGTCCCAACATGCCTCTGTTCACTGGTTCTTGGATAGGCCCTAGAACTGGTACAACAAAGGAGCCGTCAGACATCCTCCGACCCAAGATCCTAGCTAGGTTAGCTGAGGTGCGTTTCTCGGTCTATTCATTGACTTCTAGCGAAGGTTGAACCATTGTGCCTCTTTTCCCCATGTCAAGGCCTCGCCGTCCATGATGCCGTGGCAGTACAGGTCTCCAATGTATGAATAAAAACCATTATGCAAAGGTCTCAATGCGACGGGGACCGTAGCTCCGAAAAGCACACATATGATGTCTCCATCCTGCAATTCCAACGGACCGATTCCCACAAACCCCTCTACACCCCGGTATCCGCGTCGAACCGCCGAGACAGACAGTGCTGAGGCGTAATTATTGCACAATTCACCTTGAGGGCGGATTTTCTTCATCCACAGTTCGGTCCGACGCGCTGACAGTTCAGCTCCTTCCAATCCAGCAAGACTCCTTTCCTCGTCCTCGGTGAGTGGAATAACCACATCGGGTGATTCGCCGTTAACGAATATCCGACGATGCCGCACTACCACTTCAGCTAGTTGCTCGGCCCCAACTTTTGACCTTTCGGCCGTCGCTCTCTGACTATGCCAGGGCGTGTTGCCAACGTATTCTTGGTCGGCGATGGGGATGCGCCAGCTTGCTTCCTCCCATCGCCGCCTTTGCTCTTCCGTGGCCCAGAGAGGGTGATTTGGCGTGCGTTTCATAATTTCTATGGCCTCTGATATGAGAAGCTGTGTAGTGTGTTGAGAGATTGCGCTGTTGCGGAGTTTCCGTTCGCCGTCAGCCTCGATCGGCCATGCCTCGCCGGTAGCACCAACGACGTCGATCGGGATGCCCTCGAGAGCTAAAACGTCGGGGTCGGCATCACTTAGAGCATGTGGTCTGGTCGACTGGGAACGGCCGGAGCTTGCCGAAAACGGCTGGGAAGAGATGATGGTTCCGTAGGTAAGATGGGGCACTTCACAAACCGATCGGAAGTCGGGGACCCAAGACGGGAGATTCGGGTGTGGCTGGGGGCGGTGGGCTAAGAAAATGAATTCCACGTCACCGGCTTCGATGATACGTTTAGTAGCGTCGATGTACACCTTCTCTGGCGACACCGACCTACTAGTTTGGATGGGAATGGCAAGCGTCTCGGCATCACTTGCCAGCCCCAGGAAGCCGTAGATGTAATCCTTATGATCCGAAAAGAGAGTAGCTTCTTCACCACCTCCGCCGCTCGTGTAGGAGGAATTGAGGCGAAATCTGCGAAGAAGCTGCCCCAAAGTCACAGGAGGCTCACCCTCGGGATTGTGCAACTTAGCCCTGGCAACCATACTGGTATTCGCCGCGTCCCGTCCCGGTCTGTCCGCGAGAAGTGTCTGGATTTTCTTGCCGATCTCTAGCGTCATAGGGCCCCGGATGATATCCTTGAGGCCTCTCATGTCACGTTGCCAGTGGAGTGTATGGAAGAGCAGGCCGCAGTAGAGAATGTCGCCGTCGATTGAAGAATTTCCGCGCTTAACGAGTAGCTTCGGCGGCAAGGCGACCTCTTGCTTGATCCACCCACGTTTGAAATACGGGACGTTGAAAAACTCCTCCAGCTCGGCTAAGGCTGCTATCTCGTGCCACTCACCCTCCGCCTCAATCATTTCTTTGATCTTCCTTTTCGTCTCGCGCAGTGATTCGGGGATCGTTATCAATCCCCCACTCTCTACGTCTTCGTCCGACAAAAGCTGCTCTTGAAGCTTTTTCGTCATTACTCTAATCCCAAAACTAGAGAACTGCCGCCCTACTCTCTCCAGATATGCTATGGCTTGTTCCGTTGAACCAGGGCCAAGCCAGGCAATGGTTTGCGTCGAGAGCGTGTAAATGTCCTTCATGAGGGGAATTTGGTGGGCTTTCTCGTCGTCATCGTCCTGGTTGATGCAAATTTGGTCAATCCACAGGTCTAGAGGTTCGGCCTCTCGGAGTCCCTGAAGGGCGGTCTTCAGAGACAATGTGATTGGAAGAAGTCCTCCATTGGTCTCAATATTGACCACATGTCGATTATCGCCCCATGCATATGACAGAGCTGTGAAGCGGTGAGAGCCATCAAGATTGATAGTGAAAATTTCGCCACTGATATTGTCTTCTTCGCCTGCTCTGGCTGGCAAGAGCCTGAAGATCCGAATTTCCCTGCTGTGCAAAGGAAGACGTGAATATTCGAACGGCAACCTTGCTTGTTCCATCGTGCTAGGCTTTAGGTTTGCTATTTGTAATAGTCGGGCATCTTTCTGGCGCCGGGGAGGAGGGCGGGGAGGAGGAACCCCCTTATATGTCAATCCCGCGAGTGACGTTTTCGTTGCCTGGACTCTGCCTGGAGAACTGTGTTTTAGGGTCGCATCGTGGGATCAATAGTGTTCAGCCCCTGCCGTGCTAGCCGCGAGGGGACAAAATGGATTAAATCGTGAGGGGCGGTGTAATGCCTCGGGCAACATCCTTCCTCAATCCAGACACGGAAAATGGAAATAACCTCGCATCAAGCCGGACTAGGCGGGCCCTCGTAACGTTTCATTACTTGTGGATATAACTCTCGCTGCCTAACCCTGGGGTCATGAAAACATCGAACTATCATGAGTCCACGACACCGCATTCAGCGAGTCCCCGCATAAGAGAAACTCCGGAGTCACAAATACCAACTAAAATTTAGAAGAAATAGCCCATTTTACACATCGGTGAATTGGCCCTTTGGGCGTACTAGCGTCCCTTGCATGGATTGAGTTCAAAAATAGAAGCTGTTGCCAGTTGCTGGACCGATTGCCAGATAATAGAGAATAGCTGCATAACCACTCCTTGCACGACCTTTTCCACGACCCCTGATGAAATAAGAAGGATGAATTTTCCGTCTTACCAAATCACCTACCCTCTCGACGGTGAAGATCGGGTCAGTGAGCTCTCTCGGAGGTTGCAAGAGGTGCAAAACGAGAGAGATTTAGTAGGCCCCGGACCTCACTCGCAATGTGTGTCACTGGGACCTACGATTGGGCGGCGAGGATGCTGCGAGGTTGCTTTTCGCCGTCGGAGGTGGACGTTCACCAAGAGCGAATCTTTAAGGAATATTGGGCCAACCAAGCGAAGCACTACGCCCACGACGTGGACATCAAAGAGGTTACTATCTCTCAAACGAATGTCCATTACCGATTTTTCGCACACGCTCTGAACAATGTCTCGCGCTATGTCAGAATGCGCCCCCGAAGAAACGCCACGCAATGTTAAAGACCAGCAATATTGGAAATGCGAAGTCGACCATTTGCGATTAATTGATGCTATCGAGGAAAGTAGGATGCGGGACTAGCGAATCCAAGCCAGCTTCAGTACCCTCAGTGACCAAGACGCAAGCCAGACCAGACACTCTCTCCAGAGGACCGCCAGAGCCCAATTCCCCAGCGCCAACGCCTTGACGAGCCCCGTGGGACGTGTAGCAAAATTATATCGTTGCCGTCTAACAGCGCGGGGTCGCCAATGCATTTCGCAATTTGCAGCTTGTTGGTCGAGAACTATGAGAACGTGCTCTTAGCAAAACTGGGAATTGTTTTATTGGCATTACTGCTGCATCGGTAAGGTTGTAGTGAGTTCCACGTTGCTTTGGAATGAGAGGCTGAACGATTTAAGCTGCAGCCGAAACACCAGAGGGTCAATTCCCTACATTGAATCATTAAGAGTGCTGGCAGCTCTCAGGGGGTCGGAAATATCATCACGTGATAATGATTGGAATTGGTGCGAGGGCAGAATATTTAGGGTGGGACTACTTCGTAGTCCACTTCGCATCTCCAACCTTTTAAGGTTAAGCCCGACGATAATCCCATGGGACTCGGGGCTAGCCTGCACTAGTTTGAATGCTACCTATCACTGTCACGACGAAAATGGCCACAGCAAAGTCACAACCACTTCCAGTCGACCACGGGCAGAATCTCCGAGTCATGAAGCGCGCTGCTTCCCAAGAACTGGAGACCGCGTCAAATATCAAAAGAATCAAAAGTTCTCATGACGGGTTGACAGAACCAGAGGTTCAACCTCCAGCTCCAGCCCTCAAGAGAGTTCCGTTCCCAGACAAGGCACGCTCACGCTAGCTACGAAGTAGACCCTTAAGCGTCAGAAATATTCTAACTGTTCTGAAGCCCGCAGTTGTGGAAGAACGAAAAGGCGAGATCCAATTCCGAGTTGTCAACAATGATGGCACCAGAGAGAGTTCGATTATCCTTACGGGTCTCAAGTGCCTGTTCCAAAAGCAACTTCCAAAAATGCCCAAAGATTACATTGCGCGTCTCGTCTACGATCGCACTCATCTGTCCATCGCCATTATAAGAATGCCACTAGAGGTCATTGGCGGAATATCATTCCGAGAATTCCGAGACCGCAAGTTTGCAGAAATCGTTTTCTGCGCCGTCTCATCTGATCAACAAGTGAAGGGATACGGGGCGCATCTCATGGCGCATTTGAAGGACTATGTCAAGGCTACCTCGCCAGTGATGCATTTTCTAACTTACGCCGATAACTATGCCACCGGGTATTTTCAAAAACAGGGCTTTACCAAGGAGATCACCCTCGAGAAGTCTGTCTGGATGGGGTATATTAAGGATTACGAAGGGGGGACGCTCATGCAATGCTCCATGGTACCCCGAATACGTTACCTCGAGGTCGGCCGTATGCTTCTCAAGCAGAAGGAAACCGTACGAGCCAAAATTCGTGCCTTGAGCAAAAGTCACATCGTTCACCAACCGCCTCAGCAGTGGACTAGTGGCGTTGTCATCCCTATCGATCCACTCTCTATCCCAGCTATTCGAGCAACGGGGTGGTCTCCGGATATGGACGAATTGGCACGACAACCACGCCACGGACCTCATTTCAACGAACTTCGGCGTTTCCTTTATCAAATCCAGAATCACGATAAAGCATGGCCCTTCCTCCACCCGGTCAACAAAGATGAAGTTCCTGATTATTACAACGTGATTACATCACCCATGGATCTATCGACTATGGAAGAGAGATTGGAGCATGATTTGTACGCTACTCCCAGAGACCTTGTCAACGATCTCAAATTGGTTTTTAGTAATTGCAAGCAGTATAACGACGCGACAACGGTATACAACAAGTGCGCGGTCAGGTTGGAGAAGTACATGTGGAGTCTCATCAAGGAGATTCCGGAGTGGTTTGACCTACTTGAGGAATGATCGGTGCAAGTGTCTCTCATTGCCTTGGAGCTCGAGCTGTTGCTGATTGAGGCGAGGGTTTTCTATCTTTGCTATGCTTCGGTCGGAAAGGCGTTTATGTTTAGGGTGCTCGGGATACCCAGAATCATTCTGAGGAGGATCATTCTGACATCATGCACACATCGCATCGATGCAGCTTTTCGCCTCGTCAAAAGAGAGTTATGCGCCTCCCTTTCGCAAGGACGGCCGTGTTATGCGTCCTAGGATACGACCACATTCGAGTAGACTGTCTTCGAAAGGAGATGAGTCAACGTCTTGCCGCCACTCTATAGCCGGCCGTTGATAGTGTCAGTACGTCGGTTGTTCCATGTGGCCGGACGAAGGTAATGATGCTGTGTTTTGCTTCTGTGATGTTCGATTTTCTCTACGTATTTCCATATTTTAACAATATATCTAATAAGTTGTCTCCAACACTATAATACTGAAGGTCAGCAGTATGTCTAGGCTGCACATGGACATGCTATGCGCCAGCGCCGATGTTTCTGCCCGCAGAGTTGAACGTGGGAATAGGCATAGGCGAAAGTAACAAACTACGGCGATAGTCGGGAACTACACCGCACCTGGTTTCTTTGGCCGTAAACAAAATCTTGTAGCCGATGTGCGAATGTTGTTATCTCGCCCACCCCAGAGCAGCTCAACATTTCGTTCTTAATCACTTACCTTCTAAGTTGGCGACGATTTGGCTACTAGAGTTCATTTGACCGCGAAGTTTATACCTCCCGCGTGACTTTAGTTTCATCCGATCTCTTCCAAGATATTATATACCCCCTTATAACTAGCTATTTTCTTTCGCATCTCGTTAGCACGCGCGAGTTACTATTTCATTTATTAGCACGACAGTGGATATCAACGCAGACCGGGATCCCAGCACTGAAAATATATATCAATTGATACCTGTGCAGTCTGTTTCCAAGTGCTTGCAACAAGGAGTTACCTTGATGCACCCCGCCCCCACGAGCTTTTACTTCGTCGGCCAGTTTATTGCTTACCTGGCGAAGAAAAAAAAAAAAAAAAAAAAAAAAAAAAAAAGAAAGAAACGATTATTAACACTAACCTGAACGGCGTAGGTTTGGTTTCTAATGCTGGATGCCGACAATGGAAGGATCCACAGAAGCTGATAAATCACGTCATGGATACCCGAAGTACGCCGACACACCACATCCATATATCTTTTCGTGGTTGCGAACTCGGCGTCTCGTCCCCACTTCTCGCAAGATGGTTTAATATTGAAAGCCACACAGTCGCCGGACTATAGCGGCATCGAGCACCATCAGAATGGCTCCCACAGTAAAGTATACTTATCCCTCGCCGCTGGCAGGTTTTGAGAATGCTCCCCCGCTGTCGGAGGAGAAGAACGAAGACGGCAAGAGTCTAGTCAATCCGGCACGTGAGGGCCGCAGCATAGCATACGAGCGCTTCATTGACCCTTTGGACCAGGGTCGCCGCGGTGGTTTGTAAGTCATATCTCCTGGAGCCGAGGGATGACAGCCTGTTTTTTTATTGATGTTGTTTGAAGAATCTAGCTGACTCGTTCTTTTAGCGACATTCACATATATTATTTCCAAAATGACAAGGAGCAGGCCAAGTACGCATTTGAACTGTGGGAGCGGATCAGGCGAGAGTGTAAGTGGAATGACGTAGGCTTGCGCCTTTCGAGATATGCCCAACCTTCGTCTGCCCAGTTCACGCGCTAACTATTATACCCAAGTTCCCGAGCTGAGAATCTACCGATTCTGGGACAAACCAGTCGGACCTCACCCCGTGGCTATGTTCGAGGTGAACGTGTTTACGCCAGCCCAGTTCGGAGCGTTCGTCTCTTGGTTAGCCGTTTGGCGCGGCCCGCTTTCCGCTCTTATCCACCCGAATATGCTGCCAGGTGAGGGCGAGTCTGAGAACGAGGCTGCACTGAGGGACCACTCCGAGAGGGCCATTTGGATGGGAGAGAGGTTTCCGCTTAATTATGGCCTGTTTCAGACTGCCATTGAGAATGAGAGGAAGTCTCAGCAGTGACGCTTGAAATGGCTTGGTGGCGGCGATATATTGAGAGGTGGAGAGGAGGATTATCGGGTAGAATGACTGGCACAAGCGCCGATCGTGCATAGCGCAATCTCGTTAATATCGTGGCCAGTAATTGAGTCGACACAGTCTTCAATGGGCGAATACGATAATGGAACGGAAGTTTGTTAATACATAAATATCGCCTAGGAATGTCCAAGCGGAGCGTTATGCGTTGCGGTCACCTAGTTCACAAAAGAAATATACACTACGGTACTCATTATCGCCTCAGGGCTCGAAGAGGAATGAATTGTTCTATTCGGCGACTGCATTTATCTAGAATTCTTCGCAAATTTACTGGAGCTCAATGGTGGCAGGGGGCTTCGAAGTCGTGTTGTATACTACACAGCTGACGCCGTTGACTTCGTTGACAATGCGGGTCGAGATCTGCATCAGGAGGTCCATATCGAATTTGAACGCCTCGGCAGTCATGAAATCGATCGTTACGACGGCGCGAAGGATAATAATGTAGCCCTCGACACGGTTATCACCCTGTTTAATTTCATCTGCGTTAGCCACGGATATTGTTGGAGTGAAAGCGTGAGGGCTGGCACGGGACATGACACTTACCATAACGCCGACGACCTTGTTAGTATCACTGTAGAAAGAACTGTTAGCACTTCGCCGTTCAATATGGCTTTTAGGGATATAGGTAGTCAACTTACAGTCCAGCATATGCCTGGCTAATTTTGTTATAAAGACCCGCTTCCCTGATCATGCTGATGAAGATCTTTGAGTTGCCAAGTTAGTCTTCTCTGTCTCCACTCCGCAGACGATTCAAAAACTTACATGGTCGGCGTGTCTGGCGATCCTGACTCGGTCAGGGGTGATATCACCCAGAATTCGGATGGCGATACCGGGGCCGGGGAAAGGATGCCTCATGACGAGCTGTTCATTGATACCGAGCTGACGCCCAAGCTCGCGCACCTCGTCCCTGTTTGGAAACAGTCAGTCAGTATTTCATTTGCAGTCTTGAGAATCAACGTACTTGAATAGCTCTCTGAGAGGCTCAATGAGCTTCAACCCCTGACCCTCCATCATCCTCTTGGGCAAACCACCGACGTTGTGGTGAGCTGGTTGAATGGTTAGTAACAGTGATCTTCGAGGCAAGGATGGGAATACGTACTCTTGATGGTGACTGAGGGGCCCCTGTACGAGATAGACTCGATCACGTCAGGGTAGAGCGTACCTGATCGCCATGACTGTTAGAAAGTGGAATCTCTGATATCCGCTAAGTAAGGCTGAATCGAGGCCTTCCTTGACCAAGCATAATGTCAAGCAAATATAAAGAACGGAAAAAGACACACCTTGAAGGAACCACTCAACCTTCCCAGCATTGGGGGTATTTTGAGCGTCCTTTGAGTACAGGTGAGTATGGTCCCTAGAAGCGCAAGCAAATATATTTTCGTCCATCGGACGCTACGAGCTCACCTTTTCGATTTTAATAGCGGCCTCCTCGAACACGTCGATGCTGTAAAAGGAGTCAGTATGCCATTAATTAGGGACCCATTCCCTGGCGGACGGCGTCTTGCATCATGGGCTAGAGACTGTGATCTACTCACAAAGTGTTGCCAATGAACTTCCTCTTCTTTTCAGGGTCGGTAACTCCAGCAAGACCGGCCATAAATCTCTCCGATGCATCGACCACAGTAAGGTCGATGCCGAGGTGCTTGCCGATCGTCTCCTTAACTTCGGCGCATTCGTTGAGCCTCATAAGGCCGTGGTCCACAAGGACGGCATGGCTATATGGCGAACGAGAATTAGTTTGCCTGAGCAATCCCTGCTGTTGGAATAGATACCCACAATCGGTCACCAATGGCCTCCTTCATGAGCTTAGCGGCGACGGTGCTGTCAACTCCGCCGGACTGTGATTCTAGCAGTTAGACCCCACATGACAAGCAATAATACCACTGGCAGGTGAAACGTACGACGGCGCCCAAAACCTGACCCCTCTCTCCAACAAGGTTTCGGATGCGGGTAATCTCCTGGTCAATAAAGTTGGACATAGTCCAGTTGGCCTTGCAACCGCAAATATCAACCGCGAAGTTGCGGAGCAGTCGCTTTCCACAAGGAGTATGGCTGAACGATGGCGAACGGTCAGTATCGTTTCGATATCAACTGAGATGAAGGACATAGGGTGGGGTTAGAGAGAAAGAAAGCGAGAAACGAACGTGACTTCGGGGTGGAACTGAATTCCAAACACGGGGTCCTTTTCGTGGGCAATTCCAGCATAAGGAGAGTTCGAGGTGGCGGCGATGGTGCAGAATCCGGCGGGGAGTTCGCTCAACTTATCGCCATGGCTCATCCTATTTACTGTTAGTCCAATTCTCAAGTACGGCAGGGGCCGAACCAACCAAACGTCTCCTTCTACACCGTCGAAGAGCCTGTCGACGGGGGTGTTGTGGCGCTGAGGCACAATCGATGCCTTGCCAAACTCACGCTTCTCTCCGGCAATAACATTGTGCGGCGAGAGACGCCACGCGATTTGTTGAAGGCCCTGGCAGATACCTTGGATATATAAGTAAACGAGCCTTCCGTCTGTGGAGACAGAATCTTCTTACCTAGCAACGGCACTCCCAATTCAAAGAGCTCGGGGTCGGCATCTAGACATTGGTGAGTACATGGGTTCGAAAGTAAGGCCCCTTTCTGCTGCTATCGGGGAAGGAGGCCGGCTACTTACGAGGAGCATCCTCTTCATAAACGCTGGCGGGTCCTGTCATTTTCGTTAGTCACGGCCTTGGATATTGACCTCAACCAAGCTTTTTGCGATCGGGCTAGGTGTGTCCTGTGACATTGAAGAGACTCACCGCCAGATAGAATGATGCCCTTGGGGCGGAACTTCAAGTCCTTCGCCTTCATCCTAGGAGAAAGTAAGGACAATAGCCTCACACAGAGAACGAGAAAAAGGACCTACGTGCAAGGCAGCATCTCTGAATAGATGTTCAACTCTCTCAGACGCCTGGTGATGAGGTGGGTGTACTGGCTGGGAAAAGCACGCACGTCAGCCTTTGCGAGGATAGAGAATAGAAAGACGGCCTAGGCATGGCATAGAATGCAGCTCGTGACACACGGATCGTGAATATCGAGATAACCCCATGCGACGAGTGCAAGGGGCTCCCCATGTATTCACCAATGCCCAGGGAAAAGGACTGACCTGCCGAAATCGACGACCAGCACAGTCTAAAAGGTATATATATTAGCAATCTCATCCATTTTCATCGGAATCGAGAGAATTGGCGGTCTATAAAAGGAGTGGCGGTCTCTCATCAAAACTTACGTCGAAAGTCTGGTGAGGCGCCTCGGCCTGCTCGATGTCGGCGGACATTATGATGGTATCCTCGAGCCAAGGAATATACAATAGAATTAAGAATAGAAAGAGAGATTGGATGGGGTCGAGATGGATTTCTATGGCAAGAGTTGTCAAGTATGTAGCTGTGTTTGGTAGGGACTATCTAACTAAAGCGAGGAAGGAAATTTTCCTCCAGCTCGAGCTGGTTTTTTCTTTCTTTCTTTTTATTTTTCCCTTTTCCTCATGCGGGGCACGGGTACAAAGTTTACTAAGGAAGCCGACTGTGAATGTAAGTATCTAACTAACACTTGGCCTCAGAATACACTAGTTCTTCCGTATCTAAATAGAGGGAAATAATACAAATTATATGATTCTAGGGGAACCTAAACCATCAACATCTGGTGCCTTCGCTATTCTCCTGGAGATTTGAGTCATTGTCTCTCTAGGTGTACTTGGCTTGTATCTGAGTACTGTTGCTCAATTCTATTCTGGCGACGCCCCTCGTTTTTTCACCTGCTTCGATTTTTTTTTTTTTTTTTCGCCCTTCGATTGACCCCGCCAAAAAAGTTTAACACGATAAGATAAGAAAGCCCCACCATGGTGGGGGCTTTTTAGTCTCATCACATGACTAGAACATCAATTCGGGAAAGGCCGAGGTCAGCTACAAATGAGAATCACATCGCCGTTGGCCTCCCCATGTCTCGCTCTCTCTTGTTGAAAGGCTGTGGACGGGGGGTTGGACACGCAGATGTTCAACCTTGAATCTATCGCTTTTCTCGGAGGGGCTTGTCGTAAGGCCTCTGCCCAATTTTAATTTGAGCATGGACGAGGCATCATTGCGGGAAGGGTCTGATTTGGCAGCTGGTAACTCGGGACTCGCTTCATCGTTGGAACTTGGACCCAATACGACTTTTGTTATCCTTTTTTAATTCAAAGAATAATAATAGAAGGCTTGATGGTGTGTACGTGCGACTAATTCGATCGCGATGCAAGGGGTGTTGACGTCACACCGGGATGGAGCAGGGTTCATGCCAAGTCGCCTGTCCTTGTTATGCTCGAGGCTTTATGGACACAAAATTCTCACAATGCATCTCTTTTGTGTGCCTCCCATATCCTAATCCTTTTACAAATGTGTATTCTTCTCAATAATGGGACTCGTACGATTGAGCAGGTCTCCATTGTGTAACGTTTCGATGTTCGATGAGAGCCTTGAGGCGGAAGTCTCAAGTCACTTCCGTTACACGAGGAATTCAAGGACACAACTTCGATGCTCCAAGACTCCAGATTTGCTGGCGTTGCTACAAATTGCTGGGGAGATATTCCGGGTCCGGTGGATTCTAGTCACAGATACTTGAGCCTTTTTTTTTTTTTTTTTTGGATTAAGACACCTTCGGCAAGACCTTGCATCAGTCACATCACATTTCCGTGAACCAACATGCATTGCCAATACGCCCATGCATTTAGGAAAATGCACACAAGATTAAGGGCTCCGGTTCCAGAATGTGAAAAATGTGACACCACGTAGTAGCCATGCACCACAATTTCCGCCCACCGGGCCAACGCGAAAAGCAGCTTGGCAGATTTGATATTTGTGTCTCCACCAACCCGATGGTAGGTGCTGAACAGGGCAGGTCGGTGGCGTTTCAGGTCTTGCGTATTAGCGAGAGTAATATGGAGTATACTTGAGAGCCACGAATGAACTGGTGGTATCTACGGATGCTGCTACTGTAGCCAGAAGGTTTTCCATATCGCATCATCACCCACCAGCATGCATCGAACGTGAACGGGACGGGATGCTTCGCAAATACGCTCCACTTCTACACCGCGAAGCTCAAAGTTTGAGGACAAATAATGGTATGATTCCTCCCGCCGTCCGCAGTAAACGTACTACAACCCGCATCAGCTTTGGTGGGTTCCCACGCAGAGATGCAGCCAAGATGGGGTACGAGGAATCACCGCGCAGCCAGCCGAGGACGGGATTGGTCTATCTACGACCAACAATTCTAATCTGGGAAGTGCCTTAAATTGGTCAATTGCTTCCGAAACGTACCTCGGACATCCAGGGCATATCTGCGAGTCTCCCTTTGTGCAAAAGTGCTCCAGTCCCTACTCTTTACCTGGTAAATCTCGTCTCGACTTCTTCTGTATTCTCCCTCCTTCCAATCTCTTGAGTAGATACCGACACGCTCTCTTGTCATCATGGCCAACCAAGAAGCTGCTGCATCCAGTCCTCCTGGAGCCGAGGACGCCAACACACGCATCGAAGTTGTATGTCTCGACTAGAGGCTATCTTGGGGTATGACTGAGCGATACTTACTGTGCGGATAGGACGCTGCATTCAACGATGACGACTCAGCTTATGCTGCATCGTAAGGGTCCTTTGGTAACAGCCCGGGACGGCATTAAATTAACTGAGAGATTTGTAGACTTGTGTCGGACACCACTTCCCTGCGGACTTCATTCAGGGAATACAAGTGGGAACATGGTAGGCGATATACTGCCGCTGAAGACACGAAGTATTGGTAAGAAAGCTGGGGCCTGCCGTAGGCTTCGTTTGACCACAAATGATTCTGACATCTGTTGTAGGGGACCAAATGATGAGAAGCAACAGGCAGCCGAAGATCTCCTGTATGTCTAGGTTCATACTCTATTAACTGGGCTTGTTAGAGACCTAACTTCGAAAGGCATGAGATGCACAAGTTTATCCTAGAAGGGAAACTCCATCAAGCACCGCTGTCAGATCCCAAGGTACGGCTTACAATCGTGTTAATCAAGTTACTGAAAATGGCCATGTGGAGCAAGAGTTCTTTTCTAACAACAATGTCTAGACCGCCCTCGATGTCGGTTGCGGTATCGGTTCCTGGGCCATGTAAGATGAGAGAGGGCGTTCCGCTTAGAATCCGAAGGTAAATACTCACCAAGTTTCACCAGCGAATTCGCCGACGAGAATCCCGCTTGTACCGTTACTGGTATCGACTTGTCTCCAATTCAACCAACTTTCGTGCCTCCAAACCTCCGCTTCGAGGTAGATGACATCAATAAACCTTGGACGTATCCCGAGGGCCACTTCGATTTCGTCCACATCCGAAACATGTTGGGCACCGTACCAAACTGGACTGAATTTCACAAAACAGCATTCAAGTAAGATTTTAGCCGACGTACCTGGAAACCTCATTCCCCTCTCACGCAAACACCGAGGTCGGTTATTGCTCATTCGACATGATTAGGCACATTAAACCCGGCGGCTGGGTCGAACAAGTTGAGCTATCGAGCGTTATGCGTTCGGAAGATGGTTCTATTCCGGAAGGTTCCGCCATTCAGAGGTGGACTGGCCTCTTTGACGACATCGGCGACAAACTAGGCATTACGTTCCGAGCCGCCGAATCCGCCTACCCGGCTATCACAGAAGCCGGCTTCATCAACGTCACACAACGCATCATCAAGGTACCGCTTGGACCATGGCCCAAAGATAAGCGGCTCAAAAGCTGGGGTCAGTGGTGTCGTTACTTTTCTCTCGAGGGGATGGAAGGGTTCGCCCTCCGGTCGTTCGTTGACGTTTTGGGGGTACGTTTCGCTTTCCACCTTTCCCCTCGATCCCATTTGGTGTATTTGGAATTAAATACCTGGATTAAGGCTGATTCTCGAGTAGTGGAGTTATGAAGAGTCGCAGCTTTACCTTGTTGAGGCACGGAAAAATATGACGGACCCAAGAATCCATGCATATACCGAGTTGTACGTGTTGACTCTTTCCATTCTTCTCGAAAGTTACTAACAGGCATGCAGGCGCATTGTTTACGGTCAGAAACCTGAAGCAACTACGTGATTAGAGCTCAAAGAGATTGCTGCCTATATGAGGCTGGCGTTCTAGTTCAAGTATTGCGGATCAGGCCCGTTTGTTGAAGGCTACCCGGCTATCTGTAATTCACGAGGTTATTTAGTTGTAATTACTATTAAAGCCGACGGAACCAAGCAGCCATTATCGGCCTATACACGTCCTCAATCGAGCCATCGGATATTTCCACTCCCTCTTGCGGAACCGAGCAGCTCCTGCTCCAGTCGGGGTGAGCAGGGTGAGCAAGGGAGGTCACTGCTTTACGCCGCTCTGGCCTTAGTTACCATATCTACAAAGTATAAAAACGATAAAAACAAGCTCGATGCCCAGTTTTAGGACAGCCCACACTGCTATCCGGCTACTTTTTCAGCCAAATAACAAGTAAACTACATCCCTATTTAGCTCGTCGTTGCCTGAGAAGCCGCGTGTCACTGTTATTAGTCGACAGGGTAGCCTTGGGGGAGATGGGAGCCAACTTTGTACACGCGCAGCGGCGAGATGATATAGACGGGGGAGGTAAATCCTGCGAAGTGTGGCGAGACATCGTACTTCCATATCGGCATGCGCAAGACGGCCGTCCCGTTGACCCCCTGCCCCGCGCGGGCACGGTTCGTCGAAGTGCATTTGCTTAGCCGTGGTCTTATTATCATCACCATTTATCCCCACAGCCAGCGAGTCGTGTGGAATGGTTTGTGAACTCGAAGCTTATCCTACCCTCGAGCATTCCCGTCAACGCCCCCCCAGCGCTCGAGTTACTGCTTAATAGGATGGCGGTTTTTTTGCGTCCAGATGTTGGCTCATAAGAATCCAGACCTGGGCTCGTAACCAACGCCGCTTTCTCTTCGAGGCTTGGCGGCGACCCGTGCCAGCTTGGAGGCGGAATAATTTCCGGGGCTGACCGCTGTGGCGTCGGAGGGCGCACTTGATTCGGCGATGGAGGCATAACCATGGGCTGTGCACCATTGTGCAGGGTTAAGGCTCCCTCCTCCCGGCCAGAACCCGATAAAGCAGACCTGCAGCCCGTTCGCACAACAAGAGTGCGGAGCGCGATCATCTCATCCTTCAAGAGCAAAAATGGATCCAGTCAGCGCACTCGGTGTCGCGGCCGCTTCCGTCCAGCTGAGTGGTGTCGCCGCCATTGGGGCTCTCCGCGGCATTGGTCTCTTGAAAAGTTTCAAAGAAACCCCAGCACGCCTCACGGAGCTTTTACTTGACGTCGAAAAATCCGTTCCCTCGACCCTCCACCTCCGCCAAGAACTCTTGAACCCCGCATCCAACCTGCGCCAATGCCTCTCTTCGGTTCAACACCAGGCCTTATACGAGGCTCTTCGCGATGCCTACGACGCGACCCTAGTCCTGCAAACGACAATGGAGCCCTTTTTGGCCGACCCCACGGTCACTGCGGGCCGGGGTAAGAGAATATGGAGGAGTATTGTGTCGATAAAGAGGGAGAAGGAAATTGAGGAAAAGCTGGAGAGGGTCCAGCGCTTGAATGGTCGAGTGATGAGAGAACTGCAAATTAGTAGTCTTCATCTCCAAGCAGGTCTTGTGTAAGGTTACTCTTTTTTTTCCTTCTTTTTATATTCCCCGTAGGGGCAAGCCGAACATAGATCAGATAACCGATACTGTATCAAGCGGCCTCTCCCAGACGGTGTCGGAAGCTATACGGAGCCTCCAGTCGACACTGGTCCTCCAGACAACCGGACTTGAAACGAGTGGCGATGACAGTCTCGAGCTGCAAACCGCTGTTTCGAACACTGATCAACCAGACATCGAATCTCCCGCCACCGACGGAAAGCATGAGACATGCACTGCCGGGCCGAGTGAAGTTGATCCGGTATGCGACACCGAGCGGTCTTTGCCACTAAACATGGCGTCTACAACGCACACCGATACAGCCTGGCAGGCATCCTCTGATTTAACGTCATACGACATGGTGGCATTGCGGGATGATATCCTGCCTGTCATCACCGGGAGAAAATCGAGCCTGGCTGACGAAACTACGAATCTCGCGGTGCGTCTCTCAGATGCGGACAAGAGGGATCTAGCTCTCCTCATACGAAATGAGCTCATCCGCTCCCCGAGCCTCATCCATGAAGCCTACGATGAGATTGGCCCATGGCACAAGTCACCCACTGTTCCAGCCAGAATTGCGCGATGCTCTTGTCGCACCGAAGTAAAGCAAAAATCTGCCAGACGGGGCCCCGTATCGTTTCGGTACCACGCAAAGAAGCGCCATGATTCGAACTGCTCGGCGCGTCAGCCGGGGCCTTGGTCATGGAAGCATCAATTCTCGTTCCAGTTACTCCCGTTTCTCAACAAAACGGTCGAAGTTGTCTTTGGTGCGACAATACACGGCGGTGGCTTTCACATGGAGCCTCCCCTCAAGGTCTATTCAACGGTTAGAAGATCGGAATCCCCCATTTTCCAGCTCTTTGACGGCCTTCCCGAGCGTTGCGCAATAGGCAAAAAGCCTCTGAGAAGATGCGGGTATATGTGGACAGACAAGTCCACTGGCTCATTGTTCTGTGGGTATGAATGGGATGTCAGCCGCGTTAAGTTCGAGCTGCGCAAGTTACACGAAAAGCTGGTCGAGATGCAGTCCAAAAGGCTCGGATCCATCAGCGACAAGGATGAACATGGACAGACGGTGCTTCATGTAAGGTATCTTTGACCCTCTCAATGGCGTCGATGCTGATAATGTCGGATTCTATGATTTAGGAAATGATTATCCTGATCGGCTTGTTCGCCTCGGTATACACGCACATCATAGAGGAGATTGACGCACTACTCTTAGCCGCCCAGCAGTGTGCCGTCGATACAAGTTCGGCTGCGGAGTACGGACACCGGCGGTACCACTACGATATTATGTTGGGCTTTGGGGAGGTCCATACGACGCCAAAAGACCGGTAAGTCCCAAACCACACATCTGCAGTATTGAGGTTCGGGTTCCGGGCTGACAAAAACCTAAGGGACTGGTCCGTATCGACTGCCGCGCAAGATTGCCTCAGGTTATTTAGCGAGGAACTCAAGGATTATTCTTTCTTTGGGCGACTATCTACATTTTGCGCAATTGAGCCTGAGATGGACGTCAATTTGGCGAAGGGCGGCGAGTACGCGGAGCTGGTCGAGGATGTTGTGAAAAAAGGCCTAGATCCGAATGTCAGGTCGTCTATAGTGGCAGCGTTACGCCGAGACTCCTGGCTCTTGAAGTGTAAGCCGATCGACCCCCCTTCCCTCCACTTTGCATCGCTCGCTTCCCTGACGAAACCACGGTGGTGAATTCTCCAGATTTTTTCGAAGGAGCTCTGTCCAATATCATCCTCAATAGAAACCTGGGGCATCTCCAGCGGGCGCTCGAGTTGCGCAGCTGGTCAGTCGAGGCCTTCGGATCCCTGCCCATCAATGCGCTGGATCTAGCCATTGGCTGGGCCGATGGTCTCAAGGTTTTAGCCACTGTTTGGACGGGAAGCATCGCGGCCGCAATCGAGCTGGCGGCCCAAATGCGGGAATACGGATCCCTTGAGATTTTGTGCAATGAATTCAACGTGCCCCTATTTGGCGATGAGAGCGAACTCTGTCAATTCACCCGAACAATGCTAGCCTACTACAGAAGCTATTTCATTCTCGCCGGCGCGCTACGGCAGAGGCGGGAAGCTTTAGCAAACATTGCGCACCGTTATCTGTCCCAGGATGACTTGTCCTCGCTCGGTATCGAGGACGAGCGGACCCTGGACGCCAAGGCTAGACCGGTTTATGACCTTCTCAAAGAGAGGTCTGTACCACTGGAACCACGACTCTTCCCCGGCCCACCCGGTTCAATGTACGGCTCGATTGCGAGGACTTATAGAGATT
The DNA here is from genome assembly GCF_000732125.1 of Scedosporium apiospermum. Taxonomy (NCBI): domain Eukaryota; kingdom Fungi; phylum Ascomycota; class Sordariomycetes; order Microascales; family Microascaceae; genus Scedosporium; species Scedosporium apiospermum. The sequence continues at coordinate 592,132 of NW_015971799.1, forward strand.
ACAGCGACAAGCTGTACTTGACGGTCATGCCCTCTCTTTATCAACTCTACGAGTCCAACTTCCTCGATATAGACAACAGGGATGCTTTGCGCCAGATGCGTACACCCCTTGATGAGTTCCTCTTGAGCCGTTCAGAGAATGATGACGACTGGGTAATCGTCTGTATGTGGCTCCTGAAGAGGGGCGCCTCGCCAACGTTTGGGAAAGACGAGCCATATGACAACTTATTAGTGAGGGTGGCAAAGTCCATTGCTTGCTTATCAGAAGATTTGTTTAGGGACAGATCTGGACGCCCGGCTATGAAGAACTTGGTCCAGTACGCATCGGGGCTATGCTCACCCACACAAGCAGATGAGTGCCTCTGTTTCTGCTCCGCCAACGGGTGCCTCGCCCTCCATCATCTCCTTCGACAAGACATGTTCACTCTGAATGGCTGGTGTCACGGGCATAGAGAGGACCGGACTCTCTTCTGGGCGGAGCAGTGCCACTTTGAGCCAGACGATGCCGAGTACGCTGCATGTCTCGAGGCATTTGTGCGGCTAGAGCTCTTCAACCGCTTGGGTATGGCCCATACCTGCTGTTCATGGGGTCTGAGCACTCGCAACGAAGCGGAGAACGAGAGGATACGCGAAGAGGATGCGGAACTCAACGCGCAGTTGAATCTACTCATGGAGGTTTATCGCCACACACGATCACGATGGCCCGAACCCGAGGCGGACAGCGAATACGTGTCCCGAGTGGAATGTGGCTGTGTGCACGAGGGGGCAGACTCATGGTTATTTTATGTCAGAGGAACTCTGATGGCTCATAATACCTGGTGGTGGTACAAAGTAAGGCAAATCCTACCTGATCTCTGGTCCCACAAAAGACCCTGGCAACCGCCCGGCGATGAAATGGAGATATTCGTACAAGGCACGCTTTTAAAAAGACAAGGCTACGACGGGCTAGACTTCTCCGAGGTGATTCGGCGCCATTTTCGTGATGATCTTCCAGTATCGCCGGCTCAGGCTGAAACTGAGGGCTCCGCATCCACGTCGATCACACATGACAGGGACAGCGCAGTCTCACAGGGCGGTGTGGGGGCGGAATCGGATGGAGCGGGGACTGCTGCCTCGGAATCCAATAAAGAGTTTGTTCCTCGGGAACGGCCAGAGTTGCTCCAGCAAGTATTGGAATTCTTCGATTATGAGTACGGTACTCCTGAGGACTTCTCATACTGGGACACAGATGTGGAGGAAGCTTTTGCGGCATTGGATGAGTCTGGTAGGCTGGATGAGCTCTCTACTACGGACCATACGGGGTTGGAGAACAGGGTTATTATTGAGGAGGTTTCGGATTGAGTCCGCGGATCACTATTAGAACACCACCTTGTTATGCATTATAGTTCATTGAATCTGGCTAGGCACGGATACTCCATATCCCTAGCCCCCCTTAGAGACCTTTGCGTGAGATACGATAGTTAAGAGAAGTTGGTACCAGATCGGGGGCATATATCTATGGGTGGGTATCAACTCTTTAGGAGGTAGAATGGGTGGTAGCTTAGGAGAATTGGCACAGCCCGATGACACCGGTCGTGGTTATTAAGATGAGAGAGTTGATTCAAGAGAGAAGAGCAAACCGTTCCTCTCGAACAAGACCGAGTCATCGGTGGTCCGATCGCGTCTTCATTCTTCATTTTTCTTCTTCTTTAATTCGTTGTCCCACTCAGAGAATGCTTCCAAGCTCGTGGTCTTTGAGGCTGAACCACCAAGCCATGTGCCAGCCTGCATCGGAATGATCTATAAGTAGGTGAGATGTATGCAATTTCATCTAACTATACATGGAGAGGTATATTTGCCTGCCGCAAGTAGGTTAATGATGTTGAGATGGGTAACAGCGATAATAAGTACAGTTTGAGCTCTCAGTCCCCCAAAAGCCACCCCCACATCCCTACAAAAGAAACCCATACGGGCGATCAAAGCACTCATCCCACCTCGTATCCCCAGACTTCCAAAATTTAGCCAGAGTTACCACTGCCATGCGAGGCGAAAAAGACCCGATTTCCTTACTCAACGCCACCAAAGAATGCTCAACAAACGCCCGCGTCTTCAGCGACGCGCCGCTCCCCACCGCAACTACCCCGGCAACGACAAGCGGCCACAGCAAGGTCTGTGTCACCCGCCGGTTATTCATTCCCTCTTCGAGAAGTTGGAGGTGGCGGGCTCGGTAGCTGGCCTTTATTGTTTCCATCCCGATAGTAGCAGGGAGCACGGCAACGCTCTGGAGAGAGCATATGCAGTACAGAGCAGCAGAGGTTTGGAAAATGGTGCCGAGCAGGGTCCATTCCTCAACGTATGAATCCTTAGTCTCGGCCCATTGTGATGGGGAGAACGACTCGATGTCTCGGAGAAGTGCTTCGGCTGTCGATCGGGACGAGTTCCTGGGCAAGACCCCTTTGGCGGCCTGGGATCGTAGGTTGTTTATCCGTATTATGCTGAAGAATATATGTTTTGGGCAGACAATTGGTGTGAGGCCGCCTGTTTCAAAGATCTGTGCAACTTCGTCAATCATTTGGAAGTGAGGTTCGGGTGCGATCTGGCCTTCGGCTGGGCTCGTCGTGTTTCCAAAGACACCGATCCTATACAGCCGACGTTTGGTTAGTCTGGGGGAAAGAACATGGAGGTACGAGCATAGTTACATCATCAGGAGGGTCAAAACTGGCTTAAGGCATGGAGTCTCGGCGCAGATCTCTAGCATGCCGCCTCGTAGTTTCGTGAGTTCCATTGCGCCTTCGAAATGGTACTTCCAGTTGGGGTCGATGGACTGTTGCAGCTGTCGGAGTGTCAGCATACATGTACGACTGCTTAGCTACCCTAATTTGGGCGGAGAGCGGGGGAATTAATTATTGACTCTAACCTCCTGAACCAGGAACACCACGAGCCCGCTGATTGTAGCATTGCTGGCCCGAGTATCTTCTCCGGAAATATCCTGATTGAGGATACGGATAGCAGCTCCTCGGTGGTGATAGAGTCGCGACCAAAGGTGTTGTACCGTATCAGGATTCACACCTCGTGCGAGACTGTGTATGCGGAACCCGAGGGAAATGCAGACGATTCCATGCAGTGTGAGAGGAGGTAAGTTCTTCATCTCAATTTCAGTGACAAGAAAAGGAAGATCCTGGACAAGGAGAGCATCGAGGGTTCTGGGGATTACGTATGATGAATCTACCGAGATGCCATATTAGGACTAGAATGTATTGGACATAAAGCACCAGACCATTATACAAAGTATCAGGAGGACGGGTGTTCCAGTACACGTCAACTTACAGAAGCTCGCCGCCTCAACGACGTCACAGAGGTCCGTTCGTAAGATCTTAGTAGGCACTGGATAAGCTCTCGCAACTGCCGCCGTACTGGGGAGATTAGGTGCTGTCATTCGTATAAGAGTGAGTGACTTCACTTGGGTAACACCCTTGATGATAACCTCCTGCCCTGACGACGACGGGTTGCCTGCAGCATTCTTCTTGCGTCTATTGCGAGCCAGCACTTTACCCGGAGCCAGCCAAGTCAGGGGCTTCTTGTCGTCGTATCCCGGGCAGGTGATTCCGGCAGTCTTGCACTTGTTGCATACGGGGCGCTGGGAATCACAGACGAGACGCCGCCGCTGGCACTCCCAGCATTGCCATCTCTTGCTGGGGCCATTGGATGGACTTGGCGCCAACGACATTGGGATTTAAAAAAGAGACATGCGTCGTGACTGGAGAGAGGGGGAAGATTCGTTAGATCTGCTAACTCGGTAAACAGCAAGGAAGAAGGGAATAGACCAAAATAGGTAAAAGGAAGTATTCTGGGGGGAGGACCTGCCCACATCTTTGTAAAACTGGATGGACAGGATTCGTGATGTTCTGCCTACGCAGTGTCGCAGTGTGTGCTTCGGCAAACAAGTGGAGAACGTCATTTCATTTGTTGATCGGAAAATAAAAGTCTTGGCCATAGTTATTTCCTAATCGAGCTTAGCGCTTACCAGCTGGATGACGACCACGGCCACAGGCACAAAATCAAAATCCGTATTCTAAGACGATTGCTGTGCCATAAACCATCTTGAGAAGCGACCGGTGACTTTGAACAGTCTTTACTTTCTTCCTTTCCTGTTGTTTCGTCTGCCTCTGTGTATTTGTCGACCGGTTTGAAGAGGCTAATCCATGTGTAGCTCTGACTGAACCAGAGCACCGAGAACCTGTAGCTACACTGGCGAAAAGGAGGCCAGCGAATCCCTCGGGAGAGCTCCCAAGTTTCAACAGATCTCAAGGCTTGTGTGTTTGACCGAGGATTTACCACGAATGGCGGGCCATTCTTCCTCAGCTTGAATCGGTCCAAATATGGCTGGGTAACGAGCATGATTATCTTTTGCATGAGATAGTCCCGATAGAAAGGAAAATGACCAAAGTACTCGGTTCCAAAATAACCAACCGCCGTTGGTGGTGTTGGTCTTCTTGGTTCCTTTCAACATACCCTCTTTAGCTTGTATAAAGAGACGGCTAAATCAGTTGCATCCTAGCAGGAAGAGCAAGTGGAATACTAGGCGAAGAAGTTGACGTATATTATACAAACTCAACCAAGTCCGTTCTCGTTGACGTGATTCCGGGGGGTTAACTTAAGGTCGGGGATGCGAATGTTGACATCTTCAATATTATTTTTCCATCGAAAGTCGTCAGAAAATGTTGCCCAGGGGAACGGGCCTGGAACACAAGGGCTGTTAGATCCAGTCGCCCTGGGACCTACCTACCCTGCTCCCCTCGCGGTCTCGGCAACATCCTCGTCGTGATAAGTTGCCCATAAGAATCACGAGAATCCGCAGGGCCTCAATGGCGGGTTGGTCAAGCAGAGGTGGAGAGCCTATCTTCATATAATAATACTACTACCTGGGCAATTAGGAATATGATTGATTTCTTACAGCTAAAAGTCGACGTTGCTCCGCTTCGGCGAGAGAGAGATCGAATCGCAGCTCGTTTGGTAAAGCTGACGCACATTGGCATAACGTCCAGTTCGGAAGGTGGAGTACGAGTTAAAATTCTTAGTTATCAACCCCAATTAGTCCATAGAGGCAGGTAGGGAGATGTATACACAATTACCGACGATCTAATCTTCTTTATCCTATAGTTGTGGGCCTCTTTTTCCCAGCCAGGGATCAGCAATTCATTGATTCTTCTTTCCGGAAACGGCTCCATATCTCTGCGCCGTCCTGAACGCATTGGTGATTGAAAAGGCGCTCTGGACAACAATGCCAAAGGGAATCACGATCCAAAACGCATTCATCAGGAAAAAGTATGCCCAGAAATAATACCGCTCAGGCCGGCAGAAGATGGCGCCCTTGTGGACAACCTCGAACCAGACAGTCGAGTAATAAAGGATATCCCCGTACATCTGGCCAAGGCTGATGATGAGCTGCAGAACGTGCCTCGCAGGGTGATCCATGGCAATGAATGCGACGGTAAGATACGAGAGGGGACCCCAGCAGAGAGCGGTTACCGATTCCATGCAGACGAGGAAGGGGTCGCGGGTGAGGTATCGAACGTCGGATAGGGCGTATTCTTTCCAGAGCTGGCCGAAGAGGTCGGTTCGAGAAGGCATAGTAGCGTTGTTGTAGGCGAAGTACCCTAGGAAGAGCATTAAACGTAAGTTTATTTGCTGCTCGTTTTAGATACTACGATGCACGGGGGAGAGCATAGTAACCTTCGAAGAAAAGATGAATAAAGCCACAAAGGCCAAACCACATAGCTACCAACGCATCTGGTCTCGTAATTCTGGGCCTAGCCTTGGTAACTATGAGATAGGTCGTTGAAAGGATGGCACCGGCGCCCAGGGCGAAGAGTGTGAGAAGCGCCGGCACCGAGAGCGAGTTGGCGAGGTAGTTTGGCAGTTCCGCGTTGGGCGGGTGATAGGGGTGCTCAACGCTCTCGACTACTGGAGATTCCATTTCTGCTGATGATTGGAGCTCAAGTCGGGATTTCGCTCTTTGTGTTGTGTCCGATAAAACGAAGCGGTATGTTCTTGGGGAACTTGGAAGCGAAGAAGAGAGCTGGAGGGGAAAGGTTCGAGGTTGGCACCGGGCCGACTAAATAATGCTTATCAATTGATGGAAAAGGACATAATAGGGGTTCTTCATTTGCAATCCTTCTGCATGCGGGCAAGGAGAGAAGAGGTTGATGCTGGATCGTGGACATTCCCGATCTCCATGAGTCCATTGTCCGTCCCTTCCGGCTCCCATCATAACCAATTGAGTTGAGTCCAATTAGGCTTATGATTGGAGAGCCTATCTGTTGATTTGCCCCGCACCGGGTAGCTGAGCCAACCAATAATCCTCGCCTGGCTCGGGACTGTCAGCTCCGGATCGTATCATGCTGAGTTTGCTGCTCTCCCTGGTTGCGGACGAGAGCTTTGACCATTTCAGGGACCCGGGAGCGCGAAGTTCGGGGCCCGCGCTTCCCGAAAGTTGACACCAAAAATGAGCAGGATCGACGTTTTTTTTTTTTTTTTTTTTTTTTTTTTTTTTTGTGGCAATTTCATGATTCGTGGGTATTCCGCTGGAGGATAATAGCCAGCAAGTCAATGTCACACAAAGACGAATCGAGGGGGTCAGCTACGACAATCGAATACATAGGTTGGATATTGTCTACTTCGTAACGACATGGGGACCTAAGTGGTAGGTACGTAACATAAACTGAGGTTAAGCAAGGAGAGAGAAGTTGTGAATTCCGAAGACGGCTGCAATATTTTATTCTAAATAGAAGCAATAAGTTGCTAGCTTATTGTTTAATAGTCATGAGGAACCCCACCCCCAGACTCTGGAACTCATTCCGATGCTTGGAGGACGCTATCTTTATTTTACTCTCTCGCCGATGCAAGGAACGCTTCTGTTGAATCGCTTTCCTCCCATGGGATCAGTCCTGTTGGCTCCCACGACCTAATGGCCGCCCTGAGAGCCCTTCGACGTCATGCCCTGGCCGGGCTGTCCCTTACCCCGGTGACTTTCTGCGCTGGCACCGCCTTGAGCGGTCTCCGAGGTTTTGCGAGTAGGTTTCTCCATTTCCGGGTGTGAAGGTCGACGTCCGGACTCATCGTATGGATTCGGCAGGTAGGTGTTCTCTCGAGGTGCAGTGCCAGGGGGGTATGTCTCTGCGGAGAATTCGGGGACGGCATCCTTGCCGAGATGAACGCCGGGAGCATGCTAACGCAGGTATCAGCCCGGTGGCTCCGCGTCTTCTTCTAGGTTCTTTCTTTTTTTTTTTCCCTTCTCGGGCGGGGGGTTAACCGGAAAGATTCTCACTTACACCTCCCTTCATCATGGGCTTGGATGGAGGAACTCGAGCGTGGAACTCTCCCTCATTGGTAAGTGACTCGGGGTTTCTGCTGGCGCACATCTTGATTTTCTTGGTCGGGTGGACAATAAAATGGATGATTCGTCGATTCCTTGGAACAGGACTGCAATGAAAGACTGCAATAAATCGGGCCAAAGGGGGACAGTGAACTTTACTTGCTCTTATAGACCCCGAGAAACTTTAAGAAGACCCGATTATATGATGTCAGGGTTACTTCATCGCATTGTGTCAGTCCACTGCCCAGACTGTCCCTTGATGCAAGTCAGGTAAAACATGGGATCAGGCAGTGGAAAAGTCATAGTTCATGACAAGCTTGGGATAATGTCATGCTTGAAGATAGGGTATCGGCCAAATGCTGGCTATGATCTGGCAGCGTATCGGAAGTGGCCGCCAGATCGTCGAAGATACAGTTTACCTTGATAATATCTGCGCCGACTACACATCCCAAAACCCCGGAGATGTACCATAGAAATCAATCCTTAGACCCTATAGTAGTTCTGACCCTATAGTAGTTCTGAATCTTCTTACAACTTCTCATTTAGCAAAGCATCCGCCGATATAATCCCTCAACCGTCCTAACCTGTGGCCACGACCAAACACAAGAAGACTTCGCCCGGCGTCGAATCAGTTGGCTAAGTGCAGCAGCAAAGCCATCGGAGATTTCGGCAGACGGCTCCAGGAAATTCCACAGGGGCTATGAAACTTCTATTATCAGCGCCAACACTGCCCAAAACCAGAGGATGGCTTCCTTTCGCAAGCTTAGGGAACTTCGTCAGAGAGCATTTGCCTCGGACTATGCTAGACAGTTCAGACAGATAGCTTTGCCGCTCGGTTGGGATGATAAGGCCCTTATGGCACATTTTTATGAGGGACTAAAGGACGATGTCAAAGATATACACTGCATGAGAGACTAACCGAACACGTTTCAGGAGTACATTGCAATGGCGATAAAAGTCGATGATAGGCCGTACGCTCGGCGATTAGAGAAGCAAGCCGCAAGAAGGAATCTCCGAGGTTGCTAATCTCCTTAAAAGATTCTCTTGTACCAATATTATGGTAGCATAGAATATCCTGGAGTATGATCAAAGTACAGCATCTTTAATTGGAACCGTGGCTCATCCCCTCCACCGGTGGGTTCTCCCCCACTCTCTCCCACCAGTGGCTCCCACCCTTCCCACCAGGTAGTCGCACGGCGACATCGAGTTTTGTAGGCTCACAAGCACGAACCTTATAAATTGAATGCAATTGCTAAAGCCTGGTAGCTCTTGTCCCCCGCCCTTTGAGTATGTCATGTGCTATTACTATACTTCGTCGAGACCCTCCCTGCTGAGCCGGCTCAGATGGAGGATTCGCCGTATCTGGTCCCTGTTCTTAAGTGGATTGGACAGCCGGATCTGCAGCCTCCGTCGAGGCTCGCTGGTCCTGGCTTAATCCGGTACCCTGTTTGGATTGCAGATTCGACACAGCATATGCATCTTGCGGCATGGGAGCCAATTGTGAGCTGTTCTGGTCAAGTATCGTGCTGCCAATCTGACCTTTCTTGGTCCGGTTGTCAACTGGGAGAAGTTCCCCAAGTAACCCCGCATCTGGGTCAGGGGTGAGGGTAGGCACCAGTAAGAGTGCTGCTAATCTTATTCACCTACTTCAAGAAAAACCCAGCGGCTATTGCTCCCGTATGGGAAACCCCTGACGCTGACACCCCACTCATGCGCAGTGTTAAAACACAAATCCAACTCGACCCAACCACTAACGACGGTAGCCTGTCTAAGAGTGCGTGGCAAATAGTTTCATCGGTCCGGCGGTCACAAGGGGGGGGAGTTGGGACCTTATTGGAACGGCGGTCCCTGGTGTAGGCGTATCCGGTCCCGCATTGGACGTAGCTGGAGACAGAAAGGGGGCAATGGAGAATACGAAGACGAGGTAGTAACGTGAGGGATGTATTAGGGTTACTCAAGCCCGTAGACTCAATGGCCAGCCTCAACTTGGGCTCGTGATGAAATTTCTATTGGAGAAGCACCCGGATAAACGCCATCATAGTAACACCAAATATGAGACCCCAGTGCCCAAAAATGCCGAGGATAGTCCAGACACAGGGTTGGAAAGATGGATAGTAATAGCATGGAGATATCCTGGGGAAGATGAAAGGGCATATACGGCCCATCACTTCCTTTATTATTAATGCATGGGTATAAGACGGCCAACTCCAAATCCAAAGTCAATTACTCCCTCCGAGCGTGGCAAATCAACGCATCCTGCTCTCTGCATCAAGATTTTCCAACCTGACTAGCCTAGTATCATCATTCACGCTATCTTCGCGGTAAAAAGTGATGGGAGTGAAACTTGGCGCGGGATATGAGATTGGCACCTCGTCCGCAGACTTCCCTGCCCCCGGATGATCTCGATAGTGTAGGCCGGTTTTGTTGGCCATAAACACGTACGAGCTCCTCTGGCGATTTGTCCTGCCCAGGATGGGAAACACCCTAACAAGGAGTAACCGTATAGTTGGGAGGCAGGCGCACACAATACCGAGGCAGACCTCCACTGTCGACCACAGGGAGAGGTCGTAAAAGTTCATGGTGACGTTTGTTGTTGACGTAAAGTAAGCAAGCGAGGGAAGTCGCACGATGCTCACAACCGTCACACTAGAGTTCGTGTTAGCTAATAGTTTGCTGAGCGAGAAGTTCACTTACAAGGTTCCCAGGAAGAACATGATAGCAATCCCGACCTTCTTCTTCCAGTGTAGTTTCATCTTCCGCAGCTGCGAGAGAGGAATAGCCAGGATCCATAGATCAAAGATAATATTCATTATCGCGTGGGACCAGCCAATACCGTCAGGGGAGGCGCAGTGCCCCTTATGCAGGCCGTCCCAGTGAGTCCAGAAATAGCTTATCGGTTGGCACTGGACGATGGATCCAACGACAAAGGCGAATCCCCAGGCGCTAGTGACGGCGAACGTCCCCCAGAGTAAGCGCCGGACTCTGGCCGACGGGAAGATGTGGATATAGAAGGAGATGATGGAGAGCTTGGTCAGTGCTGTGTCTAGAAAGTACAGGATGGTAGCAACCCAGAAGTACTTGATAGTATCGGTGATTTTATCCGGGGGTAGCGTCCAGATATCTTTGCCAAGACCGCTGGATGCCGTTCCAAAGACGTTAACGAAGATAGCAGGCGTCGTAGCAACGATGGAAGCGAGGACGAGCCAGTCGTTCATGCCAAATTCTATCTTAGCGAAGACTTTGTATCCAAATCGAAGGCCAACAAACACCGCGGCGAAGATGAACATGCTAACTGAGGTGGAAACATGCTTCCCGCTTCGATTTCGGACAGGGAGGCCGCAGCGGGTAGCGGAGATGTTCTTGGTTGCTATTATTCTCTCAGGTCCGTCATTCCACAGCGCTTGATAGACTTAGAAGGAGGCAAGATTACATAAAGCTTCAATTATCGGACAGGATTCAGTCACGCAGGCCGTGATGTTGTTCTGAAGCTGTTCATTGGTACAGATGCAAGTCTGGTTCGTGGGAGCACAGGATCCTCCCCCGAAGGCGGTGACGATGCATTCCAACTAAGAAACATCGTAGTCAGTAGGGGGTTGTCTCTCAGACGCACAATTTCTTTCTTGCTGGCTTACCGCACAGTTTGGGTAGGCCTCCAAGCCTGTAGAGGATGTGTCCTGCCCGTAGGCTAGGCTGAGAATGGCTTGAAGAAACAAGAAGGTCGCGCGAAAGGAAGCCATGATGGTGGCCAGGAGTTCCTTGTTCACACGACTAACTCAGTCGGGGACTGCTCATATGCAAGCACAGAGGCAGTATCACCTAGACGAGGCGAAGGGGGCATGCTCCTTAATAGTTCATGGCTTCGAGCGCAGGGCCTCCTCCACTTGTTGAAAGCTCTGTGCGCCAAGCAATATGATATGACACGCAAGGAGTTAGTGTCGGGCGTAAGGCCAACCCAAAGTGGATAATAGGCCCGAGTGGGGCTACATCGCTGCAAGCTAGTACCCTCAGGCGCCGAGCTTATTTGTTCTTGGCTGCCAGTGCCAAGCCGGACAGCCAGGGATTCTCCACGTTTTCGAACATGGCCGTTCTAGCCTCCCTAGCCACCACACCACTTCTTGCATCTAGGCACATGCCAAGGTCTGCATGGTTAAAGGAACAGGAGACCCGATCAGCAGGGATCCACTAGGCTAAAGGTCACCAAGAGGTGGCGGCCATTGGCCAGAAAGATAAATCCTGAGGGAGAAAGAAGAATCAGGAGAGGCAAGCGCCTCAATTCCATGGCTTCCTAGCCACTTCCAGGTTGTAGTTACATAATGGCTCGAAACAACAAAATTACAGGCCATTTTCGGACGAGGTCTGGGTCTGCCGATCGCCGTTTCTCTTGCTATGAGAGGCGTGATTTTGTATGGCCCACGCACGCATTTCCGACACCCTGCGCTGCAGTACTGGTGTCCTTCATGCACAGTTACTTCGAAGACACTGACCGCAGGCGCCCAGGGGTCGGTCTGGAGGTGATCCGGGGTCCCAGCATCGTGGTCTCGTGGGTCGACTCGTTGGCATGGTAGACAGGTGTATCGTTTTCCAACTGTCAGCTCACCGAGGCCCAGCATTTGATAAGCTTTATTTGCCTTGGACTGATCGCGTCATTCTCTAGCTCATCGGTTAAGCGTCCGATAGGTTCTGCAATAATGTCTGCACCGTTGGCTTATCCTGGAACCACTCAAGCCAACGAGACTCTTCTGACACCAAGCTTGTCGACGGCGGCAATTGACGGTTCAGGATAACCAGGAGCTCCTGATTCGGGTGGCACCATATTCCCTTTCCGTTCTTTACCCTAATCCGGCTCTTCGATGTCCGCTTATGCTGCCTTGCCTAGCCGAGTGGATAATGAGGGCCGAGCGGAGACTAACCTTACTGAGCACAGACGAACTATCGGGGATGTCTGGAATGAGCATGGAGAACGCCACAACCAAACGACCCTAAGGCACAGAGTGTATCACAATTACAGAAAAGAGGTTGTCAAAAGGGGTCAAGCCTCTGCTGATCCTGTGAGGTGTAGGTGGTTGGCATGGACCTCGTATGGGCGGAACTTCGCTTTGCACACCACAATCTGCCTCAGTGATTTAGATGCTGTGACTGGTCCAAATGCAGTTTCATTGTGTCCTCCTCTATGTATATGTCATGTCGTGTCATTCAGACCTCCTATCCTCCTCATGCCAAATGCAGCCTAGTGTCTCCTTGACAATGCCGCTTAGACCGCCCTCCCCCAGGTAAATCCAGGTTCGTGGGGAAATATCACGCTACCCCGCCTCTCGATTGGCATCAACCACGACGACGAAGACAGGGATTGTAGTACACCTCAGTGGTGAAACTTCGGGGACGACAGGGGAACACGTCCGTGCTGGACACCATTTTGATCGGTGTATCTCCCAACAGGGCCAACCCATACCTCCAAGCGGATAGTGAGGCTGTCTGGATGTGGATAATGCATTGGCGCTAGCTGGACCCTGCATCAGTGGATTGCTTAAGCATGTGAAGATTGACTTACTTGTAGACTATTATTATTTCTCCCCTTGGAGACTACCATGATATCTGGCAAATAAGCCAGCTACCAACCACTTTGTGACAACCTCTGCGCATGCCCACCAATATTCGTTTGACATCAGTGATGGCATCAAAGACCGATTACCAACTTGCCTCGTTAGCTGCCGGGTTCACCCTCGGTTTCGGATTCCTGACGGTATGGGAGGCCATCAAGCAGACGCGCAGGAATCGAAACCCCACCCGTAGCGCCTATATCTACATGGTATGGGGAGAGATTGTCGCTAATCTCGCCATCGGCATCATCGGTTGGCTGTTTCTGGACGGAGTCTTGGGGCCGACGTACGTTCCACGGTGCCGTCTCTGCGAACCCGACGCTAACAACTCGATAGGGTCCCAGTGTTGTTCTTTATCCTCTTTTTCTGGGTCTTCGAAATCCAGTTGTTGATGCAAATTATCATAAACCGGATTTCGATTATTGCAGAGAGCCAGAAAACCGTCCAGATTGTGAAATGGGGGACCGCTTTGGTCATCACACTTATAAACATTGCTGTTTTCTGCATCTTCATTCCGTCTCATATGGTCCCACCTGTGAGCCCAACGTCAGTATAAATTTAGCCCCCTTTCCTAATACTCTCTCCCACTCCATCCTGACTAATTCGTTGTAGCTTCGTGGAGATCAATAAATATTGGGATCGTATATCCAAGGTGCTCATCTTGCTAGTCGATGCGGGTCTCAACTGGTATTTCTTGAGAATCGTCAAGGTTCGACTCGTGAGCCAGCATGGCTTGGCAAAATACAAGCCCCTGGTCGGCTTCAACGCAAAGCTAATGGTGCTCTCTATTTGCATGGATGTAAGGGCCTTGCTCCGAAAACCTCAGCGAGGACTAGCGCTAACGTGCTCAAAGGTAATGCTCATCGGCCTCATGTCCCTTAAGAATCAAGTCGTCTTCGTACAATTCCACCCTGTCGCCTACATGGTGAAACTCAACATCGAAATGAGCATGGCCTCACTTATCACACGGTTGGCGGCGGTTCGGCATAATGCAGACTTCAGCTCCCTTGCATACTCCGGGCCCCACCGCTCGCACACTGCCCAGATTACCGGAAACCGCAATGACGATATGGACCCCGAGTATTTTCAGGGCGCCAGCATTGAGCTACGGCGGACGGATGAAGAACTGGGGAAGATGCAGGGCGGAATCTGTCGAAGATTTGACGTGGAAGTTCGAATCGACTCGCCAAAGTCGGTGCCATCAAACGAGGCACGATCGTATGATGAGCCTAGCTCGAGGAGCTTTGGTAAAGTCGACGACGAGGTTACCTTGACGCACTAGCTTTATTGTGGCGGTTTGTGACGCCACGGGTGTGACGGAGCATGGCTGGCCCGAGATCTCTGTGGACAGATTAAGGAGTACATATCTCCGTCCGCTATGAGGTAATGAGAAGCAGGAAGGCTTCTCGAGGACAGAGAACATTATAGGTTATTCAACTACTGTCCCTACCATAATATCTAGCTACCATTCCATCTCTCTACTTAATGATAGTCATGATGCTAGTCCTTAAGCACTTAAACACAACCTCCCATTCACACAGCTCAAAAGTGGATTGCCGCTAGATCTCCAATAGAAGCCACAATCCCGGTCTGAGTTTATCTAAATGATTTGGAGTCAACTGCAGGTGGTTTTTACAAACCCCGTCATGCTTATGATTCATAAAAAATAAGGAAAAAAAAAGGAAAAAAAAAAGGGGAAAAAAAAAAAAAAGGGAGAGAGAGAGAGACTGTGATTAACGTACGGAGAAGTGATCGAAATTCATAACGGGTTTCGTGAAATGACTTGTTCCCGTCCGTTAGCTACTGAAAGGGTTGAGACTTGCAGCCATCGGAAGAGTGATTGAGGTTGCATGCCCCTGCTCGTGATCACGGAAAGCTGGACGCCGTGTGCGTCCTCAACCCGGTTTTCTCTTGTATTACCAGACTATTCCCGCGCCTGCAAATTATAGCCCGTCGATTGGGCCTTCCAGTTGCGGCCCGATATCTAACATAGGAAAAGCCTCTAAGCCTTTGAGAAATGGGCCATTGTCCTCATTCCAGATGTAGACCACGTCCAATCCATTAGGATTTGCCCAACCTTCTACTACAATAGCATTAGGAATCTTCCCGTAGTGGAATTGCGAAGATTTAAACTGTAACGGACGACCTATGGCTGTTGCATACTCTCGACTCAGCCATTGGAACATGTCCGTTTCAAGCGATAGATCAGGAGGTCCTGCTCCAACGGTTTCGTCCTCGGGATCATATAGGGCTGATGTTGATAATGATAGTGCGAGAAATTCCAGGTCTGGAGAATTGAGGATGGTTTTGAGGATTTGACACCTCCAGGCTCTAATATCCCCCCAAATAACCAGTAGTGATAGTTTTCGCAAGCCGGCAAATGTAAATTGCTCTTCTGGATGACGAAATTTGTTCAGAGATTGCTCTGTCGCGTCCGTGTCAACGTTCAAGATTTGTCCACCGTCTTCGTGGAATTCAATCGAGATGTTACGCAGCGACGGGATAGAAGACAGCGCAGCTAAACTGTCGCAGCATATCTCTATGTCCTGGGAACTAGCAAGTGAAAAGTTGTAGGTGAGTATGTGCCTATTGTCCGACCACTCTTCTATCAGTACACTTACGCAAAGGTTTGTAGCCCATGGGTATGTTGACAGATTTCGACAATTGCATCGTTCAGCAGAGACCATACAATCTCTAGGCCAGTAAAATGCCAATGGTCATAGTGCCTCCAACGCGCTTCCCTACGTGGATTCTCACTTTTCCAAGCAGAGCGTAGCGCTTCCACTCCGGACCGTGCGATGATAAAAACCTTGGTATAGGCCAGCTTGTTATCCTTAAGTAAGTAGCGACGCCGGTCGGGATCAGTGAGAAACTTGATATTCCTCGCATCCCAGCTTAGGCAGCGATAAAGCTGAGGTGTAAAGGCGGCTTTGAAAGCATGATTAACTAGGCAGAGCTGGCTCGAAGATGCAGGCGCGTATATCTGGTAAATAGATCAGCAGGTCTAGCCTGATTGTATTCTCAGAGGTAACGCACGTGGGATGCAATCTCCCGCAGTAGTTCGGGTATTCCGATCACAGCTCTCGCAGCCATCTTAACAAGTTGCTGAGGCTGTTACACCACATTCAAGGTGATACTTGAGCTGGGTGTTAAGTTGAAGAGTTGTGCGAAGCTTTGTACCAAGGTAATCAGGACAGAACTCCAATTTTACTACGACTGTCCTGTGCAGTCGCATTGCCAGTGCCAGTGGACTTGTTTACCCGACGATAGCGCCTAATTTTACTCGTTTCTGCCGTGCCTCACCGCTTTCTCGCTTATGTGGATATGTACCAAGTAACTCAAAAATAATGTCAGCCGTTGGCTGGCTCGGCCGTGATCCTTGTTCAACCGCCAAGAAACGGAGTACCATCGCTCCGACCCTGACAGCTGCGCCTGTGGCACAGCAGGATGCGAACTGGATTAAATCAAGCAACCCCTGGCTTGTCGCGGGGGCTGAGTTCCAAGATAATCTTCACTGGTTCGCGATCACGCGATTTAAGATCATCGCCCATCTCCTTTTACATTTTATTCAACTGTCTCGCAGAATCCCTCATTCTCCCCGACGGAAAATTCGACCCATCCATACCTACACGCTGAACGTGTCCAGCTCACGACCTACGCTCGTTCTACGACCACCAACCGCGTTTTATGGAGCGGCACCTGATGGACGGAAACCTGGCGTCGGAAAAGGCTTTGTTTCGACGGCGGATCAGGAGCCGAGCTGGGCCAGATGCGGTTATTTGGGCAGAGGCCATTTTACTCCTCTTAACGATAATATGGCTCGTCGCAGTGGTGGTGTCGGCCATGCGGACGCCTCCCCAGAACGCACAGCTTAGGCCAGCAAAGGCACTGATGAAGGCCGTCGGCCTGTTTTGGATATTGTGTGTTTCTCTGACACGACCTAGCTCTCTGCGCGTTGCTCCCTCCTAACTCTTATTTCTTTAGTGCGTTGACTCTTGTTCTTGCTTCCCTGGCGACTAAATTAGGCGCATATTACGCTTCCAGGGCGGAAGGCATCCATCAAGCCGATTACGCAGTGGAGCTAATCTCCACGTTCGTCTTCGAATTTGCGGTGGCGACTTTCGTCTCCGTCCTAGTAGAGCTTGCGATGTGCATCAAGCGTTCCACGAGGTACCAGACCCAGTCGCAGGACCAGCTACTCCGCTACATGGCCTGGGGCACCAGCATAGTGCTTGCCGGTCTTGCCTTGGCGCACTTCATTCCCGGAATAGATTGTGTTGCATCTGCCGATTGGAGGAGCAACGACAACGTGAAAATGGAAGACGCTGAGGACTTGAGGGAAATCCTGGGACTGGTTTTTGCCGTCCTAGCTTGGATCTCCATCGTCGTCGCTTATCCGGTTGTGTTTTTGGTTAACAAGAGCACCGATGAGCCTTACCGTGATGTAAGTTAAGAGTTCCAATATCTTTGGTTGCAAAAGAAAGGACTTCGCCGGGATTGACGTTAACATGGACGATTAGGCTTCCCAAACTGTGGTATCAATGAATTTCTATATCGCGGTTGGGGCCACAACCGGACTGGGCATTGCGCTCGCCCGGCTCTTGAAAGACGATCCCCTCCCCGTCTTTGTTGACCACCTTATTGAACTTACACTACGGATATGGCCATTTGTCATTGCTGTCCTTGGTGGATGTACTATTGGCTGTGATTCTGACTCTCTCTCTCCTACCCGCTGGTTGTCGCGAGGGAAAGGCTGGGAACGAGCTTAGTTAGATGTGTGTCGTTTTATATATTCCTTTCGATATTTTTAAGCAGTCTTCGTTCCAGCCACCGCCACCACCGCCATGGAATCCGTGAATAAGTACTACGAGCAAACGGTAGAATAGACCAGCCAGGAGTCAATGCAGCTAGATTTCGAGAGGAAGCCTGTGACGTGGCACTCGAAGTCTGGCAGGGCTGCTAGAATAATTGGCCAGCAACAATCTGGAGTTCTCGCCTCGCTGCCACGTAATGGGGGTTTTCCATTTCAGCTCACACCTGCAGTGACAATGCATGTGCTGTTTTATCTCGGCCTTTGCTCAGGCCCGGCTGCCGGAGACGATATAGTCTGACCTCCCAAATCATTCTATAATTTGGGAGTATTATGTCGCAGCATAGGCGTTGAAGTGCCACTTCGAAAAGCTAGCCGAGGCTAAAGGCGGCAGAAGATAGCCTTTCGTATCATTTAATGAATCTTGTGAGCCTAAAGTTTAGAGATGAACATGATTGAAATTCGAATCATCCTCCCTGCCACATCCTGTACAGCCTCATTCTCAATCTTTAGAGACCTGCCCCCTTGCATTCCACATCAAAGCGGCCATGCGAGTTGCTTCAGAAACGTTCTCTATGCCCAAATGCCCAAACTGGGTTCGCCATTTATCCGGGTCCATTTCGTTTTGGATAGCCACGGAAAGATCCTGCCAGCTCTTCAAACAACCGACCATTTGCTCCGTCATCTTACACGCACTGTCGTAGGACTCAGCAATGTGGTCGCGGATGAGGTGGAACCTCATGGCTTCGCAGATCATTATAACGACAAGGATCAACGCCTGGGCTATATCTTTATTGTCAGTGTTGATCTCTGGGGACGAAGATAGAGTGAGCGCGGCCTTTCGCAATGCCTGTTTCCCAAGGCGAACATCGGATATCTGCCATCGACGTGCGACAGTCATCAAGCTTGTGAAACTGCCATCAAAGTTCAAGGTGTCGGCTTGGTCAGGGAAAAGGTGACGGTCTCCGTTTCGGAATATGTACCATCTGTGCTCGCTGGTCTTGTCCTCAACCAGATAGAGGTTGTCCCGGCGAATCCTGAACCTTGTCCATGGTTTATCATCTTTCGATTTTACATGAACCACAACGTCAAAATATTCGGCCGGCGGGTTTTCCTGCGGCGGGAGGATCCCTTTGAACTCCCGGGCATGGTTGCGCAAATCTCTGATCCGATGTGATCGGTAGTATACTGAGCGGGTGCGGTAGATCCGCCCTCCTTTTAACTGCTTTCCGAAAGTCCTACGGCCGTTGAGGTGTGCAGAATTTACAAAGGAGGCCTGATTGGCTCTGGATCACCCAGACTTGAATTATCAGTTGATCCGTCCGGTGGGATGTGTGGGAGTTGGTCCGCCTCATTTTTACTACAAAATCATAGGATGAAGAATACGCTGGAGCACATCTGTGCCCGTTATAATAACAGACCCTACTCAAGTGGTGTATCAGCATGCAGTCCTATCCCAAATCTGAGTATGGCAGCACTGTTGGGCGAGGTGTCGGATATCGACCATACAGCGGTAACAGTGAAGAATTGATTTTCCGATGATAGTCCTCGAGATGCCCACACTAACAGTCTTGCATGATCACGGGGTGATGCACTGTGAGTTGGAAGTTGTGCTACCAAATGATGAGCAGGTCGGACTGGCGCTCTATCAGATACTGTTTGCGAAGTGTACAGGGGGAGTTGGTCCAATACTGGCGGATACCAAGCGTACGTGGCCACATTCCCAAGACACGAAGATCCTCATCAAATCATTGGCGCTCTTCAACCACTCCGGCTTGCATGATATCCCCTAACGCATTTGAACCTATAACTTCTTGAAGAGAAAATGAACAGTCTCCTAGCAAATGGCCCGGCAGAACTTCCCAACCTTGCGATCCATTCTCTTAGACGCGCGGCGGTGCATAATCCCAAGAAATACTCTCCTGAGTCCTGACTCGGATAAACGGCTTTCCGACAACGAACGCGACGAAATTGCAAAGAAACTCAATCACAGGCGCTAGAATTTGTATGGAGCCCTTTACGTATGTCCACAACAGGGTTTCTGCTTCTTCGATACGATCTAGGTCAGGTGTCAAGTTAATATAAATGTTGTCTAAGATTTCGCGCGCCAAGATTTTACTTTTACTGCAGGGAGTCGTATCTTTCGAATCACAATCCTTGCAGCTATTGCGCTGTGCCAGGGAACCGCTGTGAGGACCCACCCTTCTCGAGCACGTTGGCAAGGCGGCTAGGATGATAGGTCCTCTTGTCCGTCCCTGCTTGCTGACGTCAAGGGACGAGCAAGGCGCCAAGATGCCGATCATGGCTGCACCGGACCGGACGGCACGCGACGTTGAGACCCGTAGGGCCACAGCCTCCTGGCTATCTGCCTTGGCATCTTGACGCCGAACACGAGGATCGACCAGGATGGTATTTAAACAATTTTTCGTCCACGCCCCTGATTGCCTTGTTTGAAGACCGATGTCCTGGAACCATTAGTTTAACCTTTGTGAGCCTCATCCTTTTTTTAATGCGGTTCGTTTGCTGCCATACTCTCATTCTGCGGCCCTTCTGCCAACGGCAAGCAATGGTCCCAGGATGTCGGTTAAAAGGGACGGAAACGTAAAATGGGTTGATGTATGGGCACCTTTTCTCCCGTTGCACTGCTTTTTTCTTACTCTTTATTTGTTTATTTCCTTTCTCCTCCGCTTTGGCTGACTTGACACTCCCAGGGCCTGAGGGGACTGGCTTCCCTTTCCGTCGTCATCACCCACGTTGCGCGCGCCTTCGATACCGATCTCTTTAACCCCGCCGTGTCCGAGAATGGCGCGACTCGCTTTCTACAATGGCCGCTTATCCGCGTGCTCATCCAGGGCCGCATCGGCGTGGCCATCTTCAGCATGGTCACGGGCTACGTGTGCGCCCTGAAGCCCATCCGCCTCAGTCGACAGGGGAACTGGGAGGCGGCCCTCAAATCGCTGTCGAAATCCGCAATCCGCAGGGTTCCGCGTTTCGTTCTCCCCACCACCGTCGCCACGTTGCTCATATGGCTCGTCGCCCAGTTCAACGCCTTTAATGTTGCGAAAC
Organism: Scedosporium apiospermum; assembly: GCF_000732125.1. Taxonomy (NCBI): domain Eukaryota; kingdom Fungi; phylum Ascomycota; class Sordariomycetes; order Microascales; family Microascaceae; genus Scedosporium; species Scedosporium apiospermum. Next base: position 612,958 of record NW_015971799.1, read on the forward strand.
ACTCCGGGAGCGATTGGACTGTTCGAACGAGCCCGCCGAGTCTTCCCACCCTCTGGCAGAGTTTGAACGATCTCTGGATCAACATTATCAAGACATGGACGGAGAACTACAACTCCTACGACCCAAATCAATGGACCCTCATGCCGCTGCTTAAAGGCAGCATGTTAGTATACATTTTCATGATAGTTACGACTTGTCTGCGCCCAGCATACAGGATGCTGGCTGCCATGACTATGTGGTGGTATTATTACCTGGACAACGATGGTATGTCGTGTGCACCTGGCGCTCGGAGCTCGCGTTCCCTGCTAACAGGAGATAACAGCCCCTTTTGGTATGCAGTTCTTCTGGGGTGTCTTCCTCGCCGACTTTCAAAACCTCCCCTTTGCAAATAACATCCTTACCGCTCGACCCATCCTTTGCCGCGTCATCTCCGTCCTATGCATGGCTGCCGGCTTTGCCATCGCCTCTCTTCCCGAATATAATACAGAGTGGACTGCATGGTCCAATAACCTGCGTATCCTACTCGACTCTGTTCTTTACCCCGGCTCAGATTACGCTCGCTTCAGCACCACGTTGGGGTTGCACCTCATCTCCCTTGGCATACACTTTAGTCTGTCTCTGCAAAGCTTGCTGAGCAACAAATATTTCTTGTGGTTAGGGAAGCAGTCGTTTGCCGTCTACCTCCTCCACGGGCCAATCCTTCGAACTGTGCTATGCTGGATGCTTTTTGGCTTCAGCGTCCCCGCCGACCACGTTAATGACGAAGGCGAGACGGTACCGACTAATTTCGAGCCTGTGGGTGGGCTAAGACTTCTCATTTGCTTCGTAATATGGCTCCCGCTCAACTATGCGGCTGCTATTGCTTGGACCAACTACATAGACCCATGGTGCGCACAGGTAACGGAGAAGTTTGTCGCCTACGTCAAGGAGGACACGGACGGGCTTCTCGGGGTGGAAAGGCGGCCCAAGGCATTTGATCCGAGAGCAAAAGCAGGAGAAAGCTCTTCAATAGCATAGGCGCGACGGTTCCCCACATTTCTTGTATAGCATGTTTTAATAGAGTCACTAATGCTGAGCATTAAGTCATAGTTTATTGATACAATTGCATCTTCTTTCATATTTAATGTTTCAATCCAAACTCAGCCTAACACTAGATCGCTTCAGGGCACTCGAGTTGGAGTTATAGGTGCCTGCCATGTGATAAGTACCATCCGAGCTGCTTTAACCTACCAATCTTTACGTTGACTAGATAACATTCTATTATAGTGAGATGGTGCGGATCATACGCATGAGTGAATATGGACGTGTGTTGCGGGTTCTTGCGCTGGAATAATATGTGTAAAGGTGACTTGGTACGGAAATATGCTGTTCCACGCCGGCAAGCTCAAGGGTGTATCCCTTATTTCTTTCTTTTTCAGATCTAAGAGCGGGTTCTTTATGGGGTTAGTCTTCATGGTCTTACCAGATATGAGTTTCGCGTTCCTTTTGACATCAGCCTACACCTGGTACAGACGTTTATCCGAATTTACACACCCAGTCGGTATTGGAGCGCCTATGAGTCCTGAAGCATGCTTGCCGCATCTCCTCGATATCATCCGCAAAGGTGAAAATGTGGCTCGCCTTCACACACCACATCAAGCCCCGCCTCTAACATAACACGAGAACTTCAAAGGCCCTCATTTCTACACTTAATCCCACCTGACGGAATGCCCAGCAACTAGCACGCGGACCCCTTTACCCCGTTCCCCCGCAGGTTCGTCCGGTCATCGATTCGATCCCAGTGGTGCGGATGGACCATCTTAACCGACAGTAAATTTTCCGGATCCGCCACAGATTAATTCACTATAATAACCCGGGACGTTCGCGAATATAATACAGTCCATGATCTAAGAGTGCCGGGGTACGATTAAAAATCAGGTGAATGATAGACGCACACTTGTGACTAGTTCAGTGGCGGTTTTCTCTAAGTCCTGATCTCCAAGATTGCTATCCTACCCTGTTCAACGTTCTGAATTTAAGCAAAATTTCAAAAAAAATGTTTTCGAAGCTCGTCTATATTCTAGCTGCTCTAGGCCCGGCGCAAGTCTTGGCCCAAGAGAAGGCTGCTCCAGCCAACTGCGAGGCGGTCCAAGTCCCAGATGCATTTGAGCCCGTCACTCAACTTCCCAATCCATTCGAATTCTTCGATGGCTCCGCTGTTGAAACGAAAGATGACTGGGCTTGTCGTCGAGCCGAAATCCGCGCCGTAATCGAGAAGTACGAGCTCGGAACTAAGCCGCCCAAGCCCGAAGAGTTCAAAGCCACGCTCTCAGGCAATACCATCAAGATCGACATCACCGACAATGGCAAGTCTATCTCCTTCTCGGCATCCATCCGACTTCCCTCCGGCTCGGGCCCTTTCCCCGCCGTGATCGCCCTCGGCGGCTCCTCCATCCCCATCCCCAACACCGTCGCCGTCATCACATACAACAACGAACAAATCGCCGCCACCGATCCAGGGGGCAGGGGCCTCTTCTACCAGCTGTACCCGACGGAGATCGGTGGCCTCATGGCGTGGGCTTGGGGTGTGAGTCGGATCCTTGACGCCCTCGAGTCTCTAGGTGCCGAGGCGACCAAGATCGACCCGACAAAGATTGGCGTCACGGGTTGCTCTCGTAACGGCAAGGGGGCCCTGATGGCCGGAGCTTTCGATGACAGGATCGCGCTTACGCTACCGCAGGAGGGTGGCTCTGGCGGTCCTGGATGCTGGCGTCTCGCGGCTGACATGAAGAGTCGGGGTATCAATGTCGAGGACGGGCCTCAGATTGTTACTGGAGATCAATGGTTCGCGCCCGTATTCCAAAACTATGTCAAGGAGATCGCAACACTACCCCATGATCACCACCAGCTCATGGCACTGGTCGCTCCCCGAGGTCTCTTGGTCATTGAGAATAGTGGCATTGATTACTTGGGCCCATGGAGCTCGTATGGATGTTCAATGGCTGCTCATACCGTGTACGAGGCCCTCGGTGTCAAGGATCACTTTGGCATCTCTCAGGTTGCGCATGGAACGAGCCACTGCTCGATGCCATCTTCCCAAAATTCAATTGTGGCAGCATATATGAACAAGTTTCTCCTGGGAGGATCTGGCGAAACAGATGTCTTCGCTACTGATGCTGACTGGGAATTCAAAGCGAGTGAGTGGATTGGGTGGACTACACCAGAGCTATCTTGAAACATATCCCGAGCTCCAAATGAATGCCTTATCGCCAATAAAACTCCTCGTATTGTCGTTAATACCTCATCCGCATTGAGTGGTAATGAACAAGATAAACATCCAACCATGGGTTAAGCCCTTCCTTGCTACTGCGCAACCCGAACATCCACGATCTCCCCCTTAGACATAGCTTTGATGTCCTCAAACACATCCTCAATAGGTGTTACAAGCGCGTATCCTTTGTTAGCCCTCTGAGGGCTCTGTCCAGTAAACACAAGCCCAATCAGTTGGCCAAAAGCATTGAAAACCACTGCTCCAGAATCACCACAGTCAGCAAATGTGCTTCCCGATGAGCCGGTGTAGCCAACAAAAACAAACTCTGACGACGGAATGGTCTGCATATGCCGATCGTGTTTGATTTTACACTTCAATTTGAACTCGCTGTAACGCCCGGCCGTCTGTTTCGTACGAGCGCCCACCTTAAACGCCTTATCCCCGACTTCCATCTTCCAGAGAGAGGCTTGTCCTTGTGGCCGAAGATTTGTAGAACACCCCACTTGTACGGGATGGTGGTTCCGGCTTGCATAGGCCTTGTTCCAAGATGGTAAGCTGGGAAGGTCATTCGTTCCTTGTCGTTCTGCGGGAACCCGAATCAGCGCCCAGTCCAGGCGCTGGTTACGTTGCGATCGGCGGTTAAACCCCGACCCATAGAGAAGCGAACCAAAGACATGCTTTCCAGTGTCGAAGAACTCCAGCTTAGATTTAAGCTCGGCATCGACCAAGTCAAGATCGGGTCCCCCATGCTGCGTGTCGAGGCCTATGAGTTCGGGTGGTAACGGAAGATCACTCTCCATTGCGTTTTTCAAAGCACGAACAGTCGCGTTATGCTTTGGTCGAGACGGCGACTCAATATGCAGTGGCTGGGGCGCAATGTCGGGACCAAAGCCATGCCAATCCGTATGCCACAGTTGGGAATCATCGTCTGGGATTGCTATAGATGAAGAGGCAGCGTGCTGGTCGACAGAAGCACCGCCCGGGACCTCGGAGTCTCCCTCATGGTGTCTTTGGCTAGGAAGGGCGGTCTCGATCTCAAATCCTTGGAAGCATGGCCTGACCACGTGATAGTTTGTGAGGACAACACGCTCCCATGTAGAGGAATCGCGAGGGAGAATTTCCAGGTAGCATCCCACTGTCCCCAAGGCGGGATTACACACCTTACCATCGTTTCGGGTAAGGTAGGTTGCAGCGCTAATGTCGTCTCCAAGATCGACCGTCGTCTTGTAGTTTTCGTCAATGACCAGATATCCGGCGGGTTCGATTGGCTCGTGGAGTTCGAATCCATATTCTTCCACAACATTATGTTCCATATGGACGGTGAGCTTGTGGCGAAGATTGCCGAGATCAAGGCCCTCGAGATATGTTTCGATTTGACGGATGACCGGGGGCCAGCTGATTTCAGGCGAGTTGTAATCCATGGAGATGTAGATGGTGATCGGGTTATTGTTTGAATACTCAGAATAGCCCAGGCGAAAAAGTCCGATCGCCGTTATATCCCCACTTGTTGAATCGAACGACTCTAGGATTTCATATACCTGGTCTTGAATATCAGGCCAAGCTTCCTTGAGCTGAGGGATGTGTTCCACGACGTCGAGATACTTGGCTCGGGTTAACTCGGGCGCCAACATCTCCACGGCGATATCGATAGTAGAACCGGAAGCTTGGACACGATTATCGATAGACTCTTTCAACTCGCGAACCACTCTGGGCCAGGTGTCTTCAGAGTCTTCCCGCCATGGTGCTTCGATCATGAGCGTTGGTTGAGAGGTGGATGGCATTCCTGGTACATGGCGTACGACGAAGTCAATGTCAACATCGGCTTCTATGTCGTTTGGGTCGATACCGTGCTTTTCCAGTATTCGATCGGCCTCTGTCACCATGAACATTCCGAATTCCTTGTTTATCTCGGACGTCTGGCGGTCGAACGTTGTCTCCAAGGGAAGGGGTCGGAGGGGGGGAGCGCCCACGCGAAATCGAACCGACGAGATGCCAAACGTTCCGAGGGCACTACCTCCAGATGACGAGGCCTGTGACCTCCGAGAACGAGAGTTTTCCGACGAAGGGGGCGTTGGGAGGCTGCCCTCACCTGCTTGATGGTGCGACATGATTCCGTAGAAATGTAGAGGTATTGGTTTCGATGGAATTGTGATCAGAATGGATGATTTTGATGGCGAATGTCGAAGAGTCGGAGAGATTGAGGATAGATCGGGATGGGTGCCAGAGGAGGAGAAGAAGAAGAAATAGTTTTAGAGTGCGCAGTGCACTTCACATGCTTCGAAATTCGAACTAGGCAATTACGAAGGCCTCACTAGCATCAAGAGATGGAAAGACCATTCGGCCAATTTTATTAGCTAGTAATCCACCTTGCCGGTCTACGCGCCCTTCAGGTACACCTTCCCTTTATATTAGGCCCTAAAATATAACCCATCTCCTCCTCGGCAAGGCCAGGTTCCTCTAGTCTCTCGAGTTCTTGGGTCGGTCCGCTCTCGCCCTCGCAAAACAGCATGAGAGCCACTCGAGGACCCACGGCTGAATACCAAGAAAGCATGTGATTCCATTCGATCACTATACCTTGCTCTCATGGTATTCGAGGGACTCGGGAAGCCACTCGCGGTATATTTCTGGAGAGACAGACGTTACTCCAGTTGCGCGAGGGAGAGTGGTGTCTCTCTCGGTGTCTCGAGAGAAAGTAAAGATCTTGACGGTCTCGCCGTTTCCAATCAGTAAATTCTAGATAGTCTCGACTGGCTTGACGGCTCCATGGTGATCTGCCAGTCATACTTCCTTTCAAAGTCCACGGAGCGGTGGTAGCATAGATTCTACACACTCCCCTGCATCCATTACCCTCTCCACAAGACGCCTTTGGCATTGAAATCCTCCACGTCATTATATCTCTGCCAGAGACAATAGAATAATAGATAGACTGAAAGAATATTATATAGTGACTATCAGTCCAACAAATCACAGGATCTAAGGGGATAATGCATTGTGTGCCAAGTGCAGCCTCTTCATACTTCCCTAAAATATCAAGTATGCTAATGAAACCTTGAGAACCATCAAGATTATTTGATCGAATGCCTTACTAAGTTGTAGGATAATTTATTGTGTCTTCACATATTGGAAGGTTAAACCTAATTTGAATTTGCAAAGTATCAAGACATGTAGTTTTCTGCTCACATCATACTAATTTTATTATATCTTCCGAGGCACACCTCGCCTCCTCTCTATCCCATGAAGTTGGGTCGTCTATACTTTAATTCCAGCTGTGGTGGTTACTAGAGTGTCTGGAAACTTCTCTTTCCTTTATTTGCTTTCGTGCGTGTCTGTCTGTATCCTGAGATGAGGACTCCCTCCCCCCCCCCCCCAAAAAAAAAAAACCAAATTTACTGCAGCCTCTTCTTGTTTGGGCCTTCTGCCGTGTGTTTGCCTTCCCACGTTTACGCCTTCCGTTGTGTAGTTTTTTTCCAGAACCTTCCTTATCAGGTGCACCTCCTTGTCTCCGCCTTCCTTAGTTTCATCCTCCCCAGGTTTGCACCTCCTCTCTACTTATAATCAGTAGCAGTTTCATAGCAGAGTCTAAAGGCCTCTCTCGAAGCTCTCCCCATCACCCTCACCCTCTTCCAGAGTGGACCTAGAGTCATTTCTTCTAACAATTCCCGCCAACCAACTTCGATCATGTCTCATCAAGAGTTTGTCCCCATCCTATTAGCTTCCCACAATTTCGGTCATACTAATAGTCCCCGTTTTGCAGCTCAGAGATGCATACGTTCTCGGCTATTCCAGGAGGAGAGTCGCTTGACTCCGTCCTTGGGGATGAGGCTTGTCAAAGATTACGCGGGCTTTACCTGAGAAGCGGTGACTCACTACGGGCCATGCTCTCAGGTGAAGCTCAGACTGAGCCCGTCCTGGACTATATCACCGACCTTGAAGTCCGACGCGAGCTTCTATCTGACTTTCTCCGGTTTATCAATGAGAACGCGCAAGCCCAGGATTGCGTGGGGCTAGATGCGGCTATGTTCGCCATTTATATGATTGCTCCACTTGATCATATAAAGGCCCAGCTAGAGCAAATTAGAGGGGCATGCTTTGGTCTTGGAACTCGCAGTCCAGCGGCCCAGATTCTTAGTCGAGTCGATTTATTCCATCGTTGGGCCAGGCGGGCAGTTAGGGATTGTATGTCTGTTCAATTCGTCGACAAACCAGGTTCCATCGTTCAAAGACGTCTGACTTTCTTCAACTATAGTTGTTCCCAGAAGCGGATCTCGATCAAGCTCATCCTCGCCGGGATCAAGTCACAGGACACGAAGCCAGGAAGCTGCCGAAAGAGTATGTTTTCATCACACCGCCACTACTAGGCGCCGCCGCCAGGTATAAAATAACATTCCCGTCTAGTGTAAGGACCGGGACAATCGAAAGTGTGTCCTGACCGGCGTGCAAGACCCCGAAGCAGCCCATATCTTCCCGTTCGCGACTGCGGCCAATGCTAACTTCGGAGCGATGGAAAACATACTGTTCATGTTCTGGCCAGAAGACATGGTACAGACATGGACTACGTTATTCAGAAACTGGAACGTGACTGAGTCCCCAAAAAACCTCGTTTCCCTCAACCGCCAAGTCCGCTGGTGGTTTGACCACTGTCGACTGGCGCTTAAGCCACTGCGCAAAGACGAAACTGGCTCCATTGTCATCCAGTTCCATTGGCTTAAGAAAAATGCTCTGAGGCCTGACACATGCCTACATGAACCTGGCCAAGCGATCTCCGTGGACAATATCCTGGCTACTGCAGGCCTTTCGGATAACACGGCTTGGGGAGAAGAAGGACTTGCTCGCAGAGAGAGCGGACTCCGAATTGAAACAGGCCAGACATTTGTCCTTAAGACTGACGACCCGGAGAATCTCCCAAGCTTCGAGCTCTTGCAGCTCTCTTGGGACCTCCTTCGCATCGCTGCCATCTGTGGAGCGGCGGAGAGTGATGATATGGTAGTGGATGAAGAATATTCGGAGCTCAGCCAGTGGGAGCTCCTTGAGCCAGATTCCCAAAGTGATTGAGAAAGGGTTCTCTCGCCGTTTGGGTGCAGAGTGCAATCGGCATCTCAAGGAGCCGCATGGGAAAGGCCGCAGCCACAGCGAAGCCAGGGAAACGACACACCGAGCCTCACTTACACGCATATAAAGGCAGAAGGGTTCCCACGATCATGGGAGAGGGGGGACTTAGGCAGTTGGACAGTTTTGCTCTCAGTACGAAGGGGAGCGCATTCGACTCTAGGTGATCAGTCGTTTCCCCTAATTTCGAGAGTTGTTTGGCATGCGTCATTCTTTTATTCTTCTTTTCAATATCATGCTTCTCTTTTTACATTACTACTGTCTCCCTTGCCTGTGGCGCTGGGGGATGCAGATTCCTAAGGGCCATTAAGTCCCCGACGTCCTGCGAAGCCATCACGACCATTCCTAGGCCATTGGACCATTTCTCGATGTTGGGCAACATCTGGCTTATGCACACCTACAAAAGGTTGGGTATACACAGTCAGCCTTGGGTTGCGTTGCTCGGCTGCGGGGTTGTTAGGGGTCGCGTTCTAGCAGGGTTCTTATAAGTTATCTTACGACAAGACGAATACAGCATATCATTGATGTGAAGCGATGAAGAGGAAGAGTGTCTCTAGTATTAGGATTATAATAACGTAGCCCGTGTCACCTGTCCACAGGCAGCAACAGCTGCAGAAGCCACTCTACCTTGAGATAGTTAAAGCCTGGGCTAGAGTATGCTCAACTCGGAAGTTTCCTTCTGGCGCATATTGCGCAGCTGCGCAATACTTGGAGTCCGCAGCCTGGTACAGCTATACAAATATCTTCCACCAAGCACCGGAATTTCTTTGAAATTTTCTCGGTGCAACTCCCTCCCTCGTCGATATACAGTACATTATCAACTCGAAGAGGTGTCAAGTCTGGTCACGATGTGCTATTTTGACCAGAAGCGGTGGTCTTGTGGCTACTGGCGATGGAGTCACTTTCGCCAACACTGCCCGAAGGAGTATCGGAAGGGAGAAACATGTGGTCTTAAACTTGTTCACTCCGTTTTCGACGAACCCAACAAGTGCAGGCTATGCCATGACATTGAAAAGAAAAAGCGACGTCGCGATAAAATGTACCGTGATATCGCTAGATGGGAGAGGGAAGGGAATCGCGCGTCCTCAATCGAAAGGGTGCGACGAGAAGTTGCCGCTGTCGAGCGCCAGATGATAGATATGACGACTGATCACTGGAATAGAGTCCGTGGTGTGGACTATCTACCTCCAACGGCTCTTGCAGTGGACGAACAGTGGCGTCTTTTGAATAAAGACATGGTGGGCCCCGAAAAGAAGCAAGGAGAGGCCGACAATAACCCTTGCACAAAACCCGACTTCCCGAAAGGCTCTCTGCCGTCTCGAACACGACCGCAAGCTGGTCTATCATCGCCGAGCAGTCTAAGTACCGTGGACACCACTGGGCCGCCTCCTAAGCCGCGAACCAACCGAGAACTTGCTATCACAAATTTTCCATATCACGGTATAATACGGACCAACAAGGAGCAACACTTGTCAAGACATTACTGACTATGTGTAGGTTTCCATCGTGATGACTCCGATTTCTCAGGGCTAGAGTCCCGATCACCGGCGACGCCGTTCGACTTGAAGAGAGAGGAAGACCCACAAAAGTCCTCACCACAAATCTGCTCTCAGCCAACAGAGTCGGATGGAAGTACTTCCGACCCTGAAGACGAAGAGTCCCTTCCTGAGTCCCTATTGCTAGGCGATCCCATTGTCGGGGCCTTGAGAGAGCTACATTCCAACGCCTTATTACAAAACGTCAATGTTATCACGGATTTCGTAATGCGGGACAGCCACCAAGGGCATAGAGCGGCTACAAGTGGGAAAGGGAAAGGGAAAGGGAAAGAAAAAAATCCGCCTTCCTCAACTACTCAATCTGCTAGACTTGGAGCTCAATCTTCGGGTGAAAGACAAAGCCCAGGGCACAATAAACGGACCAGAGGAAACGGGTACGGAGATGATAATGGAAACGAGGAAAATGACAGTCGAGATGGTCAAAAGAACGACGGGACGCTGATTTGTTTGGAAATGGGCGAAGTTTCTCGGCGATTTGCCTGTCCGTTCTACAAAAAGGATAGAGAGAGGTACAAAGACTGGCGGCCATGTCGCGGTCCGGGTTGGAAAACAGTGCATCGCGTGAAGTGAGTACTTCACACGAATTGCTTGTCGTCTATTGCTGTCCCTCAACTAACTAGTCATCTATCTCCAGGGAGCATATTTATCGCAATCATACAATCCCGGTCCACTGCCCACGCTGTCTTGTCACCTTTCCATCCCAATCCGGCCTGAGTGATCACCTCAGACAATTTGGTTCCACGCCATGTCCTCTTAACCCGCCGAGAACCTTTGAGGGTTGCTCAAAGGAACAAGAGACACAATTGCGTTGTCGGAAAAGCCAAGGACTTTGCGAGGAAGGGAAGTGGAAGAAGGTGTTCTCGATACTCTTCCCCGATGTGCATGAGAATCTGATACCGTCGCCATGTAAGGTCACATCTTCAATGTCCCAACAACCACGGAACACTGACTATTCCCGTCCATGTGTAGACTATATCCAGGACGACACCTTTGAAGCTATCCTCGAATGCCAACAACACCTCCAGCACGCAACACACCGGCGGGTCCGACGACGCCTCGACAACCTGGATTTAGACTCTCAAACAAGAGAGCAGGTGTCTATCATTGTGACGGAGGAACAGGCTATTGCGTTTCAAGAGTATCTTCAGCGAAGACGGCTAGATCGGGGGCGGAGTGGGTGCAATTCTGAGGAAAACTCCGCCTCATCGAGTATCGCTGAAATGAGCCAGGACTCGGCGGATGCTAGGCGGCGGTCAACGCCGAGCCCTGATCCTCTATCTCGAGGCGAACCGGCCGCCAGGAGCAGCTCGCAAGAAAACTACTGTTCCTCCACTGGCTTCGGAGTCGGGCACAGTCTTGAATGGCAGGGTCCTCAACTTGACATCAATGCTACAACAGAAGCACCACTAGCAGGATCAAGTTCCCCTTGGCAGATTATTGGCTCTGAGGGACAAGGACCTCCCGATCACCAAGCTCCAGATGACGCAGACCCACTTACCCACACGGATTTTACTGATTTGTTCACGGAGGACGATCTGGCTGATTTAGGGTTTTTTATCTTGGAAGCGGATATCCAGAACGCTGCTGAGCATAGCAACAGCTAGTCGAACCTGACTAAATCTTGAGCCTGTTGCTGTCCGATTCTATTGATGCCTGATTGGATCCATAGCACGTTCGGGCATTCTTGATCTTTCCAGCTTGTGTCATCTTGTCTTAACTTGCCAGAGTGAAGATTCATTGGGAACTGCTATACCAATGCGGCGTTCACACGGATATATTTGACTTTGATAGTAGTATGACACTCAGAAAACACTTTACAAGTACACATGCTTCATTTCCCATCTTATTGGGTGGTTTGTCTTTGCGTGAGCGTCCGACTTGGTCAGTTTGGGGCTAAGATTTCGTGTCAAGAGTGGAAATTCCGGCGAACAAATCTGCCGAGGCAAGGTGAACCCAATGACCCCAGACGTTGGACTAGGGTGAATAAGACAAGCACGCAAAGTTCATCTCTCAATCCCACGTCGTTTTAATTTTCCATCCTCCGTGAACTATTACTACTTGTCAAGGAGTGTTTATCAATTAATCCTTCTGGGGTCGGAGTCCCTCATGTAGGTGAAACCGCCAGCCGAGCCAGATCGACGGGCACCGTCAGGCTGCTGGTAAATACGGCATTAATGCCTATAAGTTATGGGGCTATGGGGCTCAAGTGCTTGAGGCGAGCTGTTCCGTTGCTAGATCTAGAGCCGCCATATTAATTATTGCGAGGGTACTAAACAAGGACGAACCGAAAGGTCGAGGGGTCGCCAGGAGATGACCGTAAATTTGAACAATTTGCAGCATGACACGCTTCGATATTGAAGCTGCTCCAGCCGGAAAGATCAAGAGGAGGAAATTAAAAGTACGCAGGAAGCTGCCACGGGGACACGGAGACAGAGAGACACCGCATTTGCTTCATCCTTTTTCCGTGCTTCAGAGGAAAAATCCTGAAAACAATAAAGACTGGCTTGGCGCCCAGCGTTTTCACTTTCAACGCATGGAAATTCCTTTTCTTCTTCCCACTCTTTGTCGACCGGATTTCGCTCAGCCCCCTTCAAGCGCCCCACCAGCGCATTCCGCAGCGACGCACCCCAGACGAGAAAAACCCCCACGAACCTGCCAAGCCAGGCTAAGATGTCTCAAGGGAAGGGATTGCCTCCCTACCTTAGCCCTAGAAGAGCAACTCCGCGCAGAACCAAGGGCGAGCGCAGTCCGGAGGGAAGCAAAGAGCGACTCAGGCCTAGCATTCGCAATCCATCTGACCCTTCCAAAGTCCCAAGGTTGCCTCACGATACCATGCTAATTGGCGGTTTAGCCGCAGTTTAACGACGACTTGTGGTGATAGCTTGCTTACTTGCTTGCTTGCCCTTCCCGTTCGTCTGGCTGAAGGGATTGAGGATTGGGTTCCTTGCCGGAGCGTTTCGGGCACCCCTATCAGCCGAATAAGCCACCAAACAGCCAGGCCGTCTCACATCTACCAAGCAAATGCACTGCATTGACACTGTTGATGGGTCTCAGCCCGCTTTTATCCCGAAATTTCATCCCGTCTCTTGGTGGACCTCGCAAAACCAAGATTCTATATCCGCTAGAGCAAAAGAAAGTCGCTCGTGGCAGAGCTCATCCTTGCACTCGCTCCAGTGGCAGACCGAGCACAACCAATCGAGAGATTCCACGGATGGCTCCTTGGCCAGGGTAAGAAGCCATCTCTCGACAGTCGAGAGGTCTGGAGAATGCTAGCGCCGTGGGCCAGCGAGTGGCGTTTTAGAATGAGAGCAAGGCACCTTTTATCTTGACTGGTTTGGCTCAGGTCCAAGGCTATCGAAGGGTTACGTCGTGAAGTTCCGCCGCGAACCAAAGCAGTCTTTGAAGATCGAGTGCTCCAGGATGCTCCACTGGAATTAGGAGAGACATCAACTGTCCATTGGCCTTCCTCCCTCACGGCCAACCAACCCCCGATTCAATTCCTCATGGGTTTTACCTACCTCTCCCGCGAAGGACCAGAGGGTTCAGTGACCCACGCCCAGAGTCAGTAAATGCCAGACACGGCCCCAAATGGTCGTTTGGCTTGGCGCATTCAGGTCTCGTCTAATCGAGCAACTCTCCCGACTGGGGAGATTTGTTTTTCTTCATGGGGTTACCAAAGCCATCCACGGAAGGTCAATCTAACCGGACCATTCTTATCAACCCATCCCAGAGGGGACCTGATGACCATGGCCGGCCCCCGAACAGCAACCGAACCCGCCCGGGCTGCTCTTCTTCCAAGGTCTCTAATGTCACTCTACTCTACTCCCGTCTCTTGGCGCCACATGTCTCAATCACTCAACCTGCACCACATGCCTCGCTTAGCTAGTCTCTACTGCAAACGCTGGTCGAGGATAACGATCCATGGATCGAGATAAACAACAACCTTCGGGGGTGATCACAATGTCCCCGCCACGCCCCTTGTCCTCTTTGGTCTTCTTTATTATTGTTTTCTCCTTATTTTTATTTACTTTGCCCGATGTGACCAATGCGGTCCAAATCCCGCGGCTCACAACACTTCCACTCCCTTTCCTCTCTCTACTTGTCCGTCCACGCCATCTCCGCATAGTTGTTTACGAGCCGCATTCTCCACCCGTATCATCTCGGGACACTACACGGAGAATGAAAGTCCCCTTCCACGGCGCTACCGCCATTCCTGTGCGGAGGGCTTGCCACTTACTCTCATACAACATCCCGATTCCCTAACTGCCTACCCACAATCTCTCTCTCTCGATCTGATCCTCACTATCTATCCTCATGGCGGATCCACTTTACTTTAGAAGCTGCTTATCCCCTTTGCAACTTATGGAGATACCGCTCCGTCCGACGGCTCACGGGTTAGATGATCCGTCTTTCATCAACAAGCTCTTTCCAACTTCAGCATAGTCCATGTGGGATGCTGGCCCATGGTCACCGCCCTGCTTCATCTAGGACTTCTTGTGCGATAGATGAGTGTTAATTACCCAGGTCTCGAGGCTCCTCTATGCGGTGGCATTCCGATTACAGGTCCCACGCATCACATCTCGGGAAGGAACTGCATTCTTAGCTTGTTAATGTCGAACCTCTGTGAAAGATTCCTATCATGTGCCTATCTACTCTGTCGGAAGGCAATATGGCCCCCCGGATTTAGTTACTGCCATGCAGGCAAATGGGAGATGACTTAGGGAAAGATCTCTTCCTATCCCTTCCTAGCCCATCAGAGATATAAGATATCGTGATCCTCCCGTCCAACCTACTTTCTCCTCCTCATCTGTACCCAATCCAACCCTTCTCTCCACATAGGCTTCCCGTCGCTAGGTCCCTTCCTCCTCACTGAGTAGTCTCGGATTCCTCCCCACATTCTTTTTTCTCAACGAATTCCACACACATACCGTCAAAATGAAGCGTGTCCTTGCCTCCGGCCTCGCCCTCCTGACCACGGCCCTAGCCCAACAGGTCGGCACCGAGCAATCCGAAAGCCACCCCAAGCTCACCTGGCAAAAATGTACCGCCCCCGGCAGCTGCTCCAACGTTAACGGCGAGGTCGTCATCGACGCCAACTGGCGCTGGGTCCACGGCGTAGACGGCTACGAGAACTGCTACGACGGCAACACGTGGACGGACCTTTGTTCCAACGCTGACGACTGCGCTAAGAACTGCGCTGTTGAGGGTGCCGACTACTCTGGTACCTACGGTATCACCACTAGCGGCGATGCCCTTACCCTCAAGTTCGTCACTGAGCATGAGTACGGTGCCAATGTCGGCTCGCGTGTCTATCTTATGGCTAGCGACTCTAAGTATGCCATGTTCACGCTCATGAATAATGAGTTTGCTTTCGATGTCGATCTTTCGCAGGTTGAGTGCGGCATGAACTCTGCCCTCTACTTTGTGCCCATGAAGGAAGATGGTGGTCTCTCTGACGAGTCGAACAACGCTGCTGGTGCCAAGTATGGTGTCGGGTACTGTGATGCTCAGTGCGCTCGTGACCTCAAGTTCATCAATGGAAAGGTTCGTTCCAGATAAACAAAAGGTCTCCTGTTAAGGTAGCCAGCTGTGACTAACTCAATTATGAATAGGGTAACATCGAGGGATGGGAGGCTTCTGATACCGATGACCAGGCCGGTGTTGGATCCATGGGATCCTGCTGCGCCGAGATCGACGTCTGGTATGTGTTCCTATCTTCGCTTTGCCCCAAATACGAAATCGCTAACCCACTCGAAATAGGGAGTCCAACGCCTACTCGTACGCCCTCACTCCTCACGCCTGCGAGAATAACAACTACCACGTCTGCAAGGACGACACCTGCGGTGGTACCTACTCCGAGGACCGTTTCAACGGTGGTTGCGATGCAAACGGCTGCGACTACAACCCGTACCGGTTGGGCAACACCGACTTCTACGGCAAGGGCAAGACCGTCGACACCACTAAGCCCTTCACGTAAGTACCCTTTTCTCTCTTCTATTCCCACTCTCCGTTCGCCGTGTGGTGTAAGAACCCTAACACAATTGGAAAATCCGTAGCGTCATCACCCGCTTCGAGCCCGGCGCCATGTACCAAGTCTTCATCCAGGACGGCAAGACCATCGAGGTCCCCGCCCCCAACATCGAGGGCATCCCCTCCGACTCCAACAAGATCACCTCCGAGATGTGCACGGCCGCCCCCATCGCCTTTAATGACCGCGATCGGTTCAACGAGGTCGGCGGATACAGCCAGCTCGATGAGGCCCTCGCCATTCCTATGGTCCTCGTCATGTCCATCTGGAGCGACGTAGGTTTTTACCTCCTCCCTTTCTCCGTTCCCCTTTTCTCGCCGGGGCTCTCTCCTCCCCCGTAGCTCCAAAAAGAAATGAAAAAAGGGATAGATTCGCTAACGAGAGGGGATGCTTAGCACTACGCCAACATGCTTTGGCTCGACTCCACCTATCCCCCCGAGAAGGAGGGCCAACCCGGCGCCGCCCGTGGCTCCTGCCCCCAGGACTCCGGTGTCCCTGCCGAGGTTATCGAGCAGTACGGCTCTACCCAGGTCATCTGGTCCAATATCCGCTTCGGTCCCATCGGCTCCACCCACGCCGTCTAACGACCCGGATCTATTCCCACGGTTTTTCCTTCCTCTTTCGCGCTGCCTTCTATTCTTCAAGTTGTTCATCCCGTCCCTTTTCTGAGTCCCTATCTTGGAAAGAAAAGAGCAATGGAAAGAGTACTGTGACGAGGAGAGGAGCGTGAACCCTGAGCTTCGTATTCATCGAAACATTTTGCACATTAGAGGACCGTTCTTGGACGCGAACATTTTTCATGTATATAAATGATTCTTTTTCCTTTTATTTAAAATGGCTCCAATGTAGGACACAAAACGTACATAGAAAATTTTCCTCCTTCAATCCTCGTATATTATTTTCCAACATTGCAGTCTGAAAGCTCGGAGAATATGTGTCTGGAAGTTAAATTGGGGTGGTTGAAAAATGACTGATTTGGGGGGGAGGAAGGTGGAAGAATATGTGGTCCATGAGGAAAAGAAGAAAAGGAGAAAAAGCAGTTTTAATAAATATGAAGATAAATAAATAAATTTGAGAAAGAAGATGAAGAAGAGGAAGAAAAGTGAGACGGAAGCGAACTCTCCATGCCCGAGCAATGCAGACGCCCATCCTACAGATCAGTCACTCCATGTCGGCTCAGCAATGACATGGGGATTGGAGTTTTAGATAGCGCCTGGTTTCTTATGTCAATTCGGTTTTCTCGCCTTGGTTTGAAGCTCTCTTGTCTTTCCGCCATGGATTAATGACACTAATGGGATTTCGTGTCTTGGGACAAGGTGACAGACATGGTTCTTTCCACCACTTATTTGATAGTTTGATACGATACGAAACCAACAGGAACATCGAACATGTCCACGTTGGTTGATCCTACAACGGCGATACGGATTACGGGGAATTTAATTACACATAGTGGTTCGGAGTGGAGCCAGTCATTCATCAGTGGGATTAGCGACTACTCCCGTCGGGGTCGAGTCAATCAATCAAGTCGCACCAGGTCGGTGGAGAGTTGAGCAGCAAAAGGCTTGTCTCTTTTCATTGTCAAGTAGAAACTAGTGCCTAAAAGAAAGAGCAATCAAAGATGCCAACACGGCGAATGTTCAAGTGGGCCGGCGAGATCCGGCCGGCTCGGCACTCGAATGGCCATTGTACGCCAAGGAGACAGATAAGAACGGAACAATTTTTTTTTTTTTGGGGGGGGGGGGGGGGGGGGGGGGGGGAAGTCGGGGGACACAGTTCGGACTTCTTTTCAACATGCACACCAAGTCCGGGTCCCATTGTCAATCTGTGGATGTGAAAGACGCCATTGAACCGTTTCAACAGGAGCAGGAATCAAACTTGAAAAAACGAATGATCATAATGAGTGAAACTCCCCTCGCGTCCTAAGAACCACCGTCACCATGGCACCAGGTCGCTCTGAGGGGCAAGGTACTTCGGACTTTAAACCTGAGGAGTGGCAACAGAGGTCGCACGATCAGGGACTCCGAGGCCAAGTCTTCGCTTGGTTGCCTTCCAAACCTCCACGAGCGCGAGGTACGTGACCAAGCAGGCCACAACGATACCCCACTCCCAGGTAATCATATCGTGCTTGAAGACCAGTCTGTTGACGACGGGGATGTAAATGACGGGAAATGTGGTGAGGAAGCCGGCGACGACGGCCCAGAACAGAGTTCGGTTCATCCAGACGGTCTTGAAGAACGATGTAGGACCGCTCCAAAGCTCCGGATTCATGGCGAACAAGCTGCGAGTAAAGTGCTTGGCCTCCCAGGCGGTGACCAGAAGGAGGAAGCTCAGCGTTGCATAGGTCGTCGAGCGGGCGCGGAAGACAACCTTACAGCTGTCGTTGTATCCATCGTTACAGCCATGGCCGAGATGATCAGGACCCGCCACGCCGTAAGCAACCGAGGTAAACGCAGCCAAGCAGAGAGCACCCATGTAGAAACCGTAAATCATCTTGTCGCGGATTAGGTCAACCGTAAAGACCCCGCCGCGGCTGTGGGATGGTGGCCGCTCGAGTAAATCAGGCTGAGCTTGTTCCATACCAAGACCAACGGCAAGGAAGGATGAAGTGATAAGATTGGCCCAGAGGATCTCAAGCGGTGAAAGCGGGAAAACAGATTCTCCAGACTTATCCTTGAATGAGAGACCGATGAGAAGAAGAATGACTTGGGCAATGTTGGAGATTAAAAGATGGAGCAGGAACTGTTTGAACCCATGTTAGTCTGAAGATAACTTTTCGGAAGCATCTGCATGATGGGGCAACTTACCTTCTGGACGTTGTCGAAAAGCCTTCGTCCCTCCTTGATCGCTGTGACGATGGAGGCAAAGTTATCATCCGTGAGAACCATGTCGGCAGCTTCCTTGGCAACATCGCTTCCCCGAAGACCCATTGCAATACCAATATCAGCTTGCTTGAGGGCAGGAGAGTCGTTGACACCGTCGCCCGTCATGACACAGAAAGCCTTGCGTCGGCGCATGGCTTCAATCATTCTAACCTTTGTCATGGGGCTGCATCGGGCAATTACCAGTGGAAGCGACTTCATGGCATCGATATCCGCATCGCTGAGTTTATCGAATTCAGAAGCTTGCATAACGAGAGATTTCACTTCAGCCGGAGGTAGATCCTGCGAAAGGATGCCTACTTCATAAGCTATAGACGTAGCCGTCTTGATGTGGTCACCAGTTACCATGTGAACCGAAACGCCAGCTGTCTTGCACTGCTTGACAGCACCGGCGGTCTCGAGTCGGGGGGGATCGTAGAGTCCAGCAAGGCCGAGCAACTCGAGGTTTCGCTCGGCGTCCGCTCTCTCGTCGACAGAATCACTGACTTCGATCGACTTATGCGCGACGCAGAGGACTCGGTATCCCTCCGAGGCCAGCTCATCAGCCTTTGCGGCGACGAGAGCCTTGACATCTTCCGTTTCCGAAAGAAGTGGCAGGATGGCTTCGGGAGCACCCTTGGCGTACATACGTCGGCCATTGGATGGGTGCTCGTAAATGACACTCATTCGCTTGCACGAAGAGTCGAATGGGAACTCGGTGATCAATCGCCCGACTCTGCTGTGGAGCAGCTCGGGCTTACCACGACCGAATCGAGTAGCAAAAACTTGAAGGGCGATTTCCGTAGGCTCACCCACGGCAACCCAAGACGTGGGCAGCGTTGCCGTTGTCACGGAAGCGCTGTCATCGGCGGCATTTTTGCCATCGGAGACGGTTGCGTTGTTGCAAAGGGCAATGACATCTAGGAAGGCATTGAAGGCGGACGAGCCGGGCAGCTCAGGAGACTTCTCAATGGTAGGAGTAGACCTGGAGCTCGAGTTGCCACTGCCAGTCATCCAGCTGACCTTGCCACTGAATGGGTCAAATGGGTCGGTCGTGTCCTTGACCAAGACCTGCGTATCGTCGGGGAGCCAAACCTTGCGCATAACCATCCTACCCTGGGTCAATGTACCAGTCTTATCGGAGCAGATATTCGTCACGCCACCAACAGCTTGCAGAGCAGCCTTGTTGCGGACAATGACATTGCCCCGACTCATGGCACGGGCGGCAACGGTAAAGGTGAGGGTAAGCACAGCAATCAGAGATTCTGGAATCACCGCAACACCAACACAAATGCCGTAAAGCAGGGTCTGGCCCTGCACATCGAACTTGGCGGTGGCGAAAACAATGAGAACCAGGAGAATAGCAAAGGCGAAGAGCATAAGAGCGAAAATGCTCAGCTTGGTCTGAAGGGGAGTGCCGTCGAAACCGAGGACGGTTCGGACCCTGCTCTTGAGCCAGATAGCGGCTCGCTGGGAAAATGGAGTATCGGCGTCGACGGTCTTCTTGGTCCGCAGCATAGCTGCGATCTTTCCGACCTCGGTATCCATTCCGATGCTCGTAACGATAGCAGTACCGCGACCGCGGGTGATGGCGGTGGTGGCGTAAATCATGTTGATGCGATCGCCGAGGGGGATATCTTCCGCATCAAGCACCTTTTCAGCGTGCTTGCTTATTGGGACGGATTCGCCAGTGAGATTGGCTTCCTCGGCGGAAAGATTGATCCCATCCAAGAGGCGTGCATCGGCGGCGACGATGTCTCCGACTGAGATGCAAATCAAATCGCCAACTACGATGACTTCACTCTTCACTTCTTGTACTTGGCCTTCACGGATTACGCGGCAAGTTGGCGAGGCCAGGCTCAGCAATTGCTGCATCTGGCTCTCGGCCGTGTAATCTTGGTGGAAGCTGCCATGGTGGAGGTGACGCCCCCACCGAGAATTAGTATGCGGACATTTCTTTGGGGAAAAGAAAAAAAGACAGAATTGATGAGCACGAGAATGCAAGCAAAGAGCACACGGCTGCGAGGCCGGGCTGGAAAACGCTGTCGCGAACTCACGAGCAGCGATCCCCACACATTTCGTCTACTGCTAATCAGATGAGGGGTGAGGAGGGGAGGAGGATCTTACCCGACGACAATGTTGAAGAGAATAACGGCGGCGACAACGCTGCCTTCGATATAATCATCAATACAGAACGAAAGTACCATGACAAGTACAAGAACAACAGTCAAACTATTCGAAACTTGTCTTAGGAATATTTGCCAGGCCGATGTGCCCTTAGCGGCCTCGACCTTGTTAGGTCCATCTCGCTCGAGGCGAGCAAGAGCCTCGTTGTGGGTGAGTCCATTCTTGGGGTGAGTGTCGAGGACTCGGGCCACGTCAATGGCATCGATGCAATGGGGGATTGTGAACGGTCGTAAACCTGATGGGGGCTCATCCAGGTCTGCCGTGGCCTCGGGAGAGTCGTGAGAAAGGCCATTCCGAGCAGAAACAGATTCTCCCATCGAAGTACAGTCGAAGTCGAATTGAAAGCGAGGTCGTTTGAGTTATGTACCGGTTCCGTCTCCTGAACTCGCAATTGGTGTTGGTAGAATGGGTTGAGACGATAAGTCGAGGTGGCTTGTCAGTGAAATACTATTGGCGCACTGGAGTTCGTCAATGGAAACGTTTGGGATGGAATGAATGTCCGAGAGGATTCACCGTAGACCGAGCGAACAGCGGTGAGGTGGGGGAGAAAGACGAGGGGGGTGGCCAGGAGATAAAGACGGATTTTATCCTTTTTGGTCCTCCCTTTTGTATCCTTCCTTTCTTCCTTATCCCTGGGAGTCGCTCTTGCCCCTGGGATCGCCATGGGGTGTAATTGCCAATGGCTGGATCGTGGCAATACTGTGTCGTAGCTGCCAAGCCGATAGCAATGAGCAATACAAACTAGTGTACGGGGAAGTCGCCGGTCGGTAGCCCGCGTGACCGACCCACAGCCAAGGCTTCAGAAGGGTCTTGATTCGCTAGGGGGACCCTCTGGGAGTCGAAAGTGGGGCACGCGCAACGCTGTGTACCGCCTGCGATTGCTTGCTGTGGCCCAACCAAGACTGGCTTGTACCTGCTAGTAGCTTCTGGCTGCTGTCATAGCTGTGTAAGTGGAGGGCATGTACAGTAATGTTTACACTGTGTAATGTACCATCTACGACTGGTGAATTGAGTGCTATTCATAGCGCTGGCTTTTGTGGGTGTACGAAGTAGTGTGTTCTTGTACTGACAAGCGTGGCGTAGAGCCAATCTGGATACGAGCAGAAGCTCAATGTCACGAATGGCGTCTCAGTGTTGGATTCGGTCGAAGCAGGGTGCTCAATCTCCCATTTATCGACTTCAAAGTTCTTCTCAGGATACCCGCGGATGCCAAACGGCTTTGCCGCGTGCATTCCACGTAGGACATCGTGGCTTAGTAAACCACTAAGACGTTCAGCGGGGTGGATATTCTCAGCAGAGCATGTGAAGTGGGCTTGGCTCGAGCTCAAAGCTTGACAGTCCAGCTGTACCTCTGAATTGAGAAACCAAGTACGAGCTCGTTGAGATAGCCTCGCTTGGAAGCTTCGTCTGAATCAGTATGATAAACATTCGATTCATTCGACACCACTAGCGCAAGTCTCATCGTCTCGCACGTAATAGTCATACCTAAGAGTTACTTCATTGTCCAGATGCGGCAGGCACATCCTTTGATGAATATCCATTGATATCCGCTGTACGAGGGAGAATGGAAGGCACAACTTGCCTCTCTGGGAATACTGCGTCTTCCTCCCATCTCCGCGGCTTTTCTCGTATGATACTGATTGTACGGCCCAAACATTTTCCCGTCCTTGCCAAACGCCATCATGGCTCGGCACCAGGATCCGGCTCACACGTGTCCGTGTCGAGCAAGTGGTTGCGTGCCAGGAAGCGCCAACCGTTCGTTTCCCCGCGTCCCCCAGTCTTGGTTCCGGCTAGAACGTCTTTGTGTCAAAATGATCAAAGGGATGATACCTCCGAACCTCCTTGCTCTCGCCGAGGACTAAAGAGCAATAAGCTCAAAGTTGCTCCACGTGCTAAGACGCTTGATTGGAATTAGCTCGGGATCGACCTCTCTCATTGATTATCTACGACGTAATTTGGAGATCAAGAACTACCAGGTGGCTGTGCCTCTAGAGATACAAGGAACACTCTAATTAGGTCTGTTCTCCAAGGCCTGATTCCGGGAGTAGAGTTCAATTGTCAGTTTAGTCCTCAAGTGATATCATGGGGCAGGACCAGGATCTAATCAATTGATGCGATCTATCCCTAGTTTTGACGTACTTCGTAGATCATCTCGACTCGGTTGCCCACGCAACTTGCAGGTAAACTGTTCTCAATTAACAAACGTAGATTGTGATGGAGTTTGCCAACTTGCAACCCCGCTTCATCAATTCAATAAGGCGTAGTGTACTTGTTGTACACATGTACTTCGGCGATCGCTTTGATACTTCAAGAAATAGAAACGCTCAAACATAACATGACCACTCATGCCAAGAAACTTGGCAAACCAATTAATGGGTGCGACTTCCTTCTGATTCTCCTGTACGAAGGACGAAGTAGAGAATTGACGATCCGATGGTATCGGTACAACCGAATAATCCGAACCCTTTCCTCCCTGAGTCCCGACCTTGCTACCCCTCGTCTCCCACCACACACAGCTCGACCCGGACCCCGATTCACTATCGTTCGGCGTCGGGCTTCGAGACCCGAACTCGGGATTACGGCTCATCCCCTTTTCTAGTTTATTCTTTGTTTTCCCCCTCCCTATGCGCGCTAATGTCGCACCTAGTGAGTACGGTGCTCCGGTCTCGTTTTTGGCGATTGCATTGATTGATTGCAACCGATACCAGCCTCTCAGAGAAGGAATGCGAGCACGTGCTGGGCAGTTTCTCAGAAACTCAGGTCCGGAAGGTGGAACGTGGGCGCAATTGAATCAAATTGCGTCAAGTGGGGGTACATCGCCAGCCACAATTCGCTAACATTTGCACTGGGTACAAAGGATTACCTGGGCTGGTCAAGCCAAAGGCTGGTTGCCTCTCACCCCGGAACATTGTTGAACCTCTTCCATTGTCCCCTGGTCAAAAGCAGACTCAACTGAAAAATAAAATTTATTCCATGCCAGGGTTCGTGGTTCAAGGGGGGTCAATGGCAAGACGCCGCCTGAAACTGGGATTCCTGGAATTTCTTGATGATGGTGTGTTTTTTGTTTTACCCTGGTGGCATGATGACGATAAAGAGCAAAGCGATTGAGGAAAGATGTGCCACACTACGGACGAGAGTTTCGTGAGATTGCTCAACTTACCCGGCCGTGAAACTTCCGTACTCCATCATGCAGCTCGAGCAAGATGTACGCGTGGATATGTGCCAAGCAGTTTGCCGAGACCAAGCTCAACAGATGCTTTCGGATTTCTCGTCATGAAGCCTGCAATGCGTCCTATCCCATGTCAAGGATTCTCAACAAGCAAACTCTCATCACGCCGTTTTTTACCCGAGCCTAAAAAGGGTAGGTGCTCTCCACACACCCTCACAGATCACTGGGAGCTCCGTTATCTCTCGGCAGCAGATGGGCGAGTGTAACCCGTCCCCCACAGGGTCTAAACGGGAAGATTCAAGATTGCGAATGTGAATCCGGGGACCGACTGTCGTCCCTGGAAACAAGAGAACAGATAACTTTCGTGAGCAATGCAAGAAAACGACTACCCTCGGCATGACGCCACCAATGCGTTTCTTCACCACTCGAACTTCTATAGTTTAAACTAGCTTCTTTGAAGTTCTTTAGGCACCGATTAATCCCGTTTACTAGTTTACCGCCCTACTTCATGAAATGAACCGGGGTTAAGCGGCCTCGCTGTCTTTGACTCGGGCACCCTCGCCGCTTTTCTCCTCGACCAAGCTTTGCCAAGTACAGTCTGTTGGCATTTCACCGACAATGCAATCATCACCCAGCTCTTCCAACCGCAAGGTGGGGATTTGCCTTTAAATTATTCTTAAAATACTACCTGAAAATAAAGGGGGAAATAAGAAGAAAAGGGTCGAAAGACGTAAAACGCAGACCCTTGAGCCACCCGACTCAACACATGCTCCCTGTTGTCTCCGCCCGGCTCCGGACCTCCGACTCCGCCGACCGACCCTTGAAGCCCCGGGCTAGTTCGTACTTCCCTGGTTGACGTTTTACCGTCGAGGCCCTGATGCGAGGGTGGTGTTTGGACCCCCGTTTGACGCTCCTCCATGGCTCGGCCGTTTTATCTTTTTTTCCATGAATGTTCTATTCTCCTCCTCCACTGTGTTCGAAGCGTCGTACATTTTAACCTTTTTTTTTTCTTTAGTTTATTTTTTAGTCTTTACACATTCCCAGAGTACGCTCATCAAGCGCGATCCAAATAAACGTTTCAGATGACACGAGTTTAATTCTCCGGCACATTTCAATTCTCTGCTCTTTCCCACACGTACAACTAAGGGCGAAATTAGTGTTTGTAGAACGAAAACCGCAGAGTCATGTGTAGACTTCCAGGCGTTGCAAATGCCCTTTCCAAGACTCCCTGTCCTTCGACAGTTGCTCCCCCTCAGGATTTGGAAATCAATAACCATTCGTCACTCTTTAAAATGCAATTTGAGCAGCCAAAAACGGGGGTGGCGGGCCATATCTACCCCTCCTCGCCCAAGCCACCTCCCAAGGATGGTCAGGCAGCCCAAAAGTTGCCAGCAAGGCAGGCTGCGAGTGCTTCGTAGACCACCTTGTCTTCTTCCATCTCAAAATCAATGATTCTATCGTCAATATCAAGGGGTGGGCAACAACCGACGGCATCCTTTGGCAAGATACTCGAAATTAGTCTCAGAGAGTCTGGGAATCGACAGTATCCCGAGAGGTAAAAGATGAAGAAGAACACTTTTAATGGTAATTCTGACTGACAAATTCTCAGGGACCGGCACTTCTCAATCTCTAGTGACAAAACGGCCTCTTCATCGAATCGCTCTCGATTGCTGCCCTGCCGATGAATCCATAATATCGGAGTCGTCCATCTAATAAAATGCGGCTCCTGGAATGCGCTCCAAATGGCGAATTCCGTCTAACGAGGCACTTCGTGGGCGATCAGATCCCGTCATACGCCATATTATCGCATACGTGGAACACAGACAACACCCAAGAAGTCACCTTTAAGGACTTGGTAGACGGTACTGGTAGAGACAAGACCGGCTTTCATAAGATTCGATTCTGCGCAGAACAGGCGGGGCGTCACGGCTTGCGATACTTCTGGGTCGACACCTGCTGTATCGATAAATCGGACAGCTCCGAGCTCCAGGAGGCCATAAATTCCATGTTTCGATGGTATCGTAATGCCGCTAGGTGTTATGTGTACCTGTCCGACGTTTCCACGAGCAGCAACGAGCAGCGGCTCGCACAACAGCAGTCACCATGGGAATCTGCTTTCCAGGCGAGCAGATGGTTCACACGCGGCTGGACGCTCCAGGAGCTTATTGCCCCAACCTCTGTTGAGTTCTTCGCGCGAGACGGCACGCGACTAGGTGACAAGAAATCCCTCGAGAAGCAAATTCACAAAATAACAGGGATATCAATTCCTGCGCTCCAAGGAACACCTCTTTCTCAGTTCGACATTGATGAGCGATTCGCGTGGGCAAATACGCGCCAAACTACGCGTGAGGAAGATTGGTCATATTGCCTTCTGGGTATTTTTGATGTCTTCATACCGCTCATTTATGGAGAAGGAAAGGAGCACGCGGTATGGCGGCTAAGGAAGGCCATAAACGAGTCTACGCACCGCCAAGGGGAACGCGAAGAGACGATACCTAAGTTGAGTCAAAAGCAAATCGAATGGCTCCAAAAGCTCTACACTTGCCCGTTTCGAGATCGCAAGGATCGAAATCCCCACCGAGTCGAAGGAACATGTGAGTGGTTCATCAGCCATAAGCTCTTCCGCAACTGGCAGCAACGCGGACCGAGCCTGCTTTGGGTATCCGCTGACCCGGGCTGCGGGAAGTCGGTGCTGGCCAAGTGTCTGGTGGATAGCGTCCTCCTGAGTACAGACACAAGGACGATCTGCTATTTCTTCTTCAAGGACGATTTCACAGACCAGCGATCCTCGACAGGTGCCCTGTGTTGCATTTTGCACCAAATTTTTACGGAGCATCCAGCTGCTTTCTCGGATTTGATTCTTAACAAGTTAGAACAGAAGGGAGAGAGGCTGCTGACATCTTTCAACGACCTCTGGGATATTCTCATCTCTGTTGCAAGTAACTTTAAGGGCCACGAGATTGTCTGCATTCTCGATGCCCTTGACGAATGCGAGAAGTCCGGACGAAGTGAAATTATAGCTGCCACTAGCAGTTTCTATTCAAACACCCACACACGCACCCCCGCCCTAAAGTTCCTCTTAACTAGCCGGCCTTACCTTGATATTAAGCGAGGGTTCCAGCGCCTTGAGGATGAGGTGCCAACGATCCACTTAAGCGGGGAGAACGAGGAAGAGGTCGACAAAATTTCCTGCGAGATTGACCTCGTCATCAAAGCCAAGATAAAGGATGTGTCTGGACTGAGCAGAGAAGAGCAGAATTTCCTTGAGGAGGAACTTACGAAAGTGCCAAACCGCACATACCTTTGGGTTCATCTTATTTTCAATGTGATAATGGATGGTATCTTCTACACGCAGGAGAACCTCCGGTCAATGATCTGGAAGCTCCCCAAAACAGTTGAAGAAGTGTACGACAAAATTCTATGGAAGAGCCGGGATATCAGCCTAACCAAGAAGCTCCTTCACATTGTCGTAGCAGCAAAGGAGCCCCTCACCCTGCGAGAGATGGCCCTGGCGTTAGCAATTCGACCAAGTCATCGGTCATTTAACGCCATAGAGCTGGTGCCAGAGGAGCGCTTTCGCATCGATGTCAGGGAGCTCTGTGGGCTTTTTGTGGTTGTGATTGGCTCAAAGATCTACCTCCTTCATCAAACCGCCCGCGAGTTTCTGGTTCCTTCGCTATCCTTTGTCCGGGAATTGTCCAGTTCTAGTGAGACAGCCTTCCATTGGAAATATTCCCTTCATCCCGAAGAATCTCATCGCATCCTTGCCGAAATCTGCCTATGGCGGCTCTCTTTATCCGACTTTGACTTGGACAGTTTCCGGTCAAGCAAGAACCGAAAGGAGTACATCACCGAGCGCACGTTTCTTGACTATTCAGCGCGGTTCTGGGCTGCGCACTTCCGCGAATGCCACTGGGCGGAAGATGGATGGGCAATGAAAACGGCAGAAAGATATTGCTTGTTTCAATATCCGGCATCTCGGGCATGGTTTGAGATACATTTCGAGACCTATGACACAAGTTTCCAAGATATAAACTTCACGCCACTTCTAGCCGCGGCCTATTTTGGACTGGGCCAAATATTGGAGCGGCTTCTCAAGGGAGGGTCCAGCGATGTTAACGGAAAGGATAGCACCTACGGAAGACCTGCCCTTTTTTGGGCTACGTTCAAGGGCCACGCAGATGTGGCACAGCAACTCCTCGCTTCAGGCGCTGATGTGAAGGCCCAGGATGACTCCGGGGGCACAGCACTCCACGGCGCCGCCGTCCATTATAATTCCGAGGCTTTAATGCGTCTACTCCTCAAAGCAGGCGCCGATGTGAATGCGAAGGATGAGATCAACAGCACACCACTTCACCATGCTGTGGTCGGGGCACACCCAGAGCCAGTGGAGACGCTCCTCGTAGCAGGCGCCGACGCAAACGCAAAGGATGGTTTCGGAAACACTCCACTATACTATGCGGCTAATATGCCCAACGAAGCTGCAACGCGGCATCTTCTCGCAGGAGGCGCTGATGTAAATGTGAAAAATGGGTTGGGAGACACAGCACTTTACATCGCCATCACTTTCGGCCACGAGGCTATTGTACGAATACTTCTCGAGGCAGGTGCTGACGTCAACGGAGAGGATGAACATGCAGAGACACCCCTCCACCACGCCGCCAGTGTAGGCAGTGAGGCTATCCTACAGATGCTTCTGGAAGCGGGTGCTAATGTAAACGCAAAGAATGCCGCAAATCGCACGCCGCTTCACTATGCTATTGCGAGCAAACGCGATGAGACTCTAGTGCAGCGGCTTCTCGCAGGAGGTGCTGATGTATACGCAGAGGATGAGCTCCATCACACACCGCTGAGCTACCTTCCACTGACAGGCAACAACCCCCTACGACGGCTGCTTCTCGCGGCCGGTGCTCGCCGGTGCAAACAAGAAGAATAACGAGGACCGTACGTTGTACGATGCGGCTGCTATCTAGCTTTTGAAATGAACATGGCCAGCTGGGGGGATTTCGTTTACCTCCTTCACCTATTATATCTCCGGGGAGAGAGTGGTAGTAGATGATCATAATATATACTCATAACCCACACCGGAGGGTACATCTTGACTTGCGGGGCTCATAGGTGGTTTCACCAAGGGACGGGCCTCGCTAATCCATGAACAAATACATTTTTAAGGTATCAGCTGCGACAAGATAGCATGGATCCAGAACTAAAACGAACGGAGAACACCGTTCACCGATCCTTGTGCTATCTTCTGGAAACCTGAGCGAACCACAATCGGGGAAAGTGATCATATCTCGGACGACACACCTTGTTTGCTGCTATCGACAACATGGGCCATGAACTTCTTACCGGGCCTCTTACCCTTAAGTGCAGAACCCTTAACACCAGTCCCGGGGGGGGGGGGGGGGGGGGGGGGTTGGCCAGAGTCTTGGGACCCACCGTTCCTACCATCATCGCCATCGTCATCGTCATTGTCGTCTTTACCGCCCTATCCCAATTAAAATTGGGGGTCGATGCAGTGCAGTCCCGCGTGAATCACTCTCCGCACTGTGAAGGCATGCTTGAGCGTGTTCGTGGATCCTACATCACTGGTGCCGGCGTGAAGCCGACACCGCGGAGAAAAGTCCGAGAACCCTGACAGCCTATCCGTAGGCATCCGACCCCGCAGGAGACATACGATATAAGAATTGCATCTGGTAATGAAGCGGATGCCGGATGCCGCCCCATGGCCGTGAACTGCGCACCCTTCATGCCATTTCGTTCAGCGTCGATGGCTTAACGACACTGAGTTGCATGCCTAACTAGAAAAGTTCAACTATTCCCACACTAACAACGGCATGTTCTTTACTGGTCCTTAGAGTAACCTGAGGTACTTATTTTCTAGCCTTGTGTTCATACATTTCCCCAATGGTGAATGAAGGAAACCGATATTCGCTCACTCCTAGCTATAACACATCAAGTTGAGGGCCCTGAAAAGAACCTCATCCCAACACACTCGAGGCGAGGGCGCAATGCCCCTGGCTACCTCTTCCTCATCTCCCAAGTCGTTCCTCCGCTGCTCTCTCATCAAACTAATTTCCCACAATTGACCAATTGCTCCCAAACACTTATTGATCCCCCATCATAATTGTACCGATTAACTCCATTATAACCTGGCGGGGGAGAACTCGGTCCCAACGCCGTCTATTACCATTCAATCCAATTTCTTTTCCCGCCCTCGAAGATTTGGGGGGAGGTGAATATTGTTAAATTAACAATAGTGACTTTTGTTTTCAACAGGGCTCGGGGTGTCGTAGAGTCGCCGTGGTATCTATGAACAAACGTTTTTTTCGCTCGCAAAGTCTGGATTTTCGAGATGCAAAACCATGCATATCTGGACAGAAAGTTGCTGAGACATAAAGAAAAAGGAAAAAAAAGAAGTTGCCTGAAGAGGCGTCGGTCGCTGTCCAGCTTCCAGAAAACAAGATTGGGGTATCTTATAGAGAAGAAAAGAAAAGAAAAAAAAAAAGCTTCGGGAAATCAAGTCGCAAAGTCTATCGGTCGAGTATTTGTCGTAAATAATGATAATCATCGTCATGGATCTCTCTTTTGGAATCGGCAAGCTCGTACGTGCGTTCATCGTCGATCATTCGTCGTAACGGGAAGGGGAAAGAGGGATATTATCATCACCTCCGGAGTCCGACTTTATCGACAATGTTCTTCCACAGCCTCACGCCCCTGCCGTCAACGCTAACCCCCCTGGCCATAGGCTCATCCCGGACCATAGGGCCAACAATATCCTCGTCGCCACGGGACGGGAATTTATCTTCGCTTAACATGCGGGGGATCGCGCCGGGCTTGGTGTCCTCGATTCGCTTCCACTCCATACCGGCGTAGATGTCATTCATGACAGTCTTCGGAGGAGTGCTTTCGGCGCGGCCCCTACCTCGCCCACGGCTCCTGCTCCTAGCTTTAGCCATAGACTGTGAGGTGGCGCTAGTGGCTGCCAAAATCTGCTCGACAGCCTTGTCATGCATGCGCTTCCAGGATTGCTCGACTTCAGCCCACTTCTCCTCCGTGAGTCCGTAAATCTTGCTCGTCTGGCCGTAGTTCTCGCCGGTTCGAAACAGATGTTTCGTGTAGTTTGTGCGGGCCAGGTCCCAGTCCTCCCGCAGCTTCCTCAGGCTCTCCAGGTCGGCAATCTCCGGCAGGTAGGGAAGAGGAAGGATCGTAAAGTTGGCGTGACCAAGGCGATCGGACCACTCGTCATTGAGAAGGTTGGGAAAAGGAATAGGAAGCTCGGGGCTTGTCGGAGAGGCCTTGAACGAGGATAGAGAGGGCTTGGTACTCAGTGCTGGGGTCGTAGTAGCGGTGCGAGCAGCGACGGGCACGTGAGTCGGGTGTTCGAAAACACTAGCTGAGCGAGCACGAGAAGGAGTCTGAGGTCGCCGTGGCGGGGGCTGGGGAACGTTGTCGGTAATTAGAGGAGGGAGGAGAGGGGTGGTGGCCAGGGCGCGTTCCCGCTCCAAATTTCGGCCAGAATTATTCGTCTTCTCAATGTCGAGATTTGGCAACACAACACTCTCCACGGAGCCCCAGCAAGATTGCGAGGGCGAGGGAGACAGAGCGGCTTCGGGCGCATAGTCGGGGCCGAAGGGATATGGCGAGGAAATGGACGAGGAGCGGCTCGAAATTGCACCAGCTATCCGGGTCGCACTGTCGGCGCTCAGCTCGTAAATGGAAAATGGAGTCGAGCCGCCCTTCTTCGGTCCGCTCCAGCGCGAGAGGCTGGGAAATCGGGAGCCGATTCGAGAGGTTATACCGGCCAATGTAGCTTCCGCACTGCCCCTTCGCGGACTTTTCCTCATCCGCACGCCGGATAAATCAGTGTCACTCATGAACCCGAGATCATCGTAGTCAGCAGCTAAGGATCCGTCAATACTCGGATTAGAACGGTGTACGCAAAAAGGTTCATCGCCTAGACAGATGGGGGAAAAAAAATTAGTGTTAATAAACTGCAAGGGAGAATGCACGGCAGGGAATGGATCCGGTAGGCGGGTATTAAAAGAATTAAGCCGCAGGAGATTCCTTACAGAGACAGTCATAGAGGCCCTCGGGGAGATCGAGCTCGGGACGTTCCACGGGTTCCTCCTCAACATCGGGTAATTGGCGTATGCACGACTTGACCGAATGCGCTGCTTGTGAGGGTGAAGAGGGTTGATCGCCAAAACCGAAAGGGAGCTCTAGCGATGACACCGAGCTGGAATACCTAGTGTGCCCGCGGGTCGAGAATGTGGGAGTAATGGGAGACGCAACGTCGGATGAAGACGAGTTTGTCGTGTAGTAGATGTGAGTGAGATCGCTTTCAGCCAAGACTGGCTGAGCCACCTGCTGTGCCTGGAGAACCTGTAGGGCCTGGGCTTCGAGTCTCCTCCGCTCTTCTACGAGCTGAGGCAGTAATAAGGGTTTTAGATCGGGAGCCATTCTGTCGACAACTGTGTTATTGTTGAAGAAGAAGGAATTGGAGGAGGGAAAGAGTTGGTGTGTGGAGAAATAAACGGCGGATGTGTAAGGCCACCGCCAACCCGGAAGTTTTCCACGTCGAGGCGGTGCGGGTGTTCGCGAGTGGAGCTATGACTGTTTGGTCACAACACACAAGACGCAGCGCTTTGGTTTCCGAGAAGGGGGGGGAGGAAAGAAGAAAAAGTGCGGAGCTAGCAAGTGGTGGGGCGCAGTGAAGAAGAAAAGCTTGGTGGAGATACAAGGAGACTGTGACCGGATTGGGAATGGAGGCGGAACTGGAACCTGGGACTGGACTTGGATGGCGAAAGGGAAGGTCGCATGGGAAACTGGGGCAAAAGCCAGGTTCTTTCTTTTTTTGTCTCTTTTTTTGTCCCTTTTTTTGCGCGAAATCGACGAAAGACCAGAATACTGAGGTAATGCTGCACGGAAACGTTGGCATGCACAGATTGGTGAGGTTGGTGACGGTGGCCTAATTACATCGAAATGGAAATGGAAAAGTGACAGTATCTCTCGTGCTGGCCGCTTTCCATCCTCCGAGAAGCTGCGAAATCGCAAACCGCCCGTCCGTTCGTCGTGTGGTTATCAGGGCCTGAGGTACACCAAGAGGACCAAAAAGAACGCGCGGGACAGAGAAGATCAGCGAATCGCCAGACTTGAGAGTAGTACCAGACGCGGGGGGCGAGCGTTCGTTCCTCTGTTCGAATTGCCAAATCGTTAAGAGACGCAGTAGAATTGAGCGCGGGATTACCAATGGACCACTCGAAGTTCCTTCTTATTCTTTGCTGCTTGACGATCCACGTGTACTGTACTGGTTGACCAGAGTTCCAAGGTCGTAGTTGGGTTGGGCCGGAGCACAGGCGTTGCGTGGGTGCAAGTCGGGTGTCGGGGTTAAGCAAAGATAGAACGCCAATCAGCGTAGGAGGCGTCTCGCCAGATTCTATGTAGATGAGCTGGCAGGTGATGAGACGACCCCTGCGAGTGTGAGGTCGTTAAGCCACGAATGCCAACGTATAGTGGGGAACGAAGACGAGGATGGTGCGTTTGGCGGCGGTGAGGTAGGATTTCTTCAATGGGCAAGCAGAGAAGAAGCGGAAGGGGGGTTAGGCGGACGAGGCCAAGGGCGTTTCGGCGAGGTTGGACGACCTTTTTGAACGAATGGCTGGGAATGGATAGATGGAATCGATGGGCGAGCGGGGGGAGCAGTGGATCAGAACAAGGCAAGAAGAAACACATGCACCAGGCGGTCTCCAAGTTGACAGGGCGCCACCCAGTAGATGTACCAGTTGGGGCTCAGGACGAGGAAGCACGGAAGTCGTACTTCGTAGTGCGAGCACAAGAGGGTGGGCGGGAGGATGAGGCGAGATGGATGCCCCGGCACGGAATGGTGGAGTCAAAATGTTAGTGTGGATGGAAGATCGATCTTTAGTTGCTCCCTCGCACCTGCCGGCACAATGACTGGAGGTTGCCTTGTACTTCCTAGCTCTTTCTCCAACGACGTCCACTCGATACTTCCTACTTCATGCTTCGTAGTGTACAAATGTGCTGTGCTCGTGTCGGCGTCCGCTGCTGCCGTCTGGCAACATGCTGGATCATTGGATCAATTGATGAGTGTCGCCAGGCCCAGCGAATTCTCTTGGTTGATGTTTCTTCCCTCTGAGGCAGCCCGCCCGCCCCAACTAGGATGGCACGGGCTGTTTGTCTGGGTCCAGAGCGATCAACGCCACAAAACAGCTGAAAGACTTGGAAAATCGAGATATCAGCAACACCCACACCTTCCTTTTACCGGAGGCCCGGAATCCTGTGTCCCGTCCTGTGCATGATTTCTTCAAAGAATGGGAGGTACCGAGGTACGCCGGTTTCGCCCTCTGTTTATTTGTTATTCAATCTCCATGAATCCTGGACACCACCTTTTCTTTGCGGGTTTTCTCTTTATTCGAAGTTTCTGAGACAGCATGTGGTTGTGGTGGATGGGCTTAGAAACCGGGGCTCCCAACAGGAATCGCACCACAGTCGACAATCGAGGCTTACTGGTGGGCCAGCGCATCGCATGTGGTGCCATCGTCGAGAGACCTCTGCCGTCGCCGCATCGTATTTGTCTGTAGATGAAGCGAGGTGATGTCCCAGTAAGCACCAAGTACAAGCAGTTAGTGACCACATGCAGTTAACAAATGCATCGCTTCGTTGATGTTTCTACAAATAGCGGAAGCCTCCAGATCTCGTAGGCGCCTGGATGAATCACCTCGTTGTAACCCAGTTCCCGCGTCACGAGCGCTTCAGTCATCGGCATTGGTCTTTTTCGATTGGTAGACGGATGGCGGTAAGAAGAAGTCTATTCTCGATTGTTACCAGGTTCTGCCAATTCGATCACAAGCACCCGGCTTACAAGAAATAGCTTATCGGCCTGGGAAATCAAATCAATACCTCGCTCTGAATTGATGAATTAATACACAAGGTACTGAGGCATCGTTTTCAGCTACCGTTTAGATAAGGGGAAGAATCGAATTTTGCTCATTCCAATTCGCAGTCTCCGGCAAACCTCGTCCCTCCGTCTTGACTTCGCACAACCGTGGAACGAGCTTCTTTTCGGTTCCATCAATTGATGACTACGTCGTAGCAAACGCAGACCGAGCGCCGGTGACCGCCCAGCTTTTTCTCACACGCAGCAGCAAAGCGCTGGCAGTATCCACAGCATCCAGCGGATGCAAGACGAGAATCGCCTAAAGCAGCTGCTAGCCAGCGTTTGTCAGCCTGGACAAGTCGGGTGGGCCTGAGGGAAAAGTTTTCCGCGCAGTCCAGATTCTATCTCCTCCGATGCGCTTCTTGATCGTCGCCGCAAAGCTACGGGCTCCGAGAGGCTGGTTGGCTGGCGAGGCGTGTTTGTCCAGTCCATCCACACACTAATTGCAGTGACAGAGGGCGGACCCGGCTGTTGCTCCGATACTTGGTGACCAACCAACCAAATCCAGACCTCACTGTGGGGCGGTGTACTTTATACATCTACCGTAGCAACAAGAGAACACAAACCAGACGAGTAATTGTACAGATACTTTTAGGTAAACACTCTTCCATGTATGAGTAGCCTACTATCAGATCGAGAAAAGGTAACTTGACTCTCCTGCGCCGCTTACCCTCAGGTGCATGAAGTCCTAGTACCTTGAAGTGTACCTTTGTATAATATTCTGTAAGCTCGCTTGAAGCAAAGTAGTTTAGTTTACGAGGTATTAATAACCCACCCAGCACACCACCCTTCTTTTTTAACTCCACGGATGTGCACTTGCCTCGTCCGAATTTACCCCGCTCCTCGTATAGGTTCATTGTCCACACTGTCTCCGGTTCCACTCCATAGGAAACCGCTATCGACTTATGAGATTTGCAACTAGAGAAGAGGGGATCATGTTGCCTAGGGAGAAAAGAAAAATAACAACAATAATTAGAGTAAATAAATAAAAAATAAAAAATAAAAAATAAAATGAATAAAAGAAATAAAAGTAAAAGAAAAAGAAAAAGAAAAAGAGGAAGAAAGAGAAATTCTAGATTTAGCTACGTCTGGAAGGCATCGGCGCCCTCTATGAACCCCTGAGCACCAAATTCCATGTTAGTTCTGTAACTCCAGCCTTCCGTTAATCCATCCCACCACCAGTCCAGCCCGGTGGTTTGTCGCAAACAAACCCACTTCACTGTCCAGCACATCGCCAACCCCTCTATTCTACCACAAGAAAAATGAACATGGCAAGTGGACATGGAACGAAAGCTCTCGATCCACCTATTGCCAACTAGATCAAAGGATCATTGACCCCTTCCAAAGGGTCGTCATTCATAGCTCATCTGGTTGTTTCGATCGACAATACCGAGGTACTTCGTACGGGGCGGCTAGATATTGCAGCGCCACCGATGTCTCGAATCAGTGTGGTAAATGCCCCGAAAATGGGATCGTATCTCATTTGTAGGTCATTCAATTACTTGGTACAATAACGCCAGAAAGGCGACAAGCTCGAGCTCTCTTCTCAACTATTTTTGCCATTGACCAGTCAACAACAGGTGAACGACATCAGGCGTCTCATTGGGAGCCAGGCTGAATTTCTCTGACTCGGGCATCTAGACACTCGGGCACCAAATCCCGCGCTATTAGAAACACAGCCTAATTTCCATGAACCCCGAGGGTCTAGCATCTCTCATTATCTGGACCCTTTGTCTAATGATGATCTTGGTTCGTGGTTCGCTCCCGGCCTATCTTCTCTAGTGTGCTATTCCCAGCGGCTCGTTTTATGCGGCTCTCTCGCCGGAGGCTCGAATCTTAATATCCACGGGCTATTATCACGTATAGTTCGTCCCGGAAAACGGGGAGAATTTCCCAGGATGAAGCCGAGAACGTGCTGCATGTAATACTCCACGGGATAAGCGGACGGCTTGATATTGCCCATCCAATGTACCTGTGGTAAAGTGTCTCAGCACGATCTCCAACCCCCCTCTACGAACCATCCTATCCACCAAGACCCTGAGGTTTCCGGGATGCATCAACAGGGTTCGTTGGCTACTCTTCAACTCAGTTCGTCTTCCGCCAATCTGTCCCACCCCCAATGGCCATACCCTTGGTGCCTGGGACTGGCAGGATTGTTTTTCTCTGTCCCTCGAGCATCAGGTATTGCGCAGATCTACCTCGTGTCTGAGTCAAAGGATGCACCCAGCATCGGATGCAAAAGTAGTGGAGCTCCAGGCTGTCCGAAAGAAACAAGGGCTGGTCGTTCCATGTAGGTGTTGTCTCAAGAGTCGGGTATCTTCTTCGGCTCTTCATCAGCCAAGGTAGGGGGTTTAGGAGGGTAGGAGGGCACACCTCCGTTCGTGCAACCTCCGACCCGTCGAAGGCTGTAATAACTAGTACAGAGGTGACCATATAATGGTGGTTCTCTTAAGATTTATTCCCTGCCAAGATTGTGTATCCGTAATGCCGCATATTGATAGTTTGGCACAAGTAATCGTCTCTGGAGGTTCGAGACACTAGATCCGTTCTGGGTAACTGACTCTTGACTGAGAATCTAGATCAACAACCTGACTTTTTCATCCAAGCTGTGGTTTAGACAGGCATTTTCCCTGATCAGTGATATGTGGGTAGGGTCAACTCTGACAGCCAATTCAGGTACGGCCAGCGAGATGCAGGTCCCTAAAATGGCTACGACCCTGGATGAAAGGATAAAGGTGTCATTGACGATTCTCAGCCGCTGGCAAACTCACTTTCTCATGATCCTGCAAAACGTGTATGCTTGATGCCGATACCACCACCACATCCATCGATTTTTCCTTTCTGCTCAGTACTATTATTTTATCGAACTAGATCCTCACATAGCGCGAGTAAATCTACCCATATACCCATACAAAACTCAAATTGCACCCAGATCATCGTACCTAATCCCTGCACCCACAGTCAGTCCGCTTTCAACGACGTCACATTGACTTACAATACTTACAATACTCGTACGAAGCAAATGCATGCGTGTTTCTCCTTATCTTCAATCGACGCATGTGAATGTGCGTTTTTGTCTTACATTATTCCAAGATGAAAGATGGAAACTTTCCTCACGCCATCGATCGGACTGAAGCAAAAGAAGCATGCTCAGCGGAGGCGGCACGGAGATATCGAATCTTTCGTATTACGAGTCAACATCTCCCAGCAAGACCCCCCTCCACATTACGTAGATGGCGACTGTCCGAAGCGTCGGAAGGGCATCGGAAATTTGTGGAAGGGAAGATCTCCCTCTCACTCTCAACAGTTCCTCGATCAAAGGACATTTTCCGGGCCATTTCTGCACCTTGTCTTGTCCCTTGAAAGAACAGGATCGAGAGGGAAGAAGAAGGAACGCCACGGAGGACCGTAACGCCCTAGCGGCAGCATACAGAGCTGGCCAACAGCATTACCTGCAGAGCCAGCAAACGCCACTCTACATGAAGCCACTGCATGCATCACAACTCCATCAATCAGCTTCCCCCAGCTGCATCTCAAGCCACAACGGTCTTGACAGGACTTTCACCGTTTTCCCTTTTGAAAATGTGGCTTCCGCGGGCGGAAGTTCAAATCATCCCCATCGAAGCGGAAGTTTGAGCCCCGGCTCAGCTCGCTTAAGCAATATATGAGTTGGGGGATTGAAAGGATCTGGTCCTTTTTTCCATCTTTCGGGCCGGAGGAGGGATGCTTACACCCAGGACAGATTCGGCGGAACCAGCGCCGCCATCCAACTACCTTCTCGCTCGATAGCTACAGAGGCCAAAATTGCGAGCGTCGGCGGATTTCCTGAGTGTTTGCATCTCCTAGTGTAATCCCCCCGATTCCCCCGCCCGGGGATTTTATTTTAGATTATCCATCTCGAACGCCTCTCCCCAGCGCTCAATGGTGCCACATGAGCTGATTCTCCACGTAACACGTCAAACGAAAATATGCAATGTCCCGTTCCCTCCTTTCACCACCCCAAGGAATTAGAAATGGAGGAGAGCAAGATTACTTCCGGACTCGATTGCCCTCGTATGCCTGTAGGGAGCGCATCCTGATTCCTCTTGCGGGAAGCTGCGGATGCGCAATACGATGAGAAGTGGAGTGTTTGTTTAAGTCGTACTCTGTAAGCTCGGCATCACGTCGTGGAACCCTTCAAGTGGCTGTGCCTGCGTCGCTTTCCAGGACGGACAGCTTGCCGTAATTTGCCAATTACCCCAGGATTCACATCAGGCCTTTCGTCCAAGATGAGAAAGTGCCACGGCTGCGTTTACCCTTTTGGCCGTTGACGGCTGGTTGGATGAAGGGGATATCCTGGTTGTTCAAACGGTCATAACGGCTCCTCTCAGCCCATCCGTCCATCTTTGTATCTCTTGGTCTCGGCACTGCATAAGATACGTGTGTTATTACAAAGGCCATTAGGCCGGATTGGAAGGTCTGCGGGCGATAAAACACGGCGATATTGGAAATGCAGGCTTCCATCTCGATCCGCAGCGGGAAATCGCGGATGGAATCTGTACAGTCCCGGGGACAAGCCGATTCGAAATATTACAGAGTACACTTCTCGGTATAATAGAAACTGACTTGATTAATTGATTGTTCTCATCTTGTGGATGCAGACAAGACATCCGCAGGCGGTGCCACCAGGAGGTGATGTATTTCCAGAATTTTCTTGCTCACTTTTTTTCCCCTCACGCACAGAAACGGATAATATGTGGCTTGGACCCAAAGATGATCACTGTTCGTTAAACCGAGGTAGCCCTCTCTAATATCTATAAGTTAATCATAGTACGCATATGAAAGAGTTGAGAGGAACTCCGACCCGAGGCCGGAGAAGCCGGAAGAAACGAGA
The DNA here is from genome assembly GCF_000732125.1 of Scedosporium apiospermum. NCBI lineage: Eukaryota > Fungi > Ascomycota > Sordariomycetes > Microascales > Microascaceae > Scedosporium > Scedosporium apiospermum. Next base: position 652,945 of record NW_015971799.1, read on the forward strand.
CTCAAAATGGAAAGAACTTTGTAAGAATTAGTGAACTTCACCCTTCATCCCCAACCAAAATCCCAAACCCAAAAGAGAGCAGCGACGAAGAAAAAGCTCTTTTCTCAACATCAGATTGGACGTCACATTTCGCTCAGCCCTGAGAAACCCAACAGTCTGGCCCAACTACGAAGTACCGAGGTACACTAGACTTCACGCACGACACATCCGTCTCTCCCATTTTTGGTGCCTTGCCCGATACCGCCAGATGAGGGAAAAGATCAACCTCCCGCGGCCGAAGGAAGTAGGAAGGCCTTCGTGGCCCAATGGGATGAGAGGGAATCGAAGGAGTCCGGAGTGAGTGACGAATGAGTTCTGCTGGTCATGGCCCATCACCACCAGCACCACGCGAAATGGTAGGCTGCAGAGCAACCCTCTGCCGTGGCCGAGAGTTCTTGTCTCATGAGGAGAGAGCCGAGAAAGAACACCATCCGTCGTGTGAAGGAAGCAGTTCCGCTCTTAGAAAGTAGCAGTGATTTGATGCATCCGATTTCTTCGGACCAGGTACCCGTCTTCGACCTCGATGCGACCCTCCACGGCCTCATACTCATCCTTCCAGAGCAAATCCTTTTCTCTCGGATGCAATGGTAGTTTTTGTTTCTAGATCATGGAGGGTAGCGGCCAAAAAAGCAACATAATAGTGTAGTAGCTCAGTCTTACCAAGCTCCACTCAAGAGCAAGAACATCTCGGAGTAGCTATTCGCGTCGCTATTTTTTCTCTGTTCTCTGTTCTCTGGTTCGTCCCTTGCATTAGCCCTCAGTCTTGGAGGGCCGCAGCGCCTCTCCATTCGCCCTACCCGCCTGAAGGAATGCAAGGCACCAAAAGTCAAGACAATAGACCCAGAACCACGTTGCGTGTCTCGACTTGAATCTATCTCTTTTCTTTTCATGACTGGCATGAATTTCCCTCATCAGAAAACGCTGGATGCGGTGCAGGCAGGCCCTGGTCCTTGTCGACTTGGAGACAATTCATTCGATGCCCAAAGGCCGAATCCTTTTTCTATTCTTTGCTAGAGCCTGCCAAGTAAGGCAATTTTTCCCACCTCCTGCTTGAGCCCAGGCTACGTGGATCCAGCGACGCTTCGGTTCGGTTCTCTCAATGTGGAAAAGATGCTATTCTTTCTTGCCGAAGTAGGCAGGACATATGGCGTACACGTAGGATAGTGTAGATCGGCGAGATTCGGACGAATTGTCTACTTCGTCCCGTCGCTAGCTTGGTGGATTTTTTTTTCCCTCTCTACTTTGTTTCGCCTTTTCTCTTTCTTAGCGTCTCGACAAGTATCCAACGCAACGCTTACCGAGCTTGTGCTTGACAAATCCAAGTCTCTAGAAGAAATCTCTGCCCTCTCGGCTCAAGCGATTTGGGGGCCTCTTGCCCCAGATCCTCCCCCACCCGAGGCGCAGCCTCTGCGCGTACCTCCCAGTCTCCGCCATCCTTTGGGTTAGTAGAGCCAAAAAAAAAAAAAAGCCAAGTGAGTATCCCCGAGGTTGAGGGGCAGTATAAGGGGAAGCATGTTGGTAGGGAAAGAGAAGAGAAGAACCAAAATGAGGCCTGAAACAGGCGGATGATGCTAGAATAGCGAGCCGATAGTGCAATCAACCCAGTCCAAATTCGGTCCCCCGTTACTGGCCCTACACTAGATAGCCCGGCACTACGGAGTTTGAAGAAGAAGAAGAAAAGGTTGCCAAGGGGTCTTTGTTCCTCTTAACACATTCAATAGTTTTGGGCGTTTATGCGGGCCCGGAGGTGGAATCGGAGCGGGAATCATGTCCGTCTGGCCTGGAGGCTCGCAATAGATGCCGACGACCTCCGTGTTGAGAGACAACACCGCTTCGCCAAGGCACGATGGGAGATGAATGCGAATAGCCACAATTGTAGAGGGCTGAGAGATGCAATGGAGATTACGTTTTGGGGATTAACGAATTCGATTTCGCTCGTGTGCTTGAATGGCTCTGAGTCGTCCGTCGTGAATTCCCTATTGTTAACGACGTTCGACTTGACCATGTACCGCGATGATTCTACTACCTGTCCCGCCGCTACTACATTGCCATCTCTCAAACAAACAAACAACACCTGGGTATAACCATCCAACCTTTTACTCCTTCGACTAGCCTTCCTTCTCGACACGGTCGCCCTGCTTGGTATTCCGACTGGGATTGGAACCCAGCTGCTCCATACGGTTCTCGAGGTTGCGAAACCGGTCACCCTGAGCCCTCTGTTCAGCGCGAAGGGTTTCCAAAACATTAACAAGCGTTCTAATGGCGCTGCTAACCGTGCTGGGGATCGTACTCAAGGATTCTTGGGGTACGATGGAGTTACCCATCCAGATGCTCAGGTACTTATCGAAGCTGGCCTTGATTTCCTGGTCAGCTTGGATCATCTGTTGGCAGATGTTCTTGAGGCGAGTACGCGAGGCCTTGATGACGTCTGGGCTCTGATAGGAGGGCAAGAGGTTAGCATCAAAACCGAACAAAAGAGAGGAGGGATCAGAGTGTTCCTTACAATCTCGCCGCGAAGAGGAATACCAATAACGAACTGGGCGAGATCGCGGGCGTCTGCGAGATATTGCCGCGGTACAACATCGCATATCTCACCCAAAAGCAAGCAACGGACGCACTTTGCAGATTCGCCTATAGGAACAGGAAAGCCCAGCGGCCGCCCTCGAAGTCAGTTTCCCACAACGGAAAATTGAGAACGGGGCGAGATGTAGGATAGAAGGGTTTGGCAAAAAGAGAAGGAAAAAAAAAAAAAAAAAAAAAAAAGGGGGGGGGGGGAGGGGGGAGGGGGAAGAACACATACCGTCCGCGTCAACGCAGAGTTGCAAACTACCAGTCGAGTCTGAACCATTGGCCATGTAATGGAGGAGGCACCTGTAACAAGGATAGGCTCGAGAACCCCCAGGGAGCTTCTCGAGAACGGCCGAGTTGGGAGAGATTCTTCCATTGGAAGCGGAAGGCTGAGGGCTGGGTTGGCCAGGATTGGATGCTATAATTGTAAAACAGACTGAGAGGTGCTTGCTGACGGTGGTCGCAAACGCGTCGCGATGAATTACTAGACGAGTTCCGGGCTGTCCCTGGGTTTGGGCAGTGGCAGCCCCGGAGACAACGGACTGGCCGCTGGGTCCGCCGCTATGTTGGGGAGGAAGATGCTGGACCGGGGGGGCCGAAGTAGGAACGGCAGGTTCTCTACGAACCTGGGCCTGACCAGCCGACGGGAAAGGAAAAGCTTGACCTCCGGATTGATTGTCATGAGCCGTGAGAGGTTGAGGGAAGCAACAGGTTGAATGGGGGACTGTGTTCTGGGCAGGCCCCGGCGGAGACATGCCGAGACCATCGGCCGGTTGATTCTTAGATTGGCCATGACCCTTGCGCGTGGCAGTCGAGGAGGAAGGAAGAGGCTGTTGGGCCGCACCGGACTGGCCACGTCTCCGACCGCTCGAGGAAGCCATATGACGAGCTACAGGTTCGGTAATTCTGTTCTCGTAAGGGTACTTGGGCTGCTTCGGAGCCCTAGACTCTGCGTCCGAGGTGTCGTGGCGACGCTTGGGGGGCATAGTGGAAAGGGGGGTTATTACCCTGATGTATTTCTAAGGACTGAAATCGTTTTCTCAACGAGGATTTGTTTGAGAGGTAGAGAGAAAGGAAAAGGGATCGAGGAGGTAGGAGAATGGAAATTTCCTTTTGTAGGTGGACAAACCCTCAAGGGAGGGGAGATCCTGCGTTCATTCATTCATTCATCTCATCTTGTGGTGGAGGGTGGAGTAACTCATCTTCAAAGATCTCGCGATGCTGGGGGGTTGTGTATAAGATCATTACATTCGTACCTATTCCTTCCCAAATGACTGACCGCAAGGTAACGCTCTAGTGTACATACAAACATAAGAAAGACAAATGGATCTAATGTGCTTGAAAAAGGGGTATAACTAAGGGAAACAGAACCCATCTCCTTCTTCATCCCCGGTTCCTTCAGCCTGACCTCTTGGGATCAAACCAGACGAGAACCTCCTGAAACCCATTGCGAACCGACTTCGCGAGAGACAAAAATATAGCCCCGATCTGCGCCGGCACGTACTGAATCACGTACCAGATACCCCATATCGTCCACCAAATTGCCGCCCCAAAGATGCCCAGAAGCGCCTTGAGGACCTCATAAGAAGTCTTCCCAAGCGCAGCGATCCCCGACACAATTGCCCTCGGCAAGCCGACAAACACGGCCCTCACCAACGCACAGAACCCATCCCACACATCCTTCAGCGTAATCTGACGAAAGAAGTTCACGACAGCCACCACAAGCGTATGCAGCACCGAGAACAGTCTCGTCACCACATACCACACCGCACGACCGAACCGCCTCGCCGTCTCGGCAAGCCAGTTCCCAACGAGGACGGCGGCCCTCTTGATGCGTCCGGGGACCTTTTTCGTCTGGCGCCAGAGCCACTTGACGATGCGGGCGACGACGCGCGGGATCTTCTTGACGCCGCGGACGACGGCCTCGGCGCCCCGTTTCGCGCGGCCGGGCATGGCGAGGATTTGGCGTTTGCACCAGCCACCGAAGCGCCTCCGATGTTCGATGGCGTATTTGACGGCGTCTTTCACGGGGATGACGACGACGTGTTTAGGGATAGAGTAGAAGAAGAACTTGGGAATCTCCCAGAAGAGGATTTCGCAAAAGCTGAGAATCTTCCGCCGGGCCTTCTGCACGCGCAGCATGAGTACGGCGTGTTTCTTCTTCCACCGCCTCCACCCGCCGCCTCTCCGCACGGGGAGATAGTCCACGACCTCGCGGTGGCCGTTGGCAGCCGCTAACCGAAGAGCCAACTGGCCGTCGGGCGCGATCGTGGCGTCGTCGGCGCCGCACTCTTCCATGAGAAACTTGACGATGGGGAGGAAGCCCCGCTCGGCTGCGACTTGCAGTGGGGTGCGTTCGGCGCCGTTGTGGGTACCGAGCTGAGAGACGTCGGCGCCGAGGCCAACGAGGCAGCGCACGACGGCAATGTTGCCGTTGTTTACGGCGGCGATGAGGGGCGTCAACCCTTTCATGGAGACGGCGCAGGGGGATATGAGCCCGTTGGTTACCATGAGGGTTATTACGTCGAGGTTCTTGGTGGTGATGGCCTGGAAGAAGCGGCAGAAGATGATGGCTTGGGTCTCGCGCCTCTCAAGCGACTCGGTGGAGAGCCCGAGGGGAATCTTGAGGCCATCGCCGAAAGGGTGCCGCGTTAGAGGTAGGCCGAGGGAGTCGGAGTCGAGGGATTTGGTCCAGTCTGCGAAGCGGAGGCCGTTTTCTTCGTAGGCGGGGACGGGATCGTCTTCAGCCGACATGATGATGGTTTGCGGTGGTGATGTAGTACTCAGTATTGATACTTGATGATGAGTGATTTATATCTTGAGAATATGATGAGAATGTCGATGTTGCTCTTTGTTTGACTCAATGTCTTTATGATATGCAACAACACGAGCCCAGAGTGTCAAGAAAAGTGATTGAGCAATCGTCGTCTTTATATCTTCTCTGGATATCAACAAAAGGCAGAATGAAAAGGCAATTTTCATGGAAGAACACGCCAGTTTTGTCCTCGACATAACCGTCACGGAAATTAGGTTCAACCCTAAATCGACTACGCTGAGGCTGTACTCTAACCAGCTGGTCGCCGAGATTGCCAGTTTGATCGTTTTATCGATCAGGGAGAGGGACTTGGGCAGCTCAGCCACTGCAAACTAGTCCCTAAGAAGTGGTCGAGTGCCTTTCGCGCCTGACAGCCCAATCGACCGGGCCCACGATGCACGATGCGACCGAGAGAAGACCTTGGCGGGGGGATTAATACAGTTGGGCGAGGGCTAATGCGAGCCATGGGGAATGGACGAGACGGGGTTGGGGCGGCATCATTGGAGGAGGGTTTGCAGGTTTCGCTGGCAGTTGAGGCAGCAATTGAGGAATGCTTGGTGAAGGCCGTTGGAAATGTGCAGTCGAAGTGTATTGGTGTTGATCAATTGATGGCTCAGTGGCGCCTGGCCAGGCCAGACCAGCCCTACCAACGGTCATGTCATGGTCACGATGCGAAGCAGTGCGGTCCAATGCACCGAATGCGCCTTCCAGTCAGAGCTTCACAGAACAATCGCCTCAGGTTCAGCAATCAAGAATCCGAGGCATCCAGCTGACAATATCCCTCATCGTCCTCATCGTCATCGTCGTCATCGTAGTCATAGTCATCAGCCTCCAGTCTCGAAACAGAGTTGATCCGGGATCCGTCTCAACGTTGAATCTTCAGCTCTCCCGTTTCGGGTTCTCTCCCGAGATTGCAAGAAGGCGCAGCATTTCCAACTCATCTAAATTACACTACCGACTCCTGGCGGCATCGCGCACCGCGATCCGGTCACATGTCTCTAGGTTCCCAAAGACACAATGTGTCGACCTCGGAGTTGGAGACATCAATTTGAAAAGTTGATCTTTGTCCCTTCGTCTCTGGCCTTCCAACAGGTGACACAAGCGACAAGTGATTGAGGCAATGAGGCCACCCTCCAGAAGCCCGATTCCCAGCCAGGCCCAACTTAGCCAGGCCCGGTCGGGGGACGAATCCAACCTGTCGGTCGGTCATAAGGCGGATTAGGTCCCGATTGAGTTGGCCGACAAGCGCCTTTGAAAGTGTAGCCCTACGACTCCGCCACATCTCCAACCACCCTTTCCATTCTCTCGGTGCTCCCCTCTTTTTTAAGGTTAAGAGCGTGCCCACCATCAGTTGACGTGTGGTCCTTGCCGAAAGAGTCACGGATTGACACTTTTGTTATCTCGATTGATCTTTTTTTTTCTACTTTCATATGCACAATGCGCTAAACACCAACAAGAAGAATCTGCGGAATCAAGATCAAGAATGCGCTCAAGGAAACCCATTGCTCCATCTGCGTGCCTCTCCGAACCAACGGAGCCCTCGCCTCGCTGCAGGCCCTTAGGCAGCCATCAGGTGGTATTCCTGGCCTAGAGATGGCACGAATGAGACCAACACCGAATTAGTCGTCCTTTCGTCTCCCTTGTATTTATTGTTTTTTTCTTTCTTTAATTCTAACCGGACCTGAACAACAGCTTGGGGGCCGTTCTCACAAGATGCAGTTATCCGTACAGAGATCCTGTACAAGCGCGTCGTAGGCCGGCTTGGGGTTGAATTCAGCGTCAAAGAGGAGCGGGTTCTCGCCCGGCCTCCAAGAGTCCTTGAAGTCCCAAGTTAGTTGCAAGTTTTCAAAATCCCGGCTGGTTTACGAACGACCGAACTTGGGCCTTACCTTGTCGGAAACTCCCCAAACGGTGACGCCTACACAAGAGGTGATGTTGAGACAGGCGTTAATCACCGTGGTGTACTCTTCCGGCGGCGCATTGGCAATGTCGAGCTCCGTCACGGCAATTTGCTCGACTCCGCTGGACGCAAGAGCCTCAAGCGCTCCGGGGACGCCGGCTGAGAGACCTTGGATCAAGTGGGTTTGCGAGCCTGGCTTCTGGTTAGTTTTCTGGCTTTCTCCCCGATCCATAGCTGCCAGTTTTACTTCCTTCATCTTCCAAACCCGGCAATAGAAGAGGGAGGAAAAACAGGAGAATAAGAAAGAGAAAAAAAAGATAACCAGAAGGCACTCACCGATGCCGTCAATGGGCACTCCGGCCGCTATCCACCTCTTAACACTGCTCACCATGGCCTGCGTCTTGTTTGAGTTGGCGCTGTCGAGGTTAAAGTCGTTGATGAAGAGCTTCGCGTCGGGATCCACGGCACGCGCGGTGTTGAAGGCGAGGGAGACGAACTCTTCGCCGAGCACGTTGAAGAAGACGGACTCGCGCATCGTGCCGTTTTCGTTGAAGATCTCATTGACGACATCCTGGAAACACCCGTCCCCCTGTATTAGCTTCTCCGATGCTCGAAACCGCCCTCATACAGCAAGAAAGAGAGATCGCAACCCACCCAAGCAAACATCTTCCCCTTATACCTCCCCACGACACTCGTAATATGCTCCGTAATAACCTCCCTCAACTCCCCCGCATCCGTAATATTCTGCACATACCCCGGCAGCTGCGAATGCCACACGAGCGTGTGTCCCCTCATGGGGATATTGTTCTCCTGCGCGAAATCAACGACAAAGTCCGGCTCGTCAAAGTTGAACACGCCGCGCTCGGGCTCGACGGACTCCCATTTGAGACTGTTCTCGTTGGTGAGCTGGCCAAAGTTGGCGGTGATGATGGCGGCGTTGACGTCCGAGAGGAGGAGGCGCTGGTCGGTGATGGTGCCGAGGTATTGCTTGCCGCGGGCGACGAAGAGTCTGTGGAGGCTGGTTTCGGCTTGGCGTTTGGTGAGGAGGGCGGTTGTGAGGGAGAGGAGGGCAAGGGACAGGAGGGAGCGCATGGTGAGAGATGAGAACGGAAAAGAAAAGTACCAAATAAATGAATGAATAAGAAAAGGAATGGAAGAAAGGAAAAATAAATCGGGCTTAAGTTTTTTGTGAGCTTGGTATAAGTGCAAAAGTTGACCGAGCCCACTCGTGATAACTTCGTCTCTCGGGCGATATATATCAGAGAAGAAACAATCTAGAATTTCCGGAAACTCGGGCCTCTGTCAACCGTATATACTACAACACCCATCAACCTGGCTCGCAAAAAAAGGCAACGACTAGTGAGCAACGCCAAGCTACAGATGTACACGATTGATCTCCGAGATGAGACTGCGGAGGAGCCCGAGTCCACCAAACATACCCTCACATCAAGGGCACATCCGGGGCGTTTATCCCTTCCTGCCTTTAAAACAGCTACAACAAAATAACCCGAGATCCTCGATGCAAATCATTATGATCTTGTTGTTCCACGGGGCGCAAGAATCATACAGCTTATGAGTGCGATTCCTTTCGTACAGCATGATGAAGAGTAAAGCCAGCAGCAGAATATCCGTTGTCCAAGATAGTTCTCTAGAACTTTAGGTTCTTCAATACCCTCAAGTTCAGACGATATATGATCAGATAGAAATTAGAGAGAGAGAAGAGGAGAAATTCACCTAGGTTCCCCTTTGCGGGTTTGCGACTGGCCTCGTCTCCAATGCGCCAAGCGAAGCACAAATCGGGCGAGGGGACAAAGAAGAGGGAAAAGGGACGCTCGCTCACACGACAATTAGACAAAGGAATACGCAGCAACTCTATCAGGGAGGAAAGTTCGAGCGCCAAGGTTGCATGATCGCAAGGGTTGCCAACGGACATCTGAGACGCCTCGACGTCGATCATTTAAGTTCATCAAGATGGGGAGGCCGATGCACTAGGAACAGGGCCAGACAAAATCCGACGAGATTCATCAATTACACCCCGTGGGACCTGAATTTAAATAAATTTCCATGGTCCCTCTTTTGCTCCGATGTAGCTCTCGAATGCAGAATGCGAGGGTGTCGTTCGTTGTCGACGCTGGTCCCGCAACATTTCTCTCGAGGTCCCGGATCGGACAAGAATTCGGTGCCAGAATATTAATATGCTGATTATTATTTTTTTCCGGGGAACCGCGATAGTCCGGGTTGGGAAATAATTGCCGGGCCGGAGGGATATTGATCAATCGTCTTATTGTTTTCTTGCTTCTCACCGTCGATGGCAGCAGCTACGCTCTACCGCTGTCGGCGCTGCTGCCTAGACTTAAATGGTGATTCTAGTAGTAGAACTAAGACTAGGATAGGACGAATCCTACTCAACTCCAAGTGCTCGTCGCTCAAGATCAATTGAGTTGAAACAGCCTCCTTGTCAATACTGGGAAGCAACGGGAATTCTCTCTCCATTATCACCACCATCGAGTTTGCGGGTGAGGGCTTATTGTCGTGCTATCAAAGCTCATCTCCCCTAGGCACTCCGTCGACATTTCAACATCACGTCTCTCATCTCTCGTCTCACATATACATTCTCTCTAATTCGCAGCCATGTCCAGTCCACCGTCCCATCACACCCATTCCCGCCTCCTCCTTGACATCTCCCCCACCGACTCTCTCTCCCCATATACCCGCCCACCCTTCCCCCGCTGCCTCGCAGCCACCACTCCCGCCGGCCGCGTCCCTCCCACAACACCGCCCCGAGACAAGCACGACGACCCCTCCACGTTCCCGGGCCCCATCGTCCTCCCAGACGACTGCCTCGCTCTCGAGCCAACCTACCCTCCCCAAAGCCTACGGTCATGGCTCCTAAGCAAAGACCGGAACCCCGTCACCTCCACTCGCAAGACTCTCTACGTCGTGGCGCCGCCGGATATCTCCGGACCCCCGGCCATGACCGCAGCGCTGAGGAGTTGGTCGGGAACTCCTCCTCCCAGCGCGCACGGAAAAGGGGGCTCTTCTTCCTCTGGGAACCGGCATCCGTCGGTAGAGAGTATCCGTGAGTATCTATCCGCTTTTTACCACGGCCTGGACGTGAAACTTTTCAACGAGCCCCTCCGCTGGGTCCTCTGGGAAGAAGGAGACTTTGAGAAGAAACGCATCCCAAAGTACATAGGGCTCGCGGCAGCGAGCGGGCAATGCACAGGCGTTAGGTGTCGACAGCCGAATGACCCTGGGCTGGGACTTCATCATCAGTTAAATCTGAGCGATATCCTCGATGCACTGATCGAACTTGTCCCGGACGATGCGTACGCGGTCTTGATGCTTGTTCATCATGACCTTTACGAGGACGACGAGGATGATTTCTGCGCGGGGAGGGCCTTTGGGGGAAGTCGCGTCGCGGTGGTTTCTACGTTTAGGTATAACCCTGCCATGGACGGTTTACGAGACGAGGTCGATTACGAGCATATCTGGCCATCATCTCATTGCCTAGATTATCTCGAGCCGCGACATCCGCAGAGTATAATATCGAAAAAGAGCAAACGCACAGCCCGCCACTCCTTCAAGAGCAGCGTCATCGTAGACCTCAACAGCCCGGGAGGAATCCCCGCCGCCGTCCAAGCAGCAACTAGCATCGCTGGCACCAACCATTCAAAGCCCGACACCGACGGCCTCTGGCTCGCCCGCGTATGCAAAACCGCCTCGCACGAACTAGGCCACTGCTTCGCCCTTGACCACTGCGTCTACTACTCTTGCATAATGCAAGGCACCGCCTCCCTCGAAGAAGACGACCGCCAACCACCCTACCTCTGCCCCATCTGCCTCACCAAGCTCACCTGCGCGATGCAACGAACCAAGCCCGGGATCGATAAGCCCGCCGAAAAGGAGTACGTCCTCCGTCGGTACGAGGCCCTCGAAGCCTTTAGCTCTAAACGCCCCGGTGTTCCTATGCTAGCCGGCTTCGGAGCGTGGCTTCGGGTGAGGATGGAGAGTTTGCGGGAGGAGGAGGCTTAGGCGCGTTGGATAGGAACTCGAAGTAAGGAACGGTACTGGGTTTCCGGCCGAGGAAGTTTTGTACCGTTTCGGCTTCGGGACGGCTCGCGCCGAGTTGGAGGAAGTTGCGGCGGTATTTCAAGCCAGTTTCGGAGTTCATTGGATCGCGGGCGAAGAAGGTGGTGTATAGATCCATTGCGATAGTCCGAGCCCTACAAGAAGCCGTTAGAATAGAAGAGAGAAGAAAAACAAGAAAGAAAAGAAAGGTTGACAAATGTAAACTTACAGCGCATACGCAAAGTACCCAGCATCATAAGCCCGGAAGATATGCCCAAATCCCGCCTCCCTTATCGTCGTCGGCTCGCCCGTCTTCTTATCCACCAACCCAGCAAGCATGGTAATCTCCTCTCCCAGCTCGCTAAACAGCCTCGTGAGATCAATATCCACCACGTCATTGTACCCCTTACCCGTATGGATTGTCAGATCAAACAAGGCCTGGTGAATAAGGAAGAGCATATGTCCAGCCCCATTCACAGCTCTCGTACGCGCAATATCCGTCGCGAATTGTCTTGGAAGTGTAGGTTCGAGTTCCTCCCCGACGGGCTGCTTTCCAGCAGAAGCCGCCTTAGCTTGCTCGGCCTTCCAGTGCCGCTGCATGTTCTCGTCGCCTAGGAGGCTGTAATGGCGGCTAATCTCGATGAGCACGTCGGGCTCCCAGATCCAATTCTCGAGGACGATGCTGGGGATCTCGACAAAGTCTCGAGAGAATCCTCGGGCATATTTGGTCTTGCCGACGAGGTAGTGGATGGCGTGGCCGAGCTCGTGGAACATTGTTTTGGTCTCGCCGTGGAGGAGGAGGGTTGGGTGGTCCGGGGTGGGTCTGCTGAGGCTGAGGATGAGGGCGCCGACTTGGTATTGACGCTTACCTTTGCTGGTATCGATGAAGCCCTGATAGAGCGGAAGGGAGCCGACAAGTTAGACGAGAACACTGTTGATTTGATATGACAGAATACACGTTTGGAGACTTTGAATGCCCTGGGTACTTACCGGAACCAGAGATGTATGATGTGCCTGTGATAGTTTTCCTTGGCGAGCGAACAAGTCCAGATATAAATATCCCAGAAACTCACCACCCAGCGCATCGCTATCCCAGACGGTGTAAAGAACGACATCCTCGTGCCACGCGGAACACTTGGCGCGACGAAACGCCAGACCGAAGAGCCTCTCGAAGATGGACAGCATACCTTTGAGCGTGTGCCACACTTCAAAGTACTCGGGGAACTTGCTCATATCGAGAGCGAACTTCTCGTGGTCGTACATCCGCTGGTAAAAAGAGAAGTCCCAAGCGTAAAGATAAGCAAAGTCATCGCTAACATGACCGGAAGCAGCATCCGCGACGACTCCCATCTTCTTCAGATGATCCCTCTTCAACTCCAGCAACGCCTCGATCTCAGCCTTACCGATGGGCTTCAGCCTATCTTTCAAGTCATCGAGGAAGCTCACGACCTCCTCGACGCTTTCCGACATGCGTCCTTCCATCTTCAAGGCGGCGTGGTTCTCGTAGTCCAATATCTTGGCCAATGTATCCCTTAACTTGACCACACGACGCAACCTCTCGACATTCTCAGGAAACCTATTACCCCTCGCCAAATACGCCTTCTTCCTCGTCGCCGAACGAACAGCATTATGCATAACCGCCACATAATCCCCTCCACGGAAAGTAACCCAGTACTGCGTCGTCCCATTCTCATCCTCGCGCGTCTTATACTTGGCCACATTCCTCTCCGGAACACCTTCCAGCTCCTCCCTTGTAAACCACACCCCATCATCCGCCTCATTCAACGTCCTCCTCGCCGCCAACAAAACATCCTGCAACTCCCTCTTCAGCTCCAAAAACCTCTCCCTCTCGGGCCCTTCCTCCAGCGCCGCTCCGTTCCGGCGATAGCTCCCATAAGTCTCCTCGAGCAGATGCGAATCCTGCGGGTCGAGGACTTCGTCGCCGCGCTTGTACCGCTCGTACACGGCGCCAACTAGGGCGGCGATGTCCCGGCGGGCGATGCTCTCGGCCGAAGCGGCGGCGAGGAGCTTGTCGGCTTCGAGGGAGGCGTCGCGGAGGGCTTGGTCGGCGGAGACGGTGCCGATGTGGTGGATGATGGTGGTGCGGGAGCGGGCGGAGAGGTAGTCCTCCTCGAGGGGGGAGAGGAGGTTGGAGAAGGTGGCGGTTGAGGGGGTTAGGGTGGTTGCGAGGTGGTCTTCGAGAGCTTTGGTGCGGGCGATGATGGATTGGGTTTCTGCGAGGAGGGAGGAGGGGGTGAAGTCGAAGGAGGGCGGAGCTTGGGGGGGAACTTTGGTGGAAATCGAGACAGTCATCGTGAGGTCGATGTTGGCGATTTTGCGATACTTTGGTCCTTCAATCCTGGATGAAGCTGGCTAGCATGTCGATGGAGTCTTAGCTTTTTTATGTCCCTTTTCTCGATTTATTTTACTCTTTTCCTTGGCCCCGCAGCCCAACTCGATCGCATCCGATCGACCCCGCCATGATTTGCTGCGTCCTAATCTCAATGGTGATTTTGATCAATCTCGGACTAACACCAACAAACACACAATCAATCAAGGCAGGAAGGATATAGCACACGATCGGCATCGGATGTCACGAGCCGGCGGCTATCTACACTGATGCATCGTCATCCTTGATATCACATCGCACGAGTCACCGAGATCAATTTAAATTATAGCACCTTCCTGCTCGTATCCGCAGTCTCATATCGTCGTAGTATTAAAGCTCAGCACGATCCCCATCAATAAAAGAGGCACCCACCCTCTGCAACACCGCACTCGCCCTTGTGCTCCCAACGCCAGACATCTCACCATCCCCTAATCAATGCATCATCATGAACGCCCCTCATCATCATCAACGTCATCATCATCTCTCATCTCTCATAGCTCATCTCATCCCATGGCCCTCCCTCTCTCAAACTATCCTCTTCACCCTCCCCGTCTTAACATCATAAACCCACCCACTCACAGGAACATCCAAAACGGCCTTCTTCCCCCTCAACCAAGCAACATCTCTCTTCACCTCCGCCTCCACATCCGGGAAAGTCAAGAAATCCAACCCCCTAATATCCGTCTCAGCCTCCTCGCCAATATTCTTCTCCACGAGCCCGTGCGCGAATTCGCTCGTAAACGTCAGCATGCCGCAGTCCGTGTGCTTGATGAGGATGATCTCGCGCGTGCCCAGGAGTTGCTGCGAGATGATTACGCTGCGGAGGGCGTCGTGCGCGCTGCCGCCGGCGTTGCGGATGACGTGGGCGTCGCCGGGGGAGATGCCGAGGGAGGCGGCTGGGTCGAGGCGGGCGTCCATGCAGGTTACTTTTTGGGTGGGTTAAAAGGTTAGATATACCGGGAGGGATGCTTTGAAGAGAGCAGTCGGGCTTCGGTGAGAGAGTTATCCTTACCAACGAGGTATTTCTTCGACGGGGGCAGGGCAAGGTCCCCGTGGGTGAAGGAGTCGCCGTAGGCCGTGTTAGCCTCGACGAGATGCTTGAGAACGGGAGAGTCGTTTTCGGAGCTCATGTTGAGTGTTATTCACAAAGTAGGTAGCAATATCTTGTAGTTTCTGTCTATATGGAAGAGAAGTAATAGTCAAACGAGAGATCGACGGCTACCATAGAATCAAAACTTGAGAGAGCCGAGCGGACTGAACCAATATATAACCAACTCCTTCTCTCCCACGCCAACTCGTTATCTCCCGAGAGCTTCAACTCTTCCCTCCCCCACACCTAAAGCCGCAGCAACCAATCTCTCAAACCTCCATCTCCTCCCACAACCACCAGCATTTCCGGATTTCCCAGCTTCCAAGCTCCTAGGAAGCTCCCTGGTTGGACGGAGAATAACCCACCCCGCGATGGCATCATCACCGCCACCTCGATACTATCCCCAATCCAGCCATCCGAGCGCTTCCCGCCCTCCAGCGCCTCGTTCAACCCCTCAGAGATCGTCGTTTTATTCCAATTCTTACGGCATCTTCTCACATCCCTTACAGATCACGTCAGAATGTCTAGCCTCGTTTTCTTGAAAGTCAATTCTTCTTCTTTCTCTTATCTTGTCTTGCTGATTTATGATGTAAACCGAGGCTTTTTTCCGTGATCGGGGCTTAGTGTAGATTGGGAACCAAGGGGGGGACCTCGGAGAGTTTGTCTTGGCTGGCGGAAGCTTTCGGGACCTGTGGAAGCTTCACACAAACTCTGCGGATAACAAAGTTTCTCAGGACCAAACCCTCGATTTGTAATAATTCGCGGGGGTTTATGGCATGGGACGTACCCACGGACTCGGTACCAGACATACTGGGTTGCAATATTGTTTTCTAAACAATCCCGCATGTTGAGACGACCAATACATGCCAAGAACCCATGTGTCATTCCTACTTGTTGGAGTCTAAATTCCCAGGGATGCGTCGAGCTGATGCCATGAGCCTGTTTGGTCTATAGATGCACTTGACGTATGCAATAGTGCCTTCTCCACAACGGAACGACCCGTCGGAATCAAGAGGTGCAGATCACCCAAGAGAAACTCCCCAGGATCCAGGGGACATCAAGGTACAGAGAATGCGGCTCAGAATCATCAAAAGCTAAATTCCCACGCAATGTGTCCCATTCCACCTCTATCGAAACAAAAACCTCCATACATTTCTAGTTATCATCATCTACATTAGCATCCCCCCGTCTATCGAACCTCAACCTCCAACTCCTGCCCAACAAACCTCGGCAACTCCTTCTCCACATCCTCCCACGTCTTGGTGCCGTCAACAATAGCCTTGATGGCGTCGAGGATCTTGTCCTCCTCGGCGCGCACCTGCACCATCGAGTCGCGGTCGCGCAGCGTCAGCGAGCCGTCCTTGACCGTCTGGAAATCGATCGTCACGCCTAGAGGGGTGCCGAGCTCGTCGTTGCGGCTGTACCGCTTGCCGATCGTCGCCGACGAGGCGTCCACCTTGCTCGAGATGCCGAGCTGGCGGAGTTTCTTGGAGATGGCGGTGACGAAGGGCTTGAAGGCCGGGTTGGTGGAGAGGGGGACGAGGAGGACCTTGGTGGGGGCTACGGTAGGGGGGAAAGAGAGGACCTGAGAAGAGAGGAAGAGGTTAGCTTTGTTTTTGATTCATTCATACATTACCGTTTCGTACGGGGAGGGGGGGAATCATCCGTAGGGTATGCGTGCAAGGAGGGCCTAGGCTTCACTTACGCTTCGGGCTTCGTCACCGCCCTCGCTAGCGCGAGTCCAGTAGCAGTGCTCAATGAGCGAGTAGAGGATACGGCCGATACCAAACGAGGGCTCGACGACGTTGGGAGTGTATTCCCTAATGTTGACCGTGCGCTTCCTGCGCTCAATCTTGACGAGGTCCTTGGTAATCTCGACCTTGCCGTCACCAACGCCAGGGACCTTGATAGTAAACTTGCCGGCCTCGGCTAACGTCTTGCCGTAGCACTCGCGCTCCTGCTGATTCGTGTCCTCGAGCGCCGCCTGCACGGCCTTGGCGTCCTTCTTGAACCGGGGTCCGAACAGCTTCTTGTCGATGTCGACCTCGTACTCCTCGATGACCTTGGGTTCGTCCAGACGCTCGCGCACGTAGAGAGCGGCACCCGTCTTCTTCGCGTGGACCGTCAGATCGTACGCGCTTCGGTCGGCGCAACCAACACACTCGATCCAGCCGGCCGAGGTGAGGAGTTCGCAGTCCCAGCAGTCGGCGGCGTAATGGGCCATCTCGTTAGCCATGTGCTGACGGAACCGCATCTTGGACTCGTCCACGCCGATCCTCTTCATGAAGAGGTAGATACGCGCAAGGAAGTAGCCGAGCGTCTCGTTATCGATGACTTGGTTCTTGACGGCCTCGCCAATGGACATCTTCTTGAGATCCGTCTTGCCGCTGAGCTGCACGTGTCGGTCGAGAAGGACAAGCTCGATATGCTCAATCTCGTGGAAGCGGTCATGCTTCTTGCCGCCCTCGGGGTCGACGAAGTGCTCGACCTCAGCCATGAGGAACTCACGGACTCGGAGGAGACCGGCCCTGGGCGAGATTTCGTTTCGGTACGAGCGGCCAATGGACGCCGACGCGAAGGGCATGCCA
Source organism: Scedosporium apiospermum (assembly GCF_000732125.1). Taxonomy (NCBI): domain Eukaryota; kingdom Fungi; phylum Ascomycota; class Sordariomycetes; order Microascales; family Microascaceae; genus Scedosporium; species Scedosporium apiospermum. The sequence goes on from NW_015971799.1 coordinate 670,405, forward strand.
TTCTGGTTAAACTCGAGGAGCTTGGCAAAGTTGAGGAACTGGCCCTGGGCGGTCTCAGGACGCATGTAGCCTTGGAGGTGGCCGCTGGGGCCGATGGCGGTCTGGAACATGAGGTTGAAGGGGACCGGGTGCGAGGGGAGCTCGCCAGTGGTGGGGTTCCTGAGGTCGTGCTTTTGGATGAGCTCGCCGAGCTGGTCGCCGTGGTAGTTGTCAATCTGAGCGAGGATCTCCTCGTACTCCTGGACGACGGCATCGTCGAGCTTGACAGCCTCGGCCTTGGCCTTGGACTTCTTCTTTTTCTTCTTATCACTGTTTTCGGCCGCAGCATCCTCGTCCTCCTCGACCTTTTGGCCACGAGCCTGCTTGTCACCAGCTAGCCTCGCCTCGAGGATATCCTCGACGAAGTGGTCGGCGCGCATAATCTCGCCGTTCTTGGGATCCTTGCACATCCAATCGGCAAACTTCTCCACGTGGCCACTCGTCTTGAGGACCTCGTCGGGCGTCAGCACCGTGCAGTCGACCTCGAGCATGTCCTCCTCGATGACGAAGTGCTTGCGCCAGATATCAATGATGTTGGCCTGCAGAGCGCAGCCGGGCGGGCCGTAGTCGAAGAGACCGGCCACGCCATTGTAGATCTCGAAGGCGGGGGTGTAGAACAGACGACGGCGGAGCGTCGAGTCGAGGAGGGCACGGTCGAGGGGCTGGCCCTTGAGGGTGGTCGCCGTCGAAGCCATTTTGCCTTGGATCTTGGTTCGCGCTTTGAATTGGGCGGCGTAGGTTGGGTTGGTCGCGGTGTTGAAGTAGCGGGGTCGGAAGTGTTGAAGCCTAGCAAGCCGGATGCTGTCCCTGCAGCAAGACGAAGAAGAACGAGGCAAAGAAGAAAAAGAAAAGAATGTTTGAGTTGAGAGGCGACGAATAGACTGCATCAACTCTCGCTTTTTTGGGTAAAGAGGGGAAAGGAGGAAAAGAGAAAAGAAAGAATGGGGCAAAAGCCGCGGGGAAAAGGGTGGGCTTTTGGGGCTAGAGAATGCGGGAAGCAGGTTTGGGCAGAGGTGCTTTGGTGTGTGCGATGACTCTTACGAGGCGAATTGGCAAATAATCTGTGTCGTGGCCGATTTTCATATCAATTATCAAATCCAGTCTGAGCCAAAAGATTGATTGATTCAGGTTCAAAATTGGGAAAAAAGTGGCGTGAACCTAGGGCGGAGCGGGGTTGCCGTAGTGACTCTTTGGGGAGAGTCAGGGGCAGCGACTGCCAGAGAGAGGCTGACAAGAGGCACCAGATCTCGGAGGGGTCCCTGATGAGCCTGATATCTGAGGAGACGCTACTGCGACGGGTGGGGTGGTCTGAGGACAGAATTAACCCCGCCAAAGGGAAGGAAAGACTTGTGTTTTGTGGTGGGAGGGACAATTGGATTGAGAGCTGAATTTTTTCCCGTTATCAGAAATAATTTTTCTGCCACCGCCTAAATTTTACACGATTCTGCCCAGCATCCAGCACCTCAGATCAGAGTTGCTGCTTCCTTCTCTCTATCTTTCAGCCAATTGTTCCCGGCTGGAAAAATATCCCACGTTTACTATCGATTGCTCCCTCGGACAACTGAATTTACCAAGGATACTCGAGTGAGATTATCGCAGCTATCTAGATTCCGGGACCACTCCCCCAACCGTCATAATGGCGCCCGGCAAGCGGTCATCCAACGCCTCCCTCTCCCTCAAAACCGGCAACAAGCTCAAGCGCCAAGACCTATTCATCGAACAAAAGAAGAGAAGATCAAAAGAACGCCGAGATGAGCGCATGCGGAGACGAAAAGAAGAAAAAGAAGACCCCGAGCTCCGCCGCGAGAGGTTAGAAAAGAACAAGCCTCTCACCATCGACAAGAAACGTGTGTGGGACGACATCGACGATGACAGCCTCGGCGTGCAGGTCAATATGGAGGCGCTACAGAGGAAACGGCTTGCGGCCCAGCAGGCGGTCGAGATGGACGCCATGGATGAGGACCTAGACGATGCCGACGGGGAAGAAGCCGACCGGGCCGACGAGGAGGGTTACGATAGCATGCTTGAGGACGACAGCGAAGAGGAAGCGGAGCGACGGAAAGCCGTAGAGAAGAAACGCCAGAGGCAACGGCAACGGGATAGCAGCGTCGCGCCATCTATAGCCCCCTCCACGACCAGCACGGCGGCCATCGACCTCGCACCCACGTCCCTCGTCACCAAGTTCCCCACCCTCTTCACAGACACCCCACCCCTCGAGCCCAAAATCCTCGTCACCACGGGCCTCCGCAGCACTCTCCACGAAGAAGCCCAGCTCCTCTGCACGCTCTTCCCCAACAGCAACTACGTCCCTCGCAGCTCGCACCGCTACGGCCACAAATACTCGCTCCGCGAAATCGCGAAATTCGCCGCCAACCGCGAATACACCTCCGTCATCCTCCTTCACGAGGACCAGAAAGTTCCGTCGGGCCTCTCCATCGTCCATCTCCCCGCGGGGCCCACACTCACCTTCACCATCACGCCCGGTTCGTGGATGCCGGGGAAGAAACTCCCGGGTCACGGAAACCCCACCGAGCACTGGCCCGAGCTCCTTCTTAACGGCTTTAGCACTCCTCTCGGTATCCTTACCGCCCGCGTGCTCACTTCGCTCTTCCCCATGAAGCCCGAGTTCGAGGGCCGGCAGGTCGTCTGTTTCCATAACCAGCGCGACTTCATCTTCGTGCGCCGCCACCGCTACGTATTCAAGAATTCGGAGAAATCTATCGCTGACGAGGACGGGAAGCCCATGGCTGGTGTCGAGGGCATCCGCGTCGGCTTGCAGGAACTGGGCCCTCGCTTTGCTATGAAGCTTAGGAGGGTGGATAAGGGGGTTGGTTGGGCGGGTAGCGAGGGAGAGGATGCTGTGCAGTGGGCCTGGAAGGCGAAAATGGAAAAGGATCGGAAACGGTTTAACCTGTAAGGTGGATGGGGTTATGGCGTTTGTTGCTTTTTGTCACCCCCTTTTGTCTTCTTAATTGCTTCTCCCTATGGCAATACCAAATCATATTCTGCCCTGATGAATCCGAAGTCTCTTATCGACTGTCCCTTGCGAAAAGTGGTTCTGTCGCTCGTAGTCTTCCCATGTCAACCCCAGTACGAGAATGTCTGTTTGAACCTGTATGTCGTAGCCGTCAGGAGCCGGCAATGGGCCGCGAGACACCATCAAGTTCCATTTCCCGCCGTCGGGCGAGCTGATCAAGTCCATTAGTGTGAGACATCTTGTCTCAAAAACACGGATCTCTTTGGAAGCCAAGGGAATGGTTCCCCCCCTCAAAGGAAAAGTAAGCTATAGTGGCTCCAAAGACTCCAATATCTAGCATAGATCTTAACCAAGATGATCACAACTAGCAAACCCGAAATTAGGAGTGAAGACAATACCAAGAGCATTCTGGCTCAACGGGGTCCGCCTCTCAGCTCAACACCCAGGCCAGTCGAATAATCCAAGACAAGGGCATCTAACGATGCCAAGCGGCAACCCGCCCAACACGAGACGGAGGGGAACGAAAGAAGGAAAAAAGTGCAAAAGTTTACCCTACGTTTCGAACGAGCAGCCACTCCAAGCTTCATACCGCGCCTCATCCTCCTCAGGACCTCGAAATGCATCACGACCTCAAAGCAAGATTGTAATATCCGATTCACGAGATACACCACCGTACACCTTCCTCGACCCATCCGACACGACTTTTCAAAACATTTCTTTTCATTTAAATGAGGTAGTACATTACACACGTCTAGCGTAGGAAAGAAGCAAACATGTTCCCACCATGCCAACTTCATTATCTGTTCCTCTAAAACAAACCACCCCAAGATCAACAGCGTCCTCCACCTTTCCTCCCCTTTTTAAGCCCGTAGTCATGCGGCATTCCCGAGGCTCAACGTCTGCATCGAACGAGCTGGAACATGTTCGGTCGGCAGGTTTTCTTGGTAGATGACTCCGGTGGAAATCGATGGCCCACCCCCTCTCTCTACGTGTACTCCAGAAACGCCCTTCAAAGTGAAACCCTGGATGGCAAGCATGAAATATTTGGCGAAGAATTTTAATACCAGACAACCGCTCGTCGATCGGAGGGTGTCCTCGGAGAAAAGAAAGGAAGGAAAAAAAAAAAAAATCTCAGAGTAAAACAAGGTTCCAAAAAAAAAAAAAAAATAAGAGGAACCCGATCAAGGTAGAAAATGAGGACGGCGGCGCCACTGAGTAGTCAACTTATTTGACAGTCTGACCAGCCTTGGCCCTGTTGTGCTTCGTCATGACAATATAGTACCTAGGTCAAAAAGTTAGCAAGCGCAACAAGCAAAAAGAAAAGATTAGCAAAACGTACAGTGTAATGCCGCCAATGGCCATGATGACACCAAAGATGGACTTGTCACCGACGGAGCGGCCAGAAACAATCCAGCCCAGAGCGACAATGGTACAAGTCTTGAGATGGCCGACAACGGTACTCGACACAGCACCGGTCTGGGCAATAATGAAGAATTGAGAAATGTTGATCAGAGACGCAAAGAGACCAGACTATGCGCAGGGGGTTGTTAGCGACAGCTTTCAGACTCCACAGGTCCACGTAATGTATGACGCTGCACCGAACGGTTGTAGACGGGGAAAAGGGGACTTACAAGAAGAATCATGAACCACCTAGTGAATGAGGTGTGCTCAAGGGTTGGGAATCTATCGACAAAGGGAATGACGTAGAGAAGCATGAAGGCACTCCAGGGGGCCTGGTTGAAGAGCAATTGCATGCTGTTCATCTCCAGCTTTCGGTGGTAGCTGCCGATCCAAACTGTATACAAGGACGAGGCAAACACACCGCTGAAGGCAAAGAGGACGCCCAGGGGCGAGGTAGTCTTAACCTTGGCGTTGTCGGTGGGGAGAGAGTCGTAGTACGAGACGACACCTACACCCACACAGACAGGGATAAGAGTAAGAATGGCCTTGCGGGGGAGAGTGGCGCGGTACAGGATGAAGTTCATGAGCGCCACGACGGGAGTGAGCAGGATTCGCGCAAGCTGGTAGAAGGTAACGGACGAGAAGGCGAGCGAGAAGTTCGGGAGAATGACGTTCAGGCACATGGTGATGCAGAGGGGGAGCATAGTCTTGAACGGAACTCGGCGAGGGGTGAATTTGTTGAACGGAGGTCTCGAAAACATGAAGAGCGTAAGGAACGTGACGGTAAAGTGGAAGCAGGCGAAACTGAGCTGGCACAGCTTGAACTGGGGGTCCGAGAAGATCGCCTTGTTGGTGAAGACCTATGTCCGAACAAAACGTCGCTCATTAGTATCGCACCGCACTCGAGGCCAACTTGTCAAGATCGTAAGGCAACGTACAATTCCAACAGTCGCCAACGTATTAATTCCCATCCAAGTCAACGCTGCTCGGAAACTCGACTTGGCCGGTTCCGCAGGCTTTTCGTTGCCACCGGGCAAAAGGTTCTCCTCCTCCTCACGTTTATTAAACTCGAGATCGGTCGACCTTTTGGGGTTGCCATTGTCGTCGAGCTCGGACATCTCCATCATAAGTTTCTCATGCTCCTCCATCGTCGTCGACGAGGAGATGGAAGGCGACTTGGGCGCCGAACTGCTAGAGCCCTCCGCCATTGTGTGAAGGTGATTAAAAAGAAAAAGAAAGGAAGAAAAAAGGTCGGCCGATCGTGGAAAACGCGAATTCGTTCGATGGCGGATCGATCGGGTAAAAAGATGGATGCGACCGAAAGGGCTGAAATAAACCGAGTTGCTAAGGTTCTTTCGCGCCCGAGAATAGAAATATCCTAAACTCCCCTCCGTCGAGTTGGACGACAGTGATTGAGGAAGCCCAGGTTGCTGATTTACGAGCTGCACAAGGTAAAGAGGAAGATTGGGAAGATTGTCGGAAGCAAAGATCAGGCTAGGGCTGGATCAATCTTGGATGTTTGGCACGGCGTACGAAGTACTTCGTACACTACTCGGAGGTTTCACGTATTATTGGACCTGTTCAATCTGTTCAAGTTTCCTTGTTGGAGTTCCTGCAAGTTTGGCTGCGGGTCGACAGTGGTGGGGATTGGATGAGGCACTGCGGTTACGGAAAGAAGTTGCGACGCACCACCTCCTTTTTTTCTCCCGCTTTGTGCTCATATCAATGCAGGCCCAATGGCGCAGCACGGTGCACTATTAACAGTTGACTCCTTTGTGGAACAGATTATCTCCTGTTCGAGTCAAGCGCCCGACTCCGTTCCGTGACAGGGGACCAGTATTAGCACTACGAAGGAGATCCAATAATAGCCAGGCTGATGCGCATCAAGGCAAACATTGATGTGAGTGTACCCTGGCTGGCCCATCTCACCAACTAGAACCAGCTCTTCTTATTACTTCAGACTGGTCCCCCCCAGATCTTTACACGATGGGTGTGGCAGATGGACTTTTACAGGATCATTTCTTCACCACACTAGCAGACATCCTAAGTTCGAAGCAGGAGCCAGAAAGAGTAATGAGGGATTCCCGTATTGTCCCAAATTTGTCGATAAGCCTCCACGGAGGGGAGCCTACCAAAGCCGGAGGTAGGGTCACCCACGACGATCTCACGTCCGAGCCCAGCAAACGGCAGGCGGTGTAACTCAGAGAGAAGGGAGAGAGAAGGGAGAGAGAAGGGAGAGAGAGCATCACCCTAGTTCCCTGGTCAGGGTGTCTTGATCTCTACAAGCTACCTTTATGGCTTATAAGAAGGTCCTTCGTTGCCTCGATTCCCTGCGAAGGATGCGTCCAAATCGTTGTGGGCTCATTGACAAGAAAAGCTTGTTAACGGTCTCCAGACTGTAATTCAAAAATTACGCGGTGCGACGAAGTCATGACGAATCGAGGCAGTACAAGTGTACCTTGATTCGTATTATTTCGGCGTGAGGGACACGAGTCTTGGAAGCCAATTCCCCTGGATTTGGAACTTTTCCTTCTTGGGACACGTTTTCAGCCCGCCAATTGCCTGATAGAGCACCTAAACGTGGAAGGATTTTTTTCACAGCTCGTATTTGTGGGTAGAGAAGAGTACATCTCTGAGAGAGCCAGATTTTCTCCCTGGCAATGGGTTCCGAGACAGGGACGAGGTTGAGAAACGTGACCTAGAATTTCTCTCTTCAAGTTAGGTCCCTGCTTCGTGTTGTCAACTTCCAATGGAGCTTCATATCACGATGAATGACGATGCCATCCTATCAATCGCTTCGCAAGACCGTACAATACAACTCAATACTTACGTCGCAGCCACGCTACTGTTATAGACTTCAACCATGGCGACCCATTGCGTGTCGAGCTGGGAACTTGGTGGGTCCTCGTCGCAGAACAAAAATAGGGGTATTGCGATTCCTACGACTTGTTAGCGTGGGGCACTTGGTTCAGCAGGAGGTATTGACCAAATTTTGACCGAGCTTGATGATGCAACCAGAGTATGTTTTTCGCTTGAGTTTTTGCCTGCCAGTACTGCGAAGTAAACTTATCCTCTCGTTTCACCATCTTGCGGCCAGGGTCCACATGCTTTCTAACTGAGGAGTTGTCACTTGAATATAAATTAATGGATGTAATGTTAGTGAACCCGGTACAAGCCATTTTTCTGATACAATTGCACTGTTAAGAGGGCTTTGCTAACCGGGATTCGGGCAATCGTTGTTCGGTATTGCTTGTTACGAGGTGACTTCGTCCGCCGTTGAAATATGTTACATCACTTGCCAGAACGGTACTTGATATCATTTTCCTCGTCCGCTTCTTGCAACGTCGGCTTGTCTGATGGAGAGATCCAGGAAATGTCACGAGAGTACGAAGTACGGGGTGATACCCCGAAGAACATGTTCCAGACCTGGCTTGACTTGATAGTGAGTGCTCAACCGCCGCGGGACTTGTAGACGCCACAGCGTCCTCGGTAGCAGGCGACTTTGTAGTCTAGCCCCTGCGTATCGTATTCCATGGGTACTTCGTACTGTTGATAATTCGTATCAAGTAGCTCGACTTTTTTTTTCTCTCCTTTTTTTGGGGAACCCCCTTCCTCCAGCACTAGCAGTTCTGGTGTCAGGGGAAAGTGTCACCATCGATTGAGCCTTCGAGGCGGTGGCGGTTTCCGTACAGACTTTAGAAAAAGGAGAGAGAGAAGTTGCATCCTGGATGTCGACTTCCCTTTCAGAGTGTCAGGTTGAGTGTAATGTTATCGTAGACAATTGGAAGGAACGATCCATGCCTGCTCCAGCCCTGCACCTTCTCAAATATTGATTCACAATTTTTCCTTGGAAGGTGCCCTCTCAACCTTGCTCATTGCCCAAGCTCCACGCCGATCCTCTTTCCTCTCCCCCCTCACCAGGCCAACCCCACATCCTCCCAGCCATTGCTCATTCTAATCTCCAGTGCACCGCTGCCACTTGCCTCTTGGCTGTATTTTTTCCCGAGAGTTATCAGTCCCCTGGTTTGGTCTTCTTTCCTTGCATCCACGCACGCACTCCGGGTCATTCTCCCGCCGAAAGCTCATTCCTAGTCCATTCACCGGCTCACCGCAAATTGCGTGGAATCGGACCTTCCTCTCTTCGAGAAAGCTTTGTTCAACAGCGACGAACCGAGATATCAAGTATTCTTGTAATAATGGAGCATCCTAGCGGCAACGGCACCAACGGTGGTATGCTTTCTCTCGCCCGCATTCTTCCTCTCAAGGCCCCGCGCCCGATTTGCGCCGTACTGACACTCGTCTCCATCGTCACATAGCCAACGGAAACGGACACGCCAAGTTCTTCGAGGACTTCGGCGTCTGGAAGGACTCGCCTATCCTCAAGGGCAGCACCAAGTTCGAGCCTCTTCCCGATGTGAAGAACATTATGATTACGGGCGGTGCCGGCTTTATGTATGTTGCTGTCCGACTTGACCTGCTGCAACCGCAGCATTCGTTTTTTAAGACTCCCTAACACCTCATCTTTCTAAATCAGCGCGTGCTGGCTCGTTCGACACCTCACTCTCACCTACCCTAACGCCTACAACATCGTCTCCTTCGACAAGCTCGACTACTGCTCCTCCCTCAACAACACCCGGGCGCTCAACGACAAGCACAACTTCACTTTCTACCATGGAGACATCACCAACCCTCTCGAGGTCGTCAACTGCATGGAGCGATACAAGATTGACACCGTCTTCCACTTCGCCGCCCAGTCGCACGTCGACTTGAGTTTCGGTAACTCGTACAGCTTCACCTACACCAACGTCTATGGTACCCACGTGATGCTCGAGAGCGCGAAGAAGTGCGGCATCAAGCGCTTCATCCACATCTCCACCGACGAGGTGTACGGTGAGGTCATGGATGATGATGATGACCTTGTCGAGTCTAGCATCCTCGCCCCCACCAACCCTTACGCTGCCTCGAAGGCCGCTGCAGAGATGATGGTACACTCGTACCAGAAGAGCTTCAAGCTGCCCGTCATTATTGTCCGCAGCAACAACGTATACGGCCCTCACCAGTTCCCCGAGAGTAAGTTTTATCCAAAACGAAAAAAAAGGCGGGTCCTCTAACAAAGACCCTTCGGTCATGCGCCGCACGTGGCTAGATTGACTTTACTTCGGCTTTGAAGGTTAAAACAAGACTAATCGTGTGCATAGAAATTATTCCCAAGTTCACCTGTCTCTTGAATCGCGGCAAGCCCCTCGTCCTTCACGGAGATGGCAGCCCGACCCGTCGCTACCTTTTCGCCGGCGATGCCGCGGACGCTTTCGACACTATCCTCCACAAGGGCGAGCTCGGTCATATCTACAACGTCGGCTCCTACGACGAAGTTGCCAACATTGATGTCTGTGGCAAGCTCTTGACGGAGATGGGCATCCCTCACGACACCCCGGAGGAGTTCCGCAAGTGGGTCAAGTACACGCACGACCGACCCTTCAACGACCACCGCTATGCTGTTGATGGTACCAAGCTCAGGAATCTGGGCTGGGAGCAGAAGACGAGCTTCGCCGAGGGTCTCAAGATTACAGTTGATTGGTACAAGAGGTTCGGCGAGAAGTGGTGGGGCGATATCAGCCAGGTGCTCACACCCTTCCCTATTGTCAGCGGCCTCAAGGTCGTCCCCGATAACGATGAGACGATCACGGATAGCCCTCAGGTAGACGCCTCTGCCCTCAAGAAGAGAAAGGTCGACGGCACGAGCGTAACGTCCACTTCCGCTTAAAACAGCAATCGGGATATTTACTCTCCCGCTTCGCGTCCGCATTCACGGCGAATTCTTTGCCCACTTTATACCCTAGGTTTTGGTTCGCGCCTAGATACGGGACCGAGGGTGTTTTTAGCTATATATTGTAATTTGCTGACGAAATGGATGACCACATACATCATAGATGGGCAGGTGAAGTTGGCGGATCCTTGAAGATAAAAGGCATTTGACGGTTTGCCTCGGATTAATGCCCTAGAAGAAGTGAGATCAAATTCTTCGGATTGGACGGCTGGCGGGAAGGAATTCGGAAGGGATTTTGGAGAGGTCTGGATTGGGTGCAAAACTCGATAATGGTTTAGTTTTAGGGAGGATTTACGAGGCTGGGATTATACCAGTCGCCCGTGGTTTTGACAGTCAGTGTTCCAATTTACTGTGATCAATTGAATGCCCCCTGTGCTCCAAGTCCGTGTGTGTTTGAAGAGAGCTCTCCGTTCTTCGGAGCCGACTTGAAAGCCTGGTTTTGTTGGCGGCTTCGACTCGGACATGCGTTGTTGTCGGAACCTGCATCTACTCCATATGTTGCGATTTAAGCGAATCGCTCGCGAAGAGTGCTCTCAGCAAACGTCCTTCCCGACTGCATATTGCCCAAGGGAAACCCTAACGGTCACGCACAACGAAGTTTGCCTGCGAAGCCCTAGCCTCCTTCCTACGAAATCGCAATGCATTCTCGAACAGACGTATCAATCAACCGACCGAAAACGCACACCGGCTGCGGGAGGACTATCGGCCCTCCTCTGCATTGTGCGCCGTGATGGTGGGGACGCTGAGACTCAGCAATGCGTCCTTCAAGCAAACTGCATGACGGACCAACACGCATCAATGCGAGGCGGGAATATCAATAGTAGATAATTATATAGGTGGGATGTTGGGTCTGGTCCTCCTAAAGTCCATTTTTACTTGGTAAGAATTGACGGGATACGGCCCAGTGGGAGAGTTTCCCGTGCTGGGCATGGCACTATTGGCAGCTGGAACCAAGTTCCCTGACTGCATGATGTGCACGCTGGCTCCGAAATCTCGACGGGAAATTCTTTGGGCGGATGTGTTCCGCCCCAATCCCCCTAGAATTCAGGGTTCCGAAGGAGAGGCAAACTACAAAGTATGCGTACACTAGGAGCGCTGTTGCTTGATGTGAGGCATGACTTGCTTCCCTGCGTGTCCAGAGTCGTATTATTTTTCGGCATACCCCAATCTCATTGGGTCCCTCAAAGAAACATTTTGATGTGCTGTGCTGTCATCGAAACGCAACGGAACGCTCAGGGTGCAGTTCCAGCGTCTCCTTGCATCAGATTTGCCCAGGTCGTTCCGATGCCCTGGCCTGGATGTTCAGGCGATTTCAGAGTCTCATCCCAAGTCCTCGGGTCCCCACGCAAAAAACTCTATGCACTCGCACTTATTGGGACTCTAACGAAGTTAAACCCACTGAACCGTTCTAGTGGGACGGCGAAGATGGGAGGGATCGACATGTACCCGTGGTGCTCGACGCAGGCCACTCTTTTGCCTCTATTTCTGAAGAAAACTACTTCGTAGTCGTGTTTCCTCTAATTTCCTCTTCCGACCAGGCCCCCCAGAGGGAGAGTTTGTTTAGCGATTTGACGATGGGCTTGGCCTACGAGAATGGCTTGTCGGGGACATAACCAGAGCCGACTTCCGGCGGCGAGGCGGAGCTTAAGCCGTTTTCATCGAGAACTATTTGCCTCTAGTTCTAAAGCCCCTGGACGTGTCTTCAGGTTAATAGAACCCCCTGTTCTATTAGGACGTTTGGTTGGTGTCTGGCAGGACTCGCGCTTCACAGAGGCCCGTTCAATCCTGGAGACATTTAGTGTGAGTTATCGGCGATAATCCTGAACAGACAGGTGCAAAGAAAAGTCATTCCAATACCTTTCCCGCCCTGCAGGTAGCATTTCACATCATCGTACGAATGTATTGATGTGTTGTCCTGTCCCGAAGCTCGGTCACCTCGTAAATCAAGGGGATATAACCCGCTACAATTATACATTGCAGAAGAGTCTCCGCCCGGAACATCACTCCCGGTCACTACCATCAATCATATCCCATCGGGGACGATTGGAGGGGGATCCTCAACGTTCGTCGTGCATTTGCACTAGTCCGTCGTTTCTCTCGCCCATGGATGTCGGTAAAACGTACGAGCAATGTAGCGTTTTTCTTTAGTCTCTTCGAACATACCACTTCCAAATTGTCGACAATGCGATGCCATGCTGCGGTAGGGCCAGGATCGTTGTACTCATCGACTTGTATGTACTTTGTTCTCTGAGTCCTCGCCAGCTGGACCAGGTCTCGACGAAAACGAGGCCCTAGACCTCTGTACCAAGGCCACTAGTAGCTTGGGGTCTCGTGAATAATCCAATTCAATTCAGTAGGTACTTTGTAGTGTACTTACACGGCGCGTCGTGAGGGGGCCAAGCCACACCTTCTTCCCCACGCCCCTTCTCTTTAAGCATCTCGCTTCTGCTCCGAGACTATGGGTCTCCTTGGACTGTTTGCCGGGAGGCGATGCTTAGGTCCCCGGAGCCATTGACAGCATCACCTGTCGAATATCCCTCAGTAGTTTGCAAATTCTCCATCAGGACCCCCCAACGCTTCATCGTAATAGGTCAAGACTCACCGAAACCAAGTGCTGCGAGTCCTGCAGCTTGCCTAGCATTCCAATGCATCTAATCCCCGTCCCATTCGCCCAGGCCAGCCCCCCATGGCATACTATGACCAGGCCCAGGCATGGGGTTCTGGTTTAGGCAAGGGTTCTCACCACCAGCGAAGAACTAAGCCGGAATCGGGGACAGCCCCTGCTTTTCTTCACATCCAGACCTCTTCGCTTCATCTCCCTCCTGTGCCTTTCGCGAGCCTCCCGCTGTAGCCCCCCGCCTGCTAGATGCTAAAAGGCCTTGATCCCTTCCCGGCCTGGCCTCTGCGCTTTCCGTTTCTAATTCCCCTTCATATTGTGCCTTTCTCCATTGCGACTTCCCCGGTTTTCTTTAATGAAAAGCACGAGCCAACCCTGCCGTTCCATCACAAGCTTCCCACCAAGGATGAAGTACCGCTCTGTGTCTCTAGAGTAGACGCGCTACAAATCGCAGCACTTGGACCTCGATCTATTATTGCCTTAAGAGCCATTGCCTCCTCCCCGTGCTCCCTCCCCAAGCTCCTCACTGTCACCATCGTACATGACTTGAGAACGACGCGGCTACGAAATACCGATCCCACCCACTCAGCCGCATTGAATTCCCCCTGTGACCTCTCTCCTTTTGCCACCGCCAGCCCTCTCTCCCAGCCAGTCCTCTGCGCCGCCGCCTCTCGGACGATCCGACCTGTCATCTCGCAATTCCGGGGTCCCCACGACTGGTTTTCCCCCTCCTTGGCACCAATCCTGTCGATCAACTCTGCATGAAGGGTTCACACAAAACGACTAACCGCCCGGCTAAAGCTGCCCCCATTCTTCTGATATGAATTGGAGAAGAGCGAAACACCAGAACTGTCGATTATTAAGAAAGATATAGGGGGCGATTATTCTCCGAGCCGTTGGGGCGTTATCGAGGAGGGAAAATTAAAGGAACCCGGAAAAAAAGAAAAGACAATTCCCTGAGATGGTCGGGACTGAACAGGCCGAGAGCCTTCGGCGCAAATCGGATTCGACGGACGACGACATCGAGACCAAGTCTTCAGCGATGACTTCCTTAGAGCCGCCGCAAAGCGCCGAGAAACAAGTCCTCTATCCCACAATCACACGCGCCGATGCAGAAGGCGACGTAGAGATCGAAACAGAAGATGCGAGCGTTTCCGAAGTTAGCGTGGCTCCTCGAGGCCCATCTCGCTCACCGGATAATGCTCGAGAATTTGGGAGTGGCGCCTCTCTTTATGCACCGTCGCGCTTCCCCAAACGATTAGATACAAGGCCGAAGTTTACTGTAATAGGGGATAGTATTATGGAGGAGGAGAGTATAGATTTGTAAGTGTTGCTGCGATGTCGGGTTATGAGTCGCATCTTTGGGACTAACCGTTTTACTAACATTTTTGTTGCTTGCAGAGCTGCCTCTACTCGATCTTTAATCGAGCGGTACCTCGATTATAACGAAGAAAACGGTCGGCGGTATTGCGGCAGCTACTACATGCCGAATGACGACCTTGAACAGACGCGATTATATCTATCCCACCAAGTCTTTCTACACATGCTCGACGGCGAGCCCACCACAGTGCCTCTGACCGACCCGAAGCTCATCCTCGATATTGGCACCGGAACAGGCGACTGGGCGATACAAGTGGGCGAAAAGTTCCCCAAATGCGAAGTGATCGGCACCGACATCTCAGCCATGCAATCTACATGCCCTCCTTACAACGTATTTTTCGAGATCGAAGATGCCGAGGAGCCGTGGCTACGCCAACCTGACTCGGTCGACCTCGTACACATGCGCCACCTCGCCGGCGCCTTCCGCGACTGGCGCTTCATCTACGAACAAGCCTTCGAGTGTATCAGGCCCGGCGGCTGGATCGAAGTTCAAGAATTCAACGACGAAAACAACTGGAAATACATCATCTCCGATTTCCCCGAAGACGCGCCCATACGCAAGCTCGCAAGAGACCTCTTCATCGCCGGCATCAAGGCCGGACGACCCCGCGGCGTCGCGCACCTCGACACCAAATATCTCCACGAGGCCGGCTTCGTCGACGTCAACGTGCAGGATTTGGACATACCCATCTCGACCTCAACGGGGTCAGCGGGAAGGATCTGGCTCATGACCGTCGTGGACGGACTCGAGGCTTCCTGTCTGCGGCCTCTTACGAAGTACATGGGGTGGGACCCGGACGAGACGAAGAGGTGCTGCGAGGAGTCGGCGCACCTAATTGCCAAGTACTCCAAGGATCCGGAAAAGGCTGGGAATTTGACGATTAAAGTGCGTATCGTCACGGCAAGGAAGCCGGATGTCCCTGCGGGTTGGGACGGCGAAGATATGTATCTGCAAAACGATATTTACATGCAGACGGATGGGGCGGGGGCGTCGGCGGAGCAACTTAGCCTCTTTACGACTGATACGAGGACGTCTGTGCCTGGGGAGAGGACGCCGGTCGAGTCTATCGCCGAATATGATGAGGACGATGACGAGACGCCTACGCAGGACTCTCTGCCGGATGGCGTGAGGAATGGAGAGGTTAATGGCGCGGGGCGGAGGACTACGATAACAGCAGCCGATGCTATGGATCTCGACGGTCGACCAAAGTCTATGATACACTGATGGACGAGGAGCTGAATTCCAGCCCCTGGACAACATTCTACACCTAGGAAGTTCCCTTCCAGCACATTTCTCTTTCACTCTTTTCTTTCTTTTGTCCATTTTTTTTCTCGTTTTATCTTTGCATTCTGCATGTGGAAGAAGCTATCACGGCGCGGGGTGTAAACATTGGCATCAACGGGCTGTTACCTGGGAGCATGTGGTTTTGGTTCTTCTACTTCGGCGATGAGATGTTTCTCTCATGTATTCATAAAGCCGCTCGTGGGCCATTTACGGCATATAGATGAGCTTATTTTTCTTTTTGTATATATATACATCCATTTTCTTTCCCGTCTATTCGGACACGGTATAGACGCGTGGCATGATGGGCGATGCCTATGAAGAGCTCAGGCTCCGGCATAGGCTTGGGATCTCTGTGGGATGAACTCTAATGATTTGTTCTTCGTTGGTCAAATCTATGCATTAGATGTTGGTTGGAGCCCAGAGCTGGAATTCGTTTTGTTGTCGATGAATAAATACGTTGGCTATCAATCTTGGACCTCTGTAGAGCTGGACGTGTTCCTTAGGTCGGTGTTTGTAATCTAGAGATTTCAACTTATATTACCAGACTCTGAAAGCTCGTAATGTAGATTAGGACTGTCGGGTTGCTGCAAGTCGGAGAGTGGTTGGATGCGAGGCTGGAGTTCCCAAGCGCCTGCGTCACCTTCTGGCCCAAAAGCTCGGGCTTGAGCTAGCCACGGTGAACTTACTATGTACCGTGCCTAAACTGACAAGCTCCCCCAACCGACCATAACCCCCATCCCAACGACACATCAGCGTCTTCCTCAAGCTCAAATCCTCCTCGAACAATTTATCCCGCAGTCATGACCCGATGACCTCGTAAACCCACCGCAAAAAATGGCATTTAGTTCAATCGACGACGGCTTCGTCGCCGCGACCGGAGCCATGTCCGGCCTCGAGCTCCAAGACAATGACGCCAGCCTTCCCATCTTCGTCGTCGAGCAGGTGCAGCTGCAGTTCTCGGTAGCAGCGGACTTCATAGCGGCGCAGGTGGCGAATAACGTGCTGGTGATTGCGCTTTCGAATGGGAGGATATTGAGGATAGACCTTAATCGGCCGGAGGACATTGATGGTGAGATTCGCGACACGGCAGGCGTTTGCTGCTACTGGGTCTTAGCTGCTGTTCTGTCAGTAGCCTTGGCTAACCCCATCTGTTTATATCAGACATCGACTTGCCCCGAAAGACGTCCGAGATAGGCACGATCCGCCGCATGTTCCTCGACCCGACTGCCTCTCATCTTCTCGTCTGCACATCTGCCGGGGAGAACTACTATCTACATTCACAATCCCACCAACCGCGCCCGTTGGGCAGGCTAAAGGGCGTGCTCATCGAGAGCGTTGCTTGGAATCCTGCGCTGCCCACCGCTTCGACTCGCGAGATCCTACTCGGAGCGTCGGACGGGAATATCTACGAGACGTTTATCGAGACTTCGCATGAGATATATAGGCGGGATGTGAAGCACTTCAAGAACTTGCTTAAGCTCCCCGATGAGCCCATAATAGGGTTATGGGCCGATAGCCTCGGTGGAAGGTCAGATATGCGCAGGGTTATGGTGGCTACGCCGCAGCGGTTGTTCCACCTCTCAGGCAAGATATCGACGAATGATAGCACGGGGTCGGTATACTCGGTCCTCTTTGAATCGCAGGAGCCTGTTGTCCACGAGCTCTCGCGGACCACGACCACTGCCGCGTCAGCTTTGGTGGTGTCTCCCGATCTACCCGAGGAGGAAGGCTTCAGGGAGGATTCTCGTGAGCGGGCTTTCGCGTGGCTTTCGTCGCACGGCGTCTACCACGGGAAGCTGCTTACTTCGCCGGCAAACGAATCGCTCGGTACCAAAGTGTTCGCCGAATCCAAGATGCTCTCGAGAAGCCAGTTCACGACGTCCGAAGCGTCGGGCAAACGGAGAACGTCGGCGGAGCTCGTGGAGGCTATTGCCCTGACGCAGTGGCACATTATCGCCCTCGTAGGCCGCCGCGTCGTCGCGGCTAACAGGCTAACGGGCGCCATCGTTTACGACCAGCTGGTTCTTAACGATGGCCAGAAGGCTATTGGCTTCTCCGTCGATTTGCAAAAGAATACGTTTTGGCTCTTTGCTACGGATGAGATCTTCGAGATTGTCGTGCGCGACGAGGACAGGTCCATCTGGCAGGTTATGCTGGAGATGCAGCAGTTTGATGCCGCGATGCAGTATGCGCGGACGCAGACGCAGAGGGAGACAGTGGCTTCCTCTTACGCCGACCATCTTGTCGAGAAGGGCCACTATAATGAGGCGGCGGCCCTCTATGGGCGGAGTAATAAGCCGTTTGAGCATGTGGCATTGGCTCTGATCGACAACGACCAGCCTGACGCACTCAGGAAATACCTCCTCTCGAAGCTAGCGTTGTCGAAGCGGACGGCCATCATGCAGAGGGTGATGATTGCCTGTTGGCTCGTCGAAGTCTTCATGGCGAAGCTAAATTCGCTGGACGATACCATCATGACTCAGGCCGAGTTGGCGGGAGATCTCAACCCGGCACAATCCAAGGAGCTCCTGAAGTCGGTACGGCACGAATACCAAGAATTCATCAATCGGTACAAGGACGACTTAGATCGCAAGACGGTCTACGATATTATCGGTAGCCACGGACGTGAGGAGGAGCTCCTCTACTTTGCCAACGCCATAAACGATTACAATTATGTGCTGTCCTACTGGGTGCAGCGGGAGCGGTGGAGCGAGGCACTGAATGTTCTCAAGAAGCAAAAGGACGCCAACGTATTTTACCGGTATAGCAGCGTCCTCATGACCCATGTGGCTACGGAGCTGGTCGAGATTCTCATGCGGCACGCTGACCTGCGTCCGCGGAACCTTATCCCTGCTCTTCTGGAGTATAACAAGCACTTCAGAGGACCGCTCGCACAGAACCAGGCCGTGCGATATCTTCAATATGTTATAAACCAGCTCAAGTCGAAAGACTCGGCGGTGCATAATACCCTGGTGTCCATCTACGCATCGCACAAGTCCAAAGACGAGTCCGGCCTGATGACATATCTCGAGTCCCAAGGCGACGAGCCCAACTTCGACCCGGACTTCGCTCTCCGGCTCTGCATCGAGCACCACCGGACCCTATCATGCGTGCATATCTACACCAACATGGGCCAGTACCTCCAAGCGGTCGACCTCGCCCTCTCGCACGACGAGATCGAACTAGCGGCCATCATCGCCGACCGCCCCATGTCCAACCCAACCCTCCGCAAAAAACTCTGGCTCGCCGTGGCGCGCAAGGTCATCACGCAATCCGACAGCATCAAATCCGCCATCGACTTCCTCAAGCGGTGCGACCTCCTCAAGATCGAAGACCTGATCCCGTTCTTCCCAGACTTTGTCGTTATTGACGACTTTAAGGAGGAGATTTGCGCGGCGCTCGAGGATTACGGACGGAGTATCGACGGTCTAAGGCGCGAGATGGATGAGTCGTCGCAGACGGCTGCGAATATTAAGCTCGATATCGCGGCGCTCGATCATCGCTACGCCATCGTCGAGCCTGGGGAGAGGTGCTACGAGTGTGGGTTGCCGTTGCTGAGTCGTCAGTTCTTTGTGTTTCCCTGTCAGCATAGTTTTCATTCGGATTGTCTTGGTCGGAAGGTGCTGGAGCAGCAGGGCGTGGCGAAGAGTGCGAGGATTAGGGAGTTGCAGGTTAAGATTAGCAAGGGGTTGGTGAGTGGAGAGAAGAGGGATGCGATGATTGCTGAGCTGGATGCGTTGGTGGCGTCGGCGTGGTGAGTTCCCCTTTCCCCATCCTTTTCGTATACTTTTTGCCATTCTTGAAAACTGACTTGGATCTTTCGCGATAGTATTCTTTGCAGCGATTATGCGATCAAGAGGATAGATGAGCCGTTTGTTCGTGGGGACGATGATTTGGCGGAGTGGGCGTTGTAAGAAGAGTCCGTTTCTCCTGGTTGATGGCAGCACACGCCTTCCTTTTGGTCTTAATGTATATTTGCAGAACTAGCAGAGTAATGTGTACATGAGATATATTTGCGCCGTTCGAGATGCCAGCCACTCTAATGGTAATAATCGATCCTGTCATGAAGAAACAATGATGGGCAGACGTGACCAACCGCTTCCTGTCCGGAGGGAGTCCCCCCCCTCTCTAGTCTAGCACAGATTATTCTACTCTTCCATCCCGTTTACTTTTGTTCCCTCACCTCTCTCGGGCTCGAGCGCCACGTGGGCCTGACTAGTACCGACACTGGGTGACGCCGAGAGTCGAACGCGTGAGCATGAGGATCGAGACGATGACTCCGTAGAGGGCGAGGACCTCGGCGAAGATGAGGATGAGAACCATTCCGAAGTAGAGGCGCGGCTGCTGCGTGCTTGCTCGGACTTTAAGGATCAACTGGTTAGCAAGAGAAACAAAGAAAGAAAGAAAAACGCAGCATCCAATGCAAACACCATCACCCACCTCCAGCATCCCCCACGATCCCAATCGCAAACCCAGCCGCCAACCCGCACAGCCCCACCGACAACCCAGCGCCCAGCTGCAAAAAAGCCGTGTGCAGCGCCATGCGCTCAGCTAGGTCTCCCGAGATGATGACGGCGGCGACAACGCCGTAGATGGCGAGGATCTGGGCCATGACGGCGCAGAGGGTGTTCTGCATGAGGCGGTCCGGGCGGATGATTCCCGAGGAGAAGATGGCCGGGGCGGATTTGGCGGTGCCGTAGGAGGCGCCTAGGACGGTTAAGGTTATGGCGAAGGTGCATCCTATGGCTCCGAAGAAGGACTGCGTGCTGTGTTAGATGGGAACGGTTTGTTTAGCGAATAGGAGAGGACGTACGGCGTAGACCGGACTGTTTAAGTTGATGGTGTTAGCTGGACGTTTAGGATGGGAGGGTATTACGGAGATCGGGGAGGGAGAGCATTACCATCGGTCTTGATTATAGTAGTCCATCTTTGGGGGAGGTAGGAGAAGCCTAGAAGGTGAAGCTATACGGAGGGTTCTACTCGACAAGAGATAGATGATGAAAAGGACGCCTGGACAACAACACAAACGAATGTTTAGAGATCCGGTTTGGGAACCTTGAGGAGTGCTGTAAGGAACCAAGTATATTTAAACATGCTATCTATTTTCCGTAGCTGCCCTATTATACTACTCCTTTGCACCTCTCCCTCTCCCTCCCCAGCCGCAGCCAAGCAAAAAGTAGGCAGCCATATAAGGGATCTTTTGGAAGCAAAGAAGGTCTAAAACAGGGAGGGATACATCTATACTTCCATTCTCCTATTCCGGTTAGTGGTATTCTATTTAGAAATAGAGATCAAGGCGTCGGGAAGAACCGAGAATCTGCGGTATTGGTGGTTGAGGTGTGTAGGCAGGCGAATAAAGTGGATGGTGATTGGCTGGTTGTAGTGCATCAGCCGCCGACAGTTGATGATGTTCCGCGTATACGGACTTGGAATATGATGGCAGTCCTTGGCATGCGAGCTTTGGCGGGGAACATTAATTCTTTTACGGCAAGAGTTGCGGTTGGAAGATTGTTGTGAGGAGACGAGGGAGTGAGTGCTCGTCGAGTTGGTGATGGATGATTTCTAGACGTCAAACTTTAGCAAGCAAGCAAGACGATTTTGACGGGCACTACTAACTCAACGTCGCTTGGCTGCGGAGTAGATGTCAATAAATCTGTAATCATTGTAGCTTGCACTCCCTCCGATATCTCGTACGTCAACCAGGAGGCTGAGAGGGAACAGTACGATGTGATACATTACCATCTTGAGCATACAAATCTAGTGCCGGATTTAGGAGTTCAAGTTAACCCTCTCAACTCCCCACCACATTGCAAATTAAGAACAGATTTGAAGTTGGCCAGCAATCTGGAAAAGATCAATCGCGTGCCAGAATGCCAGAACCGCTGCGGGGCACCGACACTGGTTCAACTCCGTCCTCGGGTCTTGGCATGGGAGTGGGAGACTGGGTCCGGTCCGGAGTTCTCTCTGTTGTCTACCGAGTATTATTCCCCGTGAATCTATTCCCCCCCGGCCGGTTTGGGAGGCGGACCTATCGATAACCTCAATTTCGGAGAGCTCTGCCGGGCCAATGTCCAGCATGGGGTGACATATTATTCGGGGATGTACTTCATAAATACTCCTCACAGCATGCTGGCCCAGAATAACTTGGTGGAAATGGTAGAAATTCTCACAGAGCTCGCTAAGAATAGAAGATCTAGCCAAAGGATGTGGCAGCCCATCAAATGCATGTATGAAGCGCGTTGACCAGAGTATGTCCTCTCCTCCCAGAGAACGATGTTGGTCAGGAGCCAAAGGATGGTGATAAAATCGCGAAACAGGCGATAATCTCTGTTGTGCGCTCATTCATCCCCCCCCTTCTCCTCGTTCTGCTCTGGCAACACCATCTCTTGCCTGCCGCATGGTCTTGTGGTCGTGGGGGAGGCTGGTGCTAATGTCACTAGTTTGTGAAGGAAATAACAAGTAATATTAACCCGCATCGCTCTTTTTTACTTTAAAATTTCAAGGAGACGCCAATTGATCTAGCGTCTGGAGGCGTCCCATGTGGCTATCCTCAGGTGAATATTCTTCTGCATGGGCAGAGACCTTAGCTCCTTTTTCATATTCTGTCCCAACCGAAGGGTATAAAATCGGTCCTTGTCTTCTTCCACTGACCGCGTAAGACGTAATACTTATATCTCGGGGCGTTGATCAAAACAAATTCCAAGTGTTAGAGTTGATAAGCGGAGAGAGTTGCCGCTCTCTCCAGGCTCAAGGTTCAGGAGAGTGTATGATGTTCGTCTCAGGCTGAACCAACCACTCTTGTAAACTGGGGTTTATCCTCGATGCAACTTTGACCTGCGCCAAGTCGCTGGCTTTCAGTGTTTCCCTCAGGGTGCTTCCCGATGAAGGAAGGGGGACCGGTCAACCGTTGGCCTGGGCAAACCCTGCCGATATTGGGTAATGAAATAACGAAAAATTGATTGAAAGCACGGCTCCGATTCAGGGTCGCGAAATACCACCTCTTAGCACAGAGGAATCGTCATCTTCCCGCCTCCTTGGAAAACCGGAAGCTGAAAACTGGAGTGCAATGGCCAACGACAGGTCAGCTTGAGGTGAATAGAAAGCTGGCGTCATCACTCCAACCCCGCGACGCGTATGAATACACTCCTGTGGCAGCCGTCTCGACAATTCACGTTTGACCGTATCCGGGCCGACCTAGATCCACTGGGCTTTTCGGTGCTGAAGACTCAAACAGAGCTAGGTCTCTGACTTGTCGGCCGCGAGGACCCGGCTGGTCCAAAGGAAGCCAGAATTGAGGCGAGAGGGAAATTTGGCCTCTTGAGTAGCGTACTCCATGCGCAGAGTCCCCTGTTTCCAGGTTAGGACATTCAAGCCAAACCAATTGGGAGGTGTTATTGAGGCGCTTGTCAGGATGCGGGGAGGTGGCTGGGCGAGTTAATCGACAAATGGTGCTTGTTAGCAGCGACAATGACCTGACGCCACATGATTGATGGAATTGAATTTGTTAGTGATCCGTCAATTTGATCTGTGCCCCTGGATCGGTGATGACCCTTGCCGACCTGTCCACAGTCCACGCTACGACGCACACTACGAAGTACGTACTTCGTACTGAAGACTTCTGAAGACCCCGAGCTATGCGGTGTGCTGGATAGGAAGGACGAGTCCATGCAGTGTGCATATGGTTGTACTTCGTAGTCCACATATTCAGCTTATGCTAGATTTGTGCTTTACCACATGTCAATATTGAACATTGAGGCCGACGGTTACTTCCCTGAGTGATATTTTGTACATGTGAATGTCCTGCAGCATGTTACAGGGAAGGCGTCACCGTCTCATCGAGAATCCCAAGCCCCATATCATCAACGCATCAATGATTTGAACCCGCCAAATATCCAAGACATTGAAGCAGAAGAGACACTGATCCTTCGGACCCTTGCATGCATCTCCATGCGTTCTCCATCTCCATCACCGAGCGCTTAAAAACTGCTCATCATCCACGATTCTTTTCTGCTAGCGCCGTATGTATCCAGCTAGCTCCATCGTGGAAATGGACCTTAACAGCATCAGGATGGCAACATCCCAGACTAGCCTGGCCAATTCTGCAACCCAGGCCTGAAGTGCAAAGTGGAAATGCAGAGAAGCAAGGGTGTGTCGTACCTGCATCACCTGGAGGGCTTTTAATTTACCCGCACTAAGATCAACCTCTTCAGATCGTCGGTGGACTGTTTTTCCCACGCCATCCGAACCCCAGTGCTGAACAGGGTAGCCAACCTCTTCGTCAATTCGATCGGGCGACTCCCCTTGCATCGTCCACTCACGTTACCCCAACATCTTGAGATTTCGAGAGTGGTATATATCTTTCCCGCCATCCTGCCAATCCTGTAACTTGGCTTTTTGTTCCTCTTTCTCGTGTGCAATGTGCTTCGTCGATATTACCCTCCGCCAGCATCTCTAAATTACTTGCAGCTGTTCTTCATCAACCCGAGCCGACCGGCGTGCATATTCCCGTCTTGGCTGAACCACAATATCAAGCCACGCACGCCCCCTTCAAATCCCACTCTCCGAGGTCTCACGATCAGGGATTCGAAGATAATAACGTCCAACAAAATCTCTCGAATCGACAAACTTTCGTCTTCGAAGTACGAAGTTATAATCGGAACCCCCGCCCTACCTTTGTGCGCCTAGTACGCCTAATCGATCCGGTTTCGTGCGACGGCAGGCGTCGTCATCGACCCGGATTCAAGAGGAGTTGGAACAGGCTCCGGGTGATCTGAAACCAGTCCGGCCTGTCAATCCTCTTCATGCTCTCTGAACTTTAAGCGAATATATGCATTGAAAGAAAAGAGGCAGTTCCCTGGAAATTCTATTGATCTTCCGGTTCCTGTTGTTGTATTAATGTCCTTTCTCGTTCATTGTTTTTCATGTGCTTCATTTTCTCCGCGTTCTTCAATCATTTATTTTCCGGACGACCCGAGTTTCGAGCTTGATATCCTCGCCAACTCTACCTGGAGCTTCAAGACCCTGATTCTTGTGACTGCCCCTCAGTCAAGATATCGATCATTGATTCATCCTACTTCGACATACTTCGACACGTGGTCTGTGATAGGTTGAATCACTAGGACAGGAAGGAGCAAACGACCTGTTTGGCACAGCTTCTCCTCCACCAGTCCTCTTAGGACCCCTACTCTTCCTCTCCTCCCTAGAGGCTTTCCCACCAGTCTCCGATCCCGCCCTCGCATCATACTACTTCGCCTACCTCTCAACCTACCAACCAACCGACATATTAGCGCATCCCACATCCCACATCATGAAGCTCGGCATATTAGCAGCCGCCTCTCTGGCGTCCGGTTCCCTCGCAGCCTCGGTCAGAAGCACACAACGAAGAGCCGACTCTCCACACGTCGTTCGCCTAAACATCTGGCGGAACGATGCAGACCCCATACAAACCCATGCCCTACGCAGGCGACAAACGGTGGAGACCACCATCGACAACATGGTATGTGTAGCTTACTTTCCCTCCCAAAGAAACCGGAACTGACCTTTTCCACCAGCTCACTCTCTACTTTGTAAACGCCACCGTGGGATCTCCTCCCCAAGAGGTGAAACTGCACGTCGACACTGGCAGCAGCGATATGTGGGTCAACACTCCTAGCTCTGAGTACTGCAGTGCCGAGCGCAGACCCTGCGCAAACGCGGGGACCTACGACCCCGCTCATTCGACTACCCAGAAGTTCATCGACAACACATTTAACATATCGTACGTCGACGGCTCGGGTGCCTCGGGCGACTTCGTCACCGACGTCCTCACCATCGGCGGGACCACCGTCGAGGACCTCCAGTTTGGCGTAGGCACCAATTCCAGTTCTCCTAGGGGCATTCTCGGAATCGGCTACACCACCAACGAGGCTTCCGTCCTCCGCGACGGCGCCAAGCCCTACGAGAACCTGCCCGTCAAGCTGGCGTCTCAGGGCCACATCCAGTCGGCGGCCTTTAGCATGTTCCTCAACGACGTCGACTCGCGCACGGGAACCGTGCTCTTCGGAGGCATCGACAAGAGCCACTTCACGGGTAATCTCGTCACGGTGCCCATCCAAAAGGAGAACGACAAATTCCGCCGTCTCCTCGTGACGCTTAACAAGGTACAATTCGACAGCACAGCCGTCGGATCCGACCTCGCCCTCGCCGTCCTCCTCGACTCGGGCTCCTCCATCACCTACCTCCCCGACGCCATTGCCAAGGCCATCTATGAGCAAGTCGACGCCACCTACGTAGAAGACCAAGGCCTCGCCTTCGTCCCTTGCACCGACCGCGATTCCTCGCACTCTATCACCTTCACCTTCGATGACCCCCTATCGATCGTGGTCCCCTACAGCGAGCTCGTCCTCGACATCCCCACGAGCAGGGGCCGTCGTCCCGTCTTCGACAACGGCCGAGCCGCCTGTCTCTTCGGCATCGCCCCCGCCGAATCGGGCAGCAACGTCCTCGGCGACACATTCATGCGATCGGCCTACGTCGTCTTCGACCTCGCCAATAATGAGATTTCCATGGCGCAGGCGGCGGCAGCAGGAGACGGCACCCAGTCGGACGTTGCCGAGATTGGCGTCGGTAAAAGCGCCGTTCCTGGCGCGACGAGGGCGCAAAACCCTGTTACTGCTACGCAGGGGTTCACAAATTCGGGCCAGAATGTGACGAGTGGAGCGGGAGGGCAGGAGAGCGGTGCTGGGACCGGTGGGAGTCGGAGTGCCAGTGGTTTGGCGAGGGGAGCGAAGGCTGCGGCGGTATTGGCGGGTGTTGTCACCGCACTGGCGACGGTGGTTTTGACTTAAGTTCAGAACACGAGGCTCACCCCACCCTTTTCGTGGGAGGGTGAGACGCGTGGTTTAAACTTTATTTTGTCTTACTTTTTTTGAAAGTAGGGCTGTTTTGTCTTGGTGGCATGGTTTTTGATTTTGGTGTTAGCTCCGGAGGATTTCTTCATGCGGCATTGCGGCGGCGTTTTGGGGGGTGCATGCTTGCTTTTCTATTCTTGCATTGAAGGATGATTTAGATTGTCTCTTGATTTGTTTTCTAGAGAGCCAATATTTGACAGGATGAGGAATAGGGAGGATATCCATCGAGGAATGAATGCATATACACATATGAGCAGGGAAGGTCAGACAATGGAACCAACACCAGGTTTGATACATTCACTTATGTTTTCAAGAGGAGGACCGAATACAGGAATGCGTCAAGCATGTAATGTCACACAGATTAGAGTGTAAAATGAAGGGAACAGAACGAATGTTCTAAAAAAGTGGCGGGCACTTTGCCAAGTGAATTCATCCCGTCCTATTCTCCACAATATTGGAGTCCATTCGCAATGGTCCGCGGAGCCTGAGTGGTCCCTCATCCTGAGAAGCTATCAAATAGCCACATAACATCTAGCTTCTTTTATATTCCCACCTCGACCCGACATTAGTTACGAGTTATGGGAACCCCAGATCACTCCGAGTACATAATTGTTTTAACCTACGAAGAATATAAATACCAAATTAAAAGAGAGTAAGAAGAAGAATACCCTGTGCTTGGACCCCTTCAATCAACCCTCACCGAGACATCGTGTAAGTCAACAAACCCTCACCGTCTCACCGAAGCCAAACATCAAACTAAAAGCATCGAGTAGAGTAGATAAAACAAAGTAGGATAGCTCCAAATCAAATCTATACGTTCCCCTTCCTACTCCAAGTCCTCAGCCTTGCCTCCCAACAGAACATCCGACCAAAGACAAACCTCCAACCCAGACACCAACTAACACCCAAGAACACAAGTAGACCTCACCTCGCCTCGCCTCACCCACACCGCCCTTCACTCCTCACTACTCACTCCTCACACCTCACTCCTCCATGCCCACCCCCTCATCTTCATGCTCCTCCTCCCCCGGAACAAACCTCCTCAAAACCCCATCAACATACCACCCCGGCATCCCCCAATCCCCCACAGCCCCCGCAATCCCCCGGTTCAACCTCTCAACATACTCCCTCCCCGGCCTCCCCTCCTCCACGCTCTCCCCATCAACATACACCAAAGCCCTCACAACCTGCACCCTAACAGCCTCCTCCTCCACCTCCATCCCCTCCTCCTCACTCACGAACCCCGGCGTCCTAGCCGCCATCTCCACCTCCAAAACCGCTTTGCCCACACTCCCAATCCCCTCCTCCACCCCCTCACAAATATCCAAAGCACCCTCCTCTCTTTCGGGCAAGAGATACAAAACGCCATACACGCCATCCTCACCCCTCAACACCTCCCTATCGGACCCCGCTTCGGAGCCACTACCCCCACCACCGCTGGCCGACTCGCGAAGATATGTTTCGAAGGCCGAGGGGAGAAGACGCACGATGTTGGCTACGCCGCGGGAGTTGATGATCCAGCGCCAGCCGGGGAGGTAGGCGAGGGAGACGGGGACGGCGGAGGGGCAGTGGGATTGCATCGTTGTCGGGGACATGGTTGGGCCGTAGGCAAAGTGGAGGATTTCGTCGGCGGGGAAGGGCGTTGCCGTGAGGGTGCTCGAGGCGGATAAGGAACTGTCTTGGGACATTTTTGGGTCTCCTTCTTTTTGTTCGGTTTTATGGGGTCGAGTCCCTTTGAGGGAAAGGAAGAGAAGTTATAAGTGATGTAGGAAAGATGTATGGGTTTTCTTTTCTGTTCTTTTTTTCTTCTTGGTTTTTCTTTTTGTGGTCTATCGGATAGTTGATAGTTGCTTTGCTATTATGATCTTCGATTTCTTGGTGGTTTGGATATAGGTTCTTTAGAGGTTTGGATACAGGTTCTTTAGACAGGGATGGGCGTCGATGAAGAAGAAGATACGAGACGATGGATATATAACGGTCTTCAAACAGGTCTACCCAAAAATCAGGCACCAGATAGAAGAAAAGTGTAGAAACAGGGTCGCCAAGATGGGGGCCATCCTTCCCTCTACCAACACTAGATCCAACCCAACCCTTCCCATAGCAAAGCAACTTAGACCCTCTCCAGCATCCCAGATAAAACCCCAGGGTAAGAAGATCCTGCTGCCCAGAAGAGCAAAAAAAAATATCGTTGTTCCAGCCCTACCCGTCCCTCCCAGAATCCTCCCGTCAATGCAGTGACTCCGCCTGTCAGATTTTCATGGATCGCGGACGACCATTGTTCGCCCGCCTTTTCCCCCTTGTCGCGTTTAACCCTTGCGACTAGGGTTATCATTGGTTGCGCGGCTGTGCAGGTTCCCTCATCCACTGCCTCACCCTCCCCTCCCTCCCTGGTCCATTCTTTCCATCGCGCGGGGCGGAGGGGGGAGACTGAGCCTTCCTTTACTAATAGGATGGCTTCTTCTTATTTTCACTTTCCTTTTTTTTTTTTTTTTTTTTTTTTTTTTTTTCTTCTAAAGGGGGGGGGCCCCCCCCCCCCCGGGGGGGGGGGGGGGAGGAAGGAAGAAAGATTGTTGAAAGAATGGCAGTAAGAACTGAGATCTGACAAAGTTGGAAGAGGGAGCCGCTTTGAGAAGCCTTTTGATTCGGCCCCAGAGCCTCCCTCGTCGAGTCAAGTCTCCTCCAAGTGCTTGAATCCCCATATCCCCGTCGAAAATCCACTTACAACGGCCCCTAAGCCGGCCACGCCTCGTCGTCATAAACGGCCTCGGCCAGTAAGAAGTTGGTGCCTATATCTCGCCACTACAGCCTCCACACATAACGGCCCGACCCCATCGTCAGACCTCACATGGGTCACGCCGTTGCCCGTGTACACTTCCACTTCGAACCCTACTAGTTCCAACGCATGAAGAGGGTCTCGAGGGAAACGTCATAGTAGATCATCTACTCCATACATGCTATGAATCGATGGGAAGACAATCATTAAGGAAGGGGAAGAAAAACGGGGGATGAAAAAAGAGGGAACAAAGCACATACGCTCTCGAGAGAAAAAGAAGTTTACACCATTAGGCTCGCAAACATGTGTATCAAGTGGATATATAACTGCCTCCCCTTTCATTGTCATTCATTTCCTTGGTTCCTATCTTTGTCTTGTTCTTATCTGTGTGTGCCTCATTAAGGAGAGAAAGAAAAAAGGAAACATTAGACACATAAAACTCCAGACTACCTTGCCAATGATGAGATGCGTTGCAGGAGATGAGGCCAACTCCGAATACGAAACGAAGATAAGGAAGAAACAAAAGTAGATGTAGAGAAAGAGAGCGGAAAGGAGCAGACGATGATGGAAATGGGGATGGCTGGTCTTGGTTGGCCTCGACCACTTCAACTACCATCACCACCAACGCATCTTCTCTCCTTCTTTCCGTCTCCGCCTCAACAAAAGATCCCTTGGGGTGTCCTGCCTTGCGGGGCCTTCCTAGAAGATTAAAAAAAAAGGACACGAGGGCACCAGTAACTAGCCACCCTCGGCCCAACGAGGCCCTAGGCCATGAAAAAGGTCTAAGAAAACGGAAAAGATGAATTGGGCACAAAAGGTATCGCGTATTCGACCGAGGTTTCTCGTTCTCATTCCAACCCCACCCCTCTCTCTCCCTCTCTCTCCCTCTCTCTCCCTCTCCCTCCAACCAACTTATGTAATGGGAACCAAGAACGGGCTGAGCATAAGCTCATCCGCACCCGGTCGCTTCTCGTGATCGATTTCAAACGTCCTGGCCAAGAACTCCTTGGCCTCCTCACTGGCGTGCTCGGGAATCGACGGGCTTGCCTTGGCTCCGCCAATCTTGAAGATGGCCTGAAGCTGCGTGCAGTCGGGGAACGGGTGCGTGCCCGTCATCATCTCGACCACCAGACATCCGAGCGACCAAATGTCTGCCTTGCGCGTATGGGAGGTCTGCTTGACCACCTCCGGCGCCATCCAGAACACTGATCCCTGTAGTGAAGGGCGGTGCTTGTTATTGTTGGCCCCACTCAGGATGTTGGACGCCTCGAGCTTCTTCGAGATGCCGAAATCGGAAATTTTGATAGTGCCCTTGTTGTCGACGAGGATGTTGGCACCCTTGATGTCTCGGTGGATAATGTCCCGGCCGTGAAGGTACGAGAGACCAGTAAGAATCTGCCTGACGAAGGACCTGACAAGGGGCTCAGGCAGCGCGCCATACGAGTTGAGCATCGTTTGCACCGATCCACCAGGCACGTACTCGAGGAAAATGTTGAGGTAGTCAGCCGACGAGCTGCATCCTAGGTACTGCACGATGTTGGGGTGCTTGAGATCTCTCAAGAGACTAATCTCCCGCTTGAGCGCCTCGATCATGTTCTTCTTGCGGTTGTCGTTCTGGCTGTTGGCTCCGGGAGAAGGGCTCTCGACCTGCTTGACAGCGAGGAGCTCTCCGGTGATGGCGTGGAGAGCGAGGTACACACTGCCAAAGGATCCCTGGCCGATCAGGGCTCCCTTCATCCACTTGTTGTCGTCCCAGGATTCGCCCGCCAGGAAGCTCTGCAGTTCCTCGTCGACATCCTCGCCGTCTTCGTTGAGTGCTTGATTGAGATCCTGGAAAGATCCGGATCCGGTCGAGTCGCCGCTGCCTTCGTAGAATCCACGCCTCATGACAGTGTTTCCGTCGGGATCGGTCACACTGAGGCTGGTGGCACCATCAGAGCTGCTGTCAGCAAACGAGGTGAATGACTTGCGGGTCGAGTCAATGGGCGACTCCTCCTGTAGCGTATCGAGCATTGACGACGCCACCGAATCGCGGAATTGTAGGCGTCCCAAGCCATTCTGAGGTCGGTTCTTGGCCTGGTTAGTGGCGTTGAGCCACGAGTCGGCAATGGTCGGGATAGGAGGAGCGTCCTGGATGCTCGACGCGAAGCTCATGCTGCTGGCAACGCTAAGACGATGGTTAACCCTACTGAGTCGCGTCGATCGCCGCAGCGACATACGCGCGGTACGGTCAATGTCCTCCCGGGGATGATCGGGGAAGTAAGAAGTAAGATCAGAAGTAATCAGTTCACTGGGAGGACGAAGTCCGCCAAATTGCCGCAACAGTCCTTTCCGGCCTCTCGGCTGCCTCTCTTCCATTTCGGAATATCCTTGTCCACCTCCCGAGTAACCGCCACGAGACATGGGGTGACGTAGGCCCTCGTCCCAGCCCTCGCCTAATAGCTTCTGAAGTTTCACCTGGCTACGCTTGTCCGTCTTCTCGAGCGCTCGGGCATGGCTCTGCGCCGCCTCCTCCATGGCGATCGCGGCTGCGCGCTGGA
The DNA here is from genome assembly GCF_000732125.1 of Scedosporium apiospermum. NCBI lineage: Eukaryota > Fungi > Ascomycota > Sordariomycetes > Microascales > Microascaceae > Scedosporium > Scedosporium apiospermum. Next base: position 702,133 of record NW_015971799.1, read on the forward strand.
GCTCGGCATCGCCGGGTTCGCCGGCCGGTACTCGTCGTAATATTAGGCGGTTCCGCTCGGGTCGCTTTTGATCCTTAATTATGCGCCAGAGTTCGGTGTCGCCGAGGCGTCGGCACTGGCTCGGTTCGGGCTCGAGGCCGTCGAGAACCCAGAAGCAGTAGTTTCGTTCGTGGTCTTCGCGAAGGGCAAACTTTCGCAACGTTACGCGCATTACTTCTTCGCAGGTGCTGCAATCGGCAATCTTGACGACTTTCGTCACGCCGTTTGTAGAGATGACACGGATGACCTCCTGACCCTGTGGTAAGCCAGCCATCAGTGAACCATCCATACTGGAGTTATTCCTGGTATGGCTAGTTACCAGACGCGCCGGCTGCGACTCAGCGGGGGAGCCGGAGTGCCTTGAAGCACCATGGCCTAGACGCTGCCGTCGGATATCCGTGGCCGGCATAGGCGAGCTGGGTCTGGAATTATCCATGGCGCCAGCCGTATCGTACGACCTATTACTGTATTGCTGGCGGCTGGAGGACGAGGTATTGGCCATTGTCCGTGCATGACGAGGCGAGCCGGCCGAGGGGATGTACTGGATGTCGAGTCCACCGAAGGAATCCTGTTTAGTCACATCAGTACACGTCCAGGGTAGCCAAACCTCGGGAATTGGCCAGTGGTGTGGGAAGAGAAAACGTCAGAGGGGAGGAAGTTGAAAATACCCTATTTCGTTTCTTCTGATTCGCGTAGGCGCGGGTCCGCAGCTTCTTAATACCAAGGAACAGTCGGACTCGATCGCCAACTTTCTCAATGCCCATCTCCTTGAGGACCTCCTTGTCCATCTCGAGTAGGTTTTCTCCATTGATGTGGTTCTTCCTAAACAGCTTTTCGTACTCGCCGCACTTAACGGTCCTGAGATACTCGCAGACCCTGTCGACGTCCCAATTCTTCACTGAGTCGGGGCTATCGCCATCGGAAAATTCGGACTGGGTCGGGCTCGCAAGGGATGTGTTCGGCGTGGGTAGGGTCGGCGCTCTCCTTGGGGGAGCCATGTTGGCGGACGGAACGTTGGGGACGATTACTGCGCCAGAGCCGAGTGAGGCGGCAAAGGGCGTTTTGGGGGCCAGCATCGCCATGGTTTGGCCGAATTATATTTGATGTCTTCCAGTCTAGATCAATACCGGTAATGATTCTGGACTAGGTATCGTTCGTAAGTGTTTCGTTTGTCAAGAGAATCAGGCGGGAAAAGGTGTTTCGTCGGATTCGTAAAGGGCATTCGTGAATCGTGAGGGGGGGAACGCGTTTAAAAGTATGGTATCAAAGAAAGAGGAAGAGAATTAACAGAGAAGAAAAAAAAAAAATTCTCGAAAACGACGCGACAAGACCCAGGTTTCAGCCTGCTCAGCAAGCAGCTTCACAGGCTCTCTTTTTGGGGGGAGTAGTTTCTGTTCCTCTCGCTATGGCCTTTTGCAGGGCGCGGTCGTGGTCAGATATGTGGAAGGGGTGGGATGATGGGAAGGGAGGAATGGTGTGGAAGGCTGAATATTATTAGGATTTCGGAGAGAAACAGAGGGGAAGTCGGGCCAGGGGGGTTAAGAATGAAGAGGCGCTTGGCGGAACAGCGGGAGGGGGCAGAGCCAAACGGTGAAGATGCGGACTGCGAAATTGTGGATTATGGGATTATGAGGATTGGGGGATTGGGGCAGCAGCATGGGATTGGGGATTTGAGGAATGGGCGGGGGTGAGCCACGAACCGCGAAGATGAAGATGCTTGGGAGTCGAGAGATGAGGGAAGGAGCGAAAGGGGGGTGTGGGCTTGTGACTTGCACCAAACACAGCAAGAGCTTCCTACGAGGTACAAGGTGGGTTGTCAATCTGGAAGAATTGGGCCGCATTTTGGTCAGGGTGTTGCTGGGTTCCACATTCTAACGTTCCACGTCGTTTCGATCTTGACCGGGCCAAAACGGTGATTGGCTTAAACTGGAGTGGCTCCGTTTTGGAGTGAATGCGGAGGGAAGGGGGCGCTACTGGACTCTGGCACATGCAGCAGAGACAAGATCGTGACCGCATTTACCGCATTACAGCAGCCTGGCCTTCGACAGGCGGTCCCAGGCATGAACTTGGAATTCCCTGGGCACTCTACTTGTATTTCGCAAGACAGAGAACTGGAAATTGTATGCGAAGCCATTTCAAAAGTAGTGACAGGACAGGACAAGAGGGTATTTTTCCTGGAGACTATACTTGGATAGATCTGGCTGACAAGAGGGTAGCATGGGATGACCGGAGGCAAGCTATTATTGGAGCCAAGTCCATACACATCTAATTACGTGTACTGGGGCGCTTCTCGATACGAACATCTCGGCCGACCACTCAATGTTCAAAGATGCGAAGAATTGGTGGATGGACGCACGATCAATGATTGATCAAAGCTACGGATGGATCCTGTTGGCAGCTCACTCGATCCCTCTTCATCAGCTTCGTCAACAACGACAATTGGAAGCCCAGGCCATATCGACAGCAAGACATGTAAACGACTTCACCGACACTCTCAACTCCACCGATCCCCCCTTGTTTTGTTACGACCAGTCCAAGATCTCTCAAAAGCATTTTCATAGTAATACACTTTGCTCCGCCGAAAATAGGGGCAGAATAATCAATCTCCGATCTACGGATTTCCCGCCCAGCGCTGATCCCTTGCTGGGGGTTGAGGAATGGATGGTATTAGCCAAAACCTGCATTACTTCGTACTTCCTAATAGCTCCTAGCTCGATGGGAGTGTGTCGGAATGGAGGCCAGGATAGCCGTAAAACCCTTGACCAGATGGAGACGATGAAGTAATAAATCCTCCGTCTTCACCAGCATCTCCGGAGATTTCAAGCATTGAGCGGGCGTTAGCATTAATGGATCTTTCCTGGACATGGACCCCAGCATGAGCAGCTCCACCACCACCATGCTCCTTCAATCTCTTGACTTTTCTCTTCTCTTTATCCTTCACTATTATTTACCTTGAAACATGTTTAGGGTCGCAAATTCTGGGGCCACCGATTCCCCTTTCATCATCAGTGAGAACCCGCCGCTTTGTTTTCCCTTGGTCGCGGGATAATTACAGGAGGGTGCCTTGCGGGGACGCCCTTTCTGCCCCGTTACCTTGTCCGCCGTTGAGAGTCAGCGCCACTCGGTGAAGTCAAACCAGCGGACCGGGTTGCATGCACTGTTGAACTACACTAGTTTAGCTGGATGGATTAGCCTGGCTCGGCGCACTTGCAGAATTGTCGGGATACCCTGAATGTAACGTCTGTGGTGACGGTGGGGTTTCAAGGGAAAGAGAAAAATCCCAGAAACTGCGATGCTGTGGCGTTTCATATCCGATCGACTTACGATCAAACGGTCGAGGCATCGTCAGCCGAATGACGAGCAATGCTTGCAGACAGGCAGACAGACAGGGAGGCAACATGTCTCCGAGTGTCCCGGTATCTTCGGACGGTAGATAACCAATATTCTCCGTTACCAATACGGTTGGATGGGTTTTCATGGGTTCTTCTCTTCTCTCGGCACTGCGCATTATTGCCGTACCTTAATATGGACACACAGTCCTAGTGAGTACAAGCACCTCGTATAAACGGGGCACTCATGGAGGACGAGGTAGTGAAATCGCCTCTCTAACTCTTTGATCGCCCCAAAAGCAACGAAGTAGTACCTCTTCATTCAACGCAAAACATCCAGCCAAACGCACGGCCCCAATCCTCAAGTCTCGTCGCCCCCATGTCTCTCCTTGGACTAAACTAGGCGTAGTCCGGGCGGCGAAGAACAAAAAAGCAACAATCCAGCCTTGAATGGAGATCCAGGGTGCAAGGACCGGCAAAATGGACCCGGTCCGCCCATGCGATTGGCCACCGCGACGCCTAACATGAAACCGGTCGTGTTTCGAACCTTTTCCCAACCCAGAAATCAGAACCGTTCCTCGACAATGGTATTCAGGTGGGAGAACAAAGGGCAGCAGCAGCCACCGACGGCATTGGAAAATGGCTCGTGGGATGACGTCTTGTTGGATCGATAGCGACCCCTTTACCTTTGGATATCGTGCGGTTGTGGTTATGGATTGAAGCGAAAGATGAGGAGTTGAGATGACAGTTCTAATTCTGTCGTCGTATCCTCTTCACGGCCGGGTCCGCCGCTTACCCTCCCCCTCTGACTGATTGATCTTTTTTTCTGATATAGTGGTCTGCAACCGAATAACCCTGCGTTCAAACAGCTGTGCTCTGATAGAGAGGGGTGGTCGGGTGACGTGGAAGGCGCGCAAGTTTGTTCCACACAACTTTAACACTGACTCCCCCTAGTGATGGAAACATGAATGAATCTCACGATGCCACTGGCTACAGGAACTATGGCGACCGCACGGCTCATCGTCCGGTCAGTCTCCGTTTCTTTTGTTTCCTCTTCCCATTAATATCCAGACCTCGGGCGACGCATCTTGTCCTGTCGGTGTAGTGTCGTAGTAGGTAGTATGCCGTGCAGGACGCCTGGTCCCCGGCATCTCTTTTGTAGAACAAGCCCTACGACGCAGCCACACTGGTATGCGATTGCAGAAAACGGCATCGAGCACAGCCGAATGCAATGGGCAGGTTCGTCTACCGGCATCTCGGACGGAGGGTTTATGTCCCATCCCATCCCATCCCCCATCCTATTCTATTCATGCGTGAACGAAGCGTCCGCGGCGCAAACAAGCAGATGGAGACAGAAAAAGGGTGTGAAGTCTATGGCCATTTTCCCGTTTCGGGATTGTAATGGGAGAGATCAATAGCGACAACTTCACTCTCTTTCTCCACTCACTCTCCCCTCCTGTTCTAATTTTAAAAACAACTCGGAGAAGGATCACCTGCATCCTCTACCAAAATCTCTTGTTGTCGTACTACTAAAAAAGCTGCCCACGGCGCTCTGCCTCCGTGTTTGGAATTGCTGGTGTGGAGTATATTGCGGGTGTCCGTCCTATCGTGCCATTCGCTTGACCGACGACGTGCGATATGGAGCAAAACCAACTGATATCAGGGTGCCTTGTCGTCTTTTTTGGGTTCGTTTTGTTTACAATTTCCCCCAGCTCCCCGCAAAACCGTTTCTTAGGCATGTCAGTATCAATATCATGAAAGACACTTGGTTTGTGTTAGAGATGACAACCCCGCCGCCTCGGTCCCAACTCCCAAGCCCCATCATCTCGCTAGGGAATAGGATATAAATGGCAATCTAGATAACTAGACTAACTGCCTCCCTGCGTCACGAAGTTGCCGGTGCGACCAAACTTCGTAGTCTGTATCCGTCCGTCCCCCTCTCTCACCCACACACACACACACCAGCACTGACACGAGAAAGAGGGACGGAGCGGGTTTTCAGGGAAAAGACCCGGCAAATTGCAAACGAGGTGCATGTGGACAATGTTTTCATCAATGTACCTGGTATTGAAGAGGGGACAGGAAGATGGGATGATACATATTGGCTGTATATACTAGTCCTCTGGGCGAAGAACCGCCTCCCTACTCCCCAGCATCCATCTCTCATCCTCTCCGCTCGGTCACCCGAAGGACTCCGAAGCTCCCGTGCGCCTTGACGAAAGTGTTCACACCTCTATATTAACGGGCTGTGTTCTGCCTATCGCATCTCTTGGCATCTTCAGGATAACGACTGGGAAGACTGAAGATATCTGCTTACGTTAAACTGTTCCTTAAGCGATAGGATCAAACTCCCTACGTCTGTCGTTGTCTAAGCCCACGAGTGCTATGCGCACCTGCTCAGTAGAGGCTCGCGTCGTGGACTCCCGAGATGAAGAAAGCCCTGTGAGCAATTTGCTCACCCGGCAGATGAGCCACCTCGTGCCATTGCTGGAAAGGGAGCGGCTGCCAAGCCCGACACACATTTTCTGTTACGGTGAGACACCGGATCGTATTTCTCTCAATGGTAAGGAGGTAAGGTGGTTCAAGTTAGTCAATTCTGTAAATCGTACGGCTTCCGTGGGACTTTAGCGTGAGGCTTTCCGACCTTTGTCTCACATGGACGCCTGCCGTATCCTTTCCCTGGGCTCAGAAGGAGCAAACACGCAAATCCTTTTCTTTTTCACGCAACAAGCCTGTTTCTCTCTCCTCGCGCCACGCAGGGAACAAGCATCTAGTAATGCCCGTACGTTTGTAAACACTAGTACACTGGCAAGCCACGAAAGCCTTACGTCGGTATTCTGGGACATTAGCCCGCCGAAGCAGGCGTGGGCTACGATCCAGGGATGGGCGCCAACATGAAACACCAGCCCTACCACACGATTCAACGCCCTGAGAAACACCTCTTCGGAATTTCTGGTTTGTTTTTAAATAGAAATCCAGTCACATCCCGCAAGCGCCGTTTCTTGATAAAAATAAAATAACAGTTTCATGCTGAACGCCCACGCGAAGAGAAACTTGCTCTCTCATAGTATAACGCTTCCCGTCATCGCCGGGAAGCGGTGATGCAGCAATGCATGACCGAACGGACGTAACGCGCGTAAACCGTGGGCGCAAGGATTTGGAACCTGGAGATTACGATTACGACCATTCGAGAAGATGTTTCATGCTGGACCGAGGTTGAGGTTCGGGTTCTTCTTCATCCATTCCCTTTCCTTTGTACGCGTTTGCTTAGACAGAGGATGGCATTCTTTGGACGCGGCGTCCGCGGATTCTAACCTAACTTGCTCGAAACCACGCAATCTCACCATGCAGCACAAGGAAGGAAGGGCTGCCAGGTTGTGATGCACCCAAACGGCCTGAGGACCGGGATGCGACCCTGCAGAGCTAGTACCCGGAGACGGAGACGGACCCCAAATCCGATGGCCTCCGCTCCCGTAAGCACATGAATATTGAGGTCGGTGCCGAGACAAGACGGAGCCCAGCAGCCGCGGCAGTTCGTAAATGCGCTTTGATCTCGGGAGCCCGTCGCTCGTGATATTCGATGTCGCGAGGAATATTTCTTCGTGGATGAATACGAGGTGTTTCACAGGAGTGGTAGCAGCCGGGGTGGTGAGACTGTCGTACTTGTATGTGCTTCTGATTGCCATATCCCGCCGATATCAATTAAACAGCGGGCCCAGAAGAAGAACGGGAACGGCAGCTCGCAGATGCCTGATGTCATTGATCTCAGCTCCGTCTCTTACCCCAGTCTTCAATCGGAATCATCTTGTCTTTTGTTCAGGGCGAAACTGGCCTCTTCCGTCTCTTTGAACCCCGTGAACAATTGACCGGTCGCTCAGGGTCTTGGATGGTGAGCCTCAAGCTTTAGGTTCTCGTCCAGTAAGGCGAGCTGTCTTCCCAAGGTTGGGTTAGTGCCTTTGCCGGCCGTATTTGCCTATCAAGCCTCCGCAATGGACACACCTCAAGCTTGTTAGTAATATACCCACCCACACTCAACAACCAACAAGGCTCGGAACTCACTTCGCGCAATTTTCAATTGTCGTCATGGCATCGATTGAGGAGTGCCCAAACCCCTCTTGGATATCGCGACTATCCTTCAACGTGAGAGAAGGCCTGGCCATCTGTCTCCGAACATACAATACCGAAATCGGAGAGTCGCAAAGAACAATCTATCGGCCATTGGTCGAGAAATACCTCGCTTCTCTCACAGTCAGCCATATCTCACCTTACTCCCCTCATGCGACACCTTCATCAATATGTATCCAGCCGTGCTAACCCGCCTGTTCAGAGCATCTCGTCGGGTAGCCTCATGAAGTTGAACTGACGTACTTCATCCTTTATTGCCAATTATCGTTATCGGCTTTTGGCTCTCCTTGGCCATAGTTCCGTCTTCTTGCTACCATATTTTCCTGTGCTGAGAACCTCACTCGGAAAACCTTGGCCATGCTAGAAGAACAAGTCAACGTCGCCGACGCCGTGAATGCGGCTGAGAACGGCATAGCGAGGACGCCTATAGTAGCATTCCTCGGTCCGATCTCGTCTTACACTCACCAGGTTAGTTGCTCCTATCCATGGCCTACAGCCCGCGTTGGATCCTGCTGCCGTAATACGCATATGCAAGAATCTGACTGACACAGCTTGTATAGGCTGCTCTACAGTCCTTTCCCGGAGACAAGTACGATCTAAGGCCATCAACGAACATTGACGGTATATTCATTCACAATCTTTGTCCCTTTTCCCGCATCGAGCTAACCCCCCAGATAGAAGTCTTCGAGGTGGTCCAAAAGGGCGACGCAGACTTCGGCGTCGTCCCCTTCGAAAACTCAACCAACGGCCCCGTCATCTTCACCCTCGACAACCTAGCCAACCGCTACCGGACCTGTCCCGACATATTCGTCTGCGGCGAGGCCTACGTTGACGTGCACCACTTCCTCCTCGGCCAGCGGAACCGCTCGCCCACACTCGACGATGGTGGGGACGGATCGGGCACCTGTACGCCCACGCTGGCGGACCCTCACCCGCTCAAGCCGCGGACGAAACCCCTGGGTAGCCTGAAGCACATTACGAGGCTGTACTCGCATCCGCAGGCGTGGGGCCAGTGCTCGATTTTCCTATCGACGTATCTCAAGGGTATTGAGACTATCGATGTGAGCTCGACGAGCCGCGCGGCGGAGATGGTTAAGGAGGATAAGACGGGCACGTCGGCGGCCATCTCGAGCGAGATCGCGGCGAAAGTCTACGGTGTCGACGTCCTGGCCAAGTCGATCGAGGACCGTGAGGACAACACTACGCGCTTTTTCATTATCAAGAAGACTACTAGGCCGGAGCTCAAAGTGCCGAGACCAATATCGGACGGAGAAGTAGAAAAGGAAGCAAAGGAAGAAGGAGAAACGGGGAAGCTGCCTCGCTCGAGCACGACAAAGTCTCTCGTGTCGTTTACAGTGCCTCACCACGAGCCAGGAGCGCTGGCAGATGTGTTGGATTGCTTTAGGAAAGCAAAGCTGAACTTGACGACGATTAACAGTCGTCCTAGTCTCATCACGGCATTCCAGTATCTCTTCTTTGTCGAGATTGAGGGCCACTATGATCTCGATCCGGGAGTGAGAGAGGCCCTGGTGGAAGTTAAGAGGGTAGCGCAAAGCTCTAGGTGGCTCGGTAGTTGGTACAGTCAAACTAGCCATAGTCGGGGCTCAAGACAGCTCAGCTAGAAAAAAAATTGGAAGAGACGAGTAAATCTGCCCAATCGCTGACAGCTCCAATATGATGCACCTGTCTCCTTTCAGCTGATTCGCATCAAATGGCAGGTCAATGTTTACAAATAAGTAAGGACTTCAGGAGCTCCAATCCAAAAACCCCCATGCCCTCGAGCTCCGAAAGAGCTGTTATCGTCGCCACCATGAACTGACTAGGTTTTCCCACCTCACATGCCAAAAACCCTGCCCGCAGACGATGTGCATGCACATCCCAACACCGAAACTTCATAAGCCTCCAATGGACAGCCTGCTTCGGGTTTTGACACATCCACACACACCATTCAGCTTGTGGATTAGTATACCTCACTCCCGATGCAGCTCCCGACGAACTAGGATATTGGCTTTCCTGCTGATTATCCCATGACATCCCACCACTTCGAAGCTGTGATAAGGCGAGCATGACTGACACTTCTAGCCTTGTCCGACGCACAAGAGTATCACCGGGGATGTAGAGATTCTACAACCCACGTCTGTGATCCCGGAATTGGCAGGTCGTTCCTGTGATTTTTTTTTTTCTTTTTCTTTTTGTCTTCCCTTTCCCCTTGCTTTCCCCCGAGTTGTTGCCTCGTATCTTTTCACAATGGAAGTGTAGATTTTATATTAAATCTCGGTCATCCCCAGCCCGTCCCGCAGGAGAATGATTGTACATCAATGTTTTGCTCAAGAGCATTGAGCGACCAACATTAAATGACGTAAATCTCGTGGGGGAAGCCTTTTGTTTCTTTTCCCTCTTCTCGCTCTCTTCAATTATCCATCTTTCCCTGGTTTTCCCCTCCTGTTCGCCTGTCCGGATCGGTTAATAGGTCGCGAGGCGAGATACTTCCGAGGTTATGATAAGATTTCCTGGTCCTGATCTCGAAGCGGCATGCACCTCGAAGCGTACTGGGTACTTTGTAGATCCTCTTCCACTAGATCTCTACCTTCCTTCCCAGAGTCTTTCGTAAAAAGTATAAATGTGATAGCTTTGAGCTGGATATTTACTTCGGAACTGTACTTCCTAAAGCATGTACATACAGTTGTACACTGCTAATCCTTCGTAAGCTCTAGCGTGGGTAGAGAAGTGGTCAGGCCCTGGGCTTATTGGTTCCTGGGCCCGTGGGGTGTGTTGGTCCTGCCTGAGTTGACCTGCAGGGCATCCACCGATGACGTACCTGATTATTCTAAGTTTTTTCGAGGGAAGGAGCCACTCCGACCTTTTCCTCACATCCTCGCTCACTGCAAACGTCAAACAGCCAAGCATCCCGCCTTTCGCACATGAGTTGAATAGTAATACGCTGCAATTGGATCAGAGAACAGGGATTCCAAGTGTAAGAATACCACATGTCCCTGATCATCCTGCAGACGGTGTGGGACAACTTGTGGGGAACTCCTCACCTCCAATTCCAATTGTCCTCAACTCCTCCTTCGCCCCTCGAGATGTATCGATTGTTGTATACTTGGCGTCTCCATGCTCCTTGATGGAGTGTCCATTCTGCCCGGTTCTACTTGGTAGACTGTAGCTGCCACTAGTATTTAAACATCTCCATGTGTCTTGCTCGATTGGCTAGCTTGTTCCGCTTGGGTGAAGGTTCCTGAAATCTAAATATCGAGAGCACCCTCCACCCCCCGCCCTGGGCAAGACTTTCGATACTTCCACTTTCTAGCTCAGCTCGAGAAGAGAAACACTCGTATCACTGACTCTAGTTTCGATCATATCCAATTGAATTTGTTTGATAACCTCTTGAGCCGTTAACTTCAAGTCAAGGTTGCCCTCTTCTGTTCCCTCCCGATTCAATTCTTTGGGACTTTTTTTCTTATCTCTTTTTCTGATCACTCTTTCCTGACACCGACTCTCTTCATCATGACCTCAAAACCCATCTTTGCAGCCACTCACCCACGCGCCTGCTCAACAGCCTTCGAGAGGGTATGAGTCTTTTCATTTTTCTGTTTGGGCCTACAGTGTGCACTAACATTGATGTTTGGCTGCGAAACAGGTCTTCATGACATGTCGAGATACCCTCGAATGCGTCCACGAGCCCTTCGGTGATGCGTTCTACTTTGGGCCCGAGCGTATGAGCGAGCGCTTCGAGAATGACGAAGCGTACCGCGCAAAGTCGGGCTTTGCCAATACGACGTATGCGGATGTGCTCGGGAGTGTCCTGAAGTTGGTGGATGAGGTTCGACTCTATGTTTTCTTCGTGTCGTTCCTACTTGGTTCCTGATTTGCCGGCCAATCTCTTGGTTGAATCTTTTTTTTCTATGCTGCATGGGCGGATGCAAGCGCATTCGGGGATGGTACATGTCGTCTGGGATATATTCCCGCTCCAGGCCTTGGTTTATCCTGATCTACTCTTGCGACTTCGTTCGGACGGCGCTTTATTGACCGTTGGCCACCCCACGCTCCGTCCTAATTCCATTTCTCCGTCCCGTCTCCGGCCCCAAGCCGCCGATGCCCAACGGCCGATAACTTACACGCAACCCACAGGGAAAGAAACAAGTCTTCATCAAAGACATAGCCTACTATCTCCTCCCGCCGGACGGCAAACCCGCCAAGATCCCCCCATCCCTCGCCGCTGCGGAAGAACCCAAGAACCCCACCGTCATCCCCCTCGACTCCCTCCGCCGCTTCCAATTCACCTTTCTCATCCGCCACCCCCGCCGCAGCATTCCCTCCTACTACCGCTGCACCGTGCCGCCCCTCGACCAAATAACGAACTTCGACCATTTCATGCCCAATGAGGCCGGCTACGACGAGCTCCGCCGCCTCTTTGACTACCTCATCGCAGAGGGAGTCGTGGATAGGGAGAATCTAGTCGTTCTTGATGCGGATGACATGCTTGACAACCCCGAGGGTGCCATCAAGGCGTATTGCGAGAGGGTTGGCATTGCGTTTTCGCCGAATATGTTGAATTGGAGCGAGGATGATACGGTGCATGCCGCTGAGGCCTTTGAGAAGTGGAATGGGTTTCATAATGATGCTATTAGTAGCTCGTCGCTGAAACCCCGTACTCACGCCCAGGTAGGTTCTGTTCTATTAAAAATTTTTTTCTCCTTTCGTTTCTTACCCTCTTCTTAATCCTTACCTCGGAGTTTTTATTCGAGTGCTAACTTCCAGGAGAAGAAAAACTCCACTTCCGAGTCGGAAGACGAGGAATGGAGGAAAAAGTACGGCGAGGAGGCGCAAAAGGTCATTCGCAAGACTGTCGAGGCCAACATTGCCGACTATGAATATCTCAAGCAGTTTGCCCTCAAGGTTCCTGTGAGGACTGGGTAAAAAGCGTTGCATTTTGACTTTCCAACGAAAAGAGAAGCGGAAGAGATTTTCAGTCTATGTTTCTTGTAAACGGGTAGCATTGTTGCATCTTTATAGGAAATAGCAGGGCTCAAATGTCACCAGGAAAGGGGACGCCCTAGCAAGAATCAAGGATGTTTTGTGCTCTTATACATTTGGTTTCTAGTCGTACATGTACAGATTCTCCTCCTCTCGTCCCCGATTATAGGTGGTACAAGGTAACCGTAAGAGTCCTGTCCCCGCCGGAACGAATCTGCTCTCAGCTGCAACCATAGCGGCGCAAAAAGGGCATGAGATGATCTCAGATTCTTATTCCGCAGGGTCATTCTCCTCACACCCCAATTCCCCTCCTATCCAACCACGGTCTCCGCCTTTTCATTTACACGCTCCTAGCTCAAGCAGATTGCCCTTCGGCCGTAGCACCCTCGGCTGGAACTTGAGCCGGAGTCTCCGCCACAGATTCCAAAAGATCATGCGTCACGTTTGGTGTCCAACTCTCCGCGTGGGCCTTGAATCTATCGTTCGACCAGTAAACCGTAGCCTGGTGCAGCTTGTCCTGCGCCTCCGCGCTCTCGGCTGCGTCTTGCACTCCCTCTGGCTGGCCCTCTATCCACATCTTGTTCGACTTCCCGACACCAGCCAGCACGGCGGCAAGATCAGCCACCGCGTTAGGCACCTGCTCGCGAATCTTCATTCCCCTCTCCTGGCGCGTGAGCACCCTCTTCCCGCCGTCCTCGCGCTTCTCGAAGAACATATCGTCGTCCCATTCGAGCTCGTGACGTTTCCGGAACTCGCGTAGCTTGGCGAAGACGGATCGGCCTACTTCACCCTTGCCTTCGGGGAATTGTACGAGGGCAAGGTGGCGCCAGAGGTCTTTTCGGATTTTGGCGGGTTTGGTCTTTTTCCCGGCGAAGGGGAGCTGCTTCATCGCTTTGTATACCTAGAGACGGGAGAGAGGATAGTGGTGATTAGTTGACTGAACTTTTTTTTTTTCTTCCTTTCCCTTCTTCTAGTTCCTCCCCGTACCTCATCAACGACCCGGCAAGAATTTTAATAGAACATACATCTAGTACTTTCGTGTGCGAGTACACAACCTGATGTGACCTGACCTCATGGAAGATCCAAATCTTCTCGCCCCAGCCCTCCGGGTAACCAGTGAGCTCAGGCTTAGGTTGTCGATAGCGTGCCTTGTAGTGGCCTTGCCGTATGCTCATTCGGGAGACGCCAACCGACAGCTGGGAGACCAGAGATGGCCTCGTTAATGGTACCGCGCTCATCGTGAGGGGGGAGGGAAGGACGTGCGTCGTTGCGGGTACAGCAGCCCAGCCAAGGTCGTGTTCAATTGCTGATTTACGATGGTCTGCTGCGTCTTTCGCAGGCGTGATCGGTCCAGCTCAAAAACTTCCCATCCCAACGTCAACCTCTCGAGCCAAGACGGAGCTTGCCGCGAAGGAACTTCGATGCTCTCACGTGATCCTTTGCATTGACAAATGTTTACAATTGGTAACAGCCGTATGCATCACATTAGTCTATTCTAGCTTAGTCATCTCGGGCACCGTCAGCCCAGCCAGCCAAGACCAGATAGGGCGTCATAGGCGGGGTTCTCCGCTGTCTCAGAGCTCCTTTACCCCACCAAAGCACACTGACATCACTGTCGCCTTAGTAGCTTCTGGTAGGTTCGCACCCCGTCGAGAATCGTCTCCCAAAATCACCAGAGTCCACTCGTTTCTGCCGGACTCTTCTCGTACCAAGGTCAGCCCACCATCAGCTTCGGGAACATTGGAAGGTCTTCTCTCCTGTCGATTAGGTTTTGATCCTGCTGGTCCCCGTAGATAAATAAATTTCCCTGATTCCGCCTTCTGCCTGACATCTTCTTTCCTTTTTACACACCCCCTCACACATCACACAAGGAAACACAAAGCAAACGAAACAAAAAAAAGGTCAATTGCCTTTCTGCTAGACAGCAAAGGATAATCCTCGATCTATCTACATAATACCTCACTCTCTTTGATACCCTGCAGAACTCTAAACCACACCCGAGGAGTTCTGCCGTCAAGTTAAACCTTCCTTCCTACCTAACACGACTGCTCTCGACCACATTCACGAAAGAAGTCGAAACACTACCAGTTTGAAACCATGGCGGCGCGCATGGAATTCACAAATCGAGGCCAAAAGGCCGTGGAAGATGCCATGGCCTTGGCCGAGCAATACGCTCACTCCCAACTACTCCCCGTCCATCTAGCAGTCGCTCTTCTCGAGCCTCTTCCAGACCAATCCAAGGATCAGCAGAATGCCGTTCCCGGCGCCACCACCACAATGTTCCGCCAAGTCATCGAGCGAGCTCACGGCGACTCGCAAGCTTTCGACAGGGCACTGAAGAAGATGCTAGTTCGGCTGCCCAGCCAGGACCCTCCCCCGGAGAACGTCAGTCTCGCTCCTTCCTTCCACGCGGTTCTCAAGAAGGCCAATGAGCTTCAAAAGCTCCAGAAGGATACCTTTATCGGTGTCGACCACCTCATTGTTGCCCTCTCTGAGGACCCGAATATTCAGACTTGCCTGAAGGAGGCTATGATCCCGAAGGCCAAGCTAGTACAAGACGCCGTCCGTGAGATCCGCGGAACAAGGCGGCTCGACTCCAAGACGGCAGATACCGAGGAGGAACACGAAAACCTAGCCAAGTTCACCATCGACATGACAGCCATGGCTAGGGATAAGAAGATGGATCCCGTCATTGGCCGAGAAGAAGAGATCCGCCGGGTCATTCGTATCCTCAGTCGACGAACGAAGAACAACCCAGTCCTCATTGGTGAGCCCGGTGTCGGTAAGACTACCGTCGTCGAGGGTCTCGCCCAACGTATCGCAAACCGCGACGTTCCAGATAATCTGAAGCACTGCAAGCTTCTCTCCCTTGATGTTGGTGCTCTTGTCGCCGGCAGCAAGTACCGAGGTGAATTCGAGGAGAGGATGAAGGGCGTGCTCAAGGAAATTGAGCAGTCCAAGGATACCATTGTCCTCTTCGTGGACGAGATCCACCTTCTCATGGGTGCCGGCTCGGCTGGCGAGGGTGGCATGGACGCTGCCAATCTGCTTAAGCCCATGCTTGCCCGTGGCCAGCTTCACTGTATCGGTGCTACGACCCTCGCCGAATACCGCAAGTACGTCGAGAAAGACGCCGCCTTCGAGCGTCGTTTCCAACAAGTTCTTGTCAAGGAGCCGACTGTCCAGGAAACCATTTCCATTCTCCGAGGCCTCAAGGAGCGATACGACCGCCACCATCGTGTCACCATTCTTGATGGTGCCCTAGTAGCTGCCGCGAACCTTGCTGCTAGATACCTCACTACTCGTCGTCTTCCCGACTCAGCCATTGACCTTGTCGATGAAGCCGCCGCTGCCGTCCAGGTTGCTCGCGAATCCCAGCCCGAGATCATCGACTCACTCGAGCGTAAGCTTAGGCAGTACCTTATTGAGATCAAGGCCCTTGAAAAGGAAAAGGACGAGGCCTCGCAAGTCCGTCTCGCCGAGGCCCGCAAGGATGCCAAGAACGTCGAGGAAGAGCTCGCTCCGCTCAAGGAGAAGTACCAGAGCGAGATCAAGCGTGGTGAAGAGATCCACGCCGCCAAGGTCAAGCTCGACGAGTTCATCAAGAGGTTGGAGGACGCCGAATACGACGGTGACCACGCCAAGGCAGCCGACTTGAAATACGGTGCCATTCCTGAGCAGAAGATGCTCATCAAGAAATTGGAGGAGAAGAAGGCCGCCGCCGACGCTTCTCTGAGGATGACGGACGAGGCCGAGGGCCCCATGGTCACTGATGTTGTCACTGTTGATAACATCAACGAGATCGTCTCTCGATGGACGGGTATTCCGGTTACGAGGTTGAAGACCACCGAAATCGAGAAGCTCGTCAACATGGAAAAGGAACTCAGCCAAGTCGTCGTCGGCCAGAAGGAAGCCGTCGAGTCTGTCGCCAACGCCATCAGGCTCCAGCGATCCGGTCTCAGCAACCCCAACCAGCCGCCTAGCTTCCTCTTCTGCGGTCCTTCGGGTACCGGTAAAACGCTTCTTACCAAGGCTCTGGCCGAGTTCCTCTTCGACGACCCCAGGGCCATGATCCGGTTCGATATGTCCGAGTACCAAGAGAGGCACTCTCTCAGCCGTCTCATCGGTGCTCCTCCCGGCTACGTCGGCCACGATGCGGGCGGTCAACTTACCGAAGCACTGCGCCGCAAGCCATTCTCCATCCTTCTATTCGACGAGGTGGAAAAGGCCGCCAAGGAAATCCTCACGGTCATGCTCCAGCTCATGGACGACGGCCGCATCACTGACGGCCAAGGCCGTGTCGTCGACGCCAAGAACTGCATTGTTGTTATGACATCCAACCTCGGCGCCGAATACCTCACCAAGTCGGCGAGCCGCAGCCGCAAGATCGACGCCACGACGCGCGAACTGGTCATGAACGCGCTCCGCAACTACTTCCTCCCCGAGTTCCTCAACCGTATCAACTCGATCGTCATCTTCAATCGGCTCACGCGGGACGAAATCCGCAAGATTGTCGACCTGCGCATGCACGAGGTGCAGCAACGTCTCTACGACAACAACCGCAAGGTGCACATCGATGTCGACGAGGATGCAAAGGATTACCTCGCCAGCGCCGGGTACTCGCCCGTCTACGGTGCCAGGCCTCTGTCCCGTCTTATCGAGAAGGAGGTGCTCAACAAGTTGGCCATTCACATCCTTCGCGGCGCCATTAAGGACGGCGAGACAGCTAGGGTGCGCCTTGAGGATGGAAAGATTACGGTCCTCCCTAATCATAGGGATACCAGCTTGGAGCCTGACTATGATAATATGAGCGATGAGGCGGAGGATGCTGTTGATGAGATCATGGGTGATGACAGCGAGATGGCTGAGGATATTTACGATTAAAGGGTGAGGGAGGACTTTTCGGCTACGGGATGAGTTTTTTTCTCTTTTCTCTTCTTGTTATTTGTTTTAAGTACTAGAATTCGAGGGGGGATGCCTTATGGAAAACGTTTTCAGCGGCAATGATGATGATTTCTTGAGGGTTCATGTTTTGGCGTTTGAAAATGGGAAAGCAGGTTTGAATTCAAGTCGGTATCATAACTTAGATGGGTAGTCTAGACAATAGACACACACTCTGTACACATGCTCTGTTCACTATGGATTTCGAAGGCTGAATCTGTGATGTAGTAAATTGTAGACTCGACGAGATAAGGGCACGGCAGCTTACGCCTTGTCCACTTTAACTCTCATCCTTTGGCCTTGACGGTTTCGTTCTCTACAAACTTGACTTGTAAGACCACACTATTTCCCGGTCCGCCATCCGAAGAACCCTTTGTTCTCTTTTTTGGTCTGGACATTTCGGCGTCCCGCGTTGCTTGGCATGGTGTCAAACGCAGAAGTCTGTGTGTCAAGAGTTGGGGTCATGAGGCTGCGCTTTTCGTATCAGATTCTCATGTCTGCATGCGTCACGTACCGAGGACGCATAGCCCCTCCAGTCACACATACTAAGTCTTTTTGTTCGAGGAGAAGAAACCCGCGGACTCTGTGCCCAGCCTAGCATAGCTTCCAGGTCCTTGGTGATGATCGACGCATCTTTTGTATATATCCGGAGTCTTCTGAAGAGTGATATCCCTCAAGTTCATCTCGGTTGAAGTTGCATAGTTAGGCTCGAATTCCCTCTTAACGTAGCAAAAGAGAGGGAAAGGAATTCTTCTTCTCCCGCCTTTCTTGGGACAGGTTTCTTGGCTTGGATGATGAGGGTATCGTGAGGGTGGCTGTGGGTGGGATGAGGAGGGCGGGCGGCGTTTCGGATAGTGTCTCAGCTGGAGGTCGAGTGGGACGAGGTTCGACGATGGCGGCTTATACATTCTTCCAACTTTTACCGCAGATTTGGTTCAGGGGTGCATAAAAATCTACGGAAAATTCCTGGAACACCTTTTGATGCCGCAACAGACGACCTTTTCAGCCTGGACAAACCGGTACTCGAGATAATATGCAGAACTGGGATTAGGTCGTTCACCCTGGCATCTAGGAGACACATTTTCTACCCTCCTCCTTCCCCAGTTCCTGACTCACACCATCGAGTAGAAGGGCCATGGCAAATGCGGCTATATAGGAGCCTCTCTGTCTCTCTAGACCCCTGGGGTGGGTTTTGACAAGACCTGGCACTTGTATCAACTCGCCCAACTCGGCGGTTGACACGCTTGGGAAGCTGTGACATGCAATCTTTTCCCGCCCACCATCTTGCCATCTCTTCTTTCACCGTAGTGTCATCTTGGGGCCGCAGAGCCTTCACCGTGGAGGGGGGAGGGTGGGAAGAGAAAGTTTGAGAAGCGGCATTCGATGATATGCGCAGGTTTGGGGGAATAGCCGCAACCCTCCTTCTTCATTTCTTTGACTGAAAGAGGGCACCCCGCGCAGGGTTCCCCGAGTTTTCATTTTGATACTCGAGGCTAGCGAGAATGTATATAAGTGATAGGTCTCTCGTCGCGATGTATAGATCATAAGATGCGAGTTGTATAACAGATCATGGTCGCGTAGACTTTCCCGTGCTCTAGCAGCAGTCTTCGTCTCCCACTACTTCTTCATATAAGTCTAATGCCTTCATCTACCTAGAGGGGGATAGGGTCTTCAGAGTAGACCTGTCATAGATAAATTCTCTCTCCGTTTGTTGTTGTTTCTTTCATTCATCATGTATATCTCTTCACTTTTTGCTGCCCTAGTAGGGATTGCTTCTTCGGTTTCAGCAGGTAAGTCCAACTCTCCGTTGGTGTAATTTAATCTTGAGTTGCAAGGGAAAACCAAACTGCTAACAAGGCCCATCAGCACCGCAAAGCCATGACGAGCGCTCGGCCGTTCGCGTAGCTGGACCAGCTGAGCGAAAGATCCAGAGGAGACAGTTCCTCGACCCGTTCACCGGCGCCGTCCAACCCCTGCTCCTGGGGCCGCCCATCCAGCAGACAACCATCACGGTCATTCAGAACAACAATCTCGATGTCATCGACGAGTTGACCCAACTTGCCGAGAGGCAGTTCGGTGCCCTGATCCAGTCGCAACTTGCGCTGGTCGCTCAGCTACAGACTATCAAGAATAATATCCGAATTAACCACTTCAGATCCCGGTTTACCCAAGTTGTAAGATTGTATCTCGTTCCTTCTGGGGGATAGAGAGAACAGAGACAGGAACGTGCACTAACACGAATATATCCCTCTTTTGCAGAACACCGTCATCGTGACTGTCACCAATGTCCTGGACCGCAGAGACGGAAGCGCCGGCACCAACCGCTACCTTATCAACCAGCTCCTAGCAGACAACGGCGTATCCGACCGGAACATCGTAATCATGGTTTCCGACATCGATACCATGACCATCCAACCCACCGCCACAGGCTCCTCCCTCACTTCAAGATCCACGGGCCTCCCCTTCTTTGACCTCAGCACATTCGACCCCCTCGCCCCCTTCGGCTCCCTCAACCAGAGCGTCATCCTCCCTTCCGGCACGGAAGCCCCGACACTTGACCTCGTATTCCCGGATCCAGCGTCCATCATCTTCGCCAACCAGGCCGCCTTTGTCGAGAACCCTGTCACGTTCTTCCAAAGCTGCGCGGTTTTTGCTGCCAACGGAAATAGCTTCGTTAACCTCGCCGGTTCCTTCTTCACCTCGTTCCAGCAGATTGCGGCGGCTCAGCTGGCTGGGCTTCGAGCGCAATGGCTTCTTCGGTTTTTGGGAACTGCTACGGCATCGGCGACGTCGACGACGGGGTCAACAGCAACATCAACCTCGGAGACCACGACATCTACAGCGAAGTAACCAGTAGAGTTCTTGTGCTCCCGTATAGCTTACTTTTTGTTCTTCTTGGTTAAGTTTACTTAACTACCCAACTGCTGTTGTGTCCTAGGACGTACCAGGGCTGTGATGAAGGAGACGGATGGTTTGGTCGAGGCGTTTTAGGAGGCTTGGAGTTGAGGCGAGTGAAGGCTTTGTATGTACGAAATAGGTTACTTTTTCTATTTCTTCTCTACATCTTTGACGATATACCCTGGCAACTCAAAATGAATTGGTCGTGTGATAGAAATGCAGGAGCTTCTTCGGTCACTGTTGAACTTGCAGCCACTTCTAGGTGTGGCACTGCAGCGTTGGAAACAGTATAAATCCACCCGAGACCTTTTCAAGTCGAGTGCCAAGTCTAGTCGCTTCCATAATGACTAAGCATGTTAACTTCGGCGACAACATTTTGAGCGTTGTGACTTCTCAGAGTTTGGACTTGCTCCATAAAATGCGGCACAAAAATTACGACACGTGATTACTGCCCTAGTCCCCACACCGCATCCCGCCATCCCTCGCAAAACCACAGCCTCTCCACCCTACAGAAGATTTCTTTCACGACAGCTTCATACAACACAACCACACAACTAGGCGACACTCCGCGAGAGACCAGTTGCCCACCATGTCGCTCGTATCCGGCGAGAAGTCGAACTTCCAGTTCATCCTGCGTCTCCTCAACACCAATGTCGACGGAAGTGAGTTTAATCGCCAATCCAATCCAATCCCTCGCCTTTTTGTTTTTCGTCGACGTCGCGATTCCCAGTCATGAAGTTTTGAACGTGTAGTGGTCGATGCTTGGGGGACAATCTATTGCAGGGACGGATGGAATTGCTAACTCTTTGGCAACAGAGCAGAAGACCATGTTTGCCTTGACCAAGATCAAGGGTGTCGGTCGTCGCGTAAGATCTTCCCCAATCACGAGCAATTCTCAAATGTGGCATATGACTGACTTTCCCATTACAGTACTCCAACCTTGTCCTCAAGAAGGCCGATGTCGACCTCTCCAAGCGGTACGAGAACCTCGATCGATCGATAAGAATGACGGGAGGATGAAGTAAGGGTCTAACAGAACTTTTCTAGTGCTGGTGAGCTCACCTCTGAGGAGCTTGAGCGTATCGTCACCATCCTCGTTAGTAGCCACCCATCCCACGACAAGGACGAGTAGAAAGGTTTCCGTCTCCGCTAACACTTTTTCCCACCACAGCAAAACCCCACCCAGTACAAGATCCCCACCTGGTTCCTCAACAGACAAAAGGACATCGTCGACGGAAAGGACTCCCAAATCGTCTCCAACGCCGTCGACTCCAAGCTCCGTGAGGATCTCGAGCGCCTGAAGAAGATCCGAGCCCACCGTGGTCTCCGTCACTACTGGGGTCTCCGTGTCCGTGGACAGCACACCAAGACCACCGGTCGTCGTGGTCGTACCGTCGGTGTCTCCAAGAAGAGGGGTGGTTAAACTATTGGTCTTTCTCGGTTTACGGGGGGATAGGCGTCATGAAACTGTTTGCATTACGATCGGATTCCTCTCCACTGCATCGCAATGGATTTTTTGTCGTCTAGATTTTACGTCCTTTGCGCAAACAAAAAAATAGGGAACATTTACGCACGTTACTTTTTTTTCTTCTCACTCGATAAAAGTGATGTGCAGGAGGGTTTTATCAAGTGGTAGGAGAATTCGGGGTTTCTGGAGTAAGGTTAAACAGAGCTGTGTATGTATATGCGTGCCTATGTGGTCTTATTAGAACCCAACGGCCCTTTACCAACCAAACGAAGCAAGCATATTCGCTTCACGGAGATAACATGACGCTTATCACCTAGAGGGTATTGGAGAGGAGTTGACGAGTCAAAAAGGGTATCAAAATGTCATAATTAATCCTGATCCTCGTGTGTAACAGCCATGTCCAGCACCTCAACTCTGCCCTGCCCCCTCGTCTCGTTGCCAATGAAGTCCGACAACGCCTTGAACGCACCAGGTTCAACGAAGCCCACCACTTCCCAATCTGAAGAGCCCACGACATCTTGTGACTCGACTTGCTCAATGTAGCTCAAGATCATATCCTTGACCGTGCCGGGTGCCTTGTGCTCACCCTCGGAGTCCTTGGGCTTTCCACCAGACTTGACACCCTGCTTGAGGATGTTCGTAGGACAGCTTATCCTCAGCCTCATCCTAGCCCTGGCAACGGGGATGGGCTGATGGGCAATGAGAGCCTTCATAGCCTCAAGCGCCTGACTCTTTGCGCTCTTCGTCGTCACAACACCCCTCCAAACAGGCTTCGGCTTAGCCGGTTGTTCCTGAGCACCCTCCTCGGCCGGCGTGCCCGACCCAGATGCAGGCGTAGTGGTCGCCGCAGCAGGAGCGGCAGCAGACGCATTACTATCCTCATGAGCCTTCGACGTAAGCATATCTAGCGCCTTCTCGATCATCCCCGTTGTATACACCCTCTTTGTCCTCGGATCCACCAGCTTACTCGCCACGATCCCCACGACCTCATTATGCACCCTCTCCAACTGCGCCGCCCTCTCCTTCTCGCCCACCTGCATCTCGCCCTTCTTCAAGATCTCGAGCACGATGTCGTCTACGGACTTGCCCTTGCCGAACGCCTTGTCCAGATCATCGCGCGGCGCCGTCTGGCCCTTGGACACGTTGAGGAAGACGTTGGGGATTTGAAGGACGTTGTCGAGGTCTGTTTCGATTCCCGAGCGCCATTCGAGGACTTTGTTCTTGTAGCAGGCGATTTCGAAGCGTTTTTTGCCTTTTTTGAGGCGGACGAGGGAGACGTTGGTGAGTTTGATTTGGTTGGATGGTTGGTTTATTTGGCGGGACATGGTGGTGGGGTAGAAGAGGTCGTGTGATGGGAAACCAGCAGCTGTTGTTGCTGGTCGTTGACTCTGGGAGATGATGGATAATATGTAGTGTAAAAAGTGTTCTCTGGATACAGCGAGGGGCGGAAATATCTATTGACCTCTCTCGTTGTTGATGATGGACGTTGGCGAGCCGCAGGGGGAGTGTGATGAGAGATGATGTGAGGTGGGAAAGCTGCTGGAAGGAGGGGTAGCAACATCACCCCGCAAAAATTATCTTGGGTTTCTACGCATCGCATCGCCCCACCAACACAGCACATTGCTGACTCGAGCATAGAAGTGAGCTTCATCGATCCTCACAGCTGTACATTTTACAGATTGAACCCGTATTTGCTAGATAATGTAACTCTAAGCCTGAACCACGAATCGCCTGAGGAAGAAGATGACTCATGCCGAGATCGAGCTCCGCCCCAAATCAGAGGGAAACCTGGAGAGGGAGCAAGATGACATGATGGAGATATCATTCGATACTTCCGGCTAGAAAGACGGTATTCTAGATATTCTATGGAAGAGCTAGAGATATCGCCAAGCGCCTCGAGTCCGCGTCTTCGATAAACGACAGAAATCTTTCTAATCCCCATGGAGTTTTATTCCGCGAGTGTTATTGGGCTTGATCCCTCGAGCACACATGAATCTGAAGCTTGTGCGATTCTTGTTTTCCATATCAACGATATTCGAATGGCTTAGGAGCTGAGAGAGAACACCAAAGCCTGCAACATGGCGAAAGCAACCCGGCATTGCTCTCGTGAGGATGCTGTTCAATAATGAGTCAGTGTTAGTCATGATGACTGAGTCTGCATCATTACGCTACTGGGGATGCTGTCAACTAGCAGTGTGAAGAAGGGTCCCGAAGCTCATACAGATCAAAGTCTGGTATGGTATACTCGGAAGAGTTTGCCTGGAAGCCACGCTGTCAGACAGAGCCACGGGACATTCTGTTGCCTGGGCGGATATACCCTACGCCTGAATTGAGCATCTGAAGTTCTTGTTCGATAGCAATCTCGGAAGGGGTCCAACGGATTTGAGATACACAAGGTGTGAAGGCCCAGCTCCCCTAAACATGGGAAGGGACTAGAACGCAGATGCTTAGCAGACCCTCTCAACCCTATTTCCAGGACGGGAGCTGAGGAGAAGAGAATGCCATGAGGAGCCGAAGGAGTCGATACTTCCGGGCTATGTCCCTTGATCTTCTGGGGAATCAGTCACGGAATTCCCTTATAACATCGATACTCATCGTGTTCCATCACAGGCAACTCGGAATCCCGGCAAGTCTCCCCAGCTAATAGACGGGGGCGTATTGGCATGTAGAATGCTGCGAGCTCACGCGACAGTAAAGCATCCATGACACGCCCACTCGCCTACGGAGAAGAAGCCGCGAGGTAAGTAAGCGCCCATGAAGCAGGATGACGAGAACAAAAAAAAGATGCTCGGTTATCGTTGCCTTATTACTCACTCTAGCAGCTCCAACCGGCCGGGTTAGCTCACATCGCAACCATCCGGGTGCAATATCATGGCATCGATATTGAAACGACGTTTGTGAGGCCTCGCAGGACAAAGTAACAGTCTTGGCTTTAGAGTGGGAGATGAAGAAATAAACCGGCTTTCTGGCTCCTTTGTGGAAGGGCAAGAGAAAACGAAGTGGCAGGCTTAACATGATCGAGTAAACCTTTTTTGACGATCATGTTTGGGTTCGCTATCAATCTCCTTGTTTTTCATCGTCCTTCTCTCGACAAGCCGACAGGGTCTTCCGCGAGTTCAGGTTTGAAGAGCGAAGGATTGGCACATGAGCACAGCAGCTCGCATTGCGGTCCCCTGCCCATTTGCGGGATTGCGTGATGATCGCAAAGTTTCCCTTTTCATTCTCCCGGGTCGCTCACACGAGCTCGGTCCCTTTTCGACAAGACGGCAAGAGACGACCAAGAATGGACTGCCGTCCTAGCAGAGACAAAACGGAGGCGATATTGAGCCCCATGAATACACAGGTATTTTCGTCTGGGTTGTAAGAAGCGGTACTTCGTAATCGGGTTAGTATCGATCTCTCGTCGATGAAAGAGGAGGGCGCAAAGACCCCTGGCAGAAACAAACCTGGTGTATGATCAGATGCATCATCCAGATCTCGAGGTGGCTTGGACATGGGAGCACAGACACGGGACACACCTGGTAAAACAATTATCTCTAGGTTTATGATGTCTTTTGGTTTATTATACTGCGGCTGTCATTATTGGGTTGGTTTCTTGGGTATTCTTGGGCCAATAGTTCTCGGATTCCGACTCCTTCCATCTCCAGCGTTTGGGGGAGCTCAGTTGGCGGGATGAAGGAGATTGCACCCTCAAAGGCAACCATGATATCGCCATCGCGCCTCCGGGACAGACGACTTGCCAGGCTCGTACGTTGTAATCTAGACTGGCTCACATTAGCAGAATGGATCGTCTCTCCTGTTCCTGCTTCATCCACTGCTGGCACACGCGACTCTCGAGTTCGCATCAATCTCCCAAAGTCTCATACAAGTCGAGGCTTAGCACTGCCTGGGAGCCGCCCGGCAGGAAGAGAGGCCGAAGGAGATGATCGGCAGGGCTGAAACCGCCAGGCGAAGAGCTCCCAGGTCTTAAACTCTATCGATATATCGACCATTAAAACGTACACATTTACTTTGTTTCATTTGATTCGATGGCCGGAATGGACAACTCATGATAATACCCTACTGTATTAGCCAACCCCCGGTCTCCTTTCGGAGTCTAGTGTAGACATTCATCGCTTGTGTTGAAAATCCCGACACAACGATCCAACCCTGGAAGAGTCTCCAATCTTTTGCATTCGGCGAAACTGCTCAGGTCCCCACTCGTGGCGCTGGTGGGGGATGGTCTGGCTTGACCTGGTCTAGATGATGGCCCCCTGCTTGGCTGAACAATTGGCGATGACAATGGAATGGAAGACAATTGAGTAACTCCTCACTGGCATTGGTCGCAGGCCCTAGTGATCGCCTATTTCTATTGTCTGGACTCCGGAGGCAATACCGGTGTAGTATGCTGTATAATAAATAGTGCGACGACAAGAGACTACTTTTTGGGCGTCCGTAAAGGCTGAGCTGTTGATAGCCTCTCTTCAGCATGTTCCCAGAGGGAAGGCTCACTTTCTTGTCTCGACTGATCGTGTCACGAATACGAGAACGAGATACTTTCCAGGCCTCGCCAGCCACCTGAATCCGGGTGAGGGCTTCCTGACCTCCGCCACCGGAAGGGACTTGGATGAATGCTGTTGAGGATTCTGCAGCCCATATTGCTTCTTCCTGGGCTCGAGGCTATTGCCAGGCGGAGCCGTCGTGCATGTTGACAGACTCGAAATAGTTTGGTATTACGAAGTCATTGGTCGTCCGAAGTACAGGTTGGAGGGTCTCAACTATTCCTTCTGGGTGGTAACTTGATAGTCGTAGTACACGTATGTGCTCAACGTTGTTCAAAGTCTTGTGAAATTAGCGGCGATCGATCGATCATCCTCCCTCCAGTTTTCCGATGGGTAGGCCAGGGATGGGGAGCAAGCATCGATCGATCCATCAATGAGAAGGTTTGCGCAGGCCCCTTTTCCGGGACGCTGAACTAATTATTATCATCAATCATCAATCATGAAATCATCAATCGTCAATGCAATTGTAGGAGCATGGCACGATTCCGAGGGCGGAAACAGGACCCCTAACTCGCCCGCAGACCAGCGGGCGCGATATATGTATGCATGTTCATGACCGCCCGCCACCCGGTCAAGATGTTGCGACGATGGAAGTCAAATGACGCCAGTTATTGCCAAAAAGGAAGAGGAGAAAAGAAGACTCGAAAACCTCCTTGCCAAGGCGATAAGACGACTTGCAGGAGACGCAGGGCCGTTTGATTGCTTGGAGAGGGCACAAACATAAGAGTCGCTATGAGTCCGTACTTGTTGAAGCGTACGAAGTACACACACGACGTAGCCAAAACAACACGCTGCGAAGTAAAGGACATGCAGTCGTCATTATTAAAGGGCATGCACGGAGGGTCGGTTGACGCATTGCAACCCATCGCATTCCAAAGGGGGCAGCGTCGTGGTTGGCCAGACTCGAAAATGACGTCCAACAGTGTGGGAGGAGCCAAAAACTTGGGGGTGTCGTGGACTTTGTGGTGGCTTGTCTACCTGTCTCCGACGCCCTTTTTGTGATATCTGATGAAGTTGACGAACCAAGAAAAAGCCACTTTGTGTCGATCCCCAAACATACTTTGACTGAAAGGTAATATCAAAATGCGCCCCCAAGCCCTCGAACTTGCATCTTACAACCCACATTCTTTGCTGCCTTGTCGTCAAGGACCATCCTCCGCCCCCCCTGCACGAGATGCCGCCTATGTCTCAGGATGGACAACATACTTGTACTTCGGACTTCGCATTATTAACGACACCGAGAACATGCACCTCGCATGCCGCCTTTTGCTGCGGCGGGCTGTACGGACTCTGAAGGAGGGTTGTTAATCTCCGTGGCTGCACCGCTTCGCCCGTTCCATTGGCAATGGCACCCTCACGGAGGCAGAGTGCCTCGAGGGAATCGGAGGGATGATTATCATGGCGGCTAAAATCGCCTATTGCCCGTTTCGTCCTGATATCATCTGGCATTGGCTACATCTCCAGATTGTAATATATACGCGCGACTGAAATACGAAGGAGTCTGCCTTCGAGTATCCATCTAGAACCTTTTAGGAATTGATTTTTTTTTCCCCCAAGGTTGTTGTCTTATGACTATATTAAGCCATTGGGGGATTTCGAATGGTTGAACCGTGAGCTGATATTAACGATCTCGTGCTAATATGGCTTAAAGTAACTTCGGATGGGGGTTCCAAGACGACGATTCGACGAGACGAAAAACAAATACTCTAGAGATTGGATCAAACGTTTTCTTCCAAAGTTTCCGGGGGCAGCTTATCAATAACCCGTTTAACCCCCCGTCACGTCAATGAATGCCATGAAGTCGTTTCCTATCACTCACCAACACGTCATCCTTCAAGTAATCCAGCCCTGGGACCGGATCTCTCTCCCGTTACCAAGCTCGAGCGAACCGAAGTCGCGCTTTACTCCTTGGCCCCTTCGTTAGTTCCACTAGGCACACCTACCAATTGCTTAGGGCGGACTTTTAGGTTTCGATCGGTCCTCCCTCCACTCGGGGCATCACTCCCGGAACGGGTGGCTATGGCGACTGGGAGATGGTCATGGCTTCGTGTTTCTGGTTTCAGTGAAATCTGGTCAGAATGGGCATGGCGGGATCTGGGTACACTACTTCGTACTTGTCCTCTATTGATCGATGTATTGGTATGTCCTGTTCATCCAAGGAAGACAGCACGGGCTGCCAACCAAACCCTGTGCGGGGGTGGGTGGGGGATGGATGGCAAGAAGATGTTAACACGTTTTGACCTTTGTTTCTCTCCTTTCCCTCGGCCTTCTCGTCTTTCCATTGTTCTTTGTCCTTCGTTCCGCTGTTGCATCGGCGCAGAACTCCTTTTCATCAAGGCCCAGTTCCGTGGGGACGGGGTCTCCGATTTTGAGGAAATGCCTTCCATAGTTGGTGGAGCAACATTCCCCGGTTGGCTAACAGGATCGGGATCCCCTAAAAAAAGAACCAGCCTCCATCGTTTGTCTAGTGTATGGAGCCCTGTTACGAAGTAAGCCGGCGCCTTTAAGAAGCTCAATACTTGGACGCCGCAGTCGCAATCGCCAGTCTTGGGGTGTGGTTGCCATCCAGTGATGGGTCTGATACTTTGGAGCAAGTACCTGTGGGGAACGGCGTATTTAGAAGGTTCGAAGAAGGGGGCGCTAGCTAGCCAAGGAGGGCCAAAGCAACCCTGGCAAATGCTACCACGAAGGAAGAGTGCGGTACATTGACGCCCTAAGCCCAAGCTAATCCTTTTCAAGTGGAAGTAACGAAGAGGTACTGGGCAATGTGCCTCGGCATGTTGACACAATCTAGGAAGGAAAAAAAAGAACGTGTCCAGCTTTTTCGCTCCTTCCCCTTCTGGAGATTTTACTCGGTCTGTCAGAAAAGGAAACCTGGCACTCATTTCGAGGACACCGAAACATGGCATCAACTAGTGCCTGGAATCGTACAATTGTATGGGCCATGTCAGACACGATGTCTGTAAACACCTGATCCTCCCGCCTCCTATTAATGTAAGCTGAAGAAGACCCGCAGGTGAAGAGTATGCATCACGTCTAATATTCTGGAAAAGAATACCACCGAGACATATTTGGTTATGTCTAACGGAAATCGGAACACTGTCTTTGATGCTGCAGCGAAAAAGCAATAAGCTTCTTCAAGAGTGTGTTGGGGCTCCTATGAGGGTTCTAAACTGAACCGCGTCTCATTACTCTGCTTCATAAATGTAGTAGAGAACGAAGTACCTCTGTACACCTTGGTGTAAGAGAATTTTCTCTGCGGTTCTTATCACACGAAGGGCTGGTGCGTTGCCATCATCTGTATCTGAGGTCTCTCATTACTCCGCAAAACAGTGGACTAGCACCGTAATTGATGGATGGGGTGGACACCGTATAATACCCGTATTATAATGGCTCAGTTCAAAGTTACGACGATTGACAGCGCCGACCGATACTTTGCGACCAGCCTCTTTAATCGTGTCACTCGACAAGTCATTAGGCCTGACCGCAGCACAGCCTGGGTGCCCGAGTTAATTGGTACTGATTACAGAGCAGATCCCCCCCTGATGCGTAATACTGCAGGGTGCCATCCATCGCTGCCGAACACCCCGTGGTGGTGTCGTGGAGTTTGGACGCTTAGTGTGCGACCTTCCCTGAGATCTTACCGGACTAGGGGCATTGTGCTTGCGTCGTCGTCCTTCGTGCATTACGGGGGAAGCAGGTTGCAGGCTTCGATGAGTTTTCGAGAAGGAGGCCAGAATATTGTCCAGACCCACCAAGCGAAAAAGGCTTGTCCTCCACAAAATCGCAATCGCAGCCCAGTGATTCGATGCACACTCTACCGATGTCGTAGTGTATGAACTTCTGCTAGCAGCCCATAGTGTACCTCCACTTCTTTTAACAAGGCGTATCCACGATGGCACGAAGGATCAATATCAATTAGTGATTGATCACTTGGAGTGGGTTTAAGCCCACTTCGATGTCGTCTGACACGCTCAGCTTTTAGGTCGATAATATTGTCGTGCCTTGTCTCTTATTCTCCACTCCCCTCTGCGTCGTACATTCTTCGTGTTTGGTGTTCTGCGAAGCGAGCCATAGAGTTCTGTATTGAAGTCGATGCCTCCTCTGCCTTTTCCACCAGCTTCTGCTCTGATTTCCGGCCTGGGGCGAACGAGACTACTTCGTACGCTACGGTAAATCGGTACCTTCAATTCAGCCTAACCGAGGACCCAGCCCGTTGTACACACGTACCGCAGCACTAAAAGTTGAGTGGTGTCTCCAGCCCTCTGCTTCTCTGCCTTCCTCGCAGAAGGTAGTGTCGCGTAGTGTATTAATTAGCTGCAACGCTAATCTACTTGAGAGTACGAAGGCGAGGTACAAACAAGAAGGACGTACCGTTCTGGGAAGGAGAGCACTTGGGTAATACCACGGTACCTTGCTCTCCCAATCCCCCCAAGTTTCAACTCCTCATCGAAGTACTTGTCAGGGAGCAGGTGGTGCAGGTATACTTCGTGCAGATGGGAGGACGAAGGGGGAACATTTCGTGGGCAGTACCACTTTGAGCTGTTTCTAAATTTCGTCATTCCAATTTTTTTTTTTCCCCTTTTTTTTTTTTTTTCAAATTTTTTTTATCGTCCCAGATAAATTCTATTCGATGAAATAGACTTTTCCCCATCTGTCAGTCTTGAATCAACCTTTTTCCCCCATACGCCATAGGGCATTTCCTCTCACCGGGCTGCCGCTCCCAGGATTGGTCTGACAAGTACTAAAGGCCGAAGTACCAAAAAGTCCAGAAAGTCCACCGTGCGATTTTCGTTTTGACTGGTCCACTCCTGTCCAACTAAAATTTCTCGCGTTTTTCGGGTGATTCTTGCTTCATGACAAAGACGGAAGGAGCACGAGGGTTGCTCCCGGCTGCCTACCCCATTGTTCTCACCTTCTAGAATGTTACTTCTCCTATAACAAGACCCTGGACGCCCCTTACTTCTGCAACCGCTGGACTTGGCGACGGTAATTATTACTGGATCCGATTTCGACTCCACTTCTGCGACTATTCTCCATTGTTCCTTCCCCTCCCACCCACTCACCCACTATCAAGACATCAACTATTCGCTGCAACGCCTGCCACCATTCGGAGTACTGAGTAGAGACTGGGGCGCCTTTGACTTCGCCTTCGCTCTCTCCGCCGAGACGCTTTTGTCCTTTCTTTTGTGAGCCCGAAAAAAGAATCGCCTGCGATCCTTTTCTTTTCTTCGCTCTTTTCTTAATTTTCGTTCGTCTCACGATCGTGCTTTTTGCTGGCGCCTCGGGACAAAATTTTTTTTTTTTTTCCCTTTCCAAACTACATTTCGACCCCCGGTCTCGTGCGGCGACTTTGGACAGCCCAACTGAGGGGGGAAGAAAGGTAAAGCCCGGAACCCTAATCACATTGATCGTCGAGTGAGTCGCCTATCTGAAGCAATTGAAAGCCCGTCCTTTTATCCTCCTTCCCCCCCACATTCGTCCTTGCCATCGCCTCTTAGTGGTAAATCTTCGAGCCTGTCTCGCTTCCCACGCCTGATTCTCCGCTCGACCCTCAGCTCCATTCATTTTCCCCATTGCCCATTGTTCCCGGTATTCTACCTCCCCCCCCCTTCCACTCTCTTGTTCTTGTGTGTCGGGGAGTTGAATCCTGCCCATTTCATGGTCTCGACGCCGACACCGCAACCTTGCCAGTTTCTTCAGCTCTTGACATGACCTTGTCCTAATCACCTCACCCCAACTTTCCCATTGCTACCTTCTCGCCATGTACTTGTACCATCTGTACTTTTGTCTTGAACCACTCGCATTCTTTGCTTTCTCCTGAAGCGATCCCAATCTCTCCCCTCTTCTGCGACACAGCAGGAGTACGCCGAAAATCGAGCGCAATCCGATTCCCATCCATCGCGATCATCTACGTTATTTGCTTGTTCTCTACTCTCCTCTCCATTATTTCCGTACGAGGTCGTCCTTTCACCATCGTCAGACCTCACTTGGGCGCACCCTCTTCAACTATTGCTATTCTAGAGCTTGCGGCTAACGCGCCCTCTCCCATCAGGAAATGATCGGATGCTAGAATTGCTTCGACTTTATACCAAAGAATTGAAATCGCTCGATCTCGATTCCGACCTAGATATAACGAGTCCTCGATCGACTTTCGCTCCCAGAACCCTCTACAAGTCCCGTGGCTATTCTATCAATGCGATATTTCCCACAGTGATCGCAAGGTAGGATACTATATATAACAGGGCGGTCGTTCTTGGACTTTTAGCCCGTATCGTGTCTGGCGCATGGTCACCGTCTCCGGCTTATCGCCGTAGCCCTCCCCTTTCGCTCTTCAATCCACGTCTCTGAGAATTCCATCGTTCTGTTGAGCGACGACCCGACCCGGCCGACCTCTTGCGCGAGAGAAAGAAAAAAAAAAAAACCGCCCTCCCCTCTCCCGCAATTGTTTTCCTGTACCTTTCTTGGTTTGAGTGGTGGTCGAACGTTGCTGTTAAGTTGACGAGACTTTCGTTGTTTGTGTGAGGCCTTAATGCTCCAGTCGCGAGACTGGATGCTGTAGGACCCCACGATGGACAAATTAAAGTATAATGTCATCTATGTCAACCGAAATGCCCGTCAGGACGGACTCATCCCGGCTGCGCTGGCCAATTCGGAGAATACCTTGGCCAGCGTTGTCGGCGAGTCGGGGCCGAGCGGCTTTGGAAAGGACCTACGGTTCTTGTTGGAGTTTAGTGATGGTTCGTTGTCGACTTGTGTGGAATTTGCCCCGACTCAACCCTTGACCCATTCGCTAACCCAGTATGTGCTTTCTAGTCCACGTTTGCGCAACCGGCGCATCTTGCCTTACCCACCTGTTCAAACTACACGACTCTTCGATGCTTGACTTGAAGCCCACGATTGTATTAATAGATACGCCCCATAACGAGCGAATACCCGAACCTCGACCTCGAACCCGATCTACATCGCCGCATTCTAGAAGCCCCCTCACCGAGATCCAAATCCACACGCCCGACGAGGAAGTGTATGGTTTAAAGCTGCTACAACGGGTAATCACCGAATCGCATTTACGGAATCTAGCGAAGCTTGTTGTTCCCATTCCCATCATCAATTGCCTGCCTTGTGAGAACGAAGCTACCGAAACGAGTGAAGCGAACTCTCTAAGCGCTCTCCGACCGAGCCCAGCGTTGTTGAAGCGATGCGTGGATCTAGGCGCCGGGGATGTTATCATTAGTCCGTTGGATACAAAGTCCATGACAAGTCTTGCCGTCCAGGCCTACAGGGCACACAGAGAAGCTGCAAGGGAGCAGCAAGCCTTGCTCGAGGTCCGCAGGGGCCGGAAGCTGTCCTGGGTTGGCGTACATGAGGAAAAGCCCTTTTCCTATCTCCGCGAGGCCATGGTCTCCGGCTTAATGAAGGGCCTCTGTCGCCGAGGCCACGAGTACGACGACACGATTGGGGGCGCCAAGATTGCCATTCCCCAGGAGCGACGTTTGGCTGTCGCCAGCGCTGTTGGTGATTGGCATTTCTCTGCCCACGACTTTGCTGACGACGAGCTACT
Source organism: Scedosporium apiospermum (assembly GCF_000732125.1). Classification (NCBI taxonomy): domain Eukaryota; kingdom Fungi; phylum Ascomycota; class Sordariomycetes; order Microascales; family Microascaceae; genus Scedosporium; species Scedosporium apiospermum. Next base: position 736,012 of record NW_015971799.1, read on the forward strand.
CGTCGGAGCGATGCTCATGTTTAAGCATGCCTTGAGCATGCCTGCCCTGGATAAATGGCGGATACCTACAGGTCAGTATCAACCTGGACTTTCTTTTGCAAAGTCTTTAGCTTCGTCGCTACTTATCAGAAAGGAGCGCTGCAAACTGTCTCAAACGATGCTGTGCATTTAGATGCTAACATAATGGACTAGACCAATTAATCAACTTCCTCGTCGCATGCCGTGCGGCCTATAATACCTTCGTCCCTTACCACAATTTCCGGCACGTCGTCGACGTTCTCCAGGCCACATTCAACTTCCTCGTTAATATTGGTACTTTCCCTGCCTACCCCGCCGATTCTTCTTCCACTTTGCTGGCACAAGAGCAAGACAAGTCACCAATAGCCAGTCTGCTCCAGCCCTTTGAGGGTCTTGCGCTACTGATAACAGCGATCGGCCATGACGTTGGTCACCCTGGTGTAAACAATGGGTTCCTAATTACTCTTAACGCTCCGCTTGCCCAGCTTTACAACGACAGGTCGGTTCTCGAGTCATTTCACTGCGCCGCTTTCTCACAAATCCTCCGTCGCTACTGGCCTGTAGCGTTTGAAGACACAAAGATGAGGAAATTGATGATTAGCTCGATATTATCAACGGATATGGGTCTCCATTTTGAGTACATGAAAAAGCTATCGGACACGCAGGAAAAATTACGCGCGGCCAATACAACCGATGGATGGGATGGGCGCACTATCGATGACCAAAAATCTCTCGCATGTGCCCTTCTAATCAAGTGTGCTGATATCAGCAACGTGGTGAGTATTGAGGAAGTATGTTGGCATCTCGCGGAAGTCGATGGCTAACCCAAATTGCTCCCATAGGCCCGGCAATATACCACGGCTGAGCGGTGGATGCACATATTATCAGACGAGTTCTCTCGACAGGCTTCGATGGAAACAGAACTTGGCATCCCGTCGGCTCTGGCCTCACAGCCAAAGAAGGATATCAGCTCGCTCATCAAGTCTCAGCTTGGGTTCATGGAGTTGTTCGCGATTCCTCTCTTCCAGGGGGTTGCAGATATCATGCCCTCTCTAAAGTACACCGTCGAGGAACTTTTGATCAACCGAGGACTGTTCGAAACGGGCGCCACAGACGTACAAGTAAACGGCGATTCCTATCGCCCAGAAACGGCACCGAGTTCCATGTCGTCTCATAACAGTAGTGCTATGGGTTGCCCTGCTGCGTCAGACAGCGAGGTGGAAGGCTGTAGCCCTGAGACAACGATAGTGTTGGCTCCGGCAGTGGCGGCGCCGACCACCCCTGTAACGCCCCTAGACTTCCCGAGGCCGAACGGCGTATCATATTTTCCGACGACGGTCGACCACTTGACGGAGGTTAATCAACGAGGTCCGAATTCTACGACTGACGACTTCAAAGCTGTAAACGGCATTGTGACAACGTTCGAGTCTGTCGCCGATTTTGCGGCCAGTGACCCATTTAATATGCGGTACCGACTCGATAGCTATGGTGACGGAAAACAGTTATTGTCGGGGAAGCAGCGATGTAGCGAAACGACCGATGGTAGCAACTCGGCCCCCTACTCTGGAGACTGGACTTCGCAGGCCACAAGCGCGACGACGGGCAAGATGCCCCTCTCGCCGAGCACCCAGGGCACTAGCATTGCCAGCAGGGAATCTATTGACCGCCCGTCTGGTGTTGTGCAGCCGTCTTCGGGACCGGTTCACGACCCAAACAAATTACAACCACCGATCTTAGCGCCCGATGTGGATCTTCGCCCGGAAGTGACGGTTACCGACTCGAGCCGAGATGAAGACTCTACGTCTAACGGGAGCACGGGGAAGCCGGAGAGCACTACGCTGAGGAAGAGACCAAGCAGGTTCAGGATGAATGCGCTAAACATCTTTAGGCGCAATAAGACGCCTACGAGTGCGCAAGTGGGGGCAGCAGCGGACGCAAACTTATGATGGACGCTTAATCAGCCTACAGGTTCTGACGGATTTGCTCGAAAAGATCACGATCCGGTTGCTTGGCCTCAAATCACGAAAACGCCTAGACGGCGTCTTTAGGAGGCGGGGGCATTATTATATACGCTCCTGCCCCTGGACGAAGAAAGCTAGTCATCTTCGTTCTTTGCATCATCGGATAGGAAACATGCTACCGGCGTTTTGGGGTTGTCGATGATATTATTGCATCATTACGTTTCCTCTTATTTCCTTTCTCTCCCTCTCTTTCTCTCTTCTTTTAGTCTTTTTTATTTTCCCTTTCCCGGTGTTTACGGGAGGGAAAAGCGTGGATTTCTCGCCTTGAGATGCGATTGTACACAATAATGAGGGTAAACGCGGCGGAGAATTACGGATGTCACACCCGCCACCACTTTCTGCACACTTTCGATACTGAATCGAACTACGTACCACTGTCCACCATGGCACGGTACAGTGGACGAGCATCGAGGTTTTCTCGTGCAGACGGCTCGAATGTTAAAGGCCGCCGAGGAGCCAGAATGAGGAATAAAAACACGGGCATCGGCGGTGAGGAAACAAGGAAACCAGAAGGAAACCAAATCGGGAAGGGCGTGCTGGGCGGTGTGGATTATGTAGAGAGCGCATGGTTCATTGTTGGGTTGGCGGGGCGGCTTTTAACGGCGGGAATGGATGGCTTTGAGGCAACGGAGGATGCATGGACGGGGGAGTATATATATGCATATACTTTATATGTGTAAGTGTACATTATCAATGTTTATTGACAGTATTTCGCATCATCGTGAGCATTGTCTCTAGCTTTAGATTCGAGTGATGTATGTCTATAACAGCCTAGTTGTTGGGAGATCCCTACTTGGCAAGTTGAGAGTGGATGATGGAGAGACAGGGTTGCTGAGCATTGCACATTCAAGTCTTCGATGCCCCTGTTCAAAACTTCTTCAGTAACAGCATTAATGCATCCTTTGGAATGGCCGAGCAACTAGAATTTTGAATGATCCTTTGACTTTGATTCCTGATCCTGGTATGTTCAAGCTTCCAAACGATTGAGAGTCTTACAATTGTGCAACTGTATTTGATACTCGTCGACAAGATTGGATTGTGGGGATCAAAGCTGGCACCAGACGCTTTTTAGTCTGGGATGAGGCAAAAAAAAATTTCGAACTTTTTTTTTTCAGGTCACAAAACCAAGCCGAGATGACCCCGGTCCAAGGACGTCAGACAGAGTCTGCCTGGCACTGCCATTTGGTCAGATCAATTGGTGTCTCATCGAGCATCTTGTGATGCCAGACTCATCCAGATCGGAAGCTATATTGCTAGCGAGACTCAATACGTTTATTGCCAACATGGAGTTAGTTTCGAGGCCTTGGATTCGTACAAGTATTGGTTTTCTCTCAGAATAAAATGGAAATCTCTCCAACGTTGAAATGCACCATTAAGAACTCAGGCAACCAGGATAACAAATGGGGAAGGCAAGAGCCGGACTAGCGTGGTGTAAAGTGCCCAAAATAACTCCAGTAAAGTTGGATTTTCAGCAGGGACATTGGGTTGTTCCTTCTCCATCATCATGAAGGGGAAAGTGCAAAGTACAGAGGTACATTGAACTTTGTCAGCGTGGCCAATGGGACAAAGAACGTTCTTCAAGGAGAAAAAAAAAGTTACCGAGCATTCCTCTCATTCCTCTGATACCCACCATTTTTCTCCAAGTTTCCTGAAAAAACCCACACACACACACTGCCCTCAAAAGCTCCCAGGGTTTTCCTTTCGACCGCTGCAGTATCTATTTCATGTTCCGTTTTCTTCATTGACCTACCTTTTACAAGTACAAAGTCGACGTCGAGACCAAATGCAAGTCTGAGAGTCCTGAGCCTGGAAGACCTCGAAGGACTAGCCGAGTACTCGTGTAGTAATAAGTAAGTGGTACCTTCAAAGTCTTCTCCAGCTCTGCCAACTTTTCAGCACCATCCCAGTGCCAGTGCTAGCGCCCTGGACACTGCCACATCCCTCAGCAGAACTCTTCTGGTAGCGCCTGGCTCATTGTCCAGCTTCAACAAACGACACCAGTGATCACTGCCCGCCCTGGCATGGTGCACCACACTGCCTACCCACCTTCCAATCCCAACCCCTCAATCCCCCCGATCACACAGACAATAAACCCCCCCCCCCAAAAAAAAACCAAGGTCTTGCAAGCCACCAAGTGTGGTCATGCCTGGACTGAACCAGACCTATGCAAACCACGCCGAAAATTCACATATGACCTGGCTTTGTTCCCACTAACCTCACATCACCTGCCCTTTCATCCCCCCGAGAACTTGCAAATATCAAATTATTAACACTGGCACCCGGGGTTCTCTTGAGCAGGACCAGGCCTTGCAATTAGGAATTCGAGAAACCAGCCTCGACCCAAAAGGCGAGCCACACACACAGCCCTGTCAGCCTGCTCATGACACTTCCCCGTCGCGCGCTTCTTCGCCTTCCTCCCCATCCCGATCGAAGTAGTACCCGAGCTGCCCGGGCAGCTCATCGTCATCACGTCTTCCTTAAAGAAAAGAAAAGTTTCCCGGAATTTAGTCCCTGATAGGGACTCGGAACGATCCCCTTCCCCCCAGGTCGCTCCTGCCGACATAATCCTCCCCTCCTGCGAGTCGAACGACGACGACGACCGCGCCTCATTTTCCTTCTCCGTCGCGTCCAATTCGAGCTTCTCGACCGTCCTACCCCAGGACTGCATATCGAGCCTCCCACCGAGACTTCAAACACGCCATTCCTCCCTCGTTTCCGCCGAATACGCCTCTTCCACGGCATCGTCTCCCTGTGCCGCGTACGCAGATCTCTCTCTCGACGGCGACCAGGGAGCTGAACAACTACAGCCTTCGTCCACAACCCTCGAGGCTGGCGGTGCGCTGAACCCTTCCTCAGCAGCAAGAAGCCGGTCTCCCATCCGCTATTCACAACGGGCAATCATGTCTGGGCATGGAGACCCCACCCGCTCCTCATCACCCTTAAAACGACGCGCATCCAGTATGGATCCCGAACCAAACAACACCGTCGGCCAATCTGCCTCTGATTTTCCTCGAGCTATGAGCGTGGATGCACCTGATTCTGGCCCCGGTTACGCCCAGGATCCCGATGCCAGTAAGTCGACGTCGACTACGCCGGACAGCACCAAACGCCTGAAACTGGACACGTCGTCCGAGTCCTCTGCATCACCGCCTTTTGCGGGCCAGTCGCCCCCATCATCCGAGCCCAGTGGCTGCTCCATCTCTGATGGCATCACAAGTACTTCCCCTCCCGCTCCCCACACATCCGGACCCCCCTTTCTGCTGTTTTTCACTTTTGTTCCCTTGTTTTGTAGCCAGAAAAGCTGACTATTTCCCCCTCCTTAGCTCCTCCTCTAACTGAGCAGCTCAAAACTATCCAAACTCTTCAGCGAGCATTCAATGAAACTCCTGTCCAAGAGAATGACGTGGCTTTCGTCGTTACAAAGACCTGGGTCAACAAGGCCTTGGCCTTGGGAGGAGACCCGAAGCATCTAAAGGATAATATCTCCGAAGAGCCCCTAGGCTCCGTGGATAACTCGGACATTATCCAGGAAGTACTGGAACAGCCTCCTTCTGACGAGCCCTTTGTCCGTCTGAAGCCTGGAACAGACCTTGAGACCTGCGAGCTCTTCTCGGAGGATGCCTGGAGCCTTATTTACAAGTGGTATGGCCTCAAGGAGGGCCAGCATCCTATCCGCCGTGTGGCTCTTAATACCCAGTCTGATCCCACATCACCTCCAAACATCATCTATGAAATCCACCCTCCTGTATTCACCATTCACCGTCTCTGGTCGGACGTCAGCGGTATCAACATCCCCCAGACTCTCAAGGCAAACAACCCACCCCCGCTCATCATGGTGAGGAGTGCAAGATACTCGTACAACCAGTTCATCAGGGACATCAAAGATGCGCTCAAGATCCCCTATGAACGCAAGATCCGTCTTTGGGAGGTGGATCGCACTATCCCAGAGGTTCCTTCCGGGCCCGCCTCATCCGCCTCTGCCATGACGCCGCCTACCACCCCTCCCGAATCTGCCAACCCCCAAGATTCATGGAACTCCCTCCTTCTGGACGTCCCTACCTGGGCCCAGCTCGATCGCAGCAAGAGAACGAAAATCGAGGCGGAGGATCAAACTGGTAATCCCAAGTACAATGGGAAAGCAACTTTGAATATCCACAGTCTGGTCACAGACAAGACCCTCGTTGTGGAGGAGTCGACCGACGGAGGCTGGGTTTCTACCAAAATTGCTAAGACCAATGGTAAAACCGGTAACCGACCGGCCAACATCTCCACCCAGTCTCGAACCAGCAGCGGCCGCAACAGCCCCGCGCTGCAAGGCCCCATCACACGGGGCAGGGCGCAGAAGAAGAAGAGCTGGAGGGGTACCGGGGCCGTTGGACTCCAGAACCTTGGCAACACCTGCTACATGAACTCGGCTCTCCAGTGCGTGCGGAGCGTAGAGGAGCTCACCAAGTACTTTCTCACTGATGAATACGTCGAGGAGATTAACCAGGAGAACCCGCTCGCTTTTAACGGCAAGATGGCGATGGCCTACGGTAATCTCCTGAAAGAGATGTACCACAACTCCGATCACTTCCGCCCTTCGAGCTTCAAAAGCGTCGCCGGACAGTGCCGACCGACTTTTGCCTCTTGGGGACAGCAGGACTCACAAGAATTCCTCGGCTTCCTTCTCGATGCCTTGCAAGAAGATCTTAGCCGGGTTAAACGCAAGCCATACATCGAGAAGCCCGATTCTACGGACGAAATGATTAATGACCAAGCTGCCATTGCCCGGATGGCTGAGCAGGTCTGGGACATCACGAAGAGGCGAGACGATTCGGTGATCGCGGACTTATTCACTGGTCTGTACAAGAGTACGCTTAAGTGCCCCGTCTGCCACAAGATCAGCATCACGTTCGACCCGTTCAACAATCTCACCCTCCCTCTCCCCGTTGAGAACTTGTGGTCCAAGGCCGTCAAGTTTTACCCTCTGAACGATGCCCCCGTCTACTTGGAGGTGGACATTCCCCAGCACAGCTCTATGGAGGTTCTCAAGGAATTCGTCTCCGAGCGAATCGGCGTCCCGGTCGATCGCCTGATTGGTGCGGAAGAGTTTAAGGGCAAGTTCTTCAAGATCTACGACGACTCGATGGATGTTTCGGAGGAGATTCAACCGAACGATGTGCCGACTGTCCACGAGCTCGAGCGACCCGCCTCGAACTGGCCTCCCCGGCCCGTGCCGGTGGAGAAGAGACGCCGCAAGCTTGTTGACGGAGATAGCCCCGAGAGCGATGAGGATGTTTGGGACGACCCTCGCTGTGATCAAATGGTTCTTCCCGTTATTCACCGTCGCGAGTCGCGATTTGGTCGTGCTTCTTACAGGAAGGACGATGGTCTTCCCCCTCACTTTATTATTCTCACACGCGAAGAGGTAAGGATTGGAATTTTATTATGTACCATTTCCATAGAAGCGACTCTGGAAAGTACTAACCGAAATTACCAACGTAGGCCCGCAGCGAAGATGCCATTCGGCGAAAGGTTCTTGAAAAGGTTGCCTCATTCTCCACCTGGTCCTACCTCCACGAAGATGAGGATGGCGAAGACGGTGACGTAGCTGAGAACACGGATGCCGAAATGGTGCTCACCTCGGACGGTGACTCTGGTGATTCTAAGATTATTGTCAAGTCTGTCGAAGGAGAGGAAGATTTGGTGGATGTCACTATGAAGGATGCCACCAAGGCTTCCAAGTCCACCAAGGCGTATGCTCCCCGCTCAACCCCCTCTCCCCCTCCTTTTTCTTTACAACACGCATTACTAACATTGATATCCAGTCCTGCCACCACCATCCTCAAGCGTTTTAACCAGCGACGGCCCAAATGGGTTAATACGGATCAATTCCTCCAGTCGGTGGTCCAAAACCTGTTTGAAATGAGCTACTTCAGTGACGGTCGAAACTCGGATGGCATCATGGCAACGGGATGGAATGTAGTCGACGATAACAAGGAGTTCCCGAGGCTCTCTACCCGGATGCCCGAGCCTGAAACTCCTGTTGATGACGAGACCCAGAGCACCGCGGATTGGCCTAACGGCAACGCCTCTGATAACGAGAGCGGTAGCGAGGAGAGCTCCCCCGGCGTACCGGCGCAGACACGCATGGCCGAAGAATCGTCAGAGGACGACGTCACCGTTTCATACAGGGTATGTTTTAACTAATTCCCATTTCATCTACATGACGATCTTTTTTTTTTCTAACGTCGCATGAAGAATCTCAACCGTATGAATGGTCGTGCGAAGGGCAAGTACAAGGTTGGCGGCGGCCGAGGACGACCTGGCAAGCAGAAGAAGACGTATTCCAAGAAGGAGCGGCGTCTGGCCAAGGTTAGGCGAGGTAATAAGCATCTGTCCAATAGTTTCCAGACGCCTGATGTCCCGCCCCAGCCTGAGATTCCTTCGCTTGTTGATGACGGCGCTCTTGTCCATCTTGGAGAGGGCCTTGTTGTCGATTGGAGTGAGGAGGCTTGGGACATGGTCTTTGGTCTCGACACCCAGGACTACGGCGATAACCGCGGCGCCAAAACGTACTCTAACCCCGAGCAGCTTAAGGATGTTGCCCTCGAGATGAAGCGTAAGGCCCGAGTCTCCAGGCGCAGCTCCGGCATCACGCTGGATGATTGCCTCGATGAGTTCGAGAGGGCCGAAGTCCTCTCGGAGCAGGACATGTGGTATTGCCCTAGGTGTAAGGAACACAGGCGAGCCAGCAAGAAGTTTGATCTCTGGAAGACGCCGGATATCCTCGTGTGCCACCTGAAGAGATTCAGTTCATCCCACTACCGACGGGACAAGATCGATATTAAGGTTAGCTTCCCTGTGGAGGGACTGGATCTTGAGACCCGTGTTTTGCACAAGGAGGATGGCAAAGTTGAAGTTTACGACCTCATCGGTGTCGACGAGCATTACGGTGGGCTTGGCGGTGGCCACTACACGGCGAGTGCAAAGAACTTTATGGACGGATGTTGGTACCACTACAATGGTAAGTTGTCCCCTTTCATAAGCAAGGTGTGCCTTGGCAGCAGGACAGCCGTGTCCTAGCTCCTGTTTTACTTGATTTCTCGTTCATCTTTGAACTTCGATTTACTGACGTGGCATTTTTTTTTCTTTGCTACTATGTAGATAGCTCTGTGAGCAAAGTGAAGGATCCCTCGCAGGTGGTTACTAATGCTGCCTACCTGCTATTCTACCGACGCCGTTCATCCGTTCCCTTAGGCGGACCCCGATTTGCCGAGATCTCGGCCAAGTTCAACAGCCGATTTGACGAGGATTCCGAGGAAGCCGGATCGGGGGACGACCAACGGGTTGGCGGGTCATCCCTGTATGGCTCGTCGACCGGTGGCAAGGGAACGGGGAACAGCGGGACGATTCGCCTTCGCGGAACAAATCGCGGTGGTTCTGAGCCGATGGACGAGCTCCCCCCTTACACGTCCGTTCAGCCGAGCATCGAGGACGAGGGGATCGAAATGGGTGAGTCCAGTAATACGGCGGCGGCCGGAGCGTACTCGACGGGATGGAGCTTTGATCAGCTGAACGGCGCGACAGCAAGCACCGAGGCATCAGGGAAGATATCACTTGTTGACTATGCCAGCGATGACGCGCAGCTCGACTCGGCCAGTGAAGGCCCCGATACGCTCATGGATTCCGATCCCCAGCTCCCGGACGCGGCAGGATCGTACTTTGATGCGGTTGCTCAGGGCGAGGAGCTCCTCCCAGACTACGAGTACTCGGAAGCAGCACCGGCGGTTATTGAAGAGGGCGGGGCGGCTCAGGTTCCCTGGAACGACGTCCACGGAGGTCCGGGCAGCTGGGGCCGGGCGCCGGATAACGACTCTGATGCTGTTGCGGAAATTCGGCTGGAGGACGAGACCAGGGAGTCGTAAGGACAAGGAGGACAAGGGAGTCGGCGGTGGTGAAAGAAGCAACGGCAGAGTGGCCGCGACCGCGGCTGGTACGAAGCGAAAATTCAACTTTTAATGCGTCCGCCGAGGATGGAAGAGGAAGAGGGCCGTTCGCTTTGCTTGTTGATGTTTCTCTTTCTTGTTCTTCTTTTTTTAAACTCCACCAGCATTTTTGTCTTCGATGGCATGAGCAGGATGATCGCCATATATTTGCCTATGGCTTGCATACGAATTGAATGCGCCATGGTGTATGGACATGATGAGCGGAGCGGTTGATGGTTGGCGATGTTTGCATGAAGAAAGAGAAAGGGGGATTGTTTACTTTGATGATAGGCAAGGGACCGGAGAGGAAAAGGAGCAGAGAGATGTTTATCGCATAGACAACGCACACATTCTAGACGTCGTATGCGCTCAAACGGCCACTACATGAGGCATCGACCGGTCGATGGTACAGGAGTTCAGGTTCTGCATGCTGATCGCCTTAGGCACATAAAAGAATACGAGCATTATGGACATGACATGACAGATGACGGACGAAAAAGTATGAAGTGATGAAGATTGTAGTTGCTCTCCACGTTAATAGGAGCCTGAAGGTACTTACCGCCTTCGACGGACATGATAGAGCGGGCGTAGTCGGGGTTTAGTGAGGGGATCGAATACATTCGATCCCAAGGAGTCTTGATGAGTGTAGTGAGGAGGTGTAGTGAGGAGCAATGATCGTCCTACTCTTGGAAGGGGGCTTGATAAACCTCGAGGTCAAGTTTGGAGAGCCAGAGATGGCAGTTGCACATAATCGATGGACTTCTTTTGCCATGATGTCGTTGTCGCCCTACTACTTTGATGTACGTTTTGTGCTTGTGTCCGACTTCGTGATTACGAATCTGTATTGGCTTGAATTTCTTCTGGTCATCTCCAGAGGGTACTTTTTTTAACCACCCATCAATTGGTTCATGCTCAAATGCATCTTGACGTGGACAGCATAACACAACACAGCACACACAGCACACACAGCACAAAACGGATGGAACGGGGAGAGGCCGAAGTCGCCGGCAAGGGCATGACCACTGATGACAGGCACCAATTCGCCGTCGTAATGTGTGGGGAATGCTCTCCGGAGATAAGAGTATAAAGAGCACACGACAGACCAGACCCGTCTGTACCCGTCCCCGTCTAACCTTCACTGGTTGGTCGAGACAACCCTTCTCGGTGTTCGGTGGATTCGTGGGTCCCAACCCTCGACTCCTCAACCCTTTTGAGCTCCGGTTTAAATTGCGCGAAGAAGATACCAATGCCGGGGAGCGATATCATATCATCGAGGTCCTGCCAACACCTGCCCTTCCTATGATGGATGTCGTGTATTGATTGACGGTTCAGGCCCGGGCCATCCGGGTACTGCCGACCAGTAGGGAATCAAAACGGCTTGCGGTACCTGCAGTGTAAGGTAAGGCGAGCATTGTTGCTCGCTGGCAATACCTGCCAAGCACTAACATGATCTTGTGCACGCCTCCGTTGCTGCCCCTGCTAGATCCAGAATTGGGCCTGGCCAGGCCAGACTCAACAAACTTCAGTGGTAGCGAGTCGGGTCTTCTGTGGCGTTCGTCTTCCCCGGCAGTATTTCATAGGACAGGCGTCAATGGTTCGGGTGGCACTGATGTGTAGAGGACGAAGTACGGAGTACTTAAGTCATGGCGATAAGAGTCATTGATACTGGAATGTGGAGCTCTCCTGCTTAGTGCTTGACCACTAAGAGCCAGTCCGGGCATAGGACACAGGAGCTCGTCAAACCCAAACCCCGACCGCCTCCAAGTACTAGGTACTTTTATCCAACAACCCAGTCCGCTGTACTCGGTACTCCGGACCTTGGGGGAGCTTCCCTGTTTCAGCTGCCACCACTTCCGCCCTGGTCAGTGCCTGTCCATCAAGGCAGTTGGCCGCGCACAAGGTACTTTGTAGCGTCTCCCGTGTGTCTCCACCCCAGATCACCTGGTAACGAAGCTGCCTGTTTCGTCACTGGTACTTCCCCAGTTTGGAACTTGCTCTCTCCGATCTTCCTTCCCTCCCGACAACAACAGCCACTCTCTTCCCTCCGCATCTTCCCCCCCTCCCATTTCCTCCTCTTCCCATACTCTCGTCTATCCATCTAACAAAAACCTAGGTTTTACTCTCACACTCTGGACCGTTCCTCGAGCGATCCCGTTTGAAACATCTGTAGCTGTTTCCCTCTATCACTCCCCCGCCTTCCACACCCGAACCCCTCCCAGTCCCCCAAATGAGGCTCGCCACATCCCTCGTGCTAGGCGCCGCCTCGACGGCCCTAGCCTTCGACGCCCAAGTACGCCTGGGCGCCGGCAACGCCCCCGTCGACAAGAAGCCCCTCAACGCCTGGGACACGATCCAGCAGGCCATCACCAAGGCCGGGTCCGAGGCCAAGGCGCTCTGGGACGAGGTTTCCCTCCTCGCTCCCGACGCCGTGGCCGCCTTCAAGTCGTCGGCCCTGTCGTACAAGCCTAAGCCGGCGAACCGTAGGCCCGATAGCGCGTGGGACCACGTCGTCAAGGGCGCCGATGTCGAGAAGATCTGGATGGCGGGCGGCGAGAGGGCCGTTGGAGGGCAGCTCGGTGCTTATAATCTTAGGGCGAGGAAGGTGGATCCTTCGGTTTTGGGGGTGGATAGTGTGAAGCAGTATAGCGGTTATCTTGATGATAACGAGAACGACAAGCATCTCTTCTACTGTAGGTCTTCCCTAGTTGTCAACCGCCCTCCGGGGAACCTGGCGAGCTGGTTTACTAACGCTTTTGATTGATAGGGTTCTTCGAGTCCAGGAACGATCCCAAGAATGACCCCGTTGTCCTCTGGCTCAACGGTGGTCCCGGCTGCTCTTCGCTGACTGGTCTCTTCCTCGAGCTCGGCCCCGCGAGCATCGACAAGAACATCAAGGTTGTCAACAACCCCTTCTCGTGGAACAACAATGCCTCCGTCATCTTCCTCGACCAGCCCGTCAATGCCGGATACTCGTACAGCGGCTCGTCCGTCACGGACAGTGTCGCCGCCGGCAAGGACGTCTACGCTCTCCTGAGCCTCTTCTTCCACGAGTTCCCAGAATACGCGAAGCAGGACTTCCACATTGCCGGCGAGTCCTACGCCGGACACTACATCCCCGTCTTCGCGTCGGAGATTCTCTCGCACAAGAACCGCAACATCAATCTCAAGAGCGTGCTGATCGGCAATGGTCTCACCGACGGATACACCCAATACGAGTACTACCGCCCCATGGCCTGCGGCGAGGGAGGTTACCCTGCCGTCCTCAGCGAGAGCGAGTGCCGCTCTATGGACAACGCCCTCCCGCGCTGCCAATCGATGATCAACAACTGCTACAAGTCGGGCAGCGCGTGGTCGTGCGTTCCCGCAAGCATCTACTGCAACAACGCCATGATCGGCCCTTACCAGAGGACAGGCCGCAACGTCTATGACATTCGCGGCGAGTGCGAGGACAACTCCAACCTCTGCTACCGCGGGCTTGGCTACGTCTCAGAGTACCTCAACCGCGCCGACGTCATGGAGGCCCTCGGCGCCGAGGTGTCCAGCTACGACAGCTGCAACTTCGACGTCAACCGCGGCTTCCTCTTCGCCGGCGACTGGTTCCAGCCTTACCACCGCCTCGTGCCCGAGATCCTCAAGGAGATCCCCGTGCTCATCTATGCCGGCGATGCTGATTACATTTGCAACTGGCTCGGCAACCAGGCGTGGACGGAGCAGCTCGATTGGCAGGGCAAGAAGGGTTTCAACGATGCCGTCATCGAGGACCTTCACGTTTCCGGCAGCAGCGAGAAGGAGGAGTCGTATGGTAATGTCAAGACGAGCGGAAACTTTACTTTCATGCAGATTTATCAGGCGGGACACATGGTGCCCATGGATCAGCCTGAGGCGTCTGTTGACTTTTTCAACCGCTGGCTCGGCGGTGAGTGGAATGCTTAAGAAGGTATAACCACTAAGTGAGAGCAAGCGAGAAGTTTTTCCTCTTTCTTTTAAGTGTTGGGTTCTTGGAAGTTGCTGAAGCGGTACACGGTACATTTGATGTGTAATTGTATGGGCGCCTCTGGTGCTGTGATTAAGCAGCGGTCTCTAGCTTGATCTGGATTGATGTTTTTCTTTCCCTTTTCCTTCTGGCTTTTTTGAACTTTCTTTTTTGTTTCTTGTTTTTCGAGATGTTCTTGGGGAATAATGCGTTTACCAGTGATTTTTGTTAGTACTACATGCATAGATTGGAATGAGCTTTTCATACGAAGTTGAGTCTTGCTTCGCAGTGGTTAGAGTGAAGATTGTCAATGTTGTCACGATAAGGTCTTAGGCACTGAGCAGTAGCTTTTGATTCCAAGAGCTTTGTAGAGTGGTTTCAGAGCAGTTAGAAAGGATTGACACAATTCACCATTTTCTGATGATAATTTCCGGATTTAAAATTCTGGGCATTGATCTGTACCTGTGTATAAACCGAGCTGTTGCAGGGAATGAATTGTCTGTCGTTGTCTTGAGCTTCAGCGATAGACAGAATACAGGACAAGTACAAGTACAAGGTCCAGCGGATGGAAGCTTGCCCTGGCTCTTCCTCAGTGCTCGGCAGCCCCAATCCCAGCATCCGTTTCTGGGCAAGGCTGAACAAGCTTCCAACATTTCCCTTCTCCAAATCCCACGCGCCCACCGCCAATCTCTCAAGTCTCTCTTGCTACCTCACCAAAACCACACACATCGCCAAACGCGACCAGACCAGCAATCTCCTACCATTTTCCAATCGAAGCAGATCTATCTACCACACTCGAACCGAATCTCCTTCCCACCAGCTAACCACCCTCACCCCTTCGCCAAAATGTCTACTATCCCCCCCTCCGTCCTCCAAAGCACCAAACCCCCCATCACCCCCCTCTCCTTCAACGCCAACCAACCCGCCACAATCCGCCTGTACCCGCTCTCCAACTACACCTTCGGCGTCAAAGAGACCCAACCGGAAGAAGACCCCTCGGTCATCGCGCGCCTCAAGCGTCTCGAAGAACACTACGGCGAGCACGGCATGCGCCGAACCTGCGAGGGCATCCTCGTCTGCCACGAGCACAACCACCCGCACATCCTCATGCTGCAGATCGCCAACGCCTTCTTCAAGCTGCCCGGCGACTACCTCCGACCCGAGGACGAGGAGTTGCAAGGGTTCAAGGCTAGGCTCGACGAGAGGCTGGCGCCTGTGGGTAGGTTGGGGGAGGGGGAGGAGGCGGGGGATTGGGATGTGGGCGATTGTTTGGCGCAGTGGTGGAGGCCGAATTTTGAGACGTTTATGTATCCGTTTATTCCGGCGCATGTTACGAGGCCGAAGGAGTGTAAGAAGCTTTATTTTATTCAGCTTCCGAAGAGCAGTGAGTTTCCCGACCCAGTCATCTTTTTTTTTTTTTTCTCTTTTTTTTACCCTAGCTGTTTGGAATTTCCCCCCTTCTCTTTTTCCTTCTTCTTGGCCTAGACTAACCGCCCAATCGCAGAGGTCCTCAGCGTCCCCAAAAACATGAAGCTCCTCGCCGTACCCCTGTTCGAGCTCTACGACAACACGCAACGCTACGGACCCCAGCTCTCGGCGATCCCTCACCTACTGAGCCGGTACAACTTCGAGTTCGTCGATGAGAACGGAAACATTGCGGCCATGACGCCCGGCGCTGCGCCTCCCGAGGGATACGTTCCGAGGACGAAGGTCTTGGCGGGTGGTGGTGATGATACGGAGATGAATGAGAATGGTACGAGCTAGAGGAAGGCGGGGTGGCTGTTTTATTTTTTTTATCTTACTCGAGATTTGGCGATTTCTATGCTTCGGAGAGAGAAGGAAGACGATTGAGAGTACAGTGAAGGAAAACAATAAGGAGAGGAACGACGAAAAAGGGCGGTGGGGGGTTCGAGATGGGCATGACAGCTCGTTGAGGAGTGAGAGTCGAGGAATATAAGAGGAAAAATCCTAGGAGTTTCTGGCGCAAGTGGGTATTGCAGCATCAAAGCATGTATGATAGAGAACTTGAAGATATGAAAAAGCTCTGTTACATCAAGCACTCTTTTCGTTTCTTTCTCTCCAGCAGCCCATAAATCTACTCACTCATAGCGATCTCTTTTTTTTTCTGTTCCTGTATCGTTTTTTTTCCTGTTTTGTACCTGCTACATGCCCTTGCCTCGTTTTCTATATCCTCGAGGTCGCGCGTTATCCTCTTATCCTCATCTCATTGATACTTCTCTCCCTGAATCGTCGCCACGATCTTGCGCGTGTGCTTTACGGCTCGGAACTCGAGGTACCAGATACCCTGCCACGTTCCGGTCGCCTAGTTCGTGGCGGGAAAGAAAAAGATGACGAGAATAAGTCGCCGCACGTTGGAGGGGGCCTATCAAGAGAGGAACATGGGTTTTTTTAACTTACAAGTTTTCCGTCCTTGATGGGGATTGTGACGCTTGCGCCGATGAGAGAGCTCTTGATATGCGCCTACACTTTTATCAGCAAAGGGGACAGATAAAAATAAAATAAAATGAAAAGAGATCCCAGACATACCGGCATATCATCTCTCCCCTCAGCACTATGCCTATACAGCTCCTCCCCCTTCTTCCCCTCGTACGGCGCAATGCGCTCCAGCGCATCCGTCATGTCATGCCTCACATCCTCATCCCAATTCTCATTCAAGCTCAGCGCGCAACTCGTATGCTGCACGAACAAATTCAACAGCCCGACTTTATACTCGGCTATCTCGGGGAGCTGGGAGAGCACGAGGTCGGTGACGAGGTAGGAGCCGCGGGCGCGGGCGGGGAGGCTGAATTGTTTTTGGAACCACATAGTCGTCGTCGGTGGAGGGGTTGTTGTTGTTGTTGTTGTTTTGCTGGGGAGGAAGAGGTGGGTGAGGAGGGTGAGCGGGAGGGTTGTTAGGGTGTGGAAGAGGTTGGGGAAGAAGGCGAGGGCGAGGAGGAGGATGATGAGGGTTGTTGAGAGGGCGGAGGTGGGTGTGGGTGTGTGTGATGGTGGCATTTTCCAGTGGATGTGGTTGATGAGATCAACGGAGCAATATTCATACGTAAGAGGATGCCCAGGCCTGTGGACGGGATATCAAAAGTGTATGAGCAGAAGGCCTTAACGCTGGCATTTGTTTTTGGCGGGGCTACCTTTGTACATAGCTCCGGGTTGGGCTGGGGACGGGAATGAACGCTTAAAGCTATTAATGATTGATCCAATTGCTCTTATTGACATCATTTTCGGTTTCGAGGCGAACAATCAACTCCTAAGGTTGTCTTGGTTTGCTGCCTCGGGAACCCAATTGCAGCTTCCTCGAAATATAACGTGAGCTGTATGTTCCCTTGCTTCTAGCTTCCATCTCGAAGACACCAGGCCTGAAAGCAAACAACAGACAAACCCCTCCACAACAATCAAGGCCCGATCCATCCCGTCTTTGTTTCACAGAAGGAGAAAAAAAAAAATCGGAGAATCGGAGAATCCGATGCAAGGCTGAATGAAATCTTTATGTTGTTTTTTTGATATTTACACACAGAGCAGACATTCCCTGTACCACTTCCACATTCTATAGAGCATCAGGGACAGCAGGTCTATTTCTCCCATCTAACTGTACAGCTCCCATCTCCTCGTCATCAACACAGCGCTCCCCTCCTCACGCTTTTGAGCCGTTTATTTAAGGGGGTAGGAAGTCTGAGGAAGAGACTCGAGGTGTTTCCTGTGGTGTTCGTTTGCCTATAATCATACGAGTTAGCCAACTGCAACTGTACATGATATCACACCTCTGAACCCTCCCCAGCCTAGAGCCCGGGACGAAACGTAGAGAAAGGAAAGCTCACGTAGGGGATTCCGCAATAGTTGCAAGTCGCAATCTCCGGCTTGTCGGTATTGATAAAGATCCTAGGATGACCGGTAGGGCCGCCACCACCATCACAGGCAACGATCCGGTCATGCGTCCACCTCACGGGCTGCTTATGGATGAGCTCGATAGCCGCGTACGGTTGAGGCTAGAGGAAGAAAACCCGCATTAGCAAGATTGGGCCACCAAAACAGAACCCAATTGACCTTCGTGATCTCCCACTATCCTTCCCTCCCCTTTCTACCCTCCACACCCGCGAAAACAACTCACCTGCACAGCAAAGTCCGTCTGCTCGAACCTAGGCCCAGTCATAGCCTCAGCCCTCGGCCTCTGCCCCTTCGCCCAAACACCAACCCTGTTGGGAGCCTGCTGCGTAACGGCCTTGGAGCCCTCGGCCTCGACGGGAGCCGCGGCGGGCGCCTCCAATTGGCGCACGGTGGTCGTGAAGGTTCGGACGGGCACGCGCAGGCGGCGCGAGAGACCGCCCAGCGTTCGAAGTGAAGCGGTCGACATGGCGTGTGGGAAAAGCGTTGGCGTCCGCTTTTCGTTCTTTTGTCGGTAATCGGGGGGGATCGTTTTGAGCTTTAAAACCGCTCCGATGGCTCCAATTGATGATTCGAGATGGCTGAGGAATTGCAAGGTTCTGATGGGCTGTCGGATCTGGTCACGTGGGTTGCCAGGCGGCTGGCCCCACCTGAAGCTACAGAGTACACAGGTACTTCGAATGTTGGCTCTCGTTCCTCATCAGCTCTCGTTGCACTCTTAATGACCTCCAAGACCAAGCAATACATTTATGGATTTCCTTATTTTTACCCAGCTTTACTACAACCTTCACTGTGAAAATCACCGCATCGAGACCAATCATAAAAATTCTATATCGGTGTAGGCGGCGTGGCAAGCTAGTCGGGGCAACAGCAATCTACAAAGCTCAATCTCAGCTTGTATTTACCAAGGAGGACAGCCAAGGGCAAGAGAGAAGGACCAGTCTGGCTTGTTATCCGAAGCACACGATCTCACCCATAGATTAGTAGTAACAGGCCAGGACCGACATTAAGTCTCTCATGCCACTGCTTAATCTTCCATAAAAAGATGTTTGCTTTTATTGTCTTCTTATCTCGTAACTTCACTCTACTTCGACCAGCAACACTTGCTATCCCAATCCTTCCACGGCCCAGCTGGCAGATGAAGCTATTCAGAGTCGGAATTGGGCAGCTGGACCTTATCTTCGATGAGATGGCGGATATCGGCCAATTCCAAGTTGTTCCAGAAATGCTGCAAGCTCTCCTTTCGGGAAGGGGGCTTCGTGAGTCCGTCAGCGGCCATGTCCCTTGTTTTCGCCCAAAAAATCGGCCTCGAATCGAAATGGGCTGCAATCCTCAAAGAGAGCTCCATCGAGCAGTGAAAGGATGACACCCAAGCCCACTTTGATATGATGGAAAAAATGGGACATTCTATTCCTGTTCTTTGCTTCTGAACTTCCTATCACAGCCAGTGACGATGGATGTCGACGTGACGAAGTCTTGTGTGAAGTCGCGCCGAGCTCTTTAGTCCATAAGCCTATCGTTTGGAGGCTATCGCACAGTAGGCGGGGACCATGATCGAGCTTGAGACCGATGTCGCCGAATAATCGTGCCATCGCGTACTATTCCTTTGCGGCCGACAAAATCGCTAGCAGTTCCGCTTCGGCTCTGAGCCTAGAATCGCTCTCCCAAGCTCATCATCCTCGAAGAGCTTACTTTCCTCTTTCATAGGCACTTTCCCTAGAAAGTATTTTCGCTATAGCACTCGAACGAGCCGCTCGAGCTATCATATTGGCAAGCGTAGTGTTTGGTTGACAGCAGATATTTGATACAGTGGCCGGCAGCGGTCATATGGGTCATATCGAGCTGCCATTTGCTCGATATATTCGCCCATAGTGAGCCACAGTTTCCTGTTGGCTCTGTCGCGGATGATCCCGATCTGTAGGAACCAAGTGACATCGTTTCCACCGCTGGGTTTGACGCGTTCCCTTCGGCACGTCATGGAAATGCTAACTGAGCGTCCATTATAGACTTGAGGCCACATTTGGAGGTCTATAGCCACATAGCCGTAGAGTTGGGAGGTTCGGATGGGCTGAGGGACTCTGGAAATCACTTGTGATGCCTTTGCAAGCGAGCATGCTTCGCATTCGGATGTGGTGATGCCTTGAACTTTGATGCCAAGTCCTCTCTCGATTGCCTTTTCCAGAACATCGGGTCCAGGGTGGATGAGACGTCGATGCCATGTTTCAATGTCCGTGGAGGAAATAATCCTTTTCTTCGTGGAACGGAGCGTGCCAACTAGGTCTGGTGGCTCTGCTTCGCCTGCTTTAGCTAAGGCCATGAGTGTGCCGGCGCGTGACATATCCATATTTGTCGAACTTATACTTGTAAACCCATTTTAGTGGGATAGGGAAGGATTCAGCGCTGCTCCGAGAGACTAATTGGTATGTTCCCAGCTGCTTGAGCGCCTCGAGCTCCGCTAGCTCTGCTAGCTCTGCCTTTTTCCATTCTTCGGCGAAGAGATGCCTCATAGCTTCGTGATGGTATCTTGGCTCGACAGGCATGTCCCGCGTATGCATCTTCTGCCTTACTTCTGTCACAATGGTTGAGTATATTCCTCCAAGAGCTCTTCTTCCGAATTTAGCTAATGTTTCTTCGTTTTCGCGGGCCTTGGCACTCTTTCTAGGGGCACGGGACGATCGTCTGCTGCCCGTGATGTTTCGTTGTATTACTTGTGGCTTCCTCGGGGCGGCTTGACGGGACCGCTGGAATGCTCGTGGTTTCTAAGACGCTGCTCGTCGCCTGCTCTGGAATGCTCACAGCTTCTTCCCTCTGAAATGGGTGCATAAATACAAATTCGACAAGCATGGCTATATCGAAAGACGTAAAGCCAGACTGTGTGAGGGGAGACATCCAGCCCGAATATGGAGAAGATGCCTTTGCCGCCACGTTACTGATCGTGTTACATCTGAATGACTGTGAGGTCTCTGATAATACACATCACTGATAGGACTCATAGCGCAGAGAGCAGCCATGAATTCATTTCTTTTTCCCTCTAATATTCAACAGTTAGGCATAGATCTCCACTTAGTACATGATATAGGTACGACTTACCCCCGGAACCCTCGCGTCAAGCTGTCCAGCAGTGGTGAGAACATCGGTTCCGAGAACTGGGCAATGCCACCGGTTGTCATTTGCGCCGCCGCGCGACTGTGGGGTGACCAGGACAGCCGGGGGCGCTGCGCTGTGAGCCGAACGGCAAGGGGCAAGGAATAAGAAGTGTGATTCTTGAGACACTTTCCAGCTCAGTTGCGTGCGCAACGTGCTCCTCTTTATGCGAGAGGTGAGCTCCATTTTCGTCGTTCTCGGCTTATGTCAGCACATGGTGTGAAAGTATCAGAATGCATCAGAGTGCTTTGGCTTAGGGTTATCCTCTCCAACTTATAAAAAAAAAAGCAATTGTTCTCGTCCAAGTTTTTTTATCATCTGATGATTCGGATCTTTCCTATTTTCTATATATCTCTTCTTTGCTTGTACGACGCTAGGAAGTTTGTTTTATCCAGAACTGCAAGAGGGAAGAGGGGAAGTATGAGAGCTACCTGCGTCGATAACAGGCCGTCCTTTACAGATTCTCTGTATAAGTTGTCGGCGATGACAGCCTATCTCTGGATATATTGAGACGTTTCTTCAGATATCATGAGACTACATTTAATGAGGTATATCGCCCTGCGTCCACAGATGCCGCCGTTTCCGCGGTACACCGACACGAGAAGGCAGCATGACGACGGCCGAGACGCGTAACCCAAGAAGACAACTGTAAACACGAAGATTGGACGACAAAAAGAAAGGTATCTATATGCCTGTGTACGAAGTATAGACTTCAATCACTCTTCCCAGACTCCATGGAGATCTGCACACCCTGGAGAGCAATCTGAATCACACTCAACACCAAACTCAACCCGCCCAGAATAGAAATAAGCCAAAATGTCCACCACTGCAACTTATCCCTCCTATCCCTCAGCAAATCCTTTATCCCCTTCGGCTTCCTTCCATCCAGCTCCTTCGCAAGCAGTACGACCCGCTCACAGAGAACGGGGAAGTGCCTCGCGGCAAAATACACGGGGTGGTCCTGCGGAAACACGTCGTCCCCAGCCTCGAGGTCGAGACTCTTCGCCGTGCAGAGGATGCTCAAGAGCGTATCTGGCTGGTCGAAGGGTAGGTCGGCGGGGCCGCTGATCCGCTGGAAGAGTTTCCGGGATTTGGCGTGCTGGCCGAAGAGCAGCCGATATGAGAGTAGTACCTCTTTGAGAAAGGAGCGGATGTCGTCTGCGTTGGCTCGAGGGTCGACGGGAGACCCCTCGTGGTTCGCAAAGGCGAAGATGGCGCCGCCATGCTGGAGGGCATTGGCGCATATAGAGGGGAAGGCGAAGAGGGAGAGTGTTCGGGTTTCTTTGTCGTAATCTAGGTGTAGAGCAAGGGTATCTACCCAGCGGAAGGAAACCTTCATCACCCCCTGGAGAAATTGGGCGTTTACTTCGTCTGGGTAGAGAGGTGTCCAACCTGCGGCAACCCGGACCGTCTCGGATGCCGACTGTGTCGAGCTTTCGGAACGGCCCGGTAGGAGGTTTCCGAAACATTTTAGAAGAATGCTGAGTGGCCTGTTGCACATATCGATTGGGACCCGATACGTATCAAAGACGAGCCCTGAGTCGGGCTGGCTCGCTGCTTTATGAATTGCTAGGCTGGAAGGGCCACATGTGTTGAACGCCGGCTGGTAAAGCATGGTCCGCCATCCTAACAGCGTAAATACAACCTGGCGCTGCCTTGCTAGTTGACGACGGAGGTCAGGGCAGGACTTTTCAGAGGGCTCGGTGAACATTCCTTCCACAATCTCGTCGAGGGTGAGATTGTCATCGGTTTCGAGATATTGTTCGAGATGGGAGAAGAGCGCGGTAGTGTCTTCTTGGGTTTTTAGCGTACGACTTGTTGAAGGCACCAGATCCCTCAGGTCCTTTGGAAGGGCATCTAGCTGCCTTGATAGCCAGGGCGGGTACCAATCGAGGTCGACAATAGCTAACTGAGGGTGCGATCTCCGTCGCGATTTCACAGAGCTGAAGGAACTGAAGCGCCGAGAGCGTTTGTTCCGGAACGTGCTAGGTTTTAGCTCTTTCCGTGCGGTAGTCCAGCCTAGGCATAACAGTTGACTGGTGTTAGAATGGAGGCTGGGCATGAATGGTGTCAAGATCAATCCGTCCAATGTCGACACATTGGAATGGGCCATTTACAGAGGCCGGATGGTAGAGTCTTACGCTGAGTTATTGACTGATGCCCTGGCGGCCGGACAGAAGCATCTGCTCCAGTGCCGGTCGAGCTCGTTTCCATCTCGATTGGCCTTCTCATGCTTTTCTATGACAATAATAATCTCGAGGATGATTTAATGTTTCCTGCATTGCCCTACTCCACACTGCATATATATATATATATACCGGCGAAGGGTGGGCTCTTGAATTGAAGCTGGTGGCTTAGACGCCATTTTTGCCTGACAAGGGGCAGTGTAAAGGATCGCACTCAATGCGCTTCGATAGAAAGGGTTGTTCTGGACCTATTGGTCTCAAGGCAGGGCCCGGGCCGCCGGGAACTATGAGTTGGTTGGAGGCTGTAGCGCCAGGCTGCACCTCGCTGCACATCTCCTGCGGCCTTCGCGGGACCCGGACAAATGGGCGGGACGGGACGGCTCCCGCCTAGAAGTTCGCCTTCGACTCGCATGGGCGTTTCTCCTTGGCTCGAAAAGAAAAAAAAAAAAAAAAAAAAACATGAAAAAAAAAAAAAAAAAAGAAATCATCAATGTAATAAGGGCTTTGATGCTTAGGTGGAAGCGAGACTCTATCCCTCACCAAACCGAGACAGCATCACTGATTGGCAGACTCACTTCTTCGAAAGCGCTTTCAATGCATCCGGCTGTGCAGTCCCCAAATGCAGCCTAAGCTCGACATTCAAGGGGAGGCTTTCCACTTCGTCGACCTCGTCAAGATTCTATCTGGTGTGTCCAAATACACAGAGTCAGAGGGGATAGTACCAAAGGCGCAGATATCAAGCGTGGGGAACATGTCGCACAGGTCTGGTACATGGCACTCCTCGCCCCGGTGTCCTTAGGGAAAATTTCCGATTCCGAGATATACAGCATCGAGTGGGTTGAGTGGGTATCTCAAGTCTAGCATATA
The DNA here is from genome assembly GCF_000732125.1 of Scedosporium apiospermum. Taxonomy (NCBI): domain Eukaryota; kingdom Fungi; phylum Ascomycota; class Sordariomycetes; order Microascales; family Microascaceae; genus Scedosporium; species Scedosporium apiospermum. Next base: position 760,088 of record NW_015971799.1, read on the forward strand.
AGTGAACTCCCAGGTCAATTTAATCTCGTAGTAATTACAGCTCTAGCATAGACAGATCGGGCGAGACTAGGAAAGGACATACCTGCACTGGGCATACGGGTTTTCCAACCCTGTCTTCAGCAATAGATTGACGAAACGCCCCCTAATAAGGCGCCGGCACGTCAATAACTTGGCCATATCTACTTTGATCTTCGCTCGACCGAAAGCAGCTCTTCTTCATGGGCCCTGCTGTTAGGGAGGAAATCAAGAACCGGGCTCTACGTCCATCGCAGGCTGGTAAGATGCTCTTTCTTACACTCACTCTGAACTCAGAGATACCTCAAGTGCCTTCAGTTAGCCAGACAAGCGACTGATGATACATTCCGTCAACGATCCTCCGACGAGGACTCACGCTAAAGTAATCTACATCATGACGTATATGCAAGCCGAGGAACCAGAAAAGTCCTTTGCGACTCTTCGGATGAACTGGGATCTCGCGGGCCTCAGCCGAGACGAGGTAAAGAAGTCCAGGTACCCGAAGCACAGTGGCGACGTCATCCCGCTGTCGCGGATCTTACGACTACAAGGCCGCAAGGCCGAAGCCGAAGCACACGAGTTAGCGTCGCGTACCGTTCTCATGCGTAGGGGGACTTATGGCTAGAACGCCGGCCCTCGCGTCGCAGACTCTACACTCCTCGTCTCGCAGATGCTGCGTGAAAAGGGAGAGAATGTTTTTGGCGGCCAAGCTGCTTCGTGAGATCATCGGCATGGGCGGAAGCACCGAAGAGATGATGCCGCACTTGACGAGAGCATTATGTTTTTTTTTTTTTTTTTTTTTTTTTTTTTTATATATATATATATATATATATATTTTTTTTTATATATATATATATATTTTTTTTTTTTTTTGGCTGGTATCGAGAAGGAAAAGCGGCGATGAAGAGGATGAGTGGAAGGACTTGGCGGTGGAGGGCCAAGGAAGAAAGGGAGAAGATTGCGCACAGGGAGTGGCCGGATGAAGATACGGACGAAAGCTTCAAGAAGCTTGTTGGCTGGCTGCTGTGGTGAAAAAAAAAAAAAAAAAAAAAAAGGGGGGGGGGGGTTAGAAAACGAATCAAGGTGCAAGTGATGCAATAGACGTAGCAACTGGCGAGAGCCTCACGTCCTGTTTCTCTTCTTTCGTTTCTTAAAGATACATATGTTCCTCCCCTCCTGTCGTCTCTCAAGGGGTAACTTCAAAAGAACCGTACCTCGAGACCAGACCTAGAACTCCCCAACCGTGTAGTCAACAACAATAGCCTTCTCAACAACAGTCCCCGCAAACGCAATGAAACCCTGGTGAATAGGATCCGTCTTGACATAGTAATCCCGATCCTCCACCGACTCGAACTCAACAGTAAAGGCATGGGTAATTCCATCCTACAACCTGCCGTCAGAGTCTCTGCAAAATGCCGAGGCAGTCCACAGGACGAAGTCGGAGCTCGAACTCACCTGAATTCCTTCGGGAGAATGGTCCTTTCCTCCTGTTAACGACAGGATGTACGGCTTTTGAGAGGTCGGGTGTAGGCATGTATTCTTGAGAGCCAACATTTTCGCGCACGCCTTTCACGTTCTTTGGATTAGTAGGGAGAAGAATACAGACAGGGGGATCAATGTGAGAGACGAACCTCGCTGATCCCTTCTGGGCTGAGCTCAGGCTTGAACTGGAACAAAACGAGATGGAGGACGGTCATCGCGCTCGGAAGTCGTTGAGGTTGTCTTGGGTGGGCAAGATTGAGAGAGATGGTAAATCTAGAGTAGAGTAGTGGTCGTGCTTGTGGCGCTGGGGGCTGTCGATGGTGCTATCTCACTCACTCGGACTCAACTGGGAGTTTAGAGAGCGTAAAGTCGTTGTCGATGTGTTGCGGGGAAAATCTGCAGCACTCTCGTTAGAAGCTGTTGGTCGAGAAAAGGACGAAGCGGGGTGCCAAGGGCACATCAACGTCATGTAACTAGACCCGACCGGAATCTCTGGTCGAGAGAGAATCGTCCTGTTGTTCCGTCTTAAAGCTCACCTCACACATCCGGAGAATTCACACTCAGTCGACGCCTTCATCGCTTCACCATTCCACTAATCTACTCCAACAGAAGTCTCGGTTGCATGTCCCGCGCTTGTTTCTCGGCATCTACCTGTCTATCTAACCGCCCAACATCAAATCTCTACCAATCAACCATCACCGTCTATCACCAACACACTCTCGAAGCCAACAGCGATGTAAAGTATTATAAAAAGGGCAAGAGAAGAAAAAGGGACGACGTCGGCAACCATTCACACTAACATTCGCTGTACGAAAACAACAACAACAACAACAAGAAGAAGAAGAAGAATAAAAACGAGAAGAAAAAACACATTCAAGAAACGAAGTTAGATAAACCCCTCCGTCGCTCCCGCCGCCTGCACCTTTTTTTTTTTAACCCTTTTCCCTCCATCACGTTCAAAGTTAGCTCTTCCTTCTCCACCTCTCATCTCATAGCTTCGCATCTATCTCCTCGTACTCCGTAATATCCCTCGCCGGCCTCGCCCCAGCACTCGCCACCAACGAAGCCTTGAATGCCCTGACGTCCGTAATCAACATCGGCTGCTTCTTGGTCACCCCGTTGACGCCATTGCTGAGGCCATTCTCATCTCTACCGTTGACCGCCTCGCCCTCCTCCACCTCCTTAGGCTCCGTCGCGGGATCCCTCGCTACGGAGACGACGGCTTCGACCTTGTCCTCGGTCAGCCCGAGCTCGTCCGAGAGGTACTTGCGTAGCGCCGGAACGTCGCTCCTCATCTCGGGGTCCATGATCGCCGAGCGCACGGCTTCCTTGACGTCGGCTGGCTCGACGGACAAGTGGTTGCTGAGGAGAGTATCCATCTTCTCCTTGGACTTGGCGTTGCCTTGGGCGAAGAGCTGGACGATAAGCTTGGCTCTCGTGGGCGAGGCTACGTCGATGTATTTCTTGTAAAAGTCGATGATCTCCTCCTTTGTGAGTGCCTTGACGTGCTCGGCATTTTCTTGCGCTATTGTGTGCCATCACCGTTAGTAAGGACAATCACAACGACATGGGAGAGAAAGAGGGCCCTGAAAAAAAAAAAAAAAAAAAAAAAACCTACCTGCTCCAAAGTTGTAGTACTCTGCCGAAATCTGGTTCCAGTGCCTGCTGCTCTCCGAATCCAAATTCTCCAACTTCTTCAAAAGCCTCACCACAAGACTGCGCTTATGATTCTCAAAGTCCGCGTCAGTCATCTTCTCGAGGTAGTCACCAAACGAGCCCACAAATGCGTCAACACGCGATTCGAGGTACTGAGGTGTGCGTTCGCTCTGCACAAGCCAGCGGAAGCCGTACGTGGTCGCGAAAACGCGAGCCCCGCAGAATACAATGTATCCGAGTTGCTCCTTCGTCCTCAGCTGATCGAACGCCGGCTCGTGCATAACCTGCTCCAAGAAGAGTGTCCGGGCGCGCGTGACGGGATCGCCGCGGTCGCCAGTATAGATCCAGTACTCGATGCAGTGGTTCACGTTAGCGGGGTCCTTAAGGGTCTTCTTGTAAACATAGTTGGAGCCTGGAGGGAGGACGAGGGACCGTCGGACAGGCCATTGGGTTCGCGGGAGCAAACGTGGACTAAGGATCGATTGTACCATATCCGTCAATTGTAGGGCGTCCTCCTTGCACATGTTGCCATGGACGTAGAGCTCGATGTGCATCTGGCCCAAAAGCTGCGGCTTGAAGTATCTGAGGTCCTCGGCGGTAATGTTAGGTAGCTCCGCGGCGTATTCTTCAATAATGTAGCCTTTTTCAGAGTTGAGCCAGTAAAGATAGTCGCCGATCTGATGATACGATGACTGAAGCTCCCAATTATTGTAACCCCTCTTAAGCCGTTCCTTGATGATATCGAATCTGTCATCCTTAACCTCCAGATCCCGGACTGTCTTGAGAACTTGTTCGAGAAGAACTGGGAGCTTGTCGTTATAGCCGCTCAAGTCGAAAGAAAGACCCCTCGAGTCTAGCCCCACGTTGTAGTCCAACCCAGCCAACTCAGCGTCGTATGAAAACTCCTCGAGGGCATCTCGAACGAGGTCCGCGTATAGCCTTGTCTTGACCGTATTCTCCACCGAGGCGAAAAGAACCGGGTTCTTGCAGCTAATGATGAGGTTGGCCCTCGGGACCCAGAATGTGTCGTCCTTCTTCCACCACGTGCGCACTAGATCGTCATTACGAACAACCGCCGGGGCGATGGCGGGTTCCTTGACCTCTTTCTTCTCCACCTCCAGCTTCGTAGGGATAAAGTTGTTCTTGTGAGGAAGATGTAGCGCCGGAAGCCGGTTCTCGGAGGTGCACTTGATAGCTTGCCTGAGCTCCTCCATGAAGTCTTCTGGAATCTTCTCAACCTTGTACTCAGTTCCGTACCACTTTTCCTTTTGGTCCCAGTCTCCAGGGAATCGCTGCGAGATAATCGTCATGCGGAAGTTGTCCGTGCGCAAGCAGTCGATGGTCTTCTGGATAAGCTCGGGGTCGAATTCTCGGAGTCGGCTGAATCCACTGAGAAGCCACTCTCTGGGGATAGGCTTCTGCATCAAGGAGCTCGTCTTCATGGTAAATCTACTGGCGGGACTCTTTTGCTTGAACTTGAATCCAACTTCGGCGATGCCCTTTTGCTCCTCGAATATCCATTTCTGGGGTGGCGATTCGCGCAATAGAGAGACATATTGGAAAAATACCTTGACGACCTCCTTGTAGTGTTTAAGACCCTGGACTAAACGTTAGAATTTTTTTCCTCCCCTACTATAGAAAGAAATTATACACACCTCTTCGGTAAGCCGAATCTGGCAGTCAAAGATTCCTGGCGTGCCAGGGCAAACAGGATACGTGCCTGCACTGAGTCCATTCGCCCATCCTTTGGCCTTGATATATGACATGATGCTGCCAGGACCTTCGTGGCCAATGAGATGGCCCACATACCGGCTCGGCTGGCTCATGTACATATTTTCTTCATCGAGGAAGGGAAAATAAAGGTTAAGCTCCCTAGAGTCCATAACTGGCTTCGCAAAGCATTGCAGTCCAAGCTCGCCCGGTCGCAGGGGAACCTCATCCTCCCATCGGTTGATGGGCAAATTCTTGTTCGGAACCGGAGTGAACAACTCAACAACCCACTTCTCTAGGAGATCTAGAGGTTCTTTGCCTAGCACGCAGAGCTTCATCCGGTTCGCCGAGTAGTGCTTCTCATAGAACTCGATGAACTTCTCGCGGACGTTGATTCCGCGCGCCTCGGGATCGTACTTTAGTACTTCGAGATTTCCTGTCGAAAAGTGGCAGTACGGATGGTTCGGGTTCGACAGCGACTTTTCGAGCTGGTACAAGCGCCACGAGTCGTTTTGGAGGTTCTTTTTGTTCTCGGAATCGACGGCCTTGAGTTCCCGGTCGAGAGTCGATTCAAGAAAGAGCGGTTGGACGAAGAACTGCGAAAATCGGTCCAAAGCACCTCGTAATGGCGACGGGTTCGACTCTGACGGATCCTCATCGTTGGCGGGCTTCGCGGAGATGTCAAAGTAGTAGTTGGTGGAGGTTGACGCCGTGTAGGCGTTGGAATGGCCCGAGTTCGCCGACAGGTACTGCGAGTAGTCGTTCTCGCCGGGGTATTTTTTGGTACCCATAAAGAGGAGCTAAAAGCCGCGTTAGGGTCAGAACGTTAAAAAAAGAAAAAAAATCTCCAAGACGGTGCAATGGGATAGAAGGCATAGGTGCTGCCGCAACACCGCATGCGCCTCCTCGAAAGCCAATCCTTACATGTTCTACCGCGTGGGCCATGCCGGGCATGTCCACTTCGTCGCTGAAGTTGCCAACGTTCACGTCCATCGATGCACTAGCCTTGTCTGCCTTGGGATCATGAACCAACAGCACCTCCATTTCGTTCGCTAGCTGGATAACCCGGTACGACCGATCGTCCAGTAAAGGCTTCTCGAGGGCCTCGGTAATGAGTCGAGCCTTGCCTTGCGCCGCAGGGGCTTGCCATGTATCGGAAGACGTCATTGTGTCAGAAATTGGCTGGGCTAGGGCAGTTTTGCTTGGAGCTGATGTATTCAAGAACTGCTTGCGAGGCAGATTCGAGTTGGACGGGAGAAGGTGGGCAACCGCCAGGCCAGGGCGGGTAAAGTAAGCTGGAAGGATACCGTGGCAGTGCGGCTTACTCGGTACGACGGTCGCACGGTAATACGAAGATGCCGAGGAGTGAAGAGGTCGGCTAGGTAGCAGGCGTGTGCCGGAATTGCTTAGGAATAGAGACCTAGGGTGAGGTTGCGGTTCCTGAGATAGGACCGACCGAACAACAGCGCAACAGGCGCGATGTGTAGAAGTGAAACAACGAAGGATGAGTGGAGAGGTGCGACCAATGCGCAGTGAAAGTTCCTGTGAGAAACGTATGCCAAGGTGACCTGAAGAGGTCAGCAGCGGCGTTGAAAGGAAGCGGCTGATGGGAGTCAGTGTGACGGACAGCAAGGACGAGACTTGCTGAGCTCAACGGATGTGTAGGAGAAGGAATGATGGAAGAGGGAAAGGAGAAAGAGAAAGAGAGAAAGAGAAAGCACCGGTTAAGAGGGAAACCTGCATCAGTCAAGACGGGAAGGGCAGGTGTCTAGAACGGTGTTAGGTCTAAGGAACGGAGCTGAGAGCATGGGAGGGGAGGGTGTCTCCAGAGAAGGATTGCCCACGGAAGCTTCCAAGTCCCAGAGTTGAGCTATAATACAAGCCTTAGTTGGTGGGCCGGATTAAACAATCAAAGACCCCTAGACGAGGGAGACACGGGTAGATTGTTTCGCCTTGAGCCGGGAAAACTTGTAGAGCGGCTCATAAAACGGAACAGAGAGGAAAGAGATGAAGGAGACAGCCAGCCTGCCTGGGATGAGCGTAGCGGGGCGGAGGAGCTTATGTACGGAAGTATGTAGAATCTCCAAGTTGAACAGGGCGGGTTGGGCGGTAGCAGCCTTGTCTGGGGATGCAGCGCTGGCTATCTGACGGAGGGTGGCGAGAGACACCACAATCTCCCGAATGCTGGCTGTTGGGTAAGGCGGCTGGGGTCTGGGGAAGTTCTCCCGTGATGGCGAATACTCTAGAATTGCAGAAATATTAAGGATGGGCTGGGGTTGAGAGAGGGAGAGAGGAAGGGGAAAGGCGGGAGAGAAAGAGATCAAAATGAGATGGCGACTGAGATAGGTGAGGCAACATAAGCTGAGGAACCGAAGAACCTTAGTTTTGGGAGATCAAATCTACTTGGAATGGTGTGCAAACGGCGGAGTCTGGGCATTGGTGCTGTACAAACTACAAAGTACATCAATTCTATTGATGTATCAATGTCGTATTAGTTGATCAAGATCAATTAGGACTGCCAGCTGTGGCCAGAGCCGCCTGGCCGCACCAAGACATCAAAGAACAAACACCGAGTGGGACAGACAAACCGGACCAGCTGGGGGCGCGGGGCTATTGCAAGGGAAAGCCAGCTCAGATGTCTAATGAAATATCTAGATTACTTCGTACACATCCATGGCTCTGTTCCCAAAAAGCAGGGTCCTTGAGGCATTCCTTCAAGGCCCCTTGCGGTGGCTTGATGGCGCATCAAGACAATGACGAGGTTGGTCTGGCCTCTTCTCCTCAGTGGGTGGGACCGTGATGGACACTAGCAGGAGGTTTGGCCATCCCCATTGGCCCTAGCCAGGCCCAAATGTACCTCTGTACATAAGTCGGACAGTAAAAAAGTAGTGTACTTGGCCACTGTGGGGTGGCAATTAGCGCCCTTCGATTAGGGCTTGAGCTACAAGGGTACCACAAAGGATTGACGTCTGGGTGAATACTCTGTAATTTGGACCGCCCTTCAGATGGGTCCATCTAGCTGGTATCATTTGGATTGATATTTGGAAATCAATTCCATTGATAACTCCGAGGTCTATTGTCCTTCAAGCAAAAAGGTACATTGAAGAATGCTTAACGGACCTGCACTAAGAGGTACCTTGATATGTTTGATTGATCTCCCACCGTTTAGGTCTCCTTACTTCGTCGGCTCTCAATTTCTCGCTTCCTCCATTCCTACATTGTCAGATGAGACCAATGATGTTGTCGTACTTCATGGTTTGTCGTTGGGGCGAGTTGATGAGTACGACAAACATGGGTATCTTGATCCTTGTGCTGGGGTAGCAATACGCGAAGGGGGTACAGAGCTCACGGAAGCCGCCTCAGTTCGAAGGCCTCTTCCCACATGTGATTCTAAACTAATACTCGTACTTCTCGATGTTCTCAATATATTTCCCAGGCTTGTGAGGAGCTCCAAGGGTAGGACCAGGCCCGGAAGGGGAGTGGACGTACAAAACTACCCCACAAACTTTACGATACTCTACTTCGTAAGTAGTATTCAAGCACACTCATCACTACCCTGGTGTTGTGAGAGTACAAGTAAGCTGCAGCCATCTGACACGGGGTTTATGTACTTCGTAGTGTAGTGTAGCCCCCCTGGAGTGTACGAAGTAGTGCAGTGTAGCTGGCTTTCTCGTCAGACCAGCAGCGTCGTATCAAACTAGTCAAGGCAACGTCGATCTCGTCTGTGTGCGAGAGCCGGAAACGCCAACCGAGATGCCCATTTAATAGTTCCAAGGTACGAAGTAAAGCAAATATATAAAACCAATCTCAACGGCTCAGAGGAAGGGGGTAAAAAGGGATTGAGAAAAGGGAATTAAAAGTGATGGGCGGAATGGGTGCATGGTTGGATGGAACTCTCCAGAACAAATCAATAGTTCGGATTGAGCCTTCATCCTCAACGAATTGCGACGCTCCTTCCCCGAACAGGGTATCGCTGACTGAAAAGTACGACGTATATTTGAATCCGCATTCCCCATGTACAATAGAGTTAGTTCCCTGTCTTAGACGTGCGCCTCATTAACAGCCTCGCAAATAAGACGCCTGGCCTGGATGATGAAATATATCTGGACCAGGCCAGCAAGGTGGTCGCGACCGGAAGTGGGTCAAGAGACGCGCAAGTACCCGTTGCCATTCTCGTATGAAGTACAGGTGTGAAGCACATCGATAGAGAATGACGGACACGAGTACGACGTCGTGTAAATTGTCGGTCCAGAATTATATCCACAGACATTGGATAACTCCTTGATAGGAGGTAGGTCAGCAGAGTTCTGGAGCCTGCGACATTGGCGAGATCGTAACTTCTCACACACTTACGCCCAGGTTTTGCCCATCCATAGATTGCGTCCACGTCCACGGGGTAAAGGGGGGGAGGGGGCGAGGTAACCACCTCCGGCCAGAGCCTGGGCCGCTAGTGCCAACGAACGTTTTAGCTTGGCCAAGGTTGTGGAGGTTCACTTCGTACGCATACTTCGTACGAAGTCCAAGACCTCTTCCTCCTTGTACTAGTGTAGTGTTCTGGTCACATGTTGGGATCTTTTTTCGGCAAACGTACTCCGTAGTGGAGGTCTTTATCTGACGGATCAAGATGACTCCCAAACGCTTGGATGAAGGAAACTAATCTACCACGAGCGTGGTGTGCTAGACTGGTGGATCCTAGAGTGATCTGGGGCAATTTCGCGCGGCACGCGCTGCGCACACTCTAGAGATGGGGACTAACGGGACGATGGTGCGGTTTAACGGGGTCGCCGGTCAGGTTTACACGGGAGTATATGGCCAGTTAGCCAGTGCATCGCCAGGTTTCTGCACTTTCTAGGGATTTGATTTTTCCTACAGGTTTCTGGGTGGCAATAGGCAAAGAGCGTAGCTTGGTCTCACGGACGGAAACTCCAACTCAGGCAAAACCCAATATCTGGAGCTGTTGATGATCACCAACAGCAGTAGTTTACGATACACGTGTGTGTCGTGGGATACAAAGGCGCCATTGACCCGCTTCGTCCTCGACCCTTTATCGTTCCTCATCCTTGAGAAACCCCACATATTTTATTCGGGTGACGAGGCCAACCGTGGCTCCTAGTGCAACGTCCCTCGGGATCTAGTGAGAGGATCGCAGGCATATGATTGATTCAAGCCTGGCGTGTCCCGATGGATGTTGTCGTCAAGCCCCGTTGTTCTTAATGGCGGTAATACACATGCGCTCGTTGATAGGAGGACATATACGGATGCACCGAACGAGTGCTTCGTAACACCACAAGTATGTTGTTGGTACGGGACATGTGCTGCGACCTGCAGGTCTGGCCGATGGTACATAGATGTGATCAAACAAATGTGTGGACCTGGTTCGGCGCCTGCACTTGCATAATCGTTGGTATGTAGCAACTTCTAATTCTGTGCCGCCAGAGGTCGCAGGCTGATGGACCACCTGGCTTGGCCAGGCCAGGCGGCCGTTTGCCTAAAAATACCCTATCCATACTGTCGGGTCGGACTTGCTCCGTCCCCCAGTGTCAGATTATTCCCGACGTCGTCACAACGGGTCTCCATTACCCTCGCTCGTTGGGTCCCGTAAGCGCTAGGAAGCGTGATATGACAGATCAAGCTGCAGCTCTTGCAGGATCATTTCATCTAGTGTATATTTAACAATGGGGTAAAAAAGAAGAAGAAAAATAAAATAAAATAAAAGGCATCAAGAACTCAATCAAAGTCCTCCGCAATAACGATTGCAATTATTCCCGATTCTCTACGACAGGAAAGAGAGGCTATCCTAGGCTCTTGACGCACCTGGCAATAAGTTGCATGTGACAACTCAATGCGCAGATCATGGATCTTTGGATGCCGAGTTCAGAGCAGACCCTTGTCCTTTCTCAGCAGAGCATCTCCGAATTTGTCGTCCCATCTTTCCGACACGCACCTGATCTGATACGTTATATTAATAAGACCATCGAGTCGATAAGACGCGCCGTGATATAAAAAAAAAAAAAGGAGGTGCGACCAAGATCCCACTTTTTAAATCGGGGTTGCTTTGTAAGAGACCGCAATCTTGACCAGCCCAGGCCTGGCTTCACCTACCTATCTTGGTGGGTTGGACTTGAGAGTTCATGCATGCATCCTCCAGGAGGCGAGGCGAGCAATGGCGTTTGGAAGAGAAGAACGGAGAAAAAGAACATGAGGCATTTCCGGAGGGGCGTCGTGCTCCTGCTTCGTGCTTCTTCGAAGGAAGGAACCGTGGGGGTAACAATCTGCAAGTTCTTCGTAAAACAGCATCTTGGCTTGTCAGCCTCCATGCTTCCTACGAAGTACACTCCCATCCCCGTCACGGATGGATGACGTGCCAATCATCCTTGACGTCTTTAATCTCCGTTCTCTCACACACACAGCACTTTCGCATCAACGTCAAATGTCCTTGCCTCGGACCAACTATTATTGCTCTGCATGCCTGCTACGTGTGTAGGGGCACATTGGCGCCGATTCTTTTCTGAAACTGAATCGCCCTACTCCTGTCAAGGACGTGTTGGCAGACTTTGGGCATGTGTTAGTGATACCAACATGCCCGACCATTCCCTGCTCCGAAATTTTTTAAACAGGCATTATTATTGATTCCCACGGCCTTGGATGACCCTGGACATTGGCGCCGCAACATCTTCATTCCGGGGGAAGACGTCTAGATCGATCCACGCACAGCGGTGCGGGCGAGGATTGCAGCAAATGTTAACAAAAAGAAAGGTGAACTTAGGCACACACCAAGATGCATCCAGTGGGCCAAGGTTACAATTCCTTCCATGTGTCCTCAGCAGACTCGTTGAAAATGGTTGGAGATGCTGTGCAACATTGGGAACAATGAGCCGAGCGCCTCGAGGTCCTCCCAAGGACACCGATGGCGATCGACCAGCCCCGGACACACACACCTTCCAATCTTTGAGCCAGCCAATCTTTTTCTTTTCTCTCCCCCAAGCAATCCGGTGTGTTGAAGAACAGTACAAAGGGAATCCCGCCATCTTTGGAAAAGCAGTTTTTGCTCGATCCCAGTTCCTTCTAAACTGAGCACGGGATCCCCCTATTTTTACATGCTTGGCTCTCTTTTTGCAATTGATATTATCCTTTCTTCCCCAGTCGGGAGTGTCGATCATCATATGGCGGGAATGGCTGACAGCCTTAATGCCAGTGAGGTTTCATCCTGTCTTTCTAGAATCAATGGCGCTCTGCTGAGGGGAAATCGACGGGATCTCCGATCAGGGGGTTTGTTGGGTGGTTACGAACACGGGAGTCATTGCTTCCAAGACTTACACCGCCGACTCCCCTATGCATCATGCATCTTACCCGTCTTCGGAAACGGCGGATAGCTAATTGACAAAAAAATTGGACACGGATAAACCGCTCTTCCACCGGGGTCGTCTCCTTGAGTGCACCCAAGTTGGCATGTCCAACCCTGCATCTTGCGATGACCTTGTTGGGCATCGGTGACGGATGTGGTGAGGCAGTCTTCCCCTAACCGCGCCTTAACCGTGGATCCCAGATGTTCCACCCAAAGGACAAGCTGTCGCCGAATCGAGTAGCAGAGGAGCCGTGGCTTGCTACTTTCGGCTGGGACTCGTCGGTTTCAACCTTCCGCTATCCCCACCACGGAACCGAGTCATCGGAACTCGCGCCGTAATCGTTCCTGGGGCCCCGGGCGAAAACCTTATCACCTCAACTTATAGCCATAATGAACACCGCCAAGCTGTAATATTCCAGCAGAATGCAACAGAATGCAATACCGGAAATCCTTCGACCTCCTTTCTTCCTTCCTTTGAAGCCGAAGAAAAAAACAAATGCCAAATGAAGGTCTCACGCAGCCCGCGAATTGGGAGAATGAAACTGCCGTCCAACTTAATCCTGGTCGATCAACATCTAACCCGCCCAAGGAATCCTTTGTTTTCCCGCAGCCACAGCCGTCTTTTATGGGGCAAAACACAAAACAGGCTTTAAAACCATCATATCAAATATCTTCAAGTGCTCGGCCCGACGTCCTCGTCTCTCTTTCCCGGCGGAAACACGCTTCCTACTCCTTGTATCGACCCAGATGGAATCCTTTCCCGTCTTACCGCTCCGCGACACAGGATATAACGAATCCGCTTCAATGTTTGGCATCCTCAGTTTTACAAGTCCGTGTTTATTTCCATTTTCCCCAACTCTAGGTGAGCAGCATAAAGCAGCGCATTGATCAGGACCCATTTCGTTGCGAGTGCCTCCTCCTTGCGTAATAGCCAATCCTGATAGCCGCAGCTGCCCGACTCCTTTATGCGAGATCTCTTACTTCCCGTTGCCCGAAGGGGGGCCGGTCCGCGAGAAAAAGAAAATAAATCAAAAAGGAATCTTGATATCTCCCATTTCTGCCTGTCGGAATAGGGGAGGATGACATTCTTGGGTGGTGTTTACCTTCCTATGTAACCTATATCAGAAGTTGATATCTTTTCTCATTTTCCTCCTCTTTGCTTTTTTCTTCCTACGAAGTGGACGCAACGATACACCTGCCCAAAGTGTAATGTAATACCGTTTCGAGTAAGGCCGACTCCCAAGACAGCTTTTCTTCATGCAACGCGGACGACGCACGTCTGAGGGAGTGGAGCGAAAGGAAGCAAGGATCAAGACTTATCAGGATTCAGGAATGACATTGACATGCAACTTTTCTTGTTCCCGTGAAAGTTTCTGGAACATCTACGAAGTATGAGAGAGAGGCTTGGAAAACACGGCAAATCGGTTTCGTTTCAGCTAGATAAACACTTTTGCCCGAAAGCCTTTGTTTTATTTTGTTCACATTACTCCTAAGGGGGGGCGTGTCATGACAAAAAAAAAAAAAAAAAAAAAGGAATTGTATCATCTCCTAGCAATTATGGAGAGTGTAAAAGAAATTGGGGGTCTACAGAGGACGAACTGCAACGACGGTCATCAGCTCACCTTTGGAGCTTAATGGGTATGAAGAATCGTTTGCCCCAAAGGTTTTTTTTTTTTTTTTTTCGATGTGACAAGTCACGTACAGTCCTCCCCTTTCTGCAGATGTTCCAAAAATCATCAAGCTCCATAGGATCGGTGAGGAGGTTAACCCAGGCATGTGCTTCCTCGGCTGAGGGAGGCAGACGCTAGTAACTCAAATATGTGTCCTTTTTTCAACAAGATCTCCCAACATGACATCTCCGATCCTGTAGTGGCAGGTATAGCTACAGCCTGTATTGGTAGGGTGTGGTTTTGAGCTAGGGGCGTGCACAAGTTTGCTTACCAGACTCATATTGTCCCCTCGCACTCACCACAACCACCCAATATGGTCTCGATACGTCGACGGTTGATTTTCCCTTTCTTAGTAGGGTGCTGCCCGACGACGCTTTCGGGCCTTGTTTTTCGGACAGTCGGAGGACTTGTGGCCGACCCCGCTGCACGCAAAGCACTTCATAGGCTGGCGGTTGAAGGCGCCGCCTCCTCCTCCTCCTTGGGATATTCCACCACTGCCACCACCAGAGGATATTGATGTCAGTCGGCTAAGCTTGACTTCCTTCTTTTTCTTCTTCTTCTCGGCCTTGTCGCGCTTCTTCTTGGAAGATTGGCTCTTCTTGCTGCCTCTGTTAGAGCTGCTGGAGACTTCTCCTTCCTCATCAGAATCGCCATCACTATCCGAAGAACCACTGCCAGAATCCTAACGAGTTCAGGCGTGTCAGCGTAAAACCCCATGACGAAATCCCCCCCCTTCCTTCGCCTCCAAGTTTCACTCACCTCCTCAGCCTCCTTATCCTCCTTCCTCTTATAATTCCCCGTAATCCTCCGTCCAGCGCGTACATCATCCTGAGTCCCATCACCGTCAGAGTCACTCCCCGCGCGATCAATCTCCCCATAGCCCACATAAACCACGCTCAAAGGCGGCTTCTCCTTAGCGCCATCCCGCGCCGCACCTCCCTTCGCAACAGGTATGTCAAGAACCCAGTGAGAATCCGACAGCTCGGCCGCCCGCCGCTCTACGGCCGCGCGACGCTTGGCTTCGAGCTCCTCGACGGCGGCTTGGATCTTGGCGTGCGAGAAGAGGTCGGTGTCGGCGGACGCTGGCGTCGGCGTGCTGCCTGCGGATTTGTGGTGGCTGAGCTTGCGGCGCTTCGAGGAGCTCTCTTGTGGGGATGGGGATGGGAGGGATTCGGCAGTTGCGGCGCCTCGTTGCATGAATTTCATGGAGAGGAGACGGGACGAGGGGCCCGTCTGGGGCGTGGATGGCGCCATTGTAGGAGGTAGCTTCTGTTTGTTTTGGGAGGTGAATGTGTTGGTTTCGCGTAGTCGGTAGCTCCGAATTGTCAGCCCCAACGTGTTTGGGATGGGAAATAGTAAAACAATCCGGAGTCAGTCCCTCGCGCACTGGATTGAGATCGTTGCCTCCTAAAGGGGAAAAATATTGAAGCTCCAAAAATTATTTCTTTTGAGCCTCGCGAAAATTGATTCACTGGCATAATTCAACGAGGCCAAATTACCTAATCACAAGACTTCAGCTCTCCGCCCCACCAATCGGAAACCCGATTTTGGACCACTCCATCTTCAACTTCTCATCAGGTTCAATCGTTCGTCCAGTCGAAACATTAGTACTAGACAAGAAGGAGACTATCGATCCGAGGAAGGAATGGCAAAAGTCATTGGAGCTGGAAAGAGATGAGACTGCATCTATCTGGTCTGCCCGTGGAAACTCGCACTGAATATTCTACCCCAAGCAAGAGACTCTACACATCGTGAAATGTGACTAGGCTGCCTCCCCCTTTCTATGATTGCCAAGTGTTTCCGTCTTAAAAGAGAACCTGAACTTGAGAGAGGAATGTTAGTCTTATATGCCAAAACCAGCAGTAGGACCAGGCACCGACTTGGGGAACCGTGGTTTCCAGTGAGTGGAAGGGTGGGCAAATATCACCTCACTAACACACAGAGGCAGGTAGGTTCGTTGATGAGAGATCAAGTAGTATTCCCATTCGTACCCGAGTCAAATAGGTATAATATGCTAATGGGAGAGCAGGAGTATAGAAATAGAGCTAATGGAGGTGTAATATCTTTCGAATGACTACACAACTTCGATGACAACGGCGTTGGGATACTGTGTCAGCTATTTGATCATGATGAATATATCAAGGCCGACACTCTAGATGTAGATTTGGCAAAGGATATAGAATCGAAAAGAAAGTGGGAAAAGGAAGCATCTCTATCATTTTGTTTAGTGCAATGGAGTCCAATTATTTCGATGCCAGCAGACGATGCCAATCGCATCGGTGAAGAGCTAGTCTCGACATCGGCATTGAAGTCAGAGAAGAGATACCGGTTCCGGAGATATTGCAGTGGCCGCCCAAAGACTACCAAGCCCGGGTTCAAAATGTACTTGCATGACTAAATAATTCACCACTAGCATAGGGGCGTAGGAAGATGTAGACTCCCCCGAAGTTCCCAAGGGCGCTTTACCAAAAGAAGATGATCCGTATCTCCATCTACGCCCTCACATTATCTCCCAAATCCCAAGAAAGAGTGACCGATTCCCTAAGTATCATATAGAGTTTTCCTAAGAGGGTAGTGGCAGTTCCTTTCAGGTTCACCGAACGCGAGAATGATGCCGAAAAAAAAAAAAAAAAAAAAAAAGAAAGAAAAGCCGGCGTAGAAGCCATGTCCCAGGGTCGAACCAACAACCTCTCTAAGCTTTCCCCCCTCGCCTCAACTCCGTCCACAGCGTCTCCGGCCTTTAAATATCGCAACCTCAAGAGAACACCCCGGAGTGCGATTCCCTAGCGGGAAAGAAGAAGAAAAAAATGTCTCGATAATGTAGACAAATCTACCAAAAAAAGAATTCCCACTTCTCCCTCCCCAATTCCCAATCCCTTTCCCATTCCCCTCCTCCAGGCTTCATGGTTTGACCAGACCGGGTTCCACGCCGGCGCCTTGCGGAAGTAGTTTATAAGCAGTGCGTCACCGCTCGACCACTTGAGCTTCCATGAACCGTTGGAAACCCAGAGCCAAATTTTCATATAGAACACATGCATACACACACACCGCTCCCACAACTTGGAAGGTGCGTTACAAACAACCTCCTACCTCCGCAACTCGGCTTTCTGACTTTGAATTTGATATTTTGTCTATTCATTGCCCATACTGATCTTTTGGGATGATATACATCCCTACCTCAACACATTTTTTGTATAAAAAACCAAACCAAGCAATATACTTCATTCCTGTTCCTCCATACCAATGCCGCTTACGCCTTCAAAAACGAATTCAAAAGAACAACCCCCTCAGCACCCTCCTTCCTCTCCACCAACATACCAACCCTAAACACCTTCTCCCCAGCCTCCTCGAGCACCTTCGTCGCCTTCTCGGCCTCCTCAACGCCCACGACAACGAGCATACCGATACCTGTATTAAAAGCCCTACACATTTCCTGATCCGTCACGGCGCCCGCGCTCTGGAGCCAAGTGAAAACGGGAGGAAGAGGCCACGAAGAAAGGTCGATCTCGGCAGCGAGGTGAGAGGGCAGCATGCGGGGAGGGTTTTCGACGAGGCCGCCGCCGGTGATGTGAGCGAGACCCTTGGCGAGGTTGGAGGAGGTGAGGGCTAGGACGGAGGGGACGTAGATCTTCGTAGGGGTGAGGAGGGCTTCGCCGGCGGAGAGGGATGGGTCCCAGGGGGCGGGGGCTGTGAAGGGGACGTTGGCGCGCGAGAGGATCTTGCGGACGAGGGAGAATCCGTTGGAGTGCACGCCCGAGGAGGCGAGGCCCAGGAGGACGTCGCCTTGCTGCATGGCGTCCTTGCGGGGTAGTCTGGAGGCTTCGGTGACGATGCCGACGGCGGCTCCGGCGGCGTCGTAGTCTTTGCCGTGGTAGAGACCGGGCATCTCGGCGGTTTCGCCGCCGACGAGGGCGCAGCCAGACTGGATGCAGCCTTGCGCGACGCCTTCTACGAAGGAGGCCGCGGCGGCTACGTCGAGCTTGCTGCAGCCGTAGTAATCCAAGAACATGAGGGGCTGGGCGCCCTGGACGACGAGGTCGTTCACGTTCATGGCGACTAGATCGACACCGACGGTATCGTGCTTGTCGATGGCCTGGGCGATCATGAGCTTCGTGCCGACGCCGTCAATGGCGCCCACGAGGATGGGGGCACCTGGGAATCCGCACTTGGAGAGATCGAGCTCGCCTCCGAAGCCGCCGATTTCGGCGTCCGCGCCCGCTCGTTTCGTCGAGGCTACGGCTGCGCGGATGCGTTCGACTAGGGCGTTTCCGGCTTCGATGCTTACACCGGCCTGTGCGTAGGTAAGGCCTTCTTCTTGCTGCTGCTCAGACTTAGCGGCGGCGGGGCGGAGGGCGCGGTGGGCAATGTCCTTGCGGAAGAACATGCCGTCAAAGTTGATGAGCTTGACGCCCTCGTAGGCGCGGTCGACGGCGGCCTGGAGAGAGTCGGCGGTGGCGTTGGCGGCGATGACGCGGCCACCCGCCGTCTTGAGCTGCTGGCCGTCGAAGGCGGTTCCGGCGTGGAAGATGTTGACATATTCGGGGGCCTTGTCGGCGGCGACAGCCATGGGCGTACCCTTAGCGTAAGATCCCGGGTAGCCGCCCGATGCGACGACGACGGTGGCGCTGAAGCGGTTATCGATCTTGAGGTCGATGCCGTCGAGGCAGCCGTCAACGCAGTGGAGCATGACGTCGGCGAGGTCGGTGTCGGCCGACAAGAGTGGCAGGACGGTCTGAGTTTCTGGGTCGCCGAAGCGGACGTTGTACTCGAGGACCTTGGGGGTGCCGTCCTTGGCGATCATGAGGCCGGTGAAGAGGACACCGACGAAGCGGTTACCTTCGCGACGCATGCCGCGGAAGGTGGGCTCGAGGATCTCGTGGTTGACGCGGTCCATGAGCTCGGGGGTGGATATGGGCGTGGGCGCGTAGCAGCCCATGCCGCCCGTGTTGGGCCCCTCGTCGCCGTCGAAAATGCGCTTGTGGTCCTGGGCGGCCGGGAGAGATTGGAAGTTGGTGCCGTCGGAAAAGGTGAGGATGCTGAGTTCCTGGCCGTCGAGGTACTCCTCGATGACGATCTCGTCACCGGCCGAGCCGAAGGCCCTGTCGACCATGATCTCCTTGACGGCGGCCCTCGCCTCTTCCTTGGTCGTGGGGATGATGACACCCTTGCCGGCGGCGATACCGGTAGCCTTGATAACGACGTCATGGGAAATCGTCTCAAGGTAAGCCAGGGCCTTATCCGCATCGGAAAAGTTCTCGTACGCTGCCGTGGGGATCCCATGCCTCTTCATGAAATCCTTCGAAAACGTCTTGCTGCCCTCGAGACGCGCCGCCTCTAGCGAGGGCCCGAAGCAGCGGATATTGGCATCCCGAAAGTGTTCGGCCACTCCCGCGACAAGGGGCGCCTCGGGTCCCGGAACGACGAGGTTGATGGACTTGGAACGGGCGAGTTCGACGAGGGCGGGGAAGTCGTCGGGCGAGACGTCGGTGACGTTGGTTACTTTGGGGCAGAGGGCGGTGCCGCCGTTGCCGGGGACGGCGAGGATGGATTCGACGCGCGGGGACTGGCTGAGCTTCCAGGCGAGGGCGTGCTCGCGGCCTCCGTTGCCGATGAGGAGGATGCGGATGGGACCCTTGAGGACGGCGGCCATTTTTGTGGGGGTAAGACGAAGGGGTTTCTTCTGCGAAGGTGTCAGAGATGAGGTTGGCCTGAACCTCCGTTTCAATTGTCCTTTACAGGAGATATGCCCAGCTCCGGACTTGTTGCGACAGCTTAGTTGAAATTTTTTTGGGCTACACTAGAAGTTTGCGCTGTCGTCGCATGTGCTTCATGGTGGGGTTGCAAAATTTCAGATTGAGGGGGAGGGGCACCAGAGCGGATTGAATTTTGAGAGAGCAACAGGTGAGATTGAGACCTACCTTTGGGACTGCAAGCTTCAAATGTTCTTCGTCAGACCCAATGAATTGGCCAACTATGCCAATTGAGCTTCTTTTGCCGTAAGAGAGTCTGATATCCCTCCCGAAGCAAAACTAAACAGATCTGGTTCAGCAAATTCTATTTTTTTTTTTTCTTCCCTCGACTGAATTGCGCGCCTACGATACGCTGCTGGATGAGCCTAGACCCCGCGGTTTCCTATTCGGGAATCACCACTGGATAAAAATAGGCGAAAAAAATTCGATCGCAGCAAAAATGGCTCTTCAACGGCAGCTTTGATAGTCCGTTCCGCTCTTGGCTGTGAAACCTACTTCGTAGGATTAGGATGCCAGCCGGTTTCCACTTCACACGTAAACTCTGTTCTAACGGGTCGATACAGACGCTAAGCAGCTGGGTGTACTCAAGCCGCTCAAGTCCACGAGATCAAGAAACGGACCGGGACCCGATACCAACAGTCGGATGCATGTCATCACTTGCAGTCATCATTCCCAGGCGAGGTTCTCGGAGGGGTTCATCCATCATCAATGTCGAGGGTTGTGCAGGGTGGGGGCGGGGAAACCGCAGGGCTGTGCTCCCAGCCAGGTATTGTCCGCAGACAGGAACCGGGTAGGCGTCGTCCACTAAGAGCAATTGGTGATGTCAAGGGAAAGGCAAGCCCTACACTACATTGACGCAGCGCAAGGAAGACAGCCCAAGAAGCATGCACGTGGGAAAGAGTTGATATGACGAGCAGCAGTTTCCAAGGCGCGAGATCATGATAGCACCAGCACCGGTAACGAGTTAATTGGGCGACAAGTAAACTTTAGGAGCCAGAGCTGGGGACCTAAAAAAAGTGAGAGAAAATCACTCTGATTCGATGCCCCCGATGTGAGTGCTCACATTCTTCGTTGCTTCTTGATATTGATGGTCCTCGTGATCCGATCCCCTGTCCTAAAACGAAGCGGACGAAACGTGGGACTAAAACCCGACCCGCCCTCCTCGGGGCAACTTCCTTGCATCCCTCTGCTCTTTTACTTCGTACGTGGCTTCATCAATGGCCAAAGATGGACCAGGGCCGTTTGCAACCCCCTCCTTTTTGTTGTTTGTCCACCCCACGTAACCAGCTCACATGGGGGCCTACCCGACGAAGTACGGAGGGGGATGAGCCTCAATTTGATGCGCGGGATCGGTTCTTTTCTAGAGGTTAGTGCACCGTAGTATGGTTTAGTGCTGTCGAGTGGGTAGCAAGACGCAAGACATGGGAAGGGTCTAAGGATCTTTTTTTTTTTTTTTTTTTTTTTTTTTTTTCTTCTCGGAGTTTCCTTTTCCCTTCTCCCCCCGTCCTTGTCCCCGGTTCCTTGACTTCGTCTTGGTGGTGGTCGGAGTCTCCGAGACCGGTGGGGGCCGGAGAGCGCAGCCATCTCGACTTCATTACATAGCACTACAGAATGCGAGGGATTTGAAGATCATGAAGGTATCATCAACCAAAAGGCTCGACCAAAAAAAAAAAAGAGGGATAAAAAGAAGATCCCCGCTGCCCCACCCGTTGCTTGCTTTTCCTCTCTGCTACTTCGTCCAAAGTAACTTCTTACACAGATTATTGATGCTTCTTACTTTCCGCCGTCTCTCGACTGGCTCCTCCTATCTCCTATCAGCGACGCCCAATGTGCATTGTGCGGAGTAGACTACGTTAGACGCATTCAACGGCGGGGGCACGTGCCAGTGGTTGCAAGGCATCCTCTCCAGCTAGGGATCCAATGGAGTCTTCAACATGGCTCTACAACATGTACTTTGTGTGCTACCGGAAGGAAAAAAATGAAGAAATTGAGCATGACACTAGGGCCCATGAGTACCGAGCTTAGGAGGCAATGAGGCACGGGGCCAAAGGAACTGGAGAAGAGGAGGGGTAGAAGAACCACATCTCGGAAGGCTTTGAGATAATAAAACGACGAGGAGATCAACGGCTGAGAGCCGCTGTTATCCGGAGGTACCTCATTTTGCCCAGCCCGAGTTCTTGCTAAGATCAATCAATGATCAGTGATCAAATCGTTTCAATCCTGCCTATCATCTGTCAAACATGTTTGCTGATAACCTCTCTCGTGATCAGAAATGTCTACGTAGTATTAACTGAGGCGGCTGGAGATAGAGTGTGGAGCTTAATTATGCCAGGAAATAGGCCGAAAGGCCCGTGCTGTCAACTGCGTCAAGCCTTGAAAGTTTTCGTTACGGCGGAGAGATCCGCGCCCAGGATCAGAGGTATCCCGAGTCCTCTTTGTGTTTGTCAGTTATCAAGAAAACAGAAGCATCATGGATGCAGATGCGCTATGGAATGTTTCGCCTGATACCAACACGCTGGGATTTCCTTGCTTGCCAGCCAATGGAAGTTACTGATCATCCACACTTTTGCTGGAGTCGACCCCGGCCAAGTAACCCCCACCCCCGCCCTAAGACATCAGATTCTTTGCACTGCATTTTACGACGAAGTACGAAGTACGGTGTTGTTGTTATGAACTTGAGGTTACCTACATCAATACTCCAATTTCGTAGTATTTTGTTAGCAATACTACACTACTCTACGCTACTTGTACTTCGTAGTGTGTTTGTCGGAATGGGGCTGCAGGCTAAAAGTCCCTAATGATACCCAAAAAGGACGCGATCAAGGGCACATTGTAACATACCTAGAGGCTCGAAGCCTAGCGCAGAAATTTTCATCCTCAACCCGAACAGACTGGTTCACGATGGCTGGCGAGGGAGGCTGGTGCGTTGTTAACCACTCAATCCACTCAAACTCAACATTGAGTGCTTATTTAGTGTACCCCTAGTGTTGTGCAGATTGATGGACAATTCGCTAGAATCAATATTAATGATGGTGTTTCCAATTGTAGCACTACGGAGTACTCAGAGTTGTGAACTACTCTATACTCTCTTCGAAGTGCACTCTCAGCTCCGTCAATCCATGCCTTTTACCTTCGAAAGAAGTGTCGAGGAGTTGGCTAAGCTCTTGATTGAGGCGACATGAATGTAGTTTATCAAACGCAATACGCCTGGCAATGCCAACATGTACCGTCGCCCCGTGTGCTTCGTCTTGTAATACTTCTGACAACCACAATCGACAGTGCCGACGCCCGTCCTCCACACATTGGAGCCAAACCGCCTGCAGATGCAGATTCTTTCTTGTCAAACTCCGTCGGCTCTTGGGAGCGTCCTCGGTGCACAGCTGCAGTTTAGTGCCATCAACCGGCCCCACCACCACTTTGTACACTAGAAGTAACGAAGTACCGAGGTATATTCCAGGTTGCTGGAGGGCAGAAAAGAGGCCCAGATTGGAGAAGAATGCTACTTTAGCCCCAATGCCCAAAGTACACTACAGGGAAAAAAAGGCATGACCCGGCACTGGGTAACTGGGTGACATCTTTGATCAAAAATGGCTGGGTACGAACGTGGATCAAATTGGCGGGAGAATCCATGTAAGTACCAAATGTCTGGTTCCCTTGTCCCAGACTTTCTCTTCATCAAGACCCGGCGCAGTGCAGGGTTGACAGATTAAAGTCCCAGCGCTCGGTCCCGGGCGCCCCGTCTTTTGCGGTTGATGCTTGTTAGTTGATACTTACTAGGGCAGATGAAGCATCCAAAATTCCCTTCATTATTACCAAGTCGTGCGAGAACTCACGAAGTAGTGTACTCTATCTTACCCTTTGTATCGCTCAGGCCCTTGTTTCCACGATACTTCTACAGGGTATGGTACTTCGCGGCTTCCTCGATGTTCCATTACTTCCAAGTTCCCGGCTTGCGTCGAAAATCTTAAAATTTTCTCTTCACGGCTGCCAAACAACCAGCCTCTCGAGCCGTGAGCCGTGAGCCGTGAATCGACTCTTGCCGTCTCACCGCTCGCCTCTTCCCACACACCAAAAGAACTTGTCCAACAAACACACGCAAACACACAGGCATTTCGCCCAGCTCCGACTCTCCAATCGATATCGGGATTGTGCCGCCAGTTTAAACACCTTCTGTGTGTTGTGCTGTTGTTCCAAGCCCTGTCCAAGCCTATCACCAATACAAATACATCAATTTTTTTTGTGTTTGTTGCTGTGCGTTGCCCATGCGCGTCTCCTCGTTGGCATCATCTCTCCCTTGTTCTCGGCTCACTTGACCTTGATTTTTTTTCTTCTTTTCTTTTTCTAGCTTTTGACCACTCTTTCTTTCTTTTTTTTTCTTAGTATTTTTCTTCCTTCTTTTAGCCTCTCTATTCTTTTTGTTCTTCTCCCACTCGTCTGCTTCCTTCTCGAGGCGTCTTTAACTTTTCTATCCCCTTCGTCCATTCTCTCTACTTCTTATTCCTCTCCGATACCCCTGCTCGATTTTTTGTTCTTCGTCGGCGGACGCGCTGGCCCCCACAGTCGGACGCATGTAGGTCACGGACAGACACTTTCACGCCTCGACCGAAAAAAAAATTCCTGTCCAATTTCTTCAAAAAAAAGAGAGGACAATTCCAGTCTTTACTTGGCTACGCAAGCCCTAAGTCAGGATCAGGTCTTTTCTTGCGCCATGCGCATACGAATCGAACTTTGTTCCTTTCGTTTCGCCTAGTCCGCTCCACTCCATCTCCATCTTCACACAGCTAAAGCAGCGATGGATGACGCCACGAGGCTGATCATTGACCTCCAAGCCAAACTCGCCGAGCTCGACAACAAGGTCGCCGCGTACCGACAAGACCTGGCAGACGAGTTCAACCGATACTCGCAAGAGTTGCTGACCAATTTGGATCCCGCCGTGTCTGCCCGAGTCCAGGACGCCGTTGCGAATTCGCTGGGCTCGTTCTCGGCTATCAGCCCTGCACTAACAGCAGCAGGCGGCTGGGGTAGGCCATCAGCAGCGATACCGATGGAGCCGATTGACACTGTGGCGCCCACGCCAGGTCTGGCAACACCCACGCCAGCACCAGAAACACCCACCGAAGCCTCAGCGACCCCAGCGGCGGTACCGACACCAACACCACAATCACCGACGCCAACACTATTAACAACAACACCACCACCCACGACAACAGCCGGCTTCTACCGAGCTGAGTCACCACCACATCAAATTGATCAAATTGATCTTGATGCACCGAGTCCGAGTCTGATGCCTGTTTCTGCTCCTGCTGGTTCCTCCCCCCCTGTTCCTGTCGCTCATTGTCCCTCCACCTCGTCCACATTGATCAATCCCGACACCACCACGACTGGAAGTAGTAATAATATTAATACTCGTGCCTCCGACTCCACCATAACGGCAAGCGCCGCTACTCCCTCTGCTCCTGCAGCAGCACCAGCAGCCGCATCCCATTCCTCCGCCGATCACGAGGGCCCGCCTCCCACTTCCGGCTTACCTCGACCCTCGACGCCACCACCCCATCCATCACCTTCCTCCTCTTCGTCACAACCCACGCCGTCTCCCTATGACCCCCAAGGCATTGACCACATGCCCGATTCGCCAGACGACCGAGAAGCCGAGCTTCGTGGGGTTTTTACCCCTACTTTTTTGCCCCTCGTAGACGGCTCCTATAATCGTCTTAGATCACCGCCCACCCCTCCAAGGTCGAGGTCGTCACATCGCTCCATTACTCCTGCAACAATAACAAACCTCCCGACAATGGATGTTGCAGGCTCTATTGCTGCCGCCGCGGCTGCGGGCGACCTAGACGCCGTCGACAGTGCTGCCTCGAGTTCCCCCTCCTCGGTGCAATTGCTCACGAGACCCTCCCCCGGCCGCCGCGCCACGGACGATGTGTCAACCTCGTCAGCGCTCTCGAACAAGAGCGACTCGAAATCCAGGAGGAGCGCGCTTCGTCGGTCGTCGAATCCCACAAAACCTCAGAGCCCGCGACGAGTCCGCTTCGACGTCGGCGGCAACCAAGTGCTGCCCACCTCTTCACCCTCGACCAGTCTCCAGGACGTAAGGCAACATTTATCAGGCGCCAGCAGTAATTCGTACACCGTCTCGGGACTCAAAGAGGAGGCGGATCCCACCACTCCCCTCAGCGCTGCGGTTATCCTTGGCCTTTCGGATCTAGAAGCGCGCGAAGATCCCCCGCCGAAAAAAGTGTCGTCTTCCCAGGCGTTAAGGGCGCTGTCCAAGTTGCCCCTCGACTCGAGTACGGTCTGGATCCCTGTCACCCAGGATCCTGACCCGGATGCGGACGAGGAGGATGTGGTAATACCCGCTGTGGCACTGTCCAAGGCTAAGAATTCCTTGACCTCGTTACGGGAGGCGGATAAGTTCCGACGGACGCCTGGTGGGTCGGCGGCGAAGAGGCCGCCGGATCGTGTGAGGACGTTGTTGGGTGCTCCGGTGGAGCAGCGGGGCTGGCGAGAGGAGGAGGAAGACCAGGATTCGGACGATTCTTCGGACGACGATTTCCTCTCCATGGCGTCGAAATCTAAGTCTGCCAAGAGACCGCCTGCTTCTGCATCTCCCGAGCGAAAGGTCGCCCCCGCGGCCCCTCCGGAAGCGAGCGCAACTTCGACGAGTGCGAAAGAAGTATCGAAATCGACAGCTGACACTTTACCATCGGACAGTGCGCAGCGAGCGAAGGAAAGTGTGGCGGCAGAGTCTTCGGAGACGAAACAGAAATCTGCCGAGCCGACATCGAGGGACTACGAGGATTTCGATGGAGGGGATGTGTTTGATTTCGAGGTGTCGGAAGGAATGCCGAAACCCGCGCCTCCCCAGGTTTTTGAACCGGACGAGGAAGCCGAATCCGAAGCGGAAGACGAACCAGATCAACCCCGTGGCCCGCTGAATCTATACTCTACATCTCCCGCCGTGGACATCCCCCCTCCCGCTCCTCAGACTCCACAGCCATCAGCATCAGCCTCAGGACCAGCTCCGGCCCCGGCCCCGACCTCAACCCCAGCCCTAACGGCCAGGTTCCAAGTCCCCACCGTAGGCTCCTACAAAGGCCGCTCCATAACCATGCCCGTCGTCGTCAACCCCGAAGTGCACGAACGCGCGGCCGCCCTGGGCGACTTCAACACGTTTGTCGGAGGGCTCGACGGCCGCAGCGGTATGGACGATGGCGACCTGAGCAGCTTCCGCGCGAGCTTGTCCGGGCCGCTGGTGTTTTCGGGGACGCCGAGGAGTTTGACGGAGAGGTTTTTGATGGAGGAGGCTATGGGGCTGGGGGAGAGGGATAACGAGCCGGTTGTTTTGAAGTAGCGAACGCCGCAATGGCCGGCCGACAGTACCTAGTCCGGCGATTGCTCCCGGCCCTCCAAAGTCGTCTTTGCTCTTTCCTTCCAACATCTATACCTCTTATATTTCCGAGTTCTCCTCCGGATCATTACGGCAATGGAGTGGTTCTTTCCGTTCCTTCATATTTTATGTCTTTACTTTTTCTTTGTTTTCTCTGCGCATAAGCTATCTATCTAAACCGGGTCCATCACTGGGTATGGGAAAGAGGGAAGTGGGAAGTAATTCATTCATCTTTTGTTGGCAAAATATACAAAACACAGGAATTTCTTTTTTCCTTTTCCTTTTCCTTTTTTTTTCTTTTCCAAATGCAAAGAAGGGGGGATATATGGGTTTTATAGGCGCATCCTATTGGGGGTCCTCATCATTTTCTTTTTTCCCTTCATTTTCGATGTTGTTTTGTCCTCTTCATTTTACTACCCATTCACTTCTCTTTTGTTGTGTGCTTGTCATCATCATCATCATTATCATCATCATCATCATCATCCGAAACGGCTGCAGAGGTGTGCAATGGGGCGGGCATTATATCATACAAGGGGCCAAAGTACAATAAGGGTAGGGTTCATTTGAGATTTTATGTCTACGTGTCCGTTTTGAGTCTTTTATTTTTCTTTTCCCTTGTGTTTGTTTCATCTTCTATTTTTCGATCTTCTTATCCTCGAGAGGATTCCGTATGTATATATAGTTGTGAGAAGAGAAGGAGGTGTTGTATAAGTCTGGAGACTTAAGACGTCTGGGGATGGAAGTGTTTTGATAGTATCGGTTAGGAAGGACTTGATAATATAGATGTGGGTTTATCTATCTGGAGTGTCTCCCCTCCTGGGGAGTGAGCTTGGTGTATGAATTGGTGATGTATGCGTAGTACTGACATGTCTGGATGCCTCGTGATGTGTCTTGATATTGATGTGTTTCGGTGAGCACGTGTACTTTCTCCCTCCTTGTCGAGGGCGGCAATTGGGAATCTCGGTAAATGTTACTTTGAAGAATGTGATGAATACTTCAGATAGTACGCCTGGTGTCACCCGGAATATTGAGCACCCGGTCTTGTCCCGGGACTTTGGGAGGCGAACATCGAATAGAATGCCGAGGCTTCCCATACGCGTACATTGTAAACTATTAAAAGAACCGGAACACGGAAAGTGGACTGAGGTGAGAAGTGACAGAAAAAAAAATCAATGGAGAGTGACCTCTGTACCTTTGAACAGTGAAAGCTGCCAGTTGTCGGCGACTCAAATGTTCAATTGTTAGTGGACAATCGCTGCGTGCGACGTTTTGTCCCTGGGCGCCGTGCAGTGGGAAGTACCTTGTATCCTGGGGTCTGGACCTTGCTTAGAAACTTTTTCCTTTTGATTGAGCCGCATTTGGATTTGACCCGAGACCAAGCTTGCCACCGCGAACGAGTCGACGACGAACAAATTGAACAATACCCCAACGACAGAAAGCAAAAATACAAAATTCAACGCCCGATAAACTTACGCATAGAGACGATTCAATATTCTGTGTGCGCAAAAGAAAAGCTATATTAATTTCAAGACATCCGTCACAATGGGAGGAGTCAATCTTGAAGTCTTCAGGGTACATCAGACCACTTTACCACCCACCACCGCACACCAACACCAACAGCAGCAACTGCACCTTCCCCTTCTCTTCTACGCAACCACCAGGCTGACCATTTGCGAAAATTGAATAGTTCGGCGTATACCTCATGTTCCCCATCGGATTCATGTACTACTTCGGCACGAACCTCGACAGCCGCTTCGCCGTGGAGGGATTCTGGCCCAAGGCGGAGGAGACGAACAAGGTGCCGCATTCGAGGGACGAGATCAAGGCCGAGTATGAGAAGATTGTGGCGAGGCAGAGGGTTTTGATGGAGAGGAGGGCCATGCAGCAGGCGGCGAGGAGGGACGATGGAGGCGAGGAGTAAGGAATCGAACAGCACACACACCGCGGGCCATACACTCCCTTTCCGAACGACTTGGTGAAGACGATACCGGACGAAGGAGGAAGCCTGCGGTGATAAAGAAGCGAATGAGAGGGAAGAGAAGAATGTCAACAAATAATCTCTCGGCGGGAAATGCCATCGGCGAGGAGAAACAACCCCCCGTGTTGTACGATTACGGCATTGCGAAGAAGGAAGGGGATCGGCACGTCTCGTGGCGCTTTTAGATACAGGCGTTCATATGTTTGGCGCTTGCTGTTCTGATTTGGGAAATCAAGTCTGGGACATTCTCTCCCCTCTTTTCATCATGGTGGATATTTCATTCGCTTGTATAGTATGTATATAATGTACATGGGATATATTGTTTTTGTAAGGTCTAGGATTCTATGATGCACATCTATGGAACAAAGGGATAAGAAAAAGAGATAAAATGAAGAAGAAAACCAGGTATTTGTACACATATTCATAAACCCTCCTCAAACATGAGTCTTTTCTCCTTCATCAAGGCAGAATCAAGCTATCCTGCACCTTCGCCCACGCTTCATCCGAAATCCCTCCCTTCTCAGCATTGATAAACGTCCCCACAACCTCCGGGAAATCCTCCAACGCCTCCAAAAACTTGCCCAACTCCTCCGCAACGGCCCCATCCTCCACCGCAACCCTCATATCCTCCTTGGCCCTCCAAACCAAATCCACCCCCTTCGGCTCAACCCCCAACCTCTCCCTCACAACCTGCGCAACGCTCCCCGTCTCCCCCGCAACAGTCCACACGACAACTTCTTCCTCATCTTCCTCCCCCTCCACATCCAACACACCCTCCTCCTCCAACACAGCACCCATCACCTCCTCCTCCCACTCCGCCAGCGCCGTTCCCTCGTCCTTCTTCTCAAGCACGATCCGTCCGCACTGCTCAAAGTAGAACAGCGTAGACCCGGGCTTCCCTCCCGCCTTCTTCACGAGACGGTTGAGCTCCTGCAGACTCCGCAGCCGGCTGTCCGTTTCGACGTCGAGGATGAGGGCGACGTTGCCCGGCATGACGGCCTCGACGGTCATTTTTTCGAGTGCGTCGCCTGAGAGAGAACGCGCTTGGCCGCGGGCTATGGCGCGCTCGATGAAGGCGGAGGTTACGTTGGCGGCTTTGGCGGCTGCTATGGCGGCGGCGAGGGCGGGGTTGTCGTTTTTGTAGTTGGGGCCGCCTTCTGTTGGTAGGGGAGAGTTCAAGAGTTAATTCGGGGTGAGTTATGAGGGAAGATTTTATTTTATTTATTTACAAAAAATTGGAGGATTAAGCGAGTTGTGTAAGTGAGGGTAAGGGGGATGAGAGAGGTTGTGAGAGACTATTTACTACGAAGAGGAGTGGTACATACTTCTAGTGGCGTCGGTTATGGCTTTCGCAAGGCCAATGTTTTGCGTGCTCCGTCTGCGGTCGGCGGCACCTTTCTCGTGTCGAATCTTGGACCACTTATTGTGACCGGCATTGAGGTATGAGGTGGTTGTGATGTTGCGGATGCTTGGCGCGCATTGAGAGAGGATGAGCCGGGCGGGAGACCGCGCAAGCAGGGATGGGGGGAAGGCCATTGATGTTGGCTAGTATGGGTGTCTCCGAGGGAGCCCTTTCAGGTATATTACAAGACAGGGCAATGGACCGGAGAGGGGAATCTCTTTGGATGTAAGTAAACCGGGGGTTGCAAATTCGCGATCTTGATGCTCCGATTTTTGAGAGATGAAATGAGTTTCTTTCCATCGGCTGGCACCAGTTGGCAACGGGCAGAACCACCGACCCCATTTCCCACAACAGCTTTTTTACTTTTTTACACGATTGAAACATGGTCGGAGTCTCAACCAGCATCCAGATTCGAGATGTTTCCCTTTCTCTATGGCCAAATGGTTAAGGCGTCCGACTGTTACCCACTCTCGTAGCGGAAAATCGGAAGATTCCAAGTTCGACCCTTGGTAGGGAAGTTCATTTTTCTTTTTTCGGGTCACATTTTACAGTCGCATTTAACTTCCCGGCGTGATTCTGGTGTTATTTTTGATCGTAACAGCTCCTTGTTCCATTTATATGGTGTGTCTTCTACGACATATTCGAGAATTTTTTTCCACAGGCAATGATTATAATCGTGCCGCAACCGAAAGCGCATACCCAATCATAGCGAATCGTTCCGCGATGTCTTCCTGCCGATCTGACGGCCTCGAGAGTACCATATCCGCAAAGGCAGGCGTCGACTGCGCCGGGAGGACAGCCTGCTCAAACCCAGGAGAGTAAACTCCCGCATAGCCCCAATCAACGAGCCACACTTTCCCTTGAGCGTCGAGGATGAGGTTTCGCGGCGCTACATCCTGATGGGCGAGCACTACGCTGCTGAATCTAAACCTGGGTGCGCTTTTAGGCAGCTGTTTAAACATTATGCAGACGTCAATCTTGTGATTGCACCAATCTTCGAGCTCCTGCAACGTCGCGAAGGGCCCGGCGCCGTGGTCTGTGAACCAAGGTCCCTAGAACTTGCGTCCTTACATGAATAGGTCCCGGCGGAAGGTCAAGGGGCGTCTTTTGCATAGCCTCGATCATAGTGATACAGTTTTGGTGCGGTGAAGAGCAGTTGTGGGAGCTCTTCGTCAGATATTGACGATAGGTCGAGCTCATCTAGTGGCAACGACGCACTATCGTCCCTGGCTTTAGGCTACGACGTTGGTTTCGTTAGCATGTCGGGAGATTCAAGAATAGAATACGGGTTCATTTACATATTTATACGGCTGAAGAAATCCACTCTTCAGAGTCTCTGCCGCAAGTACACCTGGTAGATTTACATATTGTTTCAGTGTTGCGGGGTCCCGGGGGCTTGTCGGAGTCCTTGGTCGAACTTTGGCAATCTTCGATGATAGGGATCCCATGCCGAGGTGTACATGGATTGAGGGGCGGAGGGAAAGGGCCCTCGTTCTTGTGTGTTGAGTCTCCGTCCTGAGTGCCCGATATAACGCCTGCTCATCTGTGAAAGCAGATGCTTGACGCCTGCGAGTATGGGAAGAATTCTGAAATAGACAGCCGTAGGAAGCCTGATATGACCCCGTTAATAAATCATCGCCCATTCTCTCTCCCATCAGTTAAATGGTG
Organism: Scedosporium apiospermum; assembly: GCF_000732125.1. NCBI lineage: Eukaryota > Fungi > Ascomycota > Sordariomycetes > Microascales > Microascaceae > Scedosporium > Scedosporium apiospermum. The sequence goes on from NW_015971799.1 coordinate 792,157, forward strand.
CTTGAGTCTGTGTTTGGTTCGTCACTCCAAAAGGTTACAGCTGGAGTGTGTTTGACGTTACACAACGTTTGGGTAGGGCCTTATATACTAGAGCGGAATACCGGGCTTGACGACGCCATTTTCCTTTCCTTTCAGCAGGGTTGCACTCGTTGGATTGATCAATGATATTGACTTGATCTTAACAGCGGAGTCTGCCTCTCTATGCATTGATCTGTAATATTATGTACTTTTATTCTCTCCAATATAATGCCATGTCCTTTTTCGCTTATGTTACTTCATTCTAATGTTCTCTCTCTTCCTTTACAAAAGCTAATTCCAGGCCTCACCACTGAGGCGAGACACGACACGACCGTTTGTTTTCTGTTTTGTTTTGTTCATTCTGTTCGAGAATGTGCTGGTGGTGTTTCGGAGAATTTCGTTCGATATCACTGATCCTAAACTGAGAGTCAACAGCCAGGCAACGGTCGAGAAAGTTCTTGGGTTTGGTAGTCCATTGGATGCCGTGTTTCCGGTGCAGTGGTACTCAACGACACTATTAGGCACCCATGGTTTTCTGAACATAGGGGCCGCCTCATGGATCAATTGATTTCATACCGTTTAATTCCGTTTGATCGCGTGCAACCCACTTCCAACGTCTGCTTCAACCACGCGCCCGAGATGCTGAGTTTTTCCCAACTCAACCTCATCTCACACAGCATATTTCCAACATGGGATTCTCATCCGTCCTCTGGTTCCTTCTCCTCCCCGTCCGGATTCCCTTTCGGCTTTTCCGCTGGTGGCTACGCTTCCTGTGGCGTCCAGTCCGGTTCCAATGGATTCTAATTCCCTGGCGCATCATCCTCGTCGCCCTAGCCCTTATCGGTCTACCTTCCGTCCTCGTGGGCCTAGTGGAGGGCATCTTCTTCCACACCTACATGGACTTCGTGTTCAACGTGTCCATCGAGCACTTTAAACAAAACGTAGCAACCTGCCAGTGGATGAACTCGCACTCCGTCTTTGGAGCCCCGGAGATCCTCGAAGCGGCTTTCGCGCCCTTCCATGTCGCTCAGATCCGCGAGCCGATAGAATGGTGGGAAAAGCTCGGTCTCAAGCGCTTTGATATTCCCAGCTTCGAGGAGGTAACCCCGGAGAACGACGTCCCCGCCGACCAGTTTGCGCGGCTGGACAGCTTGTACAGGAGGGTCCCGTGGAGCATGAAACCGAAGGAACCGTGGCACCACTGGATCTTTGCGTCGGGAAATTACCTCCATCTGGAGAATGCGCTTTTCGACGAGTGGGACAAGGCCTTTAACGAGCTGCTGCAGTATCACTATGCGAATCCCGCCGCGCACAACGCCACTTTCCAGTACGTCGCCTGTCCCCGAAGCTTCCTCTGCGACATCTGGAAGGTGCGCGGCCCGAGCCTAGTACACTTCACTACGGAAGTGCCACCACCCCCGGAGGAAGGGGAAGTCCCCTACGACCTGCCGGAGAGGCCGGTCGTTCCCGGCTACGACCCCGTGTACGTCAGGGTCTTTGAATTCCCGCGGATCGACTACTGGGAGAAATCTCTGCACCTCCCGCGAGATGTATTCCCCAGCTACTTCAACCAACTCCGGAGCGTGACCTCCAACCCCGGCGTCTGGATGACGGAGCCGGTCCACACCGACATGAAGCAAATCCTGTACCGCTTGTTTGAGCTCAGCGACGAGAAAAGGATAGAGCACCGCAAAACGTTCGGACGCCTCCGAGACCTCGAAGACTGGGTCTGGGACCAGATTGTCTGGATCGATCCCGCCGGGGACGATACGCTCATGGGCTACTACACCGCGGTCACGCGCATGGCCGCGCTTCTCGCATCATTCAGCGCCAAGCTGGTCTTTGTGCGCGGGGCGGAGTTGTTCTCGGCGTTCTTTGGGGTGTCAAAGGAGGATGACCTGGCTCGGCTGAAGAGGGAAGCTGAGGCCCAGGGTAACGAGCAGCAGGACAGAGCTCCTGGGAAGGGTTTTGAGGATATGTTTTGGGAGGCTTTGGGAGAGGTTATGGAGGAGATGGTTGCGAATATGTCCGAGTCCGATTTGGAGCTTGTTGCGCAGATGTTGGCTGAAAATAGGACGGGGGCGAAAAGGACGGGTTATGGGGATGACGATGATCAATATTCGATGACCCCAGAGCCTATTCTATGGTAAATACCCATGGATTTGTACGATAGATGTGGACGGCTAGACTGTATATTGTAATGTATGGATGGAGAACGGCTTTGGAAAGGGTCCCATGAAGAGTACTTCAATGTCAACGGAATATCAATGAGACTACTGCTACCAAAGTATCAACCAATGGTGGCGTACGTGTAGATACAATTTACCCTCAAGTTCTCGAACTCATACATCGCCAACGCCCCCAAAATGTAAACACCAACCAGGTGGCGTCCAGCGCCCATCCAGCCTAGATATCGAAACCGAACCCGTCGAGTTCTCTCCAGAACGGAGAGTAGTCTCATTTCTTTAGCTTGTTTCTCGGGCGGGGAACAACCTCCTCGTCGCTATAAACACGGAATGTCATCACCCTTTTGCCCTTCTTAAACAGACGCGCAGCCACATGAAGACGATGACCGTCGCCGCTAGGATGGGGTCTTCCTCTACGAGATTTTCAGCAGAGATTCGCAGGATGCTGAAAAGAGAGAGGGAAGTGGGAACTTACTGAAACTCGACCACATCCACCTCCGCCCATCTGGGGTCATCTTCAATCGTGCGTTCAATGGCATTCTCATACATTGCCACTGGTGTCGTGCCCTTCCAGACGTATTGGCGAGTCTTCGAAGCCCTGGCCGAGTGATTTTGGCGTGGAGAGGAACTTGGTACGCGCAGCGATGGTAGAGGCTGCGAAGCTGGTCCAGAAGCGAATGTTGGAAGCGCAGATCTCTGGATCGGAGAGGCCCTGGTGCGTGGAACGAGTAGCCTAGGCGAACGGATGGGCGTTCGTCTTCGAAAGGGGAGACGGATAAGACGGGATCTGGGCATCTTTGACTGTCGTATGGGAGCTTCTTTGCTGTGCTGGCGAGTTGCCATAGAGGAATCGAGGGTCAGTCGGACTCCAAGCCATGTTGTAGTCTCGTTCTCCCGGAGTTATTTATACAAGACTAGGTGACTGCAAGGCAAACAAAGTAGGCGGTCTTCGATCTCCCAGCCCGGCCATGTTGGCACAAGATGGTGTGTGGTTTGAGACCAGGAGGTAAGGAGGTAGGAGAGACGAGACGCTCCGTTTGAGTGTACGGAGACATTCTCTGGCCTGATAGGATAAACACTCAGCGCTTTGAGAGTGAGGAAAACAGCTTGCAACCCTCATCACGATTGCGACAACATAGATAGCCCAGTTGTGATTGAGAAAGTCAACGGGGGCCTATGGAACAACAGAGATGGAGGGGGTAATTGGACAGTATCATTGAATGTTGTTGTTTTGTTGTCTCGGGGAGGTGCCATCTCTGCTGGCGCTATGGACTTGCATTCATGCTGAGCCTCCGAGGGTTGGTGATACTGCATAAGAACCCCGCCCAATGAGATGAAATAGTGTATTACTGTTACTATTCCCGGATGCGCATGAAACTGTTACTGCAAGCCCTGCGGACGCAGAGGTGGTAGGTGAGAGGTGGGTGGAAGAAAACACCAACCTCCTGGATTTTTGGTAAATCCTGCCACTGGTTAAACCGGCCCACCTGATTATCCTCGGAATTGGGATCACCATTCCGGACTACGTCGGCCGGATTATCGGGGCAGACGACTGGAGCTCGCACACTCAGCGCCGAGACGGAGCCCGCCCAGTGCAACCGACTCCACATCCGCACCGGGATTTAATACTCTAGGCATACAATTTTCCTACTTTCATTTATTTTACAAACTCGTGCACTCCCCACCGGAGGTAGATGATGCAGCACTAGATTCCCGGCTTATAATGAGGGGTATTAAGGCCCTTTATCTGCGTGATGAGTACGTGAGTTCAGAGTAAGCCAAGCCCAGCCGCCAAGCTTCCGAGGATTCCAAAAAGGAAACACAACCAAACTTCCATCCCGTGGAGGGGGAAGACGCGTCACAACCGATCTCTCTCCTTTTCTTTCCCTTCTTTCCCATCAATTCGTGCAGGGCAATTCTCATCAAATTGCCTACTTAAAACTGATGATGTCTCCCAAATTGAATTTCAGCCGCACCTTCGCGGCGCTTCTTCTCATTCTTGCCTCCCCCGCCTCGGCCCAAAGCTGCGATGTTACAGCCATTACGCCCGACTACAAGGCCGCGGTGGCGCACGGTGGCTGGGAGTATCGGATCATCGCCAACGGGCTGAGGAGGCCGAGGGGCATCGTCGTCGATAGCAGCGGGGCTCTGCTGGTTGTTGATTCGGGGAGTGGGATTAAGAGGATTGTGTTGGAGGATCGGGGAGGGACTTGTTTTGCTGTGAGGGAGCAGACGACGCTGGTTGGGCTTTCTGAGGTATGTTTTATGGCTGTTCGAGATTCATGCGTATATTACGCTGCAAACCAGTTATTGCTGTGTCTTATATCATTTTATTCCATTTTCTGTCTCATTTTGCTAAGATCTTTCGAACCCAAGTTGAACCATGGCATCGCACTGGATAGCCAAAATGGCATCCTCTACGCATCCAGCTCAGATAAGGTCTACTCATGGGCCTACAACGCCTCAGCTGGCACCGTGAGCCAATCTCGTAACACGGTAGTAGAGGGTATGGACAACTCCGGCCACACCACACGCACTCTCCTCCTCTCCGCCAAGGTCCCCGGCACTCTCCTCGTCTCCCGCGGCAGCGACGGCAACGTCGACGAAGAAGCCAAGGACATCTCATCAGGCCACTGCCAAATCAAAGCCTTCAACCTCAGCAGCACCGCCCAAGACTTTACGTCCTCCGGCACAATCCTCGGCTGGGGTCTGCGAAACTCCGTCGGCGTCGCCGAGGACCCCGTCACGGGCGGCATCTGGAGCGTCGAGAACTCCGTCGACCAGTTGAGGCGGAACGGTCGCGACATTCACCAGGATAACCCCGGCGAGGAGATGAATTTCCACGGCTATCTGAACGGGACTTCTACGGAGGAGTCGGGGGGTAATTTCGGGTATCCGAGCTGCTTTGCGCTGTGGTCTACGGAGAATTTCCCTGATCGTGGGGATCTGAAGACGGGGGATCAGTTTGCGCCGTCGGCGGGGGATGGGGTGGATGATGGGACGTGTAACAGTGATTTTGTAGCGCCAAGGATTACGTTCCAGGCGCATACTGCGCCGTTGGATATCAAGTTTGCGGAGGATGGGTCGGAGGCCATCGTCTCGTTTCACGGAAGCTGTAAGAGCCTCTTCTTTCTTCTTCTTCTTTTTTTGCCCGCACCAAGTGTAAAATGGCAGATTCTACTGCATCCAGAGCTAACCGATTTCTAGGGAACCGAGATAATCCAGTTGGCTACGCGGTATCGAGCATTCCCTTTAAAGACGGTCAGCCCGTCGCGGCATCCGATAGCACGAGCGCCGCAGAGGCTATCCTGTCGAACGCGGATTTGGGTGACTGTCCTGGGAATTGCTTCCGGCCTGTTGGACTTGCGTGGGGGAGCGATGGGAGGCTCTTCATGACTTCTGATGCGACGGGGGAGATTTACGTGTTGCAGAAGACGGGGGCGACTGGTTCTTCTGGGGATGATGAGAATAGTGCTAATCATGTTAAGGGGAGGTCATGGTTTGCTTTGATTCCTGTGGGCATCTTGGCTTTGGCTCTGTTGTAAAGCTGGCTTGAGGAGGAGGGGAAGTGAGAGAAGCGAGATTGCAGGTGAAGGAATAAGTGCCTGGTGTCCTGGGTTCTACGACGAGGTATTAATGAGGTTAAGAGTACATTGATTTGATGATGTAAGATCAATTATCTTAGGAGTCACTATTGCCTTCTATTCTGTTGCCTGATCTCCTGTGTTGAGGAAACGATTTATGAAGCGTTTTATTTCCAGCCTCCCCGCCGGATGCTACGAACTGTTCATCAAGATCACTCTTGGCGGATGAGAATTAATAACTTTGCAATTGAGCAATTGCAGCATTGACGGACAATTGATGATTGGCAGCTAGGCGGCTCTGAAGTCTTAACACGGGACAATTATACCTGTGCAGACGCAGATGCTCCCAACATTTCATTTCCTGACGCCAGCCAAAGTACATTGTACATTGTATGTTGTACCTTTTTTTCCTCGACGCACGATTTTGATTTTGCTGTGTGGCAGCAGCTGCCGCTGATCAAGTTAGTGCAAGTCGAGTCCATCACTACACACCTCCATCTCCATCTCCATCTACATCCCCTGACTCTCATTACACCTTCACTTGGCATCGCGACCTTCCCAACCCGAGTGCAAGGCCTCGAATCTACCCAATAATACGAATCGTACCATCTCTCGACCTCCTCTCCGAGTCCATGACTGTCCCTCCCAAACTCGAAACCTCACCTCGACCTACCCCCTAAATCAAACACCCCAATGACGGAGTCGGGCACCTCGAACCTACCCGCGGGAAGCTTCCCTACCTCGCTGACTGCCGCCTCATCCACGGGCAACCCCGAGCTCGACCTCCCGAAGCTCCAGTCCCTGCCCCCAGAGCAGCAGGAGCTCTTCCTCCTAACCTTCGTCACCAACCTCAGCAAGCACGTCCACTCGCTCTCGCCTGACGACTGCACCGCCCAGCAGTTCTACCTCAAGAAGGAGATCTTCCAGATCCTCAACCTCCCCTCGCCCCAACCCTCCCGCGTCATACGAAACAATCTCGGTAGATGTCTGGCCTACGTCTTTTCCAGGGGCGACAGGAAGCTTCTCTTCGAAACCATCAATGAGCTCGTGGCTATTGTTGCCGGCGGCAAGCCCAAGTCCGATGCCGACCTGCGCGCGAAACATGCCGCCGTGTGCTGTCTCGGAGATGTCTTCGCCGCAGCCGGCGACAGCGCCATTGGTCTGCATCAGCTGTCGTGTACCAGTCTCATCAAGCTCTTGAAGTCGTCGCAGAACAATGCGGGACTTCGCGCCGCCGTCCTCGGGGCGCTGGGCAAGATTGCGGGGATGGTGGGCAGCAGTCTCGATGAGGGCATTGCTCGCGATATGTGGAAGCAGGCGAGGAACCATGCTGCTGGTGACAAGGCCTGGCTAGTCGTCGTGTCTTCGTGTCGCTGCCTAAAGAGCCTGGTCAAGAATACGCCGTACTTCCTCAACTCGAACGACTATGACAAGCTCGAGACGGCCATCTTCAAGGCCATCGATTCGCCGTCGCCTCAAGTGAGACACGCTGCTGCTGATTGCTTCGCCGAGGCTCTTGTCCAGAGCTTCTCCGATTTACCTCCCGCTACGGAGGCGCCTAAGCTGAAGAGGTCCAAGTCCAAGGCTATCAAGAGAACCCCGACGGGCCTCGTCGACGAAGATGATATTCCGTCGAGACCGCAGAGTCCTGCTCCGTCTGGAAAGTCGCGCATCTTGACGTATTCCTTCACCGAAGTACTGGAGATTCTCTCGAACCGCTACGTCCGATCTTCCACTTCGAACCGTGCGCGTGCCGGAATTGGTGTATGCTACGGCAAGCTCTTGCGGAGGCTTGGCGAGAAGGCCGTGGAGTCGAATTACCTCTCTCTCGTGGAGAACCTGGCCGTGGAGATCTTGGGCCACAATACCATTGCCAACAACCGGTACCGCTTGCTGATTTCGCGACGCATAGTTGAGGTCGTCCTCCACGATATTGTCGGCCACAAGGTGCTGGGAGAAGCTGGTCAGATTCAGGCTGCTACAGCCTTGATTAACAACATTCTCAAGAATTACCCACAGGCCCTGCCAGAACGACCCGAGCCTGCCAAGAACACGCTTACCACGGCCCTCGGAGCCCTCGCTTCCCTCATCAAAGCTCTCGGATCGGCCGCCAACAACTTTGCAGACATCTGTCGCGATGGTCTCCTCCAAGTCTTGCAGCATCCCAGCTACGCCGTCCAGGTCTACGCCTCGTCTTGCATGAAAACTTTTGTCCTTGCTTGCCCCCAGCAGCTGCTCCAATGCCTTACTATCTGTATGAATAGTTTAAGCCGAGAATTGACTCACCTCGGCACCGGGCGTAGTTCTCCCCGTCGATGTATCGGCTTTGCCCACGGATTGGCGGCAACTCTTAGTGCGAGCCCCTCGCGGCCGCTCTACGGATCGGTTGACGTCAATAGCCGGGTGCTCACCATGGCCACTAACCTACTCAAATCGAGCGGGCAGTCTGAGCTTCGTGTTTCCAGTACGCAGATCCAAGTTGCTTGGATCCTCATCGGTGGACTAATGTCACTCGGGCCGAACTTTGTCAAGATTCACCTCTCTCAGCTGCTTCTACTCTGGAAGAACGCCCTGCCGAAGCCGCTCGCAAAGGATAACACGTCTACACGAAGTCTTCTCGAGGCGTCTTTCCTCGCTCACGTTCGCGAGTGCGCCCTCGGCTCCATCCTCGCCTTTCTCCAGTTCAACCAGCGCCTTCTCACCGTAGACGTCTGCAAGCGGATAGCTACGATGCTCCAGAACACCACCGCGTTCCTCAGAACCCTCCCGTCGAAGAAGACTACGGACGACATCTCGCAGCGCCTGATCCCCGCGCTGCAGCTGCAGGACATTTATATGATGGTGCAGCGCCGAGTCCTCCAGTGCTACGTCAAGCTCGTGACTACGAGTCCCGCGGGCGGTAGCGAGGCGCTTCTGCAGTCGAACTTGCTTACGCTAGCTATTTCTCTATTTGCCGATCCTGAAAATTACGGGGCTAATTCCTTGAGTTCGTCGATTGCGTCGGCCGCGGGCACCTTTGAAACCATTTGGGATATTGGTGATAACTCTGGCTTCGGCGTGGCCGGGCTTGTGCGGGGATTCGATGTCAGGAGCCTCCCTGGGCAGCATGAAAACGTGTCGGACATTCCGTCGCTGGATGATGGTAGTCCCGAGGAGTCGATCGACAAGATCCTCCTTTCGCCCGTCTGCGGTACGCTCGAGCACGACGCATCGCTTTTGTACATTGGTGACCTCGACGGAGGCCCGGCTGCTCCTCCGGACCCGCCCATGACGGAGGTTGTTAACTTGGCTATCCAGCTCTTCGCCTTCGTCTTCCCTCTTACGCCTGCTAAAGTCCAGGAGAGCATCCTCGAGCAGATCAAGACTTTCTCGTCCGCCGGTCCACTCCAGCGCGACCCTGGGAGGAAAGCAGCCATCAATGTCAACGTATCGGCTGCGATCCTCTCCACGCTTCGAGTCGCCGCCAAGGAAACGAATGCGCCCTCAGGAGACATCACCAACGTGGCGGTGGAGAGGCTGATACAGGACACCATCCGTGATATCGTCATTGACGCGGACCCTTACATTCGAAGCATGGGCTACGCAGCCATGGCCCGTCTCTGCAACGCCTGTGGGAACGCTTTCACGAACCATGAGATCAAGTATCTCGTCGACACCATCGTCATCAACCGCGAGCCGAGCGCCCGAGCCGGCTGCGCCATGGCTCTTGGCGCGATCCAGAGCAAGGTCGGCAGCATGGCGTCGGGTTACCAGCTCAAGACGATCCTCGGCATCCTCATGTCGCTCTGCAACGACCCCCACCCGACCGTGCACTACTGGGCGCTCGAGGCCCTGACGTTGGCGTCGGATGCCGCGGGCCTCAGCTTCTCGCCGTATGTGCCCAGCACGCTCGGCATGCTCGCGCAGCTCTACTCGAACGACACCCACAACGCCGAGATTGCGTCGGCGGTGTCGATGAATTTGGAGATGGAAGTTTCTACGACTGCGGTTATCGCAAGGTGCGTCGACTCGCTGATCAATGTTCTGGGACCGGATCTGCAGGACTCGACTAAGTCGAGGGAGCTCATTTTGGGCTTGGTCGGGCAGTTTCAGAACGAGGAATCGCTGCTTTTACAGAACGCTAGTCTGGCGTGCTTGGAACACTTGTCTCTTTACGCGCCTGGATACGTGGTGTTTGCAGACTATGTGAGGACGTTGCAGAAGTACCTCAGCAGCGAGGATGCCCTGCTCCGCGATGCCGCGGTTGATGGTCTTTACAACATTATGAAGCGAGATCCGCGGGACGTCATTGCAGCGGCGGAGAAGGGCTTCGTGGAGCAGCTCTGGCTCGTCCTCGACACGGAGCCATCGCACGACGGTATCCGAAACATTATCCGCAACTGGATGCGCCAGACCTGCCTTACGGAGACGGAGCTCTGGCTGCAGAGATTTCAGGCCGTCTTGAAGATGACGCGCGCGAAGGTCAAGGAAGAGCAATCCTCGAGGACGAAGAGCAAGGCCGCGATGCCCGACCTCCGCGACGAGGAAGTAGCAGGCTTCGCCGCAGCAGCCGCGGGTGGCGCGGCCAGCGACGACAAGGGCGGAGCCGAGGGCGCCGACGTGGAGCCTCTGCGCTGGCAGGTGACGACATTCGCCATGAGCTGCATGAACGACATGTTCATCATCGTGTCCAAGGACGTGGCGACCAACGGCGAGTCGGCGGGCCAGACGGCGCTGCAGAACAAGCTCGCGGACGTGGTGCGCATGGCCTTCTCCGCCTCGACGTCGGGCGTGCTCGAGCTGCGCATCTGGGGCCTCAAGATCATCGGCGCTGTGCTCAAGATGTTCGGCCGGACGCCCGACCCGGATTTCGACGAGGCCATGCTGCTGGAGCAGTACCAGGCGCAGATTAGCTCGGCGCTGACGCCCGCCTTCGCGGCCGACTCGTCGCCCGAGCTCGCCGCCGAGGCTGTCAACGTGTGCGCGAGCTTCATCTCCACGGGCATCGTCACGGATATCGACCGCATGGGCCGCATCCTCAAGACGCTCGTCACGGGGCTCGAGAACTTCTCCCAAGAATCCAACGAGAACGCCAGCATTGGCGACCTAAAAGGCCTCAGCTCCAACGCCCAGGTCATGGTCAAGATGGCCGTGTTCGCGGCGTGGGCCGAGTTGCAGGTGGCCAGTTCGGAGCAGAAGTATCTTGTGGACGTCCTGCGGCCGCACATCGCGACGCTGACGCCGCTTTGGCTCGAGTCGCTGAGGGAGTTCTCGCGGTTGAGGTTTGAGCCGGATATTTCTATGACGTTGGGACCGCCTTCGCTTTCGGGTAGTCTTGATACGATTTACGCGGCTCTCAATAGGGAGACGTTACTTAAATTCTACCAAGATTCGTGGCTTAAGCTCGTTGATGCCATCGCCTCCCTTATCGAGCAAGACAGCGAATTTGTCTTTGACGCCCTCGACGGCAAAGCCTCCACACCCCCCGCCAACGGCACTACCGCCTCATCTTCCGCCGTCGCGACTCGAGGACCCGACATCAACTACCGCGACGAGCCCGTAGCCTTCTTCTTCGTCCTCTTCGGCATCGCCTTCGAAGCCCTCGCCACGAAACCAAGCCACAGCGACTCCCTCGAGCTCCAAGAACAAACCCTCTCGATCCTCAAAGCCCTGAAAAAGATCCTCCAGCCCAGCGTGTCGGGCCACGCCATCTACCGCGACGCTGTCTTCTCCGAGACCATGGACCTCCTCGACCGGCTTGTTCTCACGGACGGCCTCGACGTGCAGGGCCACATCGTCGAGATCGCCCGCGCGCTGTGCGTCGCGCACCCTTCTGCGCGGAAGAAGGGTCAGGTCGAGGAGGAGGAGGCGGATCTTTCGGAGGACATTGAGCAGCTTTTTGAGCTGACGCGCATTATCGTCCTCGTCATCGCGGGTTTGCTTCCTAATCTTACCACCGAGGGAGGCAGTGGCGCCAGCCAGCATCAACAACAACCGAGATACCAGATGACGGAGGAGGCTATCCTCCTTATCGGCACGGCGTTGGACGCTCTCGTCGACGCAGCAGAGGTCTTCCCCTCTATTATCAAGACGGACCTACACGCGTGCATCATCCACATCTTCGCCACCATCCTCGCCACGCCTACGAAATCGTGCCAAGAACTCATCGTGCCCCAGGCTCTACCGACGCTTAAACGTTTCGTGGCGAGCATGACGAGCTCTCGCCAGCAGCTCAAACAAGCCTCAACCTCCTCGTCTGGTTCCTCCCAGACGGACGTGCAGCTGCAAGGGTGTCTGAGAAAGTTCTTGACCATCTACCTCAAGGCGCAGAGGCGCGAGGAGCAGACTTCGCTGACGTGCGTCAGGAATTGTCTACTTGCCAGCACGATTCTGTTTACGGGGGGCGCGCAGGTGGGAGGGAATTGTTTGCCTGCTACGGATGGGGTTGTGGCGAGGTATCTTGAGGAGCTGCTCGATTGTCTTACCGACCGAATGGTACGTAATTTTGACTTTTCTTTCTTTTACTTCTTTGACTACGGGGTTCTCTATCTATCCCCTGTGTGTGTGTGTGTGTGTGTGTGTGTGTGTGTGCCAGCTAACAATATTGGTTTGTGTAATCTCAGACCGCCAAAATGGCAGCAAACTGCATCCGCTCCCTCCTCCTCCAGCCCTCCCCCACGCCGGCCGACCACTCCATCGCTCGGTACCTCTTCCCCCGCCTCGTCACCTTCGTGACCAACACAGAGCCCGAAGACCCCGAGCAGGCGCGAGCCCTCGTGGCACGCACGCTTGCCAATTACGTAGGCAGCCTGCGCCAACAGCAGAATCCCCAGAGCCAGAACCGTCTCACCGCGGGCGTGACGCTCGTGGTGTCGACGCTGCTGGCGAGGGCCTCGGGAGAAGGAGAGGACGCGTACGCCGATACCAAGGCGACGCTGCTAGAGCTGGCGGCCGTGGACCAGGCGTGCTTCAGGGCGGTGGTGGGGGGCTTGAGCGAGGCGCAGAGGGGGTTCCTTGAGGGCGTGATACGCGGGGCGCAGAGGGTGGAGGGTGGGGAGAGAGGGGGTGTTGGTGGTGGTGGAAGGGGAGGACAGCCTAGCATTGCGTTGAAAATGGACTTTGGGGCGTGAGGAAAGAATGGCGGGGGGACAGCGGAGGGCGGAGAGGAGAGGAGAGGAGAGGAGGGGAGGAGGGGGAAAAGAGAGACATGAACTGTCAGTTGATGTGTTTGTGCGAGTTTGGGGGTGACACCAGGAGGATAGCATTGGTTTGTCTGCTTTGGAATAGGAGAGGGTGTGTGGAGATGATCAAATGAGATGTAACTTTGCGAGGGTGTTGGAAAATGGATGTTGGGAATAAGAAACGAGACATAGATGGTAATGAAAATGAAATATTATTAGAGGCCCGTTGGAAATGAGAGCATGACAAGAAACGATAGTTGACAAGTCGGGTTATAGTCTGGCGGTGTCGAGAAGGGAACTCCGAAGGGGGGAAGGGGACCGAGAGAGTATGGATACACAGAGCTTGCCCTACCCTTGAGCCTCACAACTTTGGACGAATCGTTGTAAGAAGCTTCACCGGGGAAAGTCGGCCCATCCCAGTCCCAAAGACCCAACGGGAAGGAGAACAAAAAGAGGTAAAAATGCAGAAAGGAAGAGAATGCATGAAGCATGAAACAAAGCCTTTGTCCAAGCTGGCTAGAACCTAAAGGCATGCCATGCCGTCTTTCCCGCAGAGAAAAAGAAGCAAACTTACACTGAGGTTATCCTATAGGTAGAGCGCAGCGCCGAATTCCAAATCCCGATTCCCCAAGGGCAGGACCCAGGACGTAGGCATCTCGCTGCCTAAAAAAGAAGAAATAGGGATGTTGGAAGAACACAATCACAGAAGAAAAGGGAGTGACCTCGAGCAACAATCAAAAAAGCACTGCTTCCCCAGAATGCAACCCAGCAGGCGAACGAAAGCTGCAACTCGATCCGAACTCATCAAATACAAATCTTTCTGCGGAATATGCTTTAAGAGGGCGACCAGGAGCAGGCTGGATGTTGACCGGTTGAAACTCAAAAAGAAAATATAGCCATGGTTTGTCCACGTCATTCCATGCTGTTGGTTGCACCGCCGTAGTTCGTACATTTGAGCTCCTGAAAGATGTTTCCTCCTCTTCGGCCAAGTACCTTATACCAAGCTCATGTTTCGCCGGCCTCCTGCAGGATCAACAGCGTCTTGACAAGGGAATAAGGAAATGTGTTGTTAGCTGCGTAGGTGTCAAGGTGTGAAGGTGTGCTGTAGGTGCAGGGTGTTGCATATCAATCAAACAGCACAGCAGTTTCACTCGGAACCAAAACGGCCGCGTTCGTAAAAGTGTAACTACTACAACTCAAATGCCCATTTGAGGAAACATGCCGGTAGCGAAAAGAGAGGTAGAGTGTGGAAGCGATGGTGATACTGAAGCCAGGGAGTGTGAAGGACGTGGAAGAGAGCGTCTAATTTTGAGGCGGTATTTGTGCAAGGTCCCAGGTCATGCTGATCCCCTCCCCCCGTCTTGGCTCGAGGGCTGACGGCGCTTGATATGTGGGCTCACAGCAGTTGGGACGCCAGCTGATAGGACGGCGGAGGCACATCTTGTGTATCCCGGATGAGATCCCCGGTGCGTTTGTATGTGAGCCGTATGTGAGCAGGGCGGACATATTGGTGTGGGTGTCCTGTCAGTTTCTCTCCTAGACAAGATCTAGCCCAAACCGTCAGCAGCAGCTTGGTGCCGCGAACTCTTCTTATTCGACGTTTGGCCTGTCGCAATTCCGCAAGATTCTCGAGTCCCCGATGGTGGGGAGAACAACCTGCAGCCAGACTAGGGCTGTTGAAAGCCACCCATGCCGAAGATAACGCTGTGATTTGACAGCCACCTCTGTCACCTTATGCAAAGCACCAGCGCGTGAGACTTCCAGGTGTGTTGGAGCGACGTTAAACACCAGGCACGCTGCGGAGGCTGGCCTGAATAAACGAGACCGGAGAGCAGAGAAAATTCAAATTAAAGAAGAAAAAAAAAAGGAAAGGAAAAAAGGAAAGGAAAAAAGGTTCAATCCAACCCGGAGGAGCCCCGATAGCAATTCCCGCCTTGCGCCTCCACCACCACTACCGCAGACAAACTTGCCATTCCGAGAGTCTCGAATCAGAGACCAGAGATCGATAACATGGACACCCACTACTTCTTTTTCTTCCTCTCTTCCTTCTTCTTACTCTCCTTATCGTCTACAGTCCTCTTGTTGCTCGAGCCGTCCACAATGACCGGGACAGGGGGCAGCAGCGATTTCGATGAAGTGGCGGTCATTTTGTCCTTAGCCTTCTTGCTTGACCCATGCTCTTTAGAATCCCAACTATTCTCAGCCTTGGCCTTGGCCTTGTCTTTGCTCTTTGATTTTGCCTTTGAGCTGCCGCCGCCCTCGCCACTGCTTCCCTGTCCTTAAGTGGAGCTGTTAGATGGGCCTCCTCGTACAGAGGCGTAAGAAGATGAACGCGCGCTGGTGGGTGTAATAGCTCAGATAGACTCACCTTTGGCCTTTTTGTTGCTGTGCGACTTTGAAGGCTTCGGGCTCACAGCTTCGGGGTAACCGTAACCCGAACTCCCGTAATCCCATGCATGGCCGTCCGGCCCTGATCGGTACTCGGCATCGGAAAAGCAGTGACTGCTCACAAAGCCACGGCCATACATGTCAGAATGGGTGCCCTGGTTATAACCCCCACTTTCACCAGAGTTCGGGTACCCAGCCATGCTGTAGGCGCCGGCTCCGTACCCGTCGGTCCGGTAATAGGAATCGGCGCCAGTCATGCCAAGCCTTTCCATGCCCTCGTCAAGCGGCGTGCCCCCGTTGGCCGTGAAATAGTCCAGCCTTACCCCTCCGTCCACCGACATCGTACTCGGTGATCCCGGACTCCACTTAAACGATGATAGTTAGGTGAGAGCTCTCAGTCGGGAAGATTTAAGCAAGATAATGGGGGGCGGAAGAGAGAGAAAGAAAAAGAAAAAGGAGAAAAAGAAAGAAAAAAAGAGAGAAAGGCAGCAATTACTTACGTTATGAATCGAGGCATCAGATCTAAAATCCACTGGCGACGGAAACGACGAAGACACCGGTGATGGAAACGACCTAAGGGACTGACCGCTTTGCGTTGCCTCATGCATCGCCGTGGGCCCCATTGCCGTGGGCCCCTTAGGCCTACTACCTACGTTGATCAAGGTTCGAATCGAGATTTTCTCCTTCTCGTTCCTACCATCGGCAACGAGGTATCTGCCGTTGAAAAGACCACCATTGAGGAGCGCTGTCACTGTTAGTACATATGCCGTTGAATGATGCTATCGCCAGAATATCTAGGGGAGTACATGATTGTACGATGACTTACCGAAGGCCTTGCGGAATTCATCGTGTCCGATGATCCTCACCCACGCATGGGTGCTCGCATTGAAGACCTCTGCATAATCAACGTCGCACACCGTCCTCACGTAGTCCTTGAGGTCTTTCCATTGTGTGTTGAACGGCAGCTATACATTTGCACAGTCAGAGACGGACGGTATATCATGATGTGTTATGTATAAACAAGTCATAATGTTTGAGGAAAAGGGACGGTTTCCCATGTCCTGTTCATGCGAGAAGGGAAACAGCTGCAGTAATCGTAAGGCAGTGCGAATGTAACCTCTCTCCAGGAATATACTCACGTTGGAAATCGTGATGTAATAAACTCCCGTCTTATTACCCGGCTCGACCTCACGCATCGTAGTAGCATCAGATCCCATGGTGGAGACGAGAAGCAATAGGCTTGGCAATATCAACGATAGCCTTCTATTGCAGATACCCTGCGTAGGGGGAGCCGAAATATGCACGACGGATCTCTGGATCGTCCCGAGGCAATGGTTCGAGGGAGGTCTGGCAAAACTTGAGTCTAAGGTACGGTGCTGCGCAACAATAGCACACGACGTATAATGCTCATATGCCGGGTATTAACAAGATGGAACTGCACGAGAAGATAAAAAAGAAAAAGAAAAAGAAAAGAAAAAGAACTTGGGAGATGCAGCAGACTGGTTAGCAAGGGCTTGTCAGTCGAAATGAAGGTCAAAACCAAGAAACGAAGGAGTCAACCGGAAATATATATACGCCATCCTAGAGTTCCTTGAACCCTCACTACCCTTAACAAGGCCTCTTCTATTCCGCTCTTTCTCAAATGCAGGCTCGATCATTCGGGATTATCGCCCTGTTAAATCCAACCTAAAATCCGCCCCCAAGTGCCCGCGCACCCTTCCAAGGGAGGAAGCACGGCATCTTGTCAAGAAAAAAAAAGGCTCAGTGCCTCCCTTGGACGTGATTCGGGAGCAGTAGATATCACGAATGGAGAGGATCAACGAGCATGTGAGTGTGCTGCCGGCTAAGACTTCCGCGGGGCCAGTCGGCCATGGAAAATGTGAGCAGGGGTAAACCAGCCGAAACAATGTTCGCGGACCGATCCTATTTCCCGTAGTTACGGGCTGTTCCCGGTCCCTTCATCTATCTCAAATGACTGCTAATGTCAAGGATGGATCACAGGTCGGAGTGACGTTCGAAGCGATTGGAGATGGCTTTAGCTCAAAGGGGAGTGTGTGAGGGCCCAGATTGCATGCATTATTGGCTTGACGTCGTTCTGAGGGTGTGTGTGGCGTCTGTCTGGGGGAGGGGGTCTTTGACAGGCTGGGGTAGCAGGTACAACTGGGAGGATGCAAGCCGGACAGGAATAGCAGCACCAAATGGGTACACAAGAGATAGACCCCCCACCCATGTCTCTATGCTTTGGGGTATTTTTGGCGAATGCACCGTTCGGTACCAATATTTGATTCTGTCCAGGCGCTCGTTCGTCTGTGACAAAATCAGTCGGTTCCTACGACCAAAGTGAAGAAGAAAAAAATGCGAAAAGTGTGAAAGGTCCTTCAGTCTCATTAGGCAAGATTAGCATGCAAACAGCCGCAGATCTTATGATCGACGCGGTTTCTTATGGGAGAGGAGCTTCATCATCAAATTGACTTGAGGCTCCCCCAAACAAACACCCTGGTTGGAGGGTCTCTGCATGGCATGCCATGTCTGACTGGAAAATTACACAACCTTCACCAGAGAGGCGGAGTTTTGCCATCAACATAACCCAACGAGCATTAGAATAATGCGGCGATGCGTTTTCTCGGTAGCATCAGACATCCTAACTGCATCAACAACAAAGATGATGGAAGTTGACGAGCGCAATGGCGTATCGATGGCGGGTTCCAAACTGCGAAAGCCGTACCGGTTACCCGATAACTTGGGTCTGCCAAATTCGGAACACCGACCTCAATTGCATCCGTCGGCAGGAAGCTTGAAGTCGAAATGGAGGGCGAAAATGAAGGCCTTTTTGGGGTGGTTGCTGCAGGGCGCAAGACGGCAGTCGCTGGGCTTGCTAGCTAAAACGATCCGTCTGCAGCCAGGGGCGGGCTGAGCAAATGTGGCCTCTAGGAGTTTCCATGATAAGAGGAGAAGATTGTAGGCCCTAAATCCATGGATTAGGGTGCTTAGCGGTTGGCCTCGTCTTGCGGCGGCAGACTGACAGACAATATCAGATCGGCATATGTGAGCTACAAATTAGTGTTGCCTGGCTGAGCACTACTTGCCGAGAGAAGCGAAACGATGATTCTGGCGATGGTGGCCGCGTCTCTAGAGTTTCTTGAAGCTGAACGTATCATCGGGTCCAGATTGAGTATCATCCTCCATGTCAGTCAAAGAGCCGTTCCAATCCTCATTGGACTGAAGGACATTATCAATTGACAATGTATTCCCATACGAGGGGCTGAGCTGGACGTCCTTCCAATGGGGATGAGGATCTCCAGATTCCGCGAGAGAGGCAAGCAGGTACTGGTTGCTGTCACCCACATAGACCGTAGCGGGAGGGGTGTCTGAATTTACCCATACGGTCTGCCATTTCGGCGCGACTTTCTCGTCCGGAAAGAATGAAGCGCAATCCATCGGGCGAGGTCCGTTGGAGAGCGGATCCCAAACAAATACTACGCCGTGGTGATCTCGACCTTGGCAGGTAATAGAGAGAAGTTCGGGGATTGACGGATGCCATCGAAATGAGGCAATGTCTGACGAGAAGATGAGTACCGCGCGAAGCTCCATGGCTGAGAGGTCCCATATCCAGAGGGCCGTCGGTGAGTCTTCGATCCGAGAAGCTAAGAGGGTGGAGGAGGCATCGAAAGTACAGGAAGAACCGCCGAGACTGGGTTCGGATATGGTAATACTATTCGACGACGGGCCTGGTGGGGAGATGGGTTGCGTAACTCTCCCAAAAGCATGAACAACGCGCGCTGATGGGCTTTGGGGCATGTTCAGTTGTTCTTGCCAAATCTAACATCATTTGCAATGCTGTTAGCGTACAGGGTTCCAGACATGTTGGCAGGGCCCAAATCAAGCGATGGGGGTTGCTGTGTAAAATGAGGAGTGATGATGCGGACGCAAGTATGTCTTAAAAGTGAAGCAAACATAATTTGAACGTGGGGCAGAGCTACATATGCGAGGGACGGGCACACATACTTGGAGGGTATCTTTGGGGATGACGGCGGTTGTTGGATGGTGAAACCTCATAGTCTCTAACGCCGCTGGTACCTCTAGAATGTAGATAAACCGAGTGTGGTCACACACGGCCACCCTCCTCGCATCTGGGCTGAGCTGGCAGCGCTTGACACCTGCACCTAATTCGGCATGCTTCAAGTCTAGTTCGGGAACGGTGGCATTGGGCCCAGTCCAAGTCCGGAAGAGATGACCATCGGGGGTGTAGAACAGGAGCTTGTGGCCCTGCGAAGCCGACTCCCAAACGATAAGCCACCTGCCGTCCGAAGACCACACTAGGCCCTGGCAGTCAACGGTGTCAGGGTACCAGGATCTTTGGGCGTCCCACGCTGGCGGTGCATGCAGGCTGATAACATCCCTGCCAGCAGTGCGGGTAAGAACCGCAAGATGGGACGAGCCAGGGCGGAATGAAAGACACCTCGACGCCGACACTGGCTGGTAGAACTTGGGATTGTTTATCTCAACTACCTTGGTGGTGGCTAAGTTAAAAATTGAGAGTTTGATGCCAAGTGAGGAGAAAGCGTATATCGTCCCATCATCAGGACCGAACCGGACGAAGCTTGGCCGATCAGCACTTGGACCTGGAACGCGTATAACGGCGCGGAACCGGGGATCCACAACCCCAAGAACATAGATGTGACTTGCTGTAGCGATGAGAATTTTTGAGGATGACGGGGACCAGGTGAAAGCCAGTATCGGCCCAGCGAGCTCCGAGGCTGTTGGTGGTGTCACCTCATGGACTGTGCGAAGGCTCTGTACAGAGCGAACGATGATCTTGGACAACAGCAGAGTCGCCACAAGCTGTCCGTCCGGGCTAGGGACGGAATGAGTGGATGCTAGGTGGGAGGTTGGTTTCAGCTTGAGAGCAGCATCTTTAAGGAGTGCTAACTTACACTTGAACAGCGGAGAGAAAATCATCTCTGATGGTGCTTCGAGGGATCAGTAGGGGATCCTAATGAGCCAAGAGAATTGCACAGCAATGAATTCTCAGGTGCTGCAAAAGTAATTGTATTGTCAAACGAAGATCTTTGGAGATCAAATGTGCATTGCATTCATTGTCTGGCTGTTCTATGACTGGAATGCCTTGAAGCTCAAAACAAACCTCGACGTATAGTGAAGCGGGGTAGACAAATTTTCACAATAGAGTCAGGGAAGGAGTTGTCATCGTCTTTATATCACAGGCCAATTCCAGATATTTTAGAGAAGGCACAAATTATGGAACTATTCCGGCGGAAGGAGCCTTCGTGATGCTGAACTCGACGTTTCAATTGGAATAAGCAGGAGCATTCCGGCATGTCGCGTCGCAACTTCCCCCGCGCATATCCTTCTCGTTGCTCGGGTCAACTGTTTACACTGTAGTGGGGCTCCAGCCAATGACACCGGGGCTTACTAACTGAATGACATCGCCTCCGAGGGCTTGGGATATCTTTGATTGTTCGAAGGGCGTGGCCAAAGCTGTATCCTCGCCCTCAAATTCCAACTTGCAGTGGTTACTTGTTCATTAACACAACCGCCAGGCGACCCGTTTTGGTGTCGGGTGTTGGGTGTCGTGCGGTATCCAACACTTCAGTTTGCGATAACCTATCCAATCGTCAGTCTAGGGCATCAGACGCCTGTTCCTGGCTTGGGTCAGCCTTGTGACTTGAGATCCTATCTTCATTCTATTCCTACTCCCATACTATGTATGTGTAGCGGATCATCCATCTTTTAGTCGTGCCTCTCCCCTTCTAAGGGTGCTTTAGCGCCCACCGGTGGCGATGCTTCGTGGTACCATTCACCGTTCACGGGCGAGGGTTCGCGACCAGCTCAGACCTTCCTCCAACGCCTCTGGTCCCCTCCTGTCGTGGACATTAAATAGGAGTCTACACCAGACCCGGACCCTTGAAAAACCCGAGCCGGCAACAGTCCCTCAGTCGAGCCAGAGTCTCCGCCGAGAAAATCTTAAATCCGCAAGACCCTTCTCTGACTTCTTGACTGATTCCTTTAATCGCCAACATGACTATCTCCGCATCTCGGTTACCGAAAGGTGTAACCTCCGCTGTGTTTACTGCATGCCCGAGGAAGGCGTCCCATTATCGCCCTCTCGAGAGCTTCTCACCACGCCCGAGATCGTGCTCCTGTCTTCCGTCTTCGTTTCTCAGGGCGTAACTAAGATCCGCTTAACTGGGGGTGAGCCGACCGTTCGTAGAGATATTGTCCCTCTCATGCATCAAATAGGCGCTCTTAGACGCCACGGGCTTCGCGAGCTCTGCATTACCACGAACGGTCTCTCCCTTCACCGAAAGCTCGACAGCATGGTTGAGGCGGGTCTTACTGGGATCAATCTGAGCCTGGACACTCTAGACCCCTGGCAGTTCCAAATCATGACGCGGCGCAAAGGCTTCGATGCCGTGAAGCGGAGCATGGACAAGATATTTGAGCTGAATCGGCACGGCGCCGATATCAAGTTCAAGATTAACTGTGTTGTGATGCGCGGCATCAATGACCGTGAAATCATGCCATTTGTGGATATGACGCGAGAAAAGGATGTCGAGGTTCGATTCATCGAATACATGCCTTTTGATGGAAATAAATGGAACAAGACGAAGATGTTGGGCTACTCGGAGATGCTGGACATGATAAAGGAGAAATATCCCACCCTGGAAAAGGTTCGCGATCATCGAAATGATACGAGCAAGACGTGGCATATCCCCGGTTTCGCCGGCAGGCTTGGCTTCATCACGAGCATGACGCACAACTTTTGCGGCACTTGCAACCGGTTGCGTATTACGAGTGACGGGAACCTCAAAGTCTGTCTTTTCGGAAACGCTGAAGTGTCGTTGCGTGATATCCTGCGGAAAATCAACAACGGCGAGCCCATCGATGAGGAGGCCTTCGATACGATAAAGCAGGTTGTTATGGGTCAAGGCCAGAGTCTTTCCCCATCCGACCACGCCCCAGGTGTGCTTGTCAACCAAGAAGAGCTACTCAATGTCATTGGCATGGCTGTCAAGCGCAAGAAAGCAAAGCACGCAGGTATTGGCGAACTGGAACACATGAAGAACCGGCCTATGATCCTTATAGGTGGGTAACTCCGGTCTATCCCGTTTGGAAATACTCGAGAGATGTATATATATACGCTTGCCTCCTAGCCGCTTTGGTTGGCAGGTAATCTTTGGACTGCATTACGGCCTTCGGCACCTCGCATCTCGGGAAAAGGAGGGAACGCTACGTTCAAGGAGGTTCTGGGACTAAGTACGCCGTGTAGATCCTACTCTTTCTCCTAGATACCCACAACAATCGCGTGGCTTTTTGGCGTCTCCCATGCCACAATCGCTCTGGGCTTCCGATACTATTGGAAGCTCCTTGTTCGCGGGAGATCGGACTCTTAATAGTTCGCGACCCTTCTCGACTACACGCTGTCTACGCCAGGAGGAGGATAAAGAGGCACATATGGTAAAAGCGGCCGCTGTCAAGAAGCTGACTCACGTTTCCGATTCGGGCTCTGCCCACATGGTATCCATCACCGAGAAAGCAGTAACGTCACGCATCGCCACGGCAGTCTGCAAGGTCAGGTTTTCGACAGAGGTAGCCCTCAAACTCATCGAAGAAAACGGCATGAAGAAGGGCGACGTCTTGGGCGTCGCCAGGGTGGCCGGCATTATGGCCTCCAAGAGAACCCCCGATCTCATCCCGCTCTGTCACCCTATCCCGATATCGCATGTCGCCGTAGATCTGTCGCTGGACAAGAGCGGCAACGCGATTGACGTCAAGGCAACGGTGTCGTGCGACGGGAAAACGGGTGTTGAGATGGAGGCATTGACGGCGACGTCTACGGCGGCTCTTACGATTTACGACATGTGCAAAGCAGTTGACAAAGGTATGGTCATTGATGGTTTACGGGTCACGCTCAAGGACGGCGGAAAGAGCGGTAGATGGGAGATGCCTTGATCATTGCCAGGCCTTCTTTTCGTCAGGCAGCTTTAGACACCCACGCCATCAGCGTCCCCGCCCCCAATCTTGGGCTCTGGCCTAGACAGCAGGCGGAGAATTAGACGTTTCACTTGCGGCTCTGTTGAGAGGGGTCTTGCATTGTCCGACCTGCCTCGCTCTTCGTTTCGAGACAAGGATTGCATCTCCGGGGTTTGCTCCTGCCATTCTCATTTCCACCCCGCAGAGACTCCGATCACAAACCCAAGACTGGTCATCTTTCTGGCCGGGTAACATGAGGTGGGGGGTTTAGCATATTTGGTTGGCTAGAGGATGTCCTCAGTAAACTAGGGCGCTGTAGGTCATCGCTAGGTGCATAACGAGATGGGGGAGGGGCAAAAGCGGTCTAATTGAACGGCTTTGACCGGGTTGCAAATGTCACGATGCGAGGGGTTTCGGGATCGATCTAAGCTAAGACGGAGGAGAGGCGAGCGAACTCTTAGGGCAACGTTATGTGGCGATCATTGTGTATGACTACTGCATTGGGGGGTAACGAGACTTGGACACGATAGAAATGGTATGATAAGATCGTTCAAGGCCGAATACAGCGGCCAAGTCCTCAGTGAAGCCATTTCAATCATCGTGGATGCTCAAGACAAAACCTAACTTTCTCGAGACTTACACGACGTTCCTTTCTTGTCTCGTGATCATGCACGCTTATAGTCGCTCGCTTATTAAGAAGGTGAAGAGAGTGAGAGATGCAACTTAAAACGCATTTCATGTGGCTTCCATTCGCAATCCCTTCCCTAGCCTTTTCTTCGAAGACAAAAATACGTATTTACTTCATACGAAGAGTGCACCAAGAAGTTTCGGCTCCCGAGCTAATCTGAAGGGCGGTGAACACCAGGGTACCTACCCCGCAGCAAGTCCGCTCCGCAAATCTCAAGTACAAGGAACAAAGAGGGGGGAGACCCCGTTTCGCTCTTTCCGGGGTTAGGCGCTTTGGATTCAATTTTTTGTTGATGTGCACCATCACATGTGAAAAGTGGGGACCGGCAGAAGCTGATGGACCAGTGGACTCGAGGGATCTCAGGAAAGTAGGAGGGGCAAAAAAGCGGAAATCGGAGGATGTCGAAGTGACCAATCAAGGCGCGGCGATAAGAAAGCTAAGCTCGATGGAGGAGGGGCGGAGGAGGTACGAAGTACTCGACTCAAGTGCTCCACATGCTCCTTTGAAATGCGGGTGATATTTGTGATATTATGGGTTAATAGTACTAAACTACTCAAATTGGAGACCGCAGCTCTTACGAAGTAGGCTTTATTAGAGGTATTATTTTTTCCTCTTTTTTTAGTGTAAGACGAGGAAGGGATCACCTTGTCCGCGGGGGTTCTATTAGTTAAATCCTCTAAATCGTGAAGGAAAAGCAGATGGAGGAAAATTATGAAGGACAGCAGTCTTCCGAAGAGGGACACCGAAAAGGATGTCATTTTCGCTTAATTAATTGGGCTGGTGTCTGTCTCAAGGTAACATTAAACAATGCGCCGCCCTTGAAGAACTCGGGACAGAATTCCTTTGGTCCCGAAATCATCTCCCAACATCTCCGGGGTCTCCGGCTTTCCTCTCGGTACACTACCCGGTCTACACGTAGTACTGGTCGTGTACACTACTACACTAGTAATCAAGAAAAATCAACGGTCTCGAAAGGAGTTGTCATCGAAGATTTAGGCGTTTCCGAGCGGAGAAAAAGAGGAACGAGTGGACGGTTCCATCCCGGTTTAGTGCAGTGAAGGTTCAGAGCTTGCTGCCATGTGTCAAGGAAGAAAAGCCACGCACGGGGCAGAAACTGGACAATGGCAAAAGGAAAGGTGAAAAGGGGGGGAGGTGCGGAGGAGGCCGGAAGAGTTTTGGGGGCTGAGAAGCCTGGCGTCGGGATGAAATTTTATCGCCAGAAGCGACAAGTCCGAAATAATCTCGAGAAATCCGCGTCGTTTTTCGCTCCAAAGAAGTCCCGATGAGCCAAGGCAAAGAAGAAAAAGAAGGCAAAAGAAGAGGCAGATGAATTGCCATCTTCATTGATGCCTTAATAGTTTCTCAGAGAAAAAGGAGAAAAAATGATTTGTATTCTAGCAAAATGCATTTTTTTTTTTTCGCTCGGAAGACATTGGCCATCATCATTTAACCATGCACGTTGACTTGTCACCAATATCAGAAGCCCGCAAAGCCCACACACACCACCTCGAATTATTTCCCCGTTCTCACTCACGATGCAACCCTGGCTTGCAGCAAGGCTGGATGACAGATGGCGTTGTCAAAATAGATGACGTCCCAAAGGTTTAGTCCCCCCTTCTTCAACCACGTTCTAATCTCCTTGCAAAGTGACAACCGGACGGAGGCGAACAGAAACGAGCACTTCAGCGTTCTTGTCGGTGTTCGCCTAGCGCGGCCCTACGGAAGGGGATGGAAGGTTTCTCTAGAAGCCTTCACAGTGTAATGGCAGTTTCCTTTGGGAACGTGTCTGTGGCGTTTCGCGGGAAAGGGGGAAGGCTTCTCCGAGAAACGGTGGCTAAGTTTCTGCAGTTCACTTTTCTTCCCTCCCGGAATGTCGCTGGTCGAGGGAGATGCAGCATTTGCGTCATGGGCTGACATGACGGGCGGCATTCGACGGTCCAGGCTCGGTCGAGGGAAAATGCGACTAGGATTAAAAACGGCGGAGATCGACAACTATCGTGCGAAACGGGATCGGCCGAAATCGTATATCAGGAGCCGGTACCGCACCTACAGCTTCGTACCCTTGAAGAGGTAAGTAACCTGGCTGATCATTCTCCCGAAGCCCTGTGGTGAAAGTTGACGGACGGCATCTGAGAACGAAGGCTGCAGCCGAAGCACCATCTTTGATGATCGCTGCCTAAGATGGAAGGAGAAGCCTAACTATTGCCCGCGGCTCGTAGATTAGAAAAGAAAATCCATGCCGTTTGACATGTTGGATGATTCCTGCATTTTGGGGGGGAAGCCGTTTACGAGGTGAAAAGGCAAACGCCTCAAGTTTAGGGGATAGAGATCGCCTCTGCTTTCGCTACAAATGTAGTGTAGTTTGCAAAGTAGTGTCGTACGCCAGACTTCGCCGTTCTCTGGATCTGGTCCCCTATCACGAGGAGTTAAATTTATGGAGACCATCAAATGTCTGGCATTGAAACCCAGTGAGAACTCAGAAGTCAGCCACTGATAGCACGGTCTGCAGATTCTGAGTACTTCGCGCAAGTGCAGCGTCAACATTGAACCGTTCGAAGCACTTCGGCCGGCTAAATAAACTCGCTTATCAGTACCCGCTGTCTTACATTTGATCGCTCTCGGTTCTTCTGCTTCTCTACTAGGGTTGTGCAGTCCTCTTTGTAGGTCCTCGTACGGCATGGCGATCCGTGGAACTAAACCACGGCCATGAGGCGGAAGCCGTTGTCTACGTAATTCCGTGCTGTCTTATCCAATCCGCACATTGGGAAACAACAAATAGAATAAGAAGCAATCTCCTGAACTAATGACTTGCCCCTAGAGATAAGCAGCCGGTAGACAAGCCTCACAGTTGAGGGCACAAAATACAAAGTAGTAAGAAATCCACCCGGGCGGCACCGTCCACCTTTATACCCTCCTTTTCTGACGAGTCGTCTTTGTTGGGTTTCAGAGAATAGAAGCCACGGCATGATGGAGGGAGGAAAGGGAACAGGATGGATGGCAACTTGAGAAGTGCAGAACGAAGTACCTGTGTACCTCGTACATTCCTAATTTTGGCCCTCGTCCTCGGTTCTCCCGTTTGTGGAGAGGGGTGTTCTCTTCTGGACAGAGGAGCGACCCGAGATGGAGGAAAGGCTGCTCCGAAGGTAACAAAACAGTTTATTACTTGGTGCTATTCTTACTTCGTACTGTGGTGGATATTACTTGGGCGAGCATGCATGTCGCGCTCGTGGTAAAATGATGATCTCGCTAATCCTTGTAAAGAGTCCTCCGACGTCGCACGAGGGGGTGGCTTAAGCTGTGAGAACCAGCCACGAAAAGAGGTGGTGAACTCACCATGCTTTTCAGTCGTCATAGAGTCGCACAAACTCTGTGAGTTTACTTGTACATGTATGTTACGGATTGTACTTCACCATACGGCCGAGACGGAATGACCGGCGAGTAGGAACGAGGAGAAAAGCTACTACTTCGTGCACTGCACTCGACAACTCGATAACTCCTGATGCTATTAAGAGTGTCGTTTTTTGTTGTTGCTCTTTCTTCTCTCTCATCGCGCTGGGAGTCGAATTCGGTTAAGTAACAGGAAGACCCATCACATTTCCTTCGTGAAGTGGACTCCGATCGGAGGTGATAGCCCGGGGTTTGCAGGGTTCCAAGGCGTCCCAAGACCGGGGCCAAGGCAGGGGTCGATCCTGCGTCCCCGGTAGCGCATTATCATATTTCGTAGTTCACAATGAACCACCCACAAAGAATCCCGATGATCAGAATTCATGGCTTCGTAATAGACACCGGCCGAGTGGACGCGGAGTTACCTCGTAGTTTAGCTTCCCCCATCGCCTCAATTTCGAGTTTCGCCGAGGGGTTGGGAAGCAAAGTGCACTGTGCTCTTGGGAGGACGTGCGGTGCTAGGACCAGACGTTTACACTACGAGGCACGCTACGTCGACTTCGACCTCTTGCTGCGGCTAGGTTCGCTCTTGCATCGGTCCGCACATCATCGTTAGACATGCCTGACCTCTGCGGCCGGGAGGGGTAAGGGAATGTGAAGGAGTTTTTTTCTTCCTCTGACGCTTGTCATGCGGATCGGCTTCCGAAAATACTCGGCGGAGGTCTATCAGTGGGAAAGGTTTAGTGTCGTCATAGTTTGAGGGACTTGAAGTGGTTGCTACAAAGTTGACACTCTACGAAGTAAGTTGTTGCTACTATTTCTGCTTGTAAGCCCGCGTGTTTCTTCCTCCACAATTCTCCAAGCAGCAATCTTTCGGTGTTAAGACCGGTACCCCAACTAGAGCTATCAGTGTCTTGCTAAGCTTTTACAATACGGCGACGACTGAATTTTAGGTTTGACTTGTGAAGTTGCAAGACCCTGAACCAAGAGGCTGTGTTTTTGGCGTATCAACATGTATCCACCATCACGATACTGATCAATATTGACTCTCTCTACTTATGATCCGTTGTTCCACCATCACGATCCTTCTCCGTCACCCGCGGCCGTGCTAAACCAAAACTACCAAGACTTGGCGAAGGACACTACACCTCAGGTGTCGCGCAGCCCATCTCGCCGCCCACTCTTTCATCCGCAACAAATACACTAGGCTCTACTTGTACGTATGTTTCTGTTTGGCCGTGATATGCCCGCCGCAGCGCGAATCCAACAATTATATTATTATCCACCTTCCGGCCGAGTCGAGTCGCGTGTCGCCCCAGCCTGACTTTCCCCACGAGTTTGAGGAAGTCTTCTGGCCTTCTTCTCGGCCTGGCTGTTCTTTTTTCGCCTCCACATCTCCTGCCGCAAGGACGTTGCAGTTGCAGACGGTGTCTCTCGGTCCCGCACCGAGGTACACCACGATTCACTCACAGTGTATGAAGTACCCCCGTACCTCAGTACACAAGTACCGTTATCTTAGTACCGTAGTACTGTGCTAGACTAGTTTTGGGGTGGACTAATTACTTCGTACTTGGTCCTGCGTAGTGCGGTACCAAGTATTATTAGCGTAGTTTAGATACGTACTTCGTACTCGTGCCAAGCCCACCGACCCGCCAATTGCCGCAAGTGTTATACGCTTTTATTGCGACCCTGGCTT
Source organism: Scedosporium apiospermum (assembly GCF_000732125.1). Taxonomy (NCBI): domain Eukaryota; kingdom Fungi; phylum Ascomycota; class Sordariomycetes; order Microascales; family Microascaceae; genus Scedosporium; species Scedosporium apiospermum. The sequence continues at coordinate 821,253 of NW_015971799.1, forward strand.
TTTTAAGCCCACTAGGCCCGCTAGCGGTCCTGGTCGCTCCTGCTCCACCATCCACTCCAACCACAGTCCAACCCAGTCCCAAACCCACCCACTAATAAATCCCCACTGCGCAATAATAAGCAGGCCCTCACAGGCCCAAATCGAGGTCCTTCTTTCCGCCAAGCGAAAGCGAGTCCCATCGACGCCCGTCAGAAAGAGGGAAATCCCAAATAAGGCCCCCGCCTCCTTCCCTCCCCAAAAAGCAGAAGAGGGCCCCCAGAACAAGAAAGTGCCAAGTACCCACGGTCTTTCCTTCCCGCCTCCGTTTCATCACCTTGATAATCTCCCTCAGTGTGTGAGACGCGATAAGTGTGTCTTGTTACGATCTCCTCACATCCCTTCCCTCCTCCATCTCTCTCTCTCCCAACCAACGATCGGATTCGCGCCCGACGCCAACGATCTTCCTTTTTAAAAGCGACGACTCGATAAAATCCGTTTAATCAATTGGCGACGTCTGCTGCTTGGAGTTTTTCCTCTTTTTCTTCGAACCTATCACACCTAATTTTCGGTGCACTCTTACACGAACTTGGCAATTTCGCAAAGAGCAACAAGCCAGTCGCAGCTCACTTGCACCTTCCTCCCTTTTCCCTCCTCGCCCGCCCTTCCTCTTCACCTCCGACACCCACCACAGGGAAATTCTCCCCCCAAACACAATATTCTTTGGGGACTTTATTTCTTTCCGTTGATACCTTTTTTCCCTTTCCCTCGTAATTTTCTGAGAACACCGATCCCACGCACGCGACCACCTTCCGACCATGGCCACCGACCTCATCATGCCTGCTGTCAACGCACAGCAAGGCTATCCTCAGTTCTACCCCAACCAAGCTCACCACACTCAGTACCAGCACCAGAACCACCACCGGTCGCAATCCTACCAGATCCCCCAGAACGGCGCCAACTACACAGGTGTCTCCTCCCTCAGCAGCAGCGGCTCGTCTGGCCACTCCCCGACCTCGCCCAAGACCTATCACACCCGCCAAGCTCGGCCGCTCTTCATGCCTGCGGCGCTGCGACCGAACGAGTTCCCTTCGAAGCCCATACCGACTCCCAAGACTTCTCGCTCGGAAGACAACTCGCCCGTCGGCAGCCTTACGCGATCCAATACCAGTCTTCTCGGTTTCGCGGGCTCCGCTATGTCGAGGTTAACTCGCCGATCGACCGATGATAGCAGCAAGACTTTCGAGGACGATGAGCTGGATGTCGGTCTGTTCCCAGACGTGACCGCGATGCCTACGAGGCAGCATTGGAAGGTATGTGTCGAGTTTCTACGCGGGGTCGGCGAGGGATTTGTCGTTATACCCAAGCCTTCCACTTAGATGGGGTTATACACGGAGCGCGATGGGTCTAGACATGAAGAAGAGGTCTATATCGACAACGTGACACGTTTGTCTCGGATCTTTATTTCTTTGCCCGACGACGTGCCTCGTGTGGCTGCCTCATCGACTCACCCTTATCTCTGAGACATTACTGCCCAAACCAAACAAAACAAAGCATGTTTTCTAATCAAAAACCTGCGCTTTCTAGCCTGATGCCGCCTCAACGGTATGCGACGACCCAACCTGCAAGCGAACCTTCGGTTACTTCACGCGCCGCCACCACTGCCGCCGCTGCGGCAACATCTTCTGCGACTTCCACTCGAGCAAGGTAGCGCCCCTCGACCAAGACGCAAACTACAACCCCCGCGGTACGCTCTCGCGCTCTTGCAACCACTGCCACGCCGAGTACCAATCCTGGAGGAGCCGCAACAGCAGCCGCAACTCCAGCTCAGCTTCCTCCGAGGCCGCGGCGGGAAGTAACAACAACCACCTCATAGATTCCAAGGGTCCTGTTAATCCTATCGCTGCGGCCGCCTCGGCGTCCGAGCCCGCACTGGCGGGGTTGGGCCTGGCGAAGGGTGCGAGCGTCGCGGCCAGTGTGCCGAGGGACTGGAATTGGAGCACGTTTTGAAGAGGAAAGCAAACAGAAAATTGAGCTTTCAGGGAGCTACCTTTTTCTGGGCCTCGAAAATCACGAAATGCACGAAAGGAGTTGTGGAATTTTCTTGCCGCGTTTAATCCTCTACGCACCTCACGCGAGCACTCCCCTTTCCATGCCAACCGACGATCCAGCTGATATTGTCACGATAATTCCGGCGGCTTCCAACGGGCGTGGCGACGACGGCGAATACGGAGTCCTTCCGAGTCGGGGTTAGCTCCAATATGAAATGGATAGGAAAACGCGTTCTCCGGACCTCGGCTACCTTCTCCCTCTGGCAGTTCAGCCCTCCCCCGGCAATCCTCGTTTTACACTGCACTACCACTAGGTAATTAGCCACCTTCTCCAAAGTCCCAAATCCTGGGGATTCATACAGGCGCCAGAACCCTGTATTTCCTTTATGTCTCCACAACGCTAACAGTGCCCCGTTTCTTACCAGAAGATGGAAATATTTCTGATCCAAATTCAGAAGGTACTGAGAAGAAAAAAAACTCAAACCTCTCTTTCCCCTAGTTTGGCAGACTAGGGCAAATCATTTCCCAAAAAGGGTACGGCGAGCGGATACCCTCTCCAGTTGGTCCGCGGGAATAAAGAGAGCCAGTGGGCCACCCTCTGCTCTCCCCTTCAGCATACACTACGAAACACCCAATCGTATCGACGCCGTATGTAATACCGAAAGAACGCCGCTTGGGGAAACTTCTTCTTTCCTTCTTTCCCACAGACCTGGTCCTGTTCCTGAAGGCAAAAATCAAAAAGTGGAACCCCGTGGGGTGCTATCATCCTCTTGAATAGTGTCGAGGATAAGGCAAGTCCTGTGGGCTTGCTTCATACGACTCCACTCGGCTCACATGGCAGTGTGGGCTAGTGTTTTTTGCCTCCTATCAGTGGTACGAGCCGCGTCGTCGTCCTCAACGCGTACGCGAAGACTTGTCTGGCCTCTGGCCCTCGGCGAGTCGGCACCGCAAACCAAGATATGCCTCAGTGCTGTCTTTGAGTTTGCTCCTTCTTCATCCTCATTGTTCTTCCCAACCCGCAATTAGACTTGTTCTAATGGGTTTGCCCTTTCTTGAACGGCCGTTCTCCATAGCATACATCTGTTTTTATTTATTCAGAGGCCCTTTTTTGTGGCCTCTCAGCATTCAGCGCGGAGTTCTAGTTGATAACCTGGTTTTTCTTTTTCAACACTCATGAAGCATACATTGACGGTTTCTTCTTAATATACCCTATCTTTTCTTCTTCCCAGTCAACCCCGTTGTTCTTAAGACTTTTTTTTTCATTTATTTATTTTTTTTATTCATTTATTACTTCGGTTCCTTTTAATGTCCGGTAGACTGGTGGATATTCCCAGGAGAAAACAAAGGAAAACGATACAGGCGGATATGGACCAAGGGAAAGGAGATATCGGAAATGGGTAGGGATGTCCGGGGGGAGGACATCGAGGACGGAAATCTTATAGAAATATAGAGAGAATGGACGGCTCAGTTGCTTTGAACAGTTTTTGATCTCTTTTTTCCTCTCCCTCTCTCCAAAGTGACCTACTCACCTTCGTATGATGGAATTCAGGAGCAAGGAGGAAGACACACAACCACTCCATATCGCACCTTATGGGAGGCTCTCTCTCCTCCCCAACATTATGGCAATCGCAACTCATCCGAGGAAAACAGTTGTGAAAGAAATGATTGGATTTCATCGTATCTTTAATACATAAACCATAAGTGTCCCCCCATAGCCATCTATCGAATTGAGCCCCTTCTCCGAATAAGCTCTTTTAATACACTTGAACAAATCCCTTCCTCCCCCAAAGTTCAAAAGATGAAAGTTGTTTTTCTTTTCCCACCCTTCCGTAAAGCAGAAATAAATCTCGAACAACTTCCACTAGTCGGTGGAGTCTTTTTTTGCTTCCGCCCAAAAAGATTCGCAAATAAATCGCTTCAAAGTATGTTTTGTGTTAGGCCGATTCCCGGCCTTTTGTCCCGTTTCCCCTTTCTTCTACCCACCATCTTCCAAAGTGGAGTATAGTTCATTGCCGTGTCGGGGCATGTTGTACAACCACCACCGTCCGGATGTCCGGGGCGCACAGCCCGGATGGGCCCATTTTTAAATCACCCTAGCAGACATCTTCGTTTATATCTGCGCTTCTTCCCCTCCTCCCCCTTTTTTCAGATTTAAGCCCTTCGGGCACTAGACCTCGTGCGGCCATTACCATTAGCCTTAGTCGCAGGCTTGACATCCTCATCCTCATCCTCGACAGCCTCCTCACTTCCATTGCCATCACCATACACCTCCCTATTAACCTCCTTGGCGGCATCCCAACCGGCCTTCTCCGCCCTCTCGACGTTGCTCATCCTCCTCTGCGCCGCACTCTTGCCCTTGACCCTGGCGGCGTCGGCCTTGCCGCGGCGGAGATAGCTCTCAATGAAGAACTTGACGAAAAGATACGTCAGGGGCGCGAGGTAGAGCACGTTGAGCCAGATGGCGAAAGTGGCGCCGTTGGTGTTCACGCAGGGCTGGACCACGTATGTGGTTTCCGTACGGGTGACTACCTGAGGCGATGAAGCATCGACAGCGACAGCGGGTGCGGGAGAGGCGGGAGGCTGGGAGATGGAGGCGGCGGCTTCCGAGACCTTAGAGGCGGCACCGAGGAGAATGCCCTTGAGGGTGTCGAGAAGGATAGAGCCTGCGGTAGCGGGCGCATCAGGGTCGACGGCGGAAGCGGCGGTGACGGCAGCGTCGGCCGCGACCTTGGAGGTGATCGTCTCGGTGATGGTGGTGGTGACGGGGACGATGTAGGAGACGAAGGAGTGAGACATGGCGTAGGAGGCACCGACGAGGAATTGGGTGATTTGCATGGTGGTGAGGGTGCGCTTGATAATAATGGGCACGCGGATGGAGAAGGCGGTAATGGTGTAGTAGGTGTACTGTGGGTTCTCTCGTTAGCTAATTCGATTCTTCGCAGGGCCCATCACACGTCCACCGGAGACAGAGAGAGAATGCACTTACCATCATGGCGTGGATACCCGCATTTACAAAGGCAAACATCCAGATGGGGGCAGCCATGTAACGAATACCCGCCCACATGCACATCATAGCTCCAGCATGATGATACGTCTGCAGAGTCGAGCTCTGCTTGCCCTTGGCTAGGATGATAAAAGTATCAAGCACCTCGTAAAACTTGCTCAGATAGAAAATCCATCCATAGAATGCCAGGCCCTCGTTCCAGATCCTCCCAGGGGTGTTTACGCTGGGCAGTCCCTCGGCGGTAATGGCAGCATCCTGCGCAAGACTGGTCCAGCGGGCCTGCTCGTCGTCATAATAGACGGCATTGCCCAAGCCCGGAGCGCCAGACATCTGGCAAAGGCTGTCCACCGTTCCGGCAAGTCCATTGGGACCAAAGGGATTCGCGACGCTCACCCTCAAGGTCCTGAACATGCCAGCAAAGGTCCAGGCCGAATAGACGGCGAGGAAGACATTGTGAAGCACGACGAACCAGAAGAAGCCTCGCGTCTTAGCAATCGCCCAGGGCTTCTTGTTGTTAGATCTGTTGTACGCATTGCAAGCCTTGGCGGTCACGGCGTACAAGGTAGCGATGGTGATGGGCACCCTAGGGTCGAGGGCGGCATTATAGATGTTCTCGGGAATAGTAAAGGGCGGCGGCGAGGGGAGGGCCGTGTTGCCGGCTTCCGGGGGAGGTAGCGAGGCCGGTTGGTTGCTGGGCGGGAAGCTGAAGAGGGACGAATGGGGGAGAGAGGCGAGGACGGAGCTGAATTCGAAGGCCATTGTGACGGTTTGCAGGGTGCAGGGAACTTGTGGTGTGTGCCAAGTTACGGCCAGGGCGTGGTAGAAAGGGATGCTATCGAAACTGGGTCGATCAAGTCGAATAATCGAACAATGATCGACTTGGGCTGGGGGTGTGTTGTGTTGTTTGAGCCTAGTGGGCACGCGACAGCGCCGTGCAGACACACACGCAACTGACTTGAGTTTGACAGGCAAGGCTGGGTTGACTCGAGTGCCACTAACAAGGGACAAGGAGGGAAGCTAAGCTGTTGAAGCCGCACGGGAAGAGTGTCAATTAAAGAAAGAAGAGGGGGGAGAAAAAGAGGGAAGAAACAGAAAAACGAATTGGAAAATGAGACTGGAAGAAGAAGAAGAGACAAGCGGGAGTTCACTAATAGAAAGGGCTGGCTGAATCCGAGGACAGAGGACGGGGCAGGCGCAGGAGGAAGCAAAGCTTGTGCCAAGACCTTGTTGGCTCGTGGGCTCGTGGGCTCGGGGCCTGGACCGGTGGTTCTTTCCCTCACTTTTTTTTTTTTTTTTTTTTTTTTTTTTTTTTCTTGGATATTGTTGACGTTTATGTAAATTTGTTGCGGTCCCGCACTCAAATGTACCTTTCAATCGCAGGCGGCGGGTGCCAGTTACCCGGCATCAACATGCAGCAGAGGTCCGTGACGTGAATTCTCCACTGCTCCTCAGGTCGTATTGCCGTTTCCGGTTCCACCCCTCGCCCGGCACATGGAAGGATCTTCTCTGATCACGGATTGCCCAATGCAGCTTGTTCATGATGTTATCCCCTTGATATCGAGATAGCATCGAGAAATTGTATACACATACTCTACGAAATCCAACATTCCGGACCGATTCTCTTTTACTTTCAGGTGCTTCACTCCTGTAGAACTCTACTTCCCCCGACGGAAACCGTTACGTGTAGCGCTACTACTTGACGATCCTTACTTGCGTCGCTCAGATGTAAGTCATCAATTGATCTATTTCGCATGATTCGCGGCCGAGGTCGATCGCGCAAAGAGATATGGATGATGGCCGGCGGTATGGCAAGGTTGACTGGTCCCCGAAGCTTAAGTGTACCTGTGGTGTAAGCTGGGTCTTAGTGTTCCCAAATTGATCCAACATTGAAAACCTACGCCAGTTTGTGTTGGGCCATACTGATCTTCAGGATTGTGGCGGCTTACAACCAGACAAGCCAACAAACTTCAAAAGGGGGAGGGTTATTTCCCTCCCCCTCAGCGGAGGTCTGCCTCGGAGGAAGGAGAGGACATCCAAAAGGGACACATAAAAAAAGAATCTGCCCCTCCAAACAGCCTATTCCAGTAATTCAACCCGTGCAGTGGCGCACTCGTAGGGCTGCACGGTCGAAAGGACATTGAAGTTTGACAGGTTTTCCCAGCAGAGCAAAAGTGTTATACGGGAACCGCCGGGAGACATCCCAAGAAATTCTAGTGCCCCGATCGAGCCGAGGCAGCTTGTGATTGCCTTTTTAACTTCTGATACTCATTAACATCATCTTAACAAATCCCCCTATCGCACAATCGCCGAGGTTTCCGAGCGAAGGGACAAGAAAAAAAAAATATGGCAGGTTGTCTCGATTTGCGTATTCGCTTGCGTTGTTGTTGGTGGTCTTCAACAAACGACGATGCTTGTCTCGATTTTGTTGAGGTTTCTAACCCGAATGGGCGGACTAAGCGATATATTCGCCGTTATTGGCTGGAGCTGTGTCCCCCAGGGCTTGGCACAGGTACAGGTAATGATGATTATTGGGCTTTCCGCCGGTGCCCGCTGAGCTGCAGTGATACAAAAGTACTTGCCTCGTGCGGGATGTACACATTGACACTTCTTCGCAGCGCAGTGCACACAGAGATACGCTAAATAGTAAGTGCCGCCAATCGTGGCTGGACCTTGGACTGGGCGTCGGGAACTCGAAGGACGGAGGTAGGAGGGTTGGAAGAGTCGGAAATATCTCGAGATGCACTCGGACGATCTGTCCAATTCGTCTCGTGAGTGGGAATTCTCGATTGGGATATGAGCCAATTATTCAATTGGAGCTTGGCTCTGGCAGCAGGTGATTTTGAAAGCATGAAAGCACGAAAGCACCTGCACCCAATCGTTTTGACCTGGACGAGGTAAACAGCGGACTTGGCAAGTCGGGAATCGGGAATCGGGATCCATCCATGTTCCGAGATTACAGTCGCGATCTTGTGCCTGACTAATAAGTTCAATTGGAGCATGAGCGATAATCATGAGGTCATGATTTTTCATTCCTCAATGCAGGTCGCAGCTCCCCAGAGCTTCAGCAGGGCGGACGTCATTAACACACGAAGTCAGAAGTAGTCGCCGTCTCTTCAACCCATGTCGCCTATTCTATCCCACAAGCTGCAAACGAGGTTTGCCTCCCTTCAAGCTAGTCAACAATTCGCTCCAAATCTCACCTCGACGTATCCTCTCGCTCATCAACACCACCGCCTTTTTCTAGCTTAATTTCTTTTCGCGGTTGGTCGGTGAATGAGGGAGATCAGTGTCGTACTGACCCCGCGACGCGCTGATTTCTCGTTTTGAGACAATGACGAGACGATAAGCAGGCATCTTGCTCGAAGTCGCAAACCACATCTCGGCCAACTACGGTCGTCTGACCTGCCAGGTTACATATCATATAATTGAACTAGTTTAGCAACCCAGCAGGAAACGCTGAGACAGCTGTTCAAGAGAGATATACTTCGAATTTCGCGGACCAACAACTAGAGCGAGTAACACCACGATATCATAGTTCGCGCGTGCTTCTTCAGAAAAGTCCATCCTCAGTATGGAAGAATGAGAGACAACAGATAAAGAAAAGAGAGAAAAGAGAGAAAAGAGAGATCAAAAGGAGAGAGGAAAGGGAAAGGAAAATAAGGGCAGAGAAGAGAGAAAATGTCAGCTTACGCCTTAATAACCAGTTAACCCCAGGATCTTTCCTAGAGCGTGTAATTGAAGGACTTGTTTTCTTCAGCCTCCGCCAATTCCCAGCTCTCCCTTCTTCTCACCGTCCCAGAAGCGAATAGTGCAACCTCTTGTAGCTTCCGGCTAGGCCTTCGAAAGAGCTTAAACTAAGCTCTGTTCTAGGACTGTTACGTGGGCGTAGACAACCGGAAGACTCCATCGGAATAGCATGATAGTGGAATGGGAAACATGCCGAAAGGGTAGATTAGTTAGAAAGCCGACTTCAGCTTGAGGATTCCAACTACCATAGCTAACTTTCTCTAGCTTTCCCGAGCTTTCTCATCTCGTCTCATTCCTCGCTAGTATAGCTGCCCTGAGTTGCCAGTCTTCTATCATCCCATTGGGCCGCCTTCGATCCTCTGCACACCTGTCTATCTAGAATCTCCACTGAGTAAAACTCGTCCTACCCCTAGTGTCCAAACTGGCGTCTTCACCTGGGGAGACTGTGGTAGCATAGGGCGGTGGCTTGCCCCCCAATTCTGACATTTGGCGGTTGACACACGGTCCGCTTCAGATGGATGGTGTGGACGGATAGCTCAGTTTTCAGGAAGAATGAAAACGGGACAGTCTGTGAAACCCACATCTCAGAATAGGGCCTTCTCGAGCATATTGTCGGAATCGTGGGGAAATCATCAATCATCATCCCAGCCACTCACTATCCATCCTGCTTTGGATGTTCTCCTGTCGGAGGACTTCGATGTTTCTCCACGGACGGTTCAGACTCCACCTTTCTCTATCCTTCTTTTTCTTCGTCTTCGTCGCCTTCTTCTTTTTTTTCCCTCTTCTCTTTTCTTACTTTTTTTTTTTTTTTCTTCTTTTCCTGTTATTTATCTCTCCTCCTTTCTATCTCTTCTAAGCTCATATATTCCACCGATCAGAATCTATTGCACTGGACAGTTTACCGTAGATCGCCATTCAAATTCGCGGAATTATATATACGCTTACCATGATATACCCGGTCATACATGAGTGCCAGAGAACTTGTTACGAGAATGACGAGGAAATGAAATCGCCCTTCTACCTAACGACGACTCTCTATGATTACTTATGAGAAATGCGTGTATTGACAGTCATCAGAACAGACAATGGTACTTCCAGCTACGATAGTATCATCCTCATCAGGAGTATCTATCGTAACAGAACTTGCGCATTTTCATCTGAGGTACGATTCTTGAATATATTGTGAACCGTGGGGTGTCGATTTTCCCGGCAGATGCTCGTAGATATATTAAGAGACCGGCAATTGCATTCCCTCAGGCTTATTACAAAACGGACCGTTTCTCGCCATGGCTGGCTGGCACATGTTTCCCCACACAACCTCGGCGCGGTCCGGACCAGGCCGGCCTGACGCAGGAAAACCGGAGGCGTCACATCAACCCGTCCCCGAGCGAGCTTGCATCACCATCCATCCCAAGTCAGTTGCGGCGCTGGACCGGGTAATGCGGACGGCAATCTGCCAATCCCCACCCGCGCTTTCAACTCCCCGCCGCCCCGGGTTCGGTTGAACGCTCATCCACTCCTCCGCTCCTCAACTCATCCTAGTCGACGATATCCATCCTCCGCATCTGAATCATGCCAGAACAATCGGTTCCTTTCGAAATTCAAACCATGTAAAGTGCAGAAAGTTAGCAAATTCACAAGCCCATCGATGATGCCGCCCTACAGGAACCCAGTCCCATAACTCTCCCTCCTCAGCAAGGGACCGCTCGGCCTCGAAATCCTCCCGACGGACGGAACCATATATAAAGACTGGACCTCCGTCTCCGAAGGAGAGATCTTCCCCGCACTCTCTTGGTTGGTCGGAAGTCGTATTGGAGGTGTGGGGAAACCCTCCAAGATCGTCCAGGGTTCGATGGCCTGACTGGTGTCGATCAATTGACCAATCAGCCAGCGCGCACGTACCGCATTGTGCTGGCATTCCCCGGATTTGGGTCGGCTTTTGCAGAAGCTCTCGCCAGATCTAGACCAAGCTCCATCTCGCGTTTCTTGATCCAGGTCCGGAGTCCTCCACCTAAGTTACAACGATTGTGGACTCATTGAAGTGGAAGTCCCAATTACACGAGTATATCCATGGCCATTCACCTTTTTGAAAGAAACAAGGCTCCTCGAACTCCTCCCAACCCCAGAAAATGGCGTGGCATAGCTAGCATGGCCCCCTTGATACCTCATGATCCCCAAAACGGTTCATCCATCTCCAAATCAGGAATAGCACAGGCACTGAAATCGTCCTATCAGGTCCACGCTCCCCCGCAAAAACGGGATCAACGGACGGACCTGCTTTTTTTCTCCCCCCAAAACGAACTTATACCTCGCTTCATCGTTGGTTTTCTCCGCATAGTAGACGACAGGTTATTAGTGGCATGTGAATGGGAGTTTCTCTTGTCTGCGTATCTAGAACATTGATATATCCCGCCTTCTTTTCCCGGCTCTGATTTGGGAACCAGTTGGATAGACGATAGACATCTTCAATTGGGAGACATCTTTTCTCTTGGAGTTGAGCCATCCATTGATTTCACTTCGTCTCATCACACTGTCCCACCCCTTCCACACAAAGCAACCCCAAAAATGGCTGCCACCATAGCCCCCAACCCACCGAAGCTCTCCACTCTCCCGCCAACAGACTTCTTCACCGACAAACAATGGTCCATTCTCTCCGCCCTCCTAGACGCCTCTCTGCCGTCCATGGCGCCCAAGTCCGCTGCCAAGGACCGGCGCGCGCAGGTCGGGGTTCCCGAGGCCGAGTTCAACCGTGCGCTCGAGCGCCTGAAGCGCGTGCGCGGCGGCGATGTGCCGTCCGATGAGGCGCTGTGGGGCCTCCTCGGCGACAAGTGTGCGGCCGATCCGATGTTTGTGGATAACTGCAAGCGGTTCATCTGTTCGTTCCCGGCAGAGCATCAGGATGCCCTTGGAGATGCGTTGAAGAAGCTGTCGTATGTATACTCTTTGAACCTGTGTTACCGCTCATATCCCATCCTTCTTCTCCCGTTAACACTTCATAGCTCCCGAATCGGTGCGTACATCCTCACGGGCTACTGCACCCCCTACGACACCCTCCCCACGCACACCCGCGCCAAAATCCTCGAGTCTTGGCGCACATCCTGGATCCCGCAACTCCGCGTCCTCTCCAAAACCATCCAACAACTCGCTCAAAAGGCCTACTTCCAAACGAACCCAACCTTCAAGCAACTCTCCGGCTACCCGGACGTCCCACAAGACTACAAACCCGGGCCCGGCTACGACTTCCAGTTCCTCCAATTCCCCGCCTCCTCCGACAACTCGCAAGTCGAAATCTCAGCCGACGTCGTCATCGTCGGCTCCGGCCCCGGAGGCTCCGTCTGCGCACGCACCCTCGCCGAAGCAGGCCACTCCGTCCTCGTCGTAGATAAAGGCTACCACTTCCCCCCCACCCAACTCCCCATGCCGCAGACCGAAGCGTGCGAGTACCTCTTCGAAGGCCAGGGCCTCCTCGCGTCTGCCGACAAGTCATCGTCGTTGGTCATGGGCACGTGCTGGGGCGGCAGCGGAACCATTAACTGGAGCGTGTCTCTCCAGACGCAGGACTATGTGCGCGAGGAGTGGGCCAAGAAGGATGGGCTGCCCTTCTTCACGTCCGAAAGGTTCCAGAAGTGTTTAGATCGCGTCTGCGAGGCCATGGGCGTCAGCGACAAGTATATTCGCCATAATCACGGGAACAGGGTCCTTTTAGAGTCATCGGAGAAGTTGGGCTGGAAGGCGAAGCCGGCGCCGCAGAATACGATGGGGAAGGAACATTACTGTGGACAGTGCCACTTGGGGTGCGGGTCGAATGAGAAGATGGGACCGGCGGCTTGTTATTTGCCGGCTGCTGCTAGGGCGGGGGCCAAGTTTATCGAGGGCTTCGAGGTTGAGAAGGTCTTGTTCGAAGAGGGTGAGAAGAAGACAAAGAAGGCCGTCGGGGTTGTCGGGACTTGGGTGTCCAGGGATAAGAAGGGGGGTGTGGACGGGCCGGCGAAGGAGAAGATTACGAGGCGGGTGGTTGTGAAGGCGAAGAAGGCTATTGTGTCTTCAGGGTCGATCTGGAGTCCGGTCATCTTGAAGAAGAGCGGATTGGAGGTATGTTTCTATGTTATTCTGTCTCCTGAGAGGGCGAGCGAATCAGATACTGACGTTGTGAACTTAGAACCCCCAAATCGGCAAGAATCTGCATATCCATCCATGCAACTTCCTCGCTGCGGCGTTCAAGGAGGAAGTCAAGCCATGGGAGGGTAAGTCCAAGATCCCAAATCAGCCCCTTTAGCAGTCACTCATACCAATTATAATAGGCGGCATCATCACGAGCTACTGCAGCGAATTCGAAAACCTCGACGGCCAAGGCCACGGCCCCAAACTCGAGCCAACCTGCATGGTCGTAAGTTGGCCATCTCCATCTCCCAAACGTTACCATCACCAGACCCAACAAACCAAGAAACACATGGAACGCAACATCCAGCTAACAATATAAACAGCCCTACATAGCCCTCGCCTCCCTCCCCTTCTCCTCCCCCCTCGAAGCCAAACTCTCCACCCTCAAATACCCCCACATGAACTCCTACATCTCCCTCACCCGCGACCGCGACACCGGCTCCGTAACCGTCCACCCCACCACCGGCCGCCCCCTAATCCACTACACGCCCTCCGCCTTCGACGCGCGGCACACTCTCGAGGGCGTCGTGGGCATCGCCAAGCTCTGCTACGTAGCTGGCGCGCAGGAGATTTACGCCTTCGTCCCCTGGCTCGAGCCCTTTGTCCGCTCTACCCCTGCCACCACCGATGACAAGGTCTCCGCCAAGGACCTCATCGAGAAAGATGCCGAGTTCAAGGCTTGGTTGGACAAGGTCCGCGACGCGGGGAACAAGCCCGGCCTGGGCGTGTGGGCCTCGGCGCACCAGATGGGCACTTGCCGCATGAGCAGTAGGGCTGAGGAGGGCGTCGTGGATGCGAGGGGCAAGGTTTGGGGGTGCGAAGGGTTGTATGTTGCGGATGCTAGTGTTTTTCCTAGCGCGAGCGGGGTGAATCCTTTGGTTACGAATATGGCTATTGCGGATTATATTGCTGCGAATGTCGTGGAGGATTTGAAGGGGTAGGGTCTGTTTTCTCTGTGTGCTGTTGGATGTTTGGATCATGGGGAACTGGGCCCTGAGGCTTGGGATGGATGCATTGAGCAATGGTTCGACGTGTTCATGATGGGGGGGTTTGCATCGTGGACAGTCTGTACGTATATCGTGATATCCCTGTAGTGTAGTAAAACTCGGAAATCAATCTATCAAGTGTTTAATTCCCCGGTCCCAAGAACCAAATCTCCCGCGTCCCCATCTCGGAGATTTCCAACCCTCCCTCAATGTCATTTATACGAACTGCTAATATCTGGCCTCTCCCAAAACCACCATCCCAACACCATCCCAAATCTCGGATGGATATTCATATCTTATTGAACCAACTTGCTCTAAAAGCACACTCCCTCCCTCCTCTCCAGTTCCAACCCAATCTCGACCGTCTCCTTTCCTAAAAAGGAAACTCTCCTCCGTCCTTACACCTTCATCCCCCGAACTGCCTCCCGGCATCATTCTTGTCCCGAACCCCGATTCTCAGCTGGGATCTACGTAGTACTTCGGGGAGTCGCCATCGATCGATCTCAATTACGGCCTCATGTTTAACACACACTCCCCCCCCCCAAATCTCAAAGTGGCGTTTTCAACTGCGAAACCGGAGAATATCACCATACCTTTCGTTTCACCTTTACCTTATTACTTTGACCTTTTGTGAAGGAGACACCTTTTCATACACATCATCCTTGAATGACAAAATCACGACTCATTCCTGTCGTGCTCTGTGTGTGCTTCGTACGTGTATGCTCCAAATACCTTCCCAAACACACACAATGCTAGGATCCGGGATTCCGGGACGTAGTAGTGTATAGAATCTGCCTCGCCCTTCTCTCCCCGAAAGTGAAACTCCTTTTCATCTCGCCGCATAAGGACCCCTAAAGTAACGTAACCTCCCTCTAGTCTAACTTGTCGCCCATCTCATGCCACTTGCACGACTGAATCAAGAGAGGCAATCCTAAACCATCACAACGTCACGTCACATTTTGCAACGAGGCAGATTGCCTACTCATGTTTTGGTAAAGCATGCTGTTATTTCGCTTTATTCTTTTTCTTTTCCTAAATTAAGCTATAACAAAAGAGCCGGGTTTCTTCTCTTCTAGATATTGTCCCGTCTTCGGAAAGACCGCCAGGGTTCCCTTCCATTACACGTACCCATATATGGATATATCCAAATTTCCCAGCGCTCATAGGGCACAATGCTTTCGTGACTCGGTGATTTTCCCGGAAATTATGCACTCGGGAAGTCCGGTTCCTCGAGTGCGCTCCGAAATAAACCTACCGATCCGATGCCATCGAGACCGAGACCCTATCCTTCTCCCGCCATCCATCCTCCGGGGATGTGCTGTGCAGAGAGATGTGTGCATGTAGCGTGAGCGAGCGCTGCATGTTTCGCCCCCAGAGACCACCTGCCCGGCGCCTTTCCTCCACCAGTTTGCGCGGTAGTCCTAGTCCACGGCTTCGGTAACCCCCGCCATCAATCCCGGTTGTACCGATGACCCGAAGTCACCTCGCTTAGCCCGTCTCGCAGGCTAGGTTCAGAGGCGCAACAGGTAATATCGTTCGATTCCTTGACGGCCATAATAGGGCGAAACCGAGTCATGGACGGACGTGCAGCACAAACTCCTGTAGACGTAGGCGAAATGCAAACTGTCTCTTAAAGAAGCTTCCTTTGGCTGTCAAGAGTCGAAGCGGCCATGCATCAAAACAGCCTCGGCCCTGCCTAGTGCTTTGTTGTTTCGATGCCCTGCTTAGAGCCCCTTCCCATCATGTTTGTTGTTTTCTGTTTGTATGTCTCGGTTTTCGTTCCTAGTTGAAGTCGCATTCTGGGGGTTCTCGGTTGTGTTGCCATATTCCCAGAATATCGCTCCCTCTCCCGAGAACCCCGGGTATTGCGCGGAAGCTTGGCGAGCCAAGGAAATGTCACCCCAATTCTCTTCCCATCGTCTTCCCCATTGTCCCTCGTCTTTTCCAAGGCCCACCTCGATGAATCACCAAGACAGGGAAACCAGTCCCACCTTCTAGGGATATGAGGCAACGGGCCTGGTCCGAAATCCGAAACCGCGGTTGAATTAATCGTCTCGTCATCGAAAGGGGTATCTCGCTCGCTAGTCGCCATTAGTCGAAATGCGCGAATATCGAAGCCGCTTCAAGGTCCCTTCGTTGGAAATGTGAGAAAGAGAAATCGTTTCTACCGTTTCGAAGTCGTGATGTGGAGGGACATTAGGGGGTATAAGGCATTAATATATCGACCGGTGCCGTCATCGCTGAAAAGGAAATCAAAAGCGAATGGTTCGTAAAAGAGAAAGGGGTGACGGCCCGATGCCAAAGGAAAGAGAAAGGAACAGTCAAAGAAACCGAAAATGTAGATGCAACCAGTGGGTATCCTTTGCACCCAGCTTGACCGAATGGAGGGTATCATGCTCTAAGAAGACCTCTCTTTATACCATGTGAACCCCAAAATATGCCGTGAACCCGTAACTCTGTGCTTAGAAAAGGGACAAAAGAGAGAAAACGACCAGAAAGTATGACAAAAGAAATGATGCAGAAAAAAAATAGAAACAGGAGGCTGAACAAAAAAAAGCAGAGGCTGTCCCGGCAGTCTGGCCAGGCCGTGGTTGAGAAAAGTGTTGCATTGCTGCGATCCTCTTTTTAACGGAGAAGAGAAAATCTGAGGAAATGGGAAGGAAAATGGCAAGCGCCAGAAACAAAAGGAAAATGGGGAAAGGAAAAAACAAAAGAGAGATAGAAAGACCGCTCCCGACCTGCAAACCCATAAATCGATCCTGTGGGGGGGATGTCCTGCCCTTGCCTTCCAAATGCCTTCATATCGGCATAAGAACTCCTTGTATGCCCGCTGCTGAGATCCAAGCCTGCGATGCTACCAGGCGTGTGCCGGTTTCCATCGGAGACTTGCCACTCGAGAGAGAACATCCAGCGCGGCAGCCGTTTGACGAATCCGTGAGACCTCCTGTGTCATTTGTTTCCCCGGGTATGTGAGCCGAAAAGAAAAAAAGAAAACCAGACACTCGCTCGCTCCGTTGCTCCAGTCCTCGGCGATGCAACCCAAAGAAGAAAAAAAGAACAAAAACGCCTTGATGCATGTATGCCTCTTAAAACCGTGTGTGCGGGAATCGATGTATGCCGTCAACAGTAAGAATAGTGCGCCATACCAGTCCTCTAAACCTTTTTTTCTCCGGGAAAATAAAACGAGGTGGGATTGTCCGAGGGCCAGGATTAAGTGTTTGGGGGTATAATTTCACGAGGTCGTAACCGGGGGATAATCGTCTTCAGCAGCGGGCGCTGGTTGTCACATTATCGAGGTGTACTCTTGGTAGCGATCCCAGCCTACGTTGCCGTAGCCCATGCCGACACCGCATTGCGCAGGCGCCAACATGCTGGGTAGCGGTAGCGGGGCGGAAATGCCAGTGGTAACAGGCGGTGAGCTGTAGAAGAGTCCGGGTGATGTGAAAGGAGCACTATATGCCGGTGTCGGGGAAGGAATTTGCACTTCGCTCATGCCCATGGTTGCCCAGAGAGAGTGGGTCGAGTCTCCAGAAGTCGAGGCAATACTGGGGCTTGAAGGGAGAATCCTCCAGGCCTCAACTGCAGGAAGGTTCGCCGCGGGCGTGGGATGAGCCCACATCGTCATGTTGGCCGGGGAGCTTGGCAGAAGGGGAGCTTGTCGAATCGGCTCAACGATTTTGGGCGGTGGGGGAAGCAGCGGCTTCATGAGTCCTTCGATGGCGTTCTTAACTTCTTCACTCTTGCCGCAGAGCAACTCGCCCACACCTCCCTCTTCTAGTCCCTCGAGAGCGGAAACATGAGTTCGGTAGACAAACTTATTGATGGCTTGCACAAAGTCCTCGTGGAGCTTCTTGCACTGCTGCTCCTTCTCGGGCCAGTCGTACGTGTTGGCTTTGGTGTCGATGCAGAAGATGTCCTTGTGGTACTCGACGAGGGCCTCGATGGATTCGACGGTGAGCTTGAATGCGACCTCGTTGCGGAGGACCATGTCGACGTGTACGATGTAGGCTTCGATGTGGAGGAGCTGGTAGTTGAAGAGGGCCTCGACGAGGGGATTGGCGTCCTTGCGCAGCTCAGGCTCTGGCGCCTTGGGAAGCATGATAGACGCTAATGTCCAAGTGGCGTCGGGCGACGAAAGGATCTCGGTTAGGCACCTCTGGTGTTGTGGGACACTGTTGAGAGGACGCTTCACCCGGTTGACGCGCTTGAGGGTCTGAGTCAGCCAGGGCTCAACCTTGGAGCCCAACACAACGTTGACGGAGGAAGCCCTAGGAGCAAAGGCCGCGGCGGAGGCGGGTAATAGTTGAGGAGGCATGGTGATCTGATTTGAAGTTGGAGTGGAGAGGATGAGGGCGGAGGGAAATACGTCGGTTCGGACCACTGGTGTAAGCGTCGAAGACCTGTTCCCAAGGAAGGGAGGTATCAAAGACAAGGTGGCACTAGGACCAGGAGAGTATATATAGTTGGCAAGCCAAGCTGATATATGTCCTCGTAATTTGGGGGCGAAGTAAGTTAGGCCTAGCTCTTGTGTTGTGTGTGTGCCGTATAGACAAGTGCCTATGCCTTCGAGAACCGGGAGACAGGTACGCGGGAGGACCAGGGGCTTGGAGGGTGGCGGAAACGGGCGAGGACGGGGGAGGGGAGGAGGGTATTTCTAAGAAAAAAAAAGAAGAGAGGAGCGAAAAGAGAAACAAGAAAAAGGTATTGTAGAGTGGTGACGGTGCTGGCGGCTCTGAATCAAGAAATTAGTCTACACGCCCTGCTACCGCTTGAAGAGGGTGAAAGAGAAGAGAAGTTGGACGAGGTACTCGTGAAGAAGGAAAAGGGAAGGACAAGAGTGAGGTCGGGACGAGGGTGGGTGGGCTCGTGATATAGATGGGGTGGAAGGGACAAGGGAGGGGAGGGGCGGTAGAAGGCCCGGAATATGGGAGGCGTGGGCCGTAGAGGTAACGACAGTATTACTGGGGGACAATAGACAACGTGAATACATAGGTATAGTAGTGTACATTGGGACATTCAACCCCAGAGGGACTGACAGACATCAGTGGGAAGCTAGCATCGAGGGGCGGGCAGGGGGGGAAGGAGCATTGAAGCAAGAGCCCGGTCTGGTGCCAGGCCAGTTTTTTTCCCAGCGCAGGCGCAACGCGGGGCGACACTGCCTGGTTCCTAAGGACAATTACTACATGCGGGAGACATTAGATGCTGGAGCCAGATGGGGCTGTACACACATGCAGTTGCATCAAAATCGATGGGGAGTCCGAGTCGGGCCATGTAATGGCCATGTACACCATCCAGCATGGACCAGACACAGGACCCTCTCCGGGCGCCTCTTTCCTAGGGCAGAGAAAGACACATTCGATGGGGTGTTGCCAAAACTGCAGGCTCGACTGGGTAAAGCCGAAGTCGATTTCTTGTTCGCCCAGTGCTCCGAGCCCAGTGGGCAGATCCCAGTCCCGGCGGTAACCACGCCCCTCCCTGCCTCCCCCATTTCTTCCGGTTTACCCCCCTGTTGGGAGTTTGGTACCGGCCTCGGTGGGGTGGCTCGATGGGGTTAACTGCGGCGTCAGTTGCGGTAAATCCCCTAGCCTCGTGCTGGATTTAATGTTCCGTTTTTCCAGCTGGGGAGTGTATTTTCAGCACCTGTCAAGCCTGAGGAAGCAACGATGAGTATTCTTCAGCCAGCCAGGCGCTACCTACACCCCCTCCCCTGCAACATCGTGGACCCTTCAACTGGTACTTGTAAATCGAAGGATTGAGCAAGAACTCCTTTGCCCAAAGCAGCTCTTCTCCGTCTCTCCATGATATCATTGATGAATGTCTGCAGTGCGCACCCAGCGATGTCGTGTGAATCGGTAACCTGCAACCTCTCGGCCTGCCCAGTACAGCATAGCACGGGGCCGGCGGTATACTGCGATAATGCATGCTAGTGTATGTAACGGGGCTGCCTTTAGCAGGGAGAAGAAGCATTCACATGTCTACGTGAGGGCTCTACACAAACCCAATGGGTTAGGCAATTCTCGAGAGTGCTTTGAGTCAGTGGGTATCAGGCACGGCCTTTACCATGAAGGGCCTGACGTTGAGGGGATATCTGGCAAGTCCAGATCCGGCACCATCAACATACACCCTAGCCTTGATCTGGCTACCTCGCGTCCATGGATGGTGACATCAAATGGCTTGTCGGACAGGCGGACAGGCGGGCAGACGCTAAAATAAAAACACTACACTACCCTACGAGACTGTATTCTCCCCATGGCCGTGCCCTGTGGCACTAGTCTCTAGAGATCTCGGCCATCGGGTCTGTCCCTCTTCCATCCACTTATCACTGTATTTAGAAAGAGGGGTCACGAAGGAATATACGAAGTAGTCTTTCCGATGGAAAACGTGCACGACATCGTCTTGCCCATGATGGTCTCGGAGATGTTAGGGAGAGAACCAGGAAAAGAAAATTCAGCTCTCCGAAGGCGGAGCGCAAGGCATGGCATTCGGTTTATCTTATGGTGGTTTGGTTACTTCTTTCGGGAATGGATATTACTGCCCTAATAAAACGAAGGTGTGCAACCACAACCTAAGAGCTCCATCATCTGCACCCATTTCGATATATTGAATTAGTAAATTTCATATTTTATTGCTCGACCATGTCACCCAGCGAGTCCCCTTCGATTTTGGGGACGCGAATGTCATGACGACGCAAGGCCCAACTGGCGGACCCGACCAGGCAACAGAAGCCATCTTCGGGGAGGCGAGAAAAACAGAAACGAGAGGGCAGTGCCCCAAGCTTTGCTGCATGTGCATGCATCACGACGAAGGACAGGGGAAAAAAAAAGAGCCATTCTCAGTGGTCTGTACATAAATCGGAGAGGGAGGGGTGAGAGGATGAACTTATAACGGACCACATTCTAGCTGAAAACCCTTCAGCACGCATGTAGACCCTGTTCGCCTGCGCCACCAAAGTCCCCATGCTACCTTAGCCGGCCGCTGTTGATTATCTCTTTTTCCCATCGTCCACCACATCTAATCCTATCTGTCCATGAGGTGCAGAAAAATATATGGGCCTCCAGCATATTTTACGGAGTACTCCGGAGTGTCCCAAATGTCACCAAACCGACGGGGCAGAAGCTGTTCGAGGTGCCTAACAAGCGGGCCTTTCATCATGCATAGGGCCAGCGATGCATGAGACCTTCTCTTCTTCTTCTTTTTTTTAGAAGTCCGCTGCAAAGGCCGCCTCGCCGGGTTGCCTCACAATTATCGGGCAATGCAATGCCCCGACAAAGGACGAGTTGTCGGTCTCATATGGGCAGACACTGCAAGATCAATCAATGCGAGCGACAAGTGTCATGCATTCAACAGGAGAAGTCTTTTCCGCCGAATCTGGCAATCTAGCGAACCATTAAATCGACGCGCTATACTGCTAATATCAGGGTAATGAAGACTCATACGAAGTAGATAGGGCTCCGTTTCCTGGTGTCCAGTAAACCTGCCAAGTGGCGGATCTTCCGCTCGGCGCACAGATGCCGCCATCAGGAACCCTTGTGCCGTGGATTCCATGGGATTGCCCGGTTTGGTACTTGCAAGCTGGGAATAATCACTCTTGACAATTACTTATAATTCTGACCATTATAGGGAACAAGGGAGATGGTGGCTGGAAGCCAGGTTTCACAGTGCATCCACAGTTGGCCGTCGAACTGGGGAGTCTGACGGTATCACGGGGTCGATTGCAGCAAATGAGGACACTGACAATTTTGTTCTTTTGTTTTCTCTCTGTCCTTGTCTTCGTCGCTTTCCTATCCGGGGTACTTGTGTCGATGTCGATCCGGTCCTTGACGATGGGGAGGGGGGTATTCATCCAATACTTGCTTCGGACAACCATAACAATGGCATGTTCCAAAGCCCATGTAAAACAGTAAGGGTCTTGTCACATACAAGTGATGTTTAACATCACCACGCTCACTTAGATTAAACGGAACTTCGTACTGGATTCAATATCATGCTCCAGCACATACTTGTAGGATCGTATATATCCTTGACCACAGAAAAATACACCGGTCTCCTCGTACATGTAAGACACATCCTTCATGCTCTCGTACGTCTTGGACGATGGCGCATCTCACGACGACCAAGTACACACTCTTGACGAACCACACCCGATAAGCACAGAACCCTATGACGGGATGTCATCCAGGACACTATGTTTCACCTGCACGTGTGATGCGGGTGTAAGGTAGCTCCCGCAACCACTCGGGGTTGCAAAAGACCGGCCTCGGCGCTTCGCCATACACGAAATGAATGAGAAGTTGTTTTCTGATGTTTTCTTCCGAACCAAAATGCACACGCCGCATTTGACTCATCTTTTTGGACTGCTTTTAATGTCTTGGATTCATGTCGGTGTTTCTTCGTCCGGGGGTTCCATATTTAAGCCTATGCCAGAGGCGAATATATATATATATAGTACACGAGACTTCGTATCATGCATCAACGGAAGACGTTCGTGTACGTACTAGGACGAACCAGTGTGTGAGTTTATTCGAATTTCTCCCAAGTCGCATCGCGTGGTGCAGCCTGGCTAGCAGATATTATCAAATGAAAAGAATGAGAAATCCCGAGATGGATGGATCAGACCCAAGCCCAGCCTGTCGCTCAGCTCGCCCTGGAGCTGCCAATTGCAACAACCTCAAGAAATCGTCAATGCCTCATGTAAGCGACATGTCGCCCTACTTCGTACATGTCTACTGCTTCCGGATGCCGCGTTGCCTGCAAGATAGCATGCAAGGCAACGCACCGACTTCGTATACTTTTTCCCTTTCCCTTTCCTTGTGCATCTTTGTTATGCGGAGTTTATCGGTTTATTGGGCCCCAACGGTTTCTTTTCCCATGCTGTTGGGATTACAATCGGTAATGCATGCTTCGCACTTTGCAGAAGATGAAGTCGAATCAAAGTAACATATAATACGAAGGTAATGTCGAATGAATTTGGAAGTGAGTGCCGGGAAATGAAAGGGAACCGGCTCCCGAAACGAAACAAATACTCGAAGCCCATCTGAGTGGCACCCACACCTAATACTCGAAAGAACGCTATTGTTTCCCCTTCGTTTCCCAGGAGCCAGGACCGGGATCACTCAGAAGAGGAATGGGAAGGCTTTGAAGCTCGGGAACCATCTCGGATTATTATTATTTTCCTTCTCGGGAAACATCAATCTCAAATCCCAGCTCCTCGGGGCAATTTTCCCCAAATTTGCGCTTATGCGGCTTCTGCTGGGAATGGAACTCGACTCCTTCGTCCAAATTGTGGTGTGTAGGAACTTTGGGGGGTGTGTACCTGTATATAAAATTGACAACCTCTTCTTGATTCCATTCGGTGTGAGAATTGACAGCCTTGAGTACAGATTCATGAAATTATGAGATGATGGCATGATCCATTTTGTTATTTTCCTTTTCATAGAGCGTAGAGCCTACTGGGCCGGAAATTGGCTGCTCTGGGATGATCTTCCAGTCAGAGAGGGTATTGGAAAGGTGTAAGACAGACCAATATGCATGGTAACCTCGTCCTGGCTAGTATCAATAAAACTTTTACAAAAACGCCGAGGGTTGACACCGATGTTAGTAATAAGCTAGTAGTTACTGATGGAGTGGAGATAGCATTGAATAAAGGGAAAAACAGAGAGAAAGAGAGGAGTGTACCCAGGACCATGGCTAAGCTGTACTATCCGAAACGAGAGAGGTGTGCTTCTTTCTATCGGAGCTTCGCAAGCGACGTTGCTTCTCCACAGAGCCAGGCCAACATGAAACTTGCCAGGCGCAGCACGCTACTTCGAACCCCATAAAGTGAGAATCAGATCATCTGGGCGTCTACATGACCGTTCCTTTTTGGCATCAAAGGGGGAAGGAAGGGGAGGGGTTCAGAGTAGTACGACGAGTGGAGATCAGCCCAGGCCAGATGGAAAAGGGGTGGGTAACGAACGGCTCGAGGTATCAAGTATGACCATTGACAAGGCACGAAAGAAGCCATCCGGGGTAACGAGAAGAAACACAATGAAGAGGAACCTCTCTTTTCTTTCGTTTCTGAACTTCTGCGTAAGCTTGGTTTCTCAGTCCCGCTGCTTGATACCCTGTGCTTTTAGCGCGTGATAGCAAAGGGGTGTGAGGAGGATGTGCCCCTCGCCCGGCAGGATGGTCCCTTGGGATGTCGCATATCCAAAAGAACGCCCATTTTCTGTCAGATTTACTAAGTCCAAAGGGGAAAGAGGGGGTTCGGGACTGCGTATAGTGTAGAAAAGGACCCAACAAAGTCGTTGCATTGACATACTAGGTAGGTATACTTCCGAGTGGAAAGAGGTGCTAAGTGAGAAGGGGGGCTCTAGAGGATGGATCTTGGAGCAAATCAGCGCTTGGAGAAGCACTCTCGAGAAGGTTGCAGCAGGGAAGCGAGAAGGTGTGTTAGAGGTGAAAGAGCACTTCTGGGCTCTAATTGGCTGTTCACCAGAAATACTAGTACGAGCGATGTGGAGGTGGTGAGGAAGAAAAGTGAAGATACGAGAGCCTATTGGTCTAAATGCCGAATAGCTTAGATCGGAAAATGACCAATGAAGATGCGCACAGGACTCGCTCTTTCATCTCCATCCTCTCGACTCTGTCTTGTCTTGGAATCGGTCCCCTTTCAGTTGCTGTCTGTTTGGGGACTGGGAAGCTCACTCCTTGTACCAAGTACCCCGTTCGTTTCGGCTAACACAACTCCCAGATACGGACGATACGGAAGAAAGGTTTTCTCGTTATGATCCTGTTGAAGGACGACGGGAGGAAGTTCGGGGCACGTGGACAGCTGGCCGCAGCCCAGTCATATCAGAACCTGCAAATCATGCCCTGACCTACTTGTAACACCAGTCGGGGATCGAGGGAGTATTTGTTTTCTGTTCTCGTGAGATTATTTGAGATCTACAGTCATGCAGGAAGAAATCGCGTAAGTCGGCTCAAAAAACCTGCCCCTCAAGTCTCGTGGATTGTCCCCCCGTCGAGGATTGGCGGCATGAGGGCTTGCGTCCAAGGTATGATCCAAGAAGCAAGTTTCCATCGTAACAGAGACAGGAACGAGGCGTATTCCTGTTGGATGACAGCCATTCCCATCCCATCTCCACTGAAGGAGGACGACGCGCCAGAAAATGAGGCCAAGACGCGTTATCATGCTCGCTGAAACCACGGTAGCGGATATGCGGGCATCTATCATTGCCTCGGGGATTGAGTGGTGGGTGCAAGTCACACATTGTGGCAGGCTTCGGGACTTCGGCGAAACGACACACGAATGTGTGGCCCCCACGCACATCATTGACGACATTCCCCACGCTAACCTGTTCTTGACTGGCGAACTCCCCAACGGCTCGATATTCAAACAATTTAGTAAATTGTGGCTCAGCTGTTTGAGGCGGGCCAAACTCCCTTGCATCTGTTGAAGAGAGTAAACATCGCTTGGAAGAATTGAGATGCCCAAAAAAGCTCGGTTTGCCGATTGTTGGCTTTCTGCTATTTGGGCTCCAACATGCAGGGAGTTTCTATTTTCCCAATCTATGGACGGCGAGTCCGTGAAGGGACCAACTCAGACATGTCGGTGAAAAAGCATGGCTAATGTGGCTCCTGCACGTGTGGAGTGTGGCTGGGTCAATGCTGCCACAGGGATTGATGCTATTTTTGGCCTGGAAAGGGAAAAGTAGGCGGGCAAGGGTCCTGCTGTGGTCGGTGTGACCGCCCCGCTTCCTGTTAGACTCCGGGGTTTGGATTCTCCGGGCTGCCTTCCCGCCTAGGAGATCACATGACGCACAGACTAGGACAGACCGCTAAGTCCGATCGCACTTTGTGCTACTTCGGAGGCAACCCACGAAAGGAAAACCCGCTGCTCAAACAGGCGTCATCGCGCATCGATGAGGTCCGTCGAAGCGGTCGATTACCCTTTACCGCCTCGTCGTCCGAGCATGAAAAAAAAGGGCTCACAGGGATGGAACTGTTGTATCCGTCGGTCATGAGACCTCTATTCGGTCGGTCTAGGGTTTCTCCGTGGGAAACCGAGCAACCATCGACGTCATCGCAAGGAGCCGTGTGCTAATGAACGCCAGGCTCCCCTTGTCAGGTCGAAGTTTGGAGTGACGGAGATCCAGTGACATGGTTCCAATCTCTTGGCCCTGGAAACATCTAAACCAGCCACCACCCCACAATACAGAGGCTATCTGATTTCCAGGGTTCAAGGCCGAGTGGCAGGCCATAGGGTTAGATAGTGTCTTATCCTTAAGAGTCCCGTCATGTCCAGTACTTTACTTTTTTTTTCGGCCGGTTTGCCTTGCATGAAGGACGACGCAAGCCACCGTCGTTTGACCTTAACTCTTCACGGCCGTTTACTCTAGCAACACTCCCCCCGTCGTCTTGCCAGAGAATGAGCATGAAATTCTACGCGACGCGTAAATTCCTCGCCACATCCAGTCAATGGCTCGCCCTCCCGTTGACGTGGTCAATGTATTTTGATAACGAGGTAGACCAGATACGCTCTGACAAGTGTCACTTCTTGAAGGGTCCGCCAAGGGCAATGAGAGGAGGCCCTTGCACCTCTTCAACCGGAATGTATGAAGGAGTGTCATTGCCGACGCCGGCCGAGGTTCTTGACGGATTCAATGGAGCGCGGTTTCCAGTCACGCGCTCCGAACTTGCAAAGAATGACCCGCGAAGAACATGGGAGACCCTGGGCAAACCAGGGGCGGGAAAGCTAGGAAAACTTGGTTGTCGGGCATGACGATATCCTTGACCCGAGAAGGCCCATGGGCAGCTGAATTGTCGTCGTTTTAGCGTTCCAAGACTCATACATTTGATGTACACCCCCCCTCTTTAGGTTCTCCTTTCTGCAGGTCTAATCCACTGTCTCTGACCTGCCAACCCCGAGCGACTTGGTCTTCCAGCTGTCAATTCTTGTGACCTGGGTGGTATCCACTCCTCGAGGCCAACGCCTCTATCACAGTTCCTTGATTTCTCCCAGAGGGCTGGGCTCGTGGAAGCTTGGTCCATGAGCCAAGCGGTTCAATTAATCAGAAGACTGTAAACAGTCTGGCACCGTGTATTACTCTTATGGCCCTATTACATAATTAATGAGAGGAAACAAGAGCTATGCGTGAAGATAGATGTCTCGAATTTTGATCTTAAATCATCTGTTCTTGAAGGCCATGTTGGATTGGATGAAGCTCTGCTCAATCTCCACGTGAAGTTAGTGCCCGGGTTTAGTGGGGTTAGTGACTTTGCCCCGCGAGTTTGGGCTGGGTCAAATTAGTGGCTTGATTTGTGTGGCATCACTACAGACCCTCTGAAGCTGGGAACGCTAAACCACAGTACCCGCCAACATTCCAGCCACTTCCGCCAAAACCAAGCTATAGGCGAGGCTGAATTCTAGCCCGATCATGACATCTTCAACAAAGGGGAGAATCCTCCGGCACAATCGGACCCTTTCGGTATCTGGGAAGCCCATCGTGGCTCACGCCAAAATTTCGACGCTATTCAGCCCTTGTATTATACACTTTGATATTACAATGAGATAGATAACCGAAACTTGCTAATTAATCCGTCCTCTGCATCAACTGCATTCACCGCATCCGTCATCATGTCGAAGGACACTACCCCCAACCCCGTCCGCACGAAGTCCACCCGACGAAGCCCCGTCATCCCCGTCTCCCTAACCGAAGCCTCCCTCGACTCCCCGACATTTCGTACTACCACCGTCCACTTTGCCGACCAGGTGGACGGTATCGAACGCTGGCTCGATGGTTACGTCAGATCCACCTCCAAGCTCGCCCAAGACGTCATCAGCCTCGAAGAATCCATCAACTCCTATCTCCGACAACTCATACCTACCCAGGCCGTCGCCGACACGGTCATCGATAACGAATACACCCAGCTCGCACTAAAGAGGGTCGGAGATGGCGCCCGCGATTACTGGACGCAGATCCAGGCCCTGGCACGGCGTATGGATGTCATCGCTGTCGAACCCATCAAGTTATTCCTCCAGAATGATCTAAGGGCATTCAAAGACGCTAGGAGGACCATGGATAATGCACAGAAGGCATTTGATACTACGCTGGCGAGATACCTGTCAATGCCGAAGACGAAGGAGCCCTCCTCTTTGAGGGAGGATGCATTTGCCGTGTTTGAGACTCGGAAAGTGTATCTTAAATCCTCGCTAGACTTTTGCCAGCTTGCTCCCCAGCTGCGGTATTCTCTAGATAGACTGCTCGTCCGCATCTCTTCTGACCTGTGGGGTGCTCTGAGACAACACCGCGGGACGGCTACGAATTCCGCCAAGTGGAACACGGAGATCGATCGTATCCGGGGCTGGTGCAAGGATATGGAGTCTTCAGAAGCCGTTTTCAAAAGAGAACTACATCTAGCGAGACGGGAGATTGGGGAAGCCACGCTGCTATCAATACGACCGTCCCGAGACCTCGAGAGTTATAGCTCCTCGACCGTTGCATTCCTGAGCTCGAGGGGCCCGTCCTCCGCGAACGCCCCGAAGGAGGGTGAACCTGTCATCTCCGAGTGCCAAGGTTGGCTGTTCTTCAAAATACTGGCTGGGAAACCCGTGAGAACGTCGTGGACCCGTCGCTGGTTCTACTGCCGTGACGGCATATTTGGCTGGCTTGTTCAGGCACCCCACGGCGTGCTCCAAGGTGATGAGATTGGCGTCCTCCTGTGCAATGCTAAGCCCGCGGTGGG
The DNA here is from genome assembly GCF_000732125.1 of Scedosporium apiospermum. Classification (NCBI taxonomy): domain Eukaryota; kingdom Fungi; phylum Ascomycota; class Sordariomycetes; order Microascales; family Microascaceae; genus Scedosporium; species Scedosporium apiospermum. The sequence continues at coordinate 849,905 of NW_015971799.1, forward strand.
AGAAGATCGTCGCTTCTGCTTCCAGGTCAAGACCAAGAGCCAGACGATGATTCTCCAAGCCGAGACGCAGGGAGAGCTCTCGGACTGGCTGGAGGTGTTTGAGGTTGCGAAGAAGCGTGCTTTCGAGGCTAGCGTGGGCAAGAGCGGTACCTCTACGCCGAGCTCGGCTTTCTCGATCACGCCGCCAAATATTCCCGAATTCTCAGCCAAGGTGCTTGATGCTATCATGCCGGGTGAAGATGGTGCGGCTGGTGCGCTTGTTGTCCCGAACGAGAACCTGAACCTGGCGCAACGGTCGAGCTTCGACGTCAACGCCCCTGCTCGCCGGTCCATCTCCAATCTTGGCCGGGAGTTGGCGAGGGAAGATGGCGAAAGTAACAGAGAACATGCCGCTCGAATCATTCAAAAGTTGGACCTGCACAGAAAGGCCACTTTCGGCGCTGCTGCCGAATCTCCTCAATCCGGTGCAGGCCCGGCCGGTGGGATTGCAAGCCTCATCTCAGCTAGCCACACTTTCTTGCCAGGCTACAGCAGCGTTGTGCCTCGATCCGCTCCAGTGGGAGGTCTTGCCGGTCTTGATATCCCACCGGGTAGTCTGGCGCCGCCCTATCTCGCGCCTCCGCCGATCGCGACCAATCTTAGCAGGTTTGCGGTGACGGTGACGGCCGAACGCGGTTTGACACCTGACATTTCCCGCGCCATGTCGACGGCGGTCATGGCAAACTACTGGGGCAGCAACCCTTGGAGCTCCGTTTACACAACCACTAATGTCAATTACCACAGGCTCACCAACGCGGATGCTCAACAAGCAGCCGCCATGCGTCGAGGAAGCAGCTTCAGGAACGACAAGTCCACCGGAGGGGGAGACGTGAACCCGCCCTCGGGGCCGCATCACCCCGACCGACGACTTCCTGAATGGTTCCCACCGGGCTACCCTCCAGAGCTCAAGGCGCAACATGCCCAGTTCAGGCTGCTCTTCCCCAACGTTCCCATGGAAGAGAAGCTGGTTCTTGTTTTCCGAGCAACGTGGACGAGCTCTGGCGAAAGGGGATTCGAAGGGCCAACGCTCGCGGGCAATGGGCGTATCTACGTTACGCCCGACAATATGTACTTCTATGGCCAGCAGCTCGGCCTAGTCGTTGCGTACTCTATCGGCCTGGACTTTATCGCAGAAGTGACGGCGAACCCCGGACGAGACTGCGATTTTATTGTCCTTCGACTCAGCCAGGATTTTAACGATACCGGTCTGACCCGAATCACTATTAAGACGTTCCTCGAGGACGTTCGTCTTCTACATGCCCGCCTGAACCTCCTCGTCGATGATTTGCAGGCCGAGGAACCTATGGAGGTGAGCGAGATTGTCACGCAGCTCATCTGCCTCGAGAAGGACGAGCACGAAAAGAGGAGCCCAAGTATGGATAGCTGGGAGGACGTGGGATTCGACAGCCCCGTGGCTGAGAATCATCCCTTGCCAAGGCGACCTCATCAAATCGCTGATAACAACGCCCGACCCTGTCTTACGCGACACCGACTGAGGAGCAAGGTGCATCTTCCGACGGCACCAGTCATTTACGAGCCCGATGACATGAAGCTAAAAGTGGCCGAGCGGCACTTCGAGATTGGTGCGAAGTCGTGCTTCCACATCCTATTTGGCGACAAGAGCTTCCTTTTCCCGAAGCTCTATTTCGATCGAAACGCCCGAGACATCGTCCAGGGGCCGTGGGTTCTGGCCGATCACGGACGCATGAAGCGCGAATTCACCTTCAAGGCCGACTCAGTCGACATGCTCGGCCGCTCCAAGACATGCAACGTGACGGATTTCCAAACGATCGACATCCACCGCGACCACGTCACCTACGAAGTCACGCACGTAAAGCGGGCGTGGCACCTGCCGCACTCGCAGTACTTCAAAGTCGTCACCAAGATCGTCATCACGCACATCGCCAAGTCCAAGTGCAAGCTCGCCATCTACATCAAGACGGAGTGGAAGACTTTCCCGAGCTTCTCAAAGAGCATCGTCGAGCGCCAGGCCCTCAACGACGCTGAGGCCGACGCCGAGGAGCTCGCCGAAGCCGCCACCGATCAGGTCCGTCGTCTCGGCCCCCGCAGCCGCACCAAGCGCGCCATCCAGGTCTACGGTCACATCGGCCAGGAGACGCAGCCCGTCCCCTTCACTCCGGCGCATGCCGACTCGGCGAAGAAGCAGGCCGTGCAGCCGCGCACGTTGACGGAAATGGTGTACGAGACGCTCAAGTCGCTGACGCAGAGCGCGGTGACGTCAATCCTCATGTGGGCCTTTGCCGCCTTGCGCGTCTTGCTGCGCGTGTTCACGGCGCATCGCGTCATCTTGGTCGTCACGGGCTTCAGCTTGCTGGCGAACTTGTTCTTGACGTCCTTGGAGGGTTCGGCGTGGTGGAGGGAGCGGAGCGCTACGAGGTTCTTGGCGAGGTTGGGGGTTGGACCTAATGTTATGATGAGCAAGGCGGTGTATATTGCGGATTTGGAGAGTGTTCAGGGGACGATGCCGGCCAACATTTCCTGGGCCGAGGAGGGTAGCGTGTGGTATGTGTTTTCCCAGCTTTTTTTTTTCCTCACTATCCCTACTTGATCCTACATGAAAGGAGGCAGCAGGCTGACCAAGGTAATACCTATCCACAGCTTCTCGGCCTTCCAAGCAATCAGCGACGCCACAAGCCTCGACGGCCCCTACCAAGACGCCGGCTCCCACCTCTCCGCCGCCTCATCCCGCGCCACGGCCCAGCGTCTCCGGCGCATGCGTCAGCGTCTCGGAGCCTACCGCCACGACCTGCTCGTGGCCATGCGCATCGTCAACAGTGTCGAGCGCGAGATGTTGCAGTCCGAGTGGGAGAATTGGCTAGTGGATGAGAATTCTAGGTGTGAGCAGTTGCGGTCCATGTTGAAGGCGGGTGGCAGTGGTGGTGGTGCTAGCGGCGCGGGAGAGGAGAAGAAGGATGGTGACGGGGAGGGGGAGAAGAGGAGGAGGGAGAGGGCGAAGGCTTGGGTGGAGGGGTATTGTGGGAGTTGTTGGAGGGATATGGGGGTTTTGAGGGAGGAGAAGAGGTTGGCTTTTTGAGGATGACGGGGAGCGGGTGGGGAAGGGGAGGGGAAGTGTAGGATTTCGTGTGTTTCGTTATTTTGTGATTTCTATTCATGGAGTAGCCGTTACCCTGGGATTTGTTGAAGATATCAGGAGCAATATTATGGACTTTTAATCTCATCTTTTACCTTGTTTGCTGAACCTACCAGTCAGATCTCGCTTGCAGGAACCCCTAATTGAGCATCACAGCCTCCCCAAGAACCCGAAGGCAAAGCAAGATCGGTGTGCTCGAGGCGTAAAGTTTCTTTTGGTTTACCTTTCCATACCTGTCTATAGACCTGTCTATAACACGCCCCCTTTTTTTTACTCCCACTCGTTTATATCAACTGCTTCTTCACACCCCCGCCATCTCAAGCAACAACCCCGAAAGCCCAACCCGCTCCCCCACCGCCTTCAACCTCTCCAAATCCCTCTGCACATCCTCAAACCCACCAACTTCAACAAGCGCAACGGCAGAAACCACGATCCTCGCGCAAACCGCAAAAACAGCCGGCCTAGACGTCCACCCCAAGGCTCCATCCCCTTTCTCCTCCGCCATGTCCAGGAGCATCTTCAGCCCGGGACGCGTCCAAGCGGCTAGGGCATCGAGCGCCGGATCCTCGCGCTTCTTCTCGTCTTTCAGAGTACTCACAAAGACTTCTTTCCAGCGTTTCGTCTCGCGCACTTCGTCGACGAAGAGATTCTGCTCCTCGACAAGGAACAGCGAGGCGTCGAACTTGAGTGCTTCCTGTAGTTGCTCCGACCCGGAACCTAAGGCCCCGAGGGCGGAGAGCGGCGCGTCGACGGGGAAGTCGTGCCCGACCATCCGGCAGGCGGCGGCGGCTGAGAGCTCTGGGCTGAGGTCGGAACCGTGGCTCCAGGTGGAGAGGAGGTTGGCGGCCGCCTGCATGGGGATGATGGGGGCGGTGGTGGTTGAGGTTAGGGCTGAGGCGCCGAGGTCGCGGATTTCGGAGTCGTCGTCGTTGAGGAGGTTGTAGAGGGCTTGGTAGTAGGGGAGGCAGGAGGCGTTGTTTGGATCTGGGGAGGGGTTGGTGCCACTACTATTTGCGAGGGCGAACTTGAGCGCTTCGGCTGCGGCGTATCGTGTGTCGAAGGGCTTGTCATCGGTGCTCGATTCGGCGACCAGGAGCCCAAAGTTCCGCAAAGCACCCCCCTGGTCCCATCCACTTTCATCCCGGAGGGATAGCAGGCGACCGAGGATCACGCCGCTAGTCCGAATAATCTCGTCCGAGAGGCTTGGGTTCATCGAAACTCGCTGGAGGCGTGACCACAACCCCAACAGTGAGTCCTTGCTCGGCTGCACTTCCGGCATATCTCCCGTATCCGCCATTAGATCCGTGAAATTCTGCAGCGCTATGGCAAGCACGTCCTGTACTCGCGCAGCCATACATATATCTAGGTAGAGGGCAAATAGCTGCGAAATAGTCGACCCGGAGAGGTGTTCTACAGGCCACACCTTGGGCAGAGTCTCGAGCGTGGCAGCTAGCGAGCTCACGTCCCTGTCAACCATCTCGCGGGCGTTTCGTAGGAAAGGGTCGACGTTTGCGGGGTCGATAAGCGAGTAGACGCTCTGGACCGCGCGCTGGATGCGGAAGAGTGCCCCATGGTTTTCACCCTCTGCCATATCCCCCGACTTGACAAGAGATAGGGTTATGGTCTTGTGCAGAGACTCTGCCACTTCTTTCTTGCCATTGCGCACAAGACGGAGTCCGTATTTTGAGGCTTGATTGCAGACTTCAAGGTAAGTGGCCTGCAGGTCGGGAAGCCTCCTCAAATCTCGCGGTGAATTGTCCTGTATCTCCACCAACAACGCTGCCAGGCCGTCGTAATCCACTATTTCAGTTTCGTTAGCGAATTTTCTATAAGCACGTAATGACCCGTAACAAACCTGTTAATTGGGCCGGCATAACCTCCGCCAGGCGCTCTACCAAAAACTTAGCCGTCAACAGGGCGCCATGGGTACGGTTCTTCGCCCTCGCGGAATTCTCATCGGAATCTCGCGGTACCAAGATTGACCTCAACGACTCCAGCCACCTATCGTGGAGAAGACATGAGCAGAGGGTCCTAGCAGCGATCTCACGGACATGCCACGCGGGACTTCCCAGGTAGTCGACAATATATTGCTGCAACTCATCCCGCAGAGAAGCAGGCGGACCTGCTCGCCGAACAATATCAAGGGCCGGGAAGACCGCCTCAGCCGCCGCCGTAGTGGATATCTCATATACCATGTCGCGGCCGCTCTTGAGAAGACTCAGAAGCACTGGCGCGAGGCTGGGGTACCTTCCGTAGTGTAGACGGTTTGCCTTGCCGTCCCACCCCGCCTCCATCATTGTTTTGCTCTCGCTGGTGCCGAAGAGATTGTCCATCAAACCTCTCAGGAGGAGCAGGCCACAGTTCCGAATGGCCCAGCTAATAAGAAGCAACGAGTCAGCAAAGATGTAAGATAGTCCGGGGATTACTCGAGTTACAGAGTTTGACGTACATTTGCGATCGTAGGCAGTCGGCCGCTAGCTGGAGACAGAGCGGTAGGTACCGTTCTAATTTCCTTTCGAAGTGGGAGAGGTATGATGTCTTGAAAATACCAGTAAGAGAGTTTAGGGCGTGAACCTGGGGCAGGTTTGATCCATCGGCCTCTGATACGGCAGCTGGTGTGGCCCCGATCTTCATGAGCTCCTCCATAGCCCCGTCAAACGAGATCCGGTAGTTGGCAGACAGGATCCCAATCATCATAGACGGAATACCAGCAGACCTCCTCGTTGTCGAACGCTGTGTAGATATGCAGTTCAAAGTCGCCTAGATATAAATAATCAGAAATTTGACCGTGCGGTCTTGGTAGAACATGTTGGACCTACTTTGTACCACTGCTCAAGAAGAGGCAGTGACGTCTGTTCTTCTTGGTAAAATCTTGACATCTGGCAGCATATCGCAAATGTCTGGGATACTGTCGTCAAGGCACCACGGTGCCTTAGGGTGGACAGTTGCTCGAGCGAGAGGTTTCCAAAGGCCGAAAACACCTTCATTGAGGGGCACTGGTGATCCATTCCCCCGTAATTCTTAGCACCCTGGATTATCGCCTTCATGACTTTGCTACATGGTCGTTAGAGGAAATGCTGGGCGCTCGAGGCCAGGTGAGAAATCACATACCTAGATTCATCAACCGCTCGGAAGCTGTAACTCAAAAGATTCTTCGTATCCAAGCCCTCCATCTCATCCAAGTCATCCGGCAGATGGCCTTCGGGAGAGTCATCGCAAAGCACGTCTCTCACAACGTTCCATATCCGCCGACAGCATTCCAACATGGAAAAGTAAATTCGGTCTAACTCAGCCAAAGTCTTAGGCTCATATTTTTGTTCGTTGATAGAGATGACGATATAGCTACTCTAGTTAGCTTGCTGCTAGATAGCCAAGAAAAACTTGTAATCCCGTCTGGCGCACAACTTACCTCAGCGCCGCAAAAAGACCGTGTGTAGGTGCATCAAGCACAGCGAGACCCAGGTTATGCTCGGCCGAAGCGATTCTCTTATCCAAGGCCGCAATGAGATCCGACAAAAGCGTAGATTTCGCCTGCTGGTCCGCAGAGAACCTGTGGAGTAGCTCATAAGCCCGAGCAACGCCGTTGGCATGGTCAGCTCTCCCAGTTTGGTTAGCAAGCTCATTGGCTCTAGTTAGGAAGCGGGACAGAGCATCTGAAGGTGAGGTTCCTGGAGAAAGGAGGGCACTATAGTGGCCATCATTGAAGAGAAGCCTCAGCACAGAAGCAGCGGTGTCCCGAACGTCATCAAACGGGTCCATGAGCAAGTCGAGAAGCGCACGAGACCACGTTGCATCAAAGAGATCAAAGAAAAGTTCCTTATCGTCCTTGGTTTCCCACGTCTTCGCGGGGGCCGCTTCGAGCTGTATTATCTTTGCCACGGTCTTTAGTGATGTTACATGTCGCTGGTAGGAGGCAGTAGGGACTAGCTCGGCCCTCAGGAAGCGAAGATACCAGTGAAGGAAGTCTTCGTGGAGTTTCAATGCCGTAGCCAGCTCGGGTTCGGGGTGGGAAATAACATTAGTATGATACAGCGCTGGCTTTCGGGACTCGGTCGAGACTCCCGTGTGTTTCTGGTGTGTCGCCGCTCTTGCACGCACGAGGCTTCGCTGGAGCACAAAGATACCGCCGCGAACTCTCTTGTACATATCCCTAAGCTTTCCAAGAAGTTCATTCCGGAAGCGCGCCTCGGAGTCCGCGAAGTACATGCCAAGATGCTTTTGCAGTAGAACCAAGGCCGTGGGGGAGTAGGGGCGTGTCGTCGACGACGATGATATTATTAGAGACAGTGCATGCGTGCGGATACTAAATGAAGGGTGAACGAGAACGTGTTCGAGGAGGTCCTCCTGAAGCACGACGGGGCCGGAATGGTCCTTGTTTTGTACTTGGCCGCCATATACTGGGAACTTTTTAGTGTTTCTAAACAAATAACGGCTCTAGAAAAGTGTTCAAAAATACCTGGTTCTTCAACTAAGCCTACTCTCTTGCCGACCTCGAGCGAGGCTAGCTGAAGCATCGCGGGGATATCCAAGTACAAGTCTGGAGTTGTAATGGCCTTATCCAATCGATTCATTCTCTGTAGAAGTTCTATCGACTCCTGCTTCTCCGACTTGAACAGGGGCACGAAGATGTAATTCTTGATGCCGTCTAGCAGCGAGGGCTCAGCAGTCAAGAACTCCAGCAGCCACTCATGCCATATCTCGACGGTGAATGGTACTTGAGAGGCTTGAAGGAATCCCTGCTTGGACTCTATGGAAAGCATTCTATATACCGTGGCGACAAATTTGCCAGCCACAGGGCATACAAACTGGATTTCCATCCAGTTAAACATTTCGGCGAGGTAGTTCTTCCAGAGCTCAATGTCCGTGACTTTAAGCTCAGATTCCTTCCAAGTCTTGTACGTAGTTCCAACTTCTTTCAGTGACACAACGGACTTGGTGAGGAAGCGGTCGAGAACCATGATGGCAGACTTCGCCAGGGGCTTAGTGGATTGCTTGGCCATGACGGAGACAAGCGTGTCTAATACTGTTAGTTTTACGGGGCCTAGATCAGCCCTCGCTTTCCCTTGGATCATTAGATCGACTAGGAGATCTAGTACGAGTCTCAACGACCGCTCAGCATCTGATTCATTCCATTCGAGATACAGATCAAACAATTTGAGGTAGAGATCTTTGGAAAGGGCCCAATCACGGACTCCAGGAGTTTTCGATTTGAGGCATTGCTCGATGAATCCACAAAGTTTCACGCGGACCTTACTACTTGAGAGCTTTGACAGAGTCTCTCGTGAGATGAGCTGGTTGAAAATTGCGTCGGCGGCCCTTTAAAGAAGTTAGTTAGCCTGTACTGTCTATCTCGAGAGGAATGAGTCCAATTTTTTTTTCTCTTTCATACTCAGTTTTGGAATTATCAGGCTGCCCCTCTAGCCATACTACTAGATCGTTGGGACCCCTGCTGCCTGTGACATCAGGAGCATCGATCTTGATATCCTGCCCCGCGTCGGCCATTGTGTCGAGTCTGCCACGATGGTGGGGCAGTGAAATAACAGAGGTGGGCGAGAGGCTTATAAGACAGACAGCAGTCTCATAACGGTTGGGGAGCGATAACAGACTCAATGTGAAACGAGAGAGGAATCCGGAAGAAATATATAAGTCCACTCAAGTGAGTGAACTCGACATATCTTCTATGAAACAGCGCCGTCGACTCTTCTGCGACTAATACCTTTGGCGGGAGAGCATCACATTTGATCGCACCTCAAAAAAAAAATGAGATGACTCAGCAGAAAACCTTCTCCGACTTTCGCTTCCAGCCAAAATTTTACATCACGTGGACAGAAGCGTGACGAAAATTTGCCCTGTTGAAGACCCCACCATCACATCTCACGAATTTTACCACATTTTCTCGAACTCCACGTCTAACTTCAACGATCTTTATACCACCATATCCATTTTATCTTCACCAGCACGCGACGACCAGATCAGAACTAATTGATACTGGGAGACTGACAAAATGTCGAGTAAGTTTTCCTCCGATAACAATTGCACCTGGTTTATCTCACCAGAAGAAAAAGAAAGAAGAAAAGAAGGGACTTGACTAACTTAATTTTTCACCTACAGAGATCACAGTCGGTATGGAAAACCAACCCTAGGCGAATGAAAGCGGACGAACGCGAACAAATCGTGGTCGAAGGAAGGGAAACTAACTGAAATCAATCAATAGCCCACGTGCGTGCCCAGGTTGGGGAGCTCCTCGACTACTCCCTTAACGAGAAGAAGCGCAACTTCCTCGAGACCGTCGAGCTCCAGATCGGCCTCAAGAACTATGACCCCCAGCGTGACAAGCGTTTCTCGGGCACCGTCAAGCTTCCCACCATCCCCCGCCCCAACATGAAGCTTTGGTATGTGTTTAGAAAGGACGGACGAGAGACAGTAGTGCTGAGGGAACACGCCGTTAACTTGTTTTGTTTAGCATTCTTGGTGACCAGCACGATATCGATCGTGCCAAGCACGCCGGGATCGACGCCATGTCCGCCGACGACCTCAAGAAGCTCAACAAGAACAAGAAGCTCATCAAGAAGCTCGCGCGCAAGTACGACGCCTTCGTCGCCTCCGAGGCCCTCATCAAGCAGATCCCCCGTATCCTCGGACCCGGTCTCTCCAAGGCCGGCAAGTTCCCCACGCCCGTCTCGCACGCCGAGGACCTCGTCGCCAAGACCAACGAGGTCAAGTCCACCATCAAGTTCCAGCTCAAGAAGGTTCTCTGCATGGGTGTCGCCGTCGGAAACGTCGGCATGACCTCCGAGCAACTCGTCGCCAACATCATGTTGGCCATCAACTACCTCGTCTCTCTTCTCAAGAAGGGCTGGCAGAACGTTGGTAGCCTTACCATCAAGGCTACCATGTCTCCTCCCAAGCGTCTCTACTAAGCTCTCTCTTTTTTGGGGTAAGCTTGGTGCGATGTGTGATGACTTCATTGGGACGTTTGTGGTTGTGGCTCTTTTTACCTGGACTTGGAAGGACCAGAGCCGAATAGGGCGTACATAGACGACCTTGGAGTTTGAGGACGGAAAATCAAAAATATGAAGTAACGAGCCAAATATGCTGTCCTTTTTTTTGCGCAACTGATGATACGTCGTGATTTACAATGGCCGAAATGAAGCTCTTCACCGAGAAGTGAAGAGCGTCAGTAAACCCCATGTTTTGTAGAAATTGATCGACAGCTCAAGCTTTTCAAGTCACAGCCGATCTCTCGGTGGTCATGACCACCGAGGTTGATCGGCGTAGGGAGATTTTGATGCTACGGACTATTTTACCCCGGGAATAGTAGGATTCGGCAGAAGGACGGGCGTGCTGAAAGCATTCTATTTTTGAACCATGGTCTCCGCATCTCCTCAGAAAGGATCCTTTGTAGTCCGCCGTTGAGCAAAATGGTAATGGGAACCTCGCAGACACGAGGGAATGAGATTGAGATTGTCCAGAACGACGTGACGTGAGCGCCACTTATTAGATGACAGCTTTTTTTTTTTTTTTTTTTTTCCCCTTTGCACTAAGGCCTTACATGTCTTACGGTCTTGGCAGTCTCCAACATTACCAATGTCGGCGGCCACGATCCGAAAATGGATCATGCAGACTCGAGAGCCGAGGGTGGAGGTGGCTTTGTTTCATCAAGAGCCATTAATGATCCTAGTGGCACAACACATCTCGAAACCCAAGGGCTTTCCAAGGATTCCTCGCATGCGAACAGATGATGAAGCCATCCTTCATTCAACCAACCCACGCAGATTCAACGAGCAAATACTTCGTAAAGACATTTGCTCGTCCTGGCATGAGCCTGGCATTCCCTGATCCGCGATGCTAGCTCACCTGCCTAAGAGCAACCAGTGCTGCTTAATCAAACCCCCTCCTCAACAGCCAGTTGATAGACTCGCAAGTCTTTCCTGGAGCGGTAGCATATTTATTATACAAATTCGTAGTGGTCAAAAGGGCGAGAGCCAAGGTCGTCATTCTAATCTTAGAGGTCCCAATGCAACGCGGCTAGACCAGCAGGGGAAGCACACAATCACGTTTCCGACAAATCCTTCGTCCTTCGTAATCATCCTCCTAACCACTTGATGGTACTTCATATTAGTGCTACTCCTCTACATGCTTGTATACTTCGTAGCCGGCAGCCCCGTCTCTCGGTCAGATGTGGGCGAAACGTTCCCCTCTCGTTCTCGACCCCCCACCTAGCTGCCTCGACGAGGCGAGAAACTCTATCAAATACTCGCCTTGTTCTCCCGAGCCTGACCCCCCAAAAGAACGTAAAGCAAAAGGCGTGGCCTGGATAAGGCAGTTATTGGAGCGGACGAGAACCAAAGGGCGGAGCTTCGGAGCGGGCCCAGTGGGCCGGAAATGGGGTGGATGGGAGGGTCGTGGCTTCAATTCGCCGAGATTGAATGTCGAACTGTAAGAAAAAGGGACATGAACACCGTCAGATAGTGGAAGTTTTCCGCGCCATTCTCTCCGGACTAGGCCAAGTTAAGTTCCTTTTACAGATGAGAAAGGAGACAGACTCCTCGAGATAGCTTCCTTCACATTGGCTCAATCTAAAGATGCTCTCGAATGGGGATTAATAGTCCATTAATTTTGGCTTCCAAGATGTTGTGTTTGTTGTACCTCGTGCCGACTAACGAAATAAAGGCATCCAGGTTTATGGGATCGAGGGGAAAAGGGACGTGCGAGGACAAGCATTGCTGGCCGGAAGGGGAAAGACAAGACGTCAATCGGTATTTACGATGCTAGTACGAAGTAGATATCTTCTGGTTAGGGGGGTGAGCGCTACACAACTGTGCACCTTGTATGGCCTATCATAAGCAGAAGCCGGCATGTATTTTTGGGAATGGAACAAGGTAGCCCAGCAGGCCTGGTAGCCAGCCAGGCGCTGAGTTTGGGTCACCGGCCCCCAATAACATCGATCATGTCGAATGAAGTCCTGCACTGGACAAAAGAGCGACATATCAAGCTTCGAGCTGAAGAACGATGCGACGTAGCATGGCCTACACATACGTCGTCGAATCTCCTCGGACGCAACCAAGAATGCGTGGTGGTGCTGTGATTTGATGGCGGTGACGATGCCCATCCAACTCTTCATGCCTTCCGTCGTTGCATTCGGTCTCGCTGCCGGACGATGTGTCGATACCACTTGCCTGCTTCGTTCGTGGATATAGACGTGTCTTCACCGTTATCCAATTTTCTAAGGCTTCAATATACGAAGTACGAAGGACGCATGCAAGCCGAGGCATCGTCATCTCGGTCCACTCGCCTCGACAACGGGCAAAGACCATGCTCGAAATGCTCAGTCGCCTGGCAGGTTTTCCCGGATATAAGGGCGATGTCGACCGCCAGCTGTTCCTGGATAGTTAGCAGTTCTTACCAGGGTATATTAATACTTGTATGATGAGAGCTCATACTGTCCTGCATTTTGCATCGAGGATGGACAATCCGGTGTAGAATCCCTCTTATTTCTGGCCTTCTCCGAAACATTTGGCGCTGAGACAAAAAAGTATGTACTTCGTACACTAGACGTCGTTCAACAGAGCAGATCTCATCAGGGATGAATCAGTGTCTAGAAGGGTTATCACAAAAGAAAGAAAAGAGACAGCTTCCCGAGCGAGGCTAGGTATCGTAGCTGACTGCCAATACTACAATGCAGTGCTTACGATGGAGCAGCACAGTATCAACGAGAGTCTCTCAATCAAGAATTGTGGCTGCCATGTTGTGCACCGCCGTACTGCTCAACTGTTCGATCGTCATCTCCAGGCCCCCCGGAACCATCACCACTGCACCCTCTTCAGCAGAAAAGTGCACATGTGCACTCAGGTCAATGACAGTTCCCGCGCCCCATGCAGACAGGCCTGGCCAGACTATGCCCAAACTGGACAGGTAGCGGATCATGCTAGGCACGCTGTTGGCGTTCCATTCGGCCCATTTGCGGAGACGCGGCTGCGCTTCCTCGCCTTTAATTCTCCACTTTGTACTTCGTACGAAGCACACCCCCCCTTCCCCCCTGCACCATACGACCTGGCGCAGGAAGTATCCCTCCATCGTCCAGCTGAGGAGAGAACTGGTTTTTGTGACCTGCGTGTATTCTTCGGAGTTTACAAGATTTGATCCTCGACTTGATTGACCCCCATCAAAGTGTGGCATATCCAATTGCCGTGTCCGAATGGATATCGACATCGACATCTTTCTTCTCTCACAAAGAAAGGCGGTCACCAACCTCATGCTTCGCACAAGGGCATGCCCGAATCAGATCTTTCAGAGAAAACAGGAAGTCTCGGGCGGATGTAAGGTAGCAATTCGTTATCTCGCCTATGGAGGAGAAGGAAGAAGGCTCGGGGCATTTCAAGGTCCTTCCTCGCCCAACTGCAACTGCAACTGCAACGCAAGGTGTTGCCTCTGGCTCGAACAGCGGTGGGTTCGGCTCATGAGAATATGATGGACGCCATTTACCATACGCTATCATGGAAATTTATCTCGAAAAGGGGGGAAGATCATACATACGGTGCTGCAAATCACGGTGAGGAAAACGCAGGAGCCGAAGTTTGAGGTCCGAAGTAGATCTTCTATTCGTCGAGATCATCGCGCATGTCGACCAAAAAAAGAATGCACGATATCTCCTTAGGTGGAAGGGCTGTAGATCAGAAAGGCGCAGAATATCTAGTGTACTTGTAGGTTGCCGAATTATGATGATACATACAAGTCCGGAACCTACCGACTTTGGTAGGGAAGCGCAAATCAGGGGGAGAGAACCTCTCTTGATGGACGCCTCTGCAGATCCTCGCATCCCATGTGTCGTCAGCTTGCGTCAAAAGCCCTCCGGCGCGTCTTGCGGCACGGCACTTTGGCGATTCAAGGCTCTCGGTCAAGGAGTACACGACGTCTCTCACAGCGCGCTGCTAATACTTCGTAATAAAGACTGGCAACAATGAGTACGAAGTATTAGCTCATCACTCTCGATATCCTTGTACGCAACATTTGGAATGGATATTATAATCTACGCTCTATCGACAGAATATTACGCCAGAATTCTCATCTTCGGCACCACCTGCAAAGCACGTACGAAGTAGCTGGTCTATGTACTTGTACTCGGACCATTAAAGAAGAGGACATTGAAAGGTCAATGATGGAGATGACCAGCCGGTAACACGCAAACAAAAGAGTTGCGGTAGGGCGGGCTTGAGCTGTTAGTGAAGAACAGGATATATCAAGTCCATATATCCACATCTATATCTAAGAAAACACGGCTCCTAGGCTATACACGAACACAAACCGAGTGTAGTGCAATCAATTTGATGTAAAACCTCGCGTTTCTACTGGCCAAAATGAGCCGAGCACAATCTACATTGCAGTGTACACAGCCCATAAATTGAAAACTTGCGGCAGGACTGTTTCTTCTTCTCTCGTGCCTTCTCCAACGAAGGAAGAGACAAAGTACATGTCCGACTCGGGGTAAACAACTTGTCTTTCCATCTTCCCTCACCAGCCTCGCAATTGCCTCTTGAAAAGTAATATGTATTTTCTTACGATCCACTGAGGAAAGTGTTTCCCCCACCCGTCGCCATTTGCGGAGGGCGCCGCCATGTTGTGTGAGATACATTAGAAAAGCAGTGCATGTGGTTGAAGTCTTTCTCACTTTCCTTTCATCCTTATCTCCATCTCCACATCTCCCTCCACACACGCCCCCAAGCCCCAAGTGACTGACCCCAACAATCCACGCCCTCCTGGTCCTTGCTGCCTTGCTGCCGACTTCATTGCAGGCCATTGCAAAGTAAACTTCTCTGTGAGATTGGGTCATTGATGCGTGAAGACGTTCAATTTTCTCACTAACAATGCTCACAACCTGCCTGGAATGAGGATTGACGGGATTGACGGGATTGACCAAGGGAAGGAGGATCAGACCCAAATACGATGTATACTGCTGTTGCTCGCCCAAGTGACTGCAACTGCGACTGTGACTGCGACACAGCGGAGAGCAGCAGAATCGAAGGGAAGGAAGGCGCCCCGGCCAAGAGAGATCATTGATGTGGAATTTTGTAGGTACAATTGTATCGATCGATTGATCTTTCGTTCCGGTTTCTCAGTTGACAAGCACACTACAATTGTAATGTCAAATGATGGTACTACAATTCGATTGTGCTTTCAAAAATTAAACCCAGTCTTGGTTTAGACCTTGGGAAATTCCCCACGCATCTTTCCTTGCTTTCATGAACGGACCGAAACGCGACTCCAATTTTTTTTTTTTTTGTCCAAGGATATCGTCACCCAAGCTCGTGCTGGCTTGCCAACCTTTTCCACTTCAAACGTTTTGCGCCCCCCTCGACCCTCGATAACATCAATTATTGGAGCAGACCCTCCAATAGTTCGAAACGTTCGAAAATGCGGCGAAAAAGAAAAGGAACATCCGGCGGACAAAGCTTCCAGAACAAGCATAACCTCCCGTCGTCGTTTCGTTGCCGCCTCCTACCCACTCCCCCCTCCCGTTCCTTTCGGCCCCTTTCACATCACAGAAGTTCTTTTTTCACCTCTAGAGTTGTAGTCGGCGATGTCACCAGCATAGCACAACCAGTGCTTCGTACCTATCGGCTTGTTCCATGATAGCTTCGATCCTAACCCTAGCCCCCAACCTATTCATCTTCACTTTACTCTCAGACCCGAAAGGAAGTCGTAAATCCAAAACTCTAGATCCATCTAGCTTCAACCCTACATGCACCTACGTTATATCCCGAGATCTCTGCAACACCCGAGATCTCAACCATCCTTTCCATCCTTCCCTCTACCCACACGCCCTCCCGTTCCCTCTTTCCCCCACCCCCCTTCTCGATTGACAGGTCACCCTCGTTACCACCTTGCTCCTTCTAAAGGACCAAAACTGGGGTGTGTCCCCTGTGCCTGTGGAGAGGTGGAGAGAGGGAGCACGAGAAAGTGTCGCGAAAGGTAGCGCGCTCTCGCAATTCTCAAATTGGTCCCTTTTGATCCTCGTTGGCGCCAATTATACTTCGTACTCTGGCCTTGATTTTCGGTCGATTCCACCGGTAGTACGATGGTATCAGGCGAACTTTCGCCCCCGGGCGCGAGAAAGAGGCGGCCCCAAAGGTTCTCGTTCGTCATTTTGTTTCATGCTCTCTGTACAAGTGTACTCAAGGGGAAAGGGGGCCGGCGCGTATTAGCTGGTTGTGGTGTAGATCCCCATCTTGCATAAGTTCTCCATGGCCGATGAGAATTAAAACGCAGCGAACCACAGGACGTGCCATTCCTTCTCGCAGCGAAATAGCGTGTGATGTGAGACGGGAAGAGGAAAAAAGCAAAAACTCAGAACGAGGGCCTCAAGGCTGTGTGGAGAGAACAATCTTGACGGGCCGCCCTTGTCTATGAAGTATGTATTGTCTGTCCAAATGGCCTTGATGTTTGTCTTACCCTCTCACTTGAACTGACGTCTTCGTCCTTCCTCGAAACAGGCGACTCAACCTGCGGTTCTTTTATCCCGAGACCCTTCCTCGCCCCGTCCCATTTTGCCTTATTCCCCCTTTGCCCAATAAGTCGGCTTATTCGAACCGTGATTGATGAATTATACTACACTTTAATATTAGCCCTACTCTCTGCTTTGTACGACTCTCACCTTCAACTCCTACACTGCTCCCCTCCCTCCCCTCTCCTACTTTAGGTTCCATTCCCATCCTACCCTATTACCCTGCAGTCCATCTCACACTGCACAGGTGGTAGTGTACACAGACAGAGACACAGAGACGCAAAGACGTGTATGCGTACGAAGGTCGGGACGGGGTAGTGTGGTGTAGTTACATTCCCACTCTCCACTTTCTTTGAGTGACGCTACCTCGAAGCACGGAAACCTTCGCCTCGTCGACCTTGAACCTTCGACCACATAGCGTCGTACCTGTGATATACCCACCCGCACATCCGCCCTCCCTCCCTCTCCCTCTCTTTTACACACCCCCCTTTCCTTTCTCTCTCCGCTTGTTCTTTTCCTCTTTCTCGCCCCCCAAAAGCCCCATTTTCCCCCCACGCTTCTCTCTAAACAGACAAGGTCCGTCTCCTCAAAATCCGTTTTGGATCATCACTGTTTCGAGTTTCTCTCTTCAAACCTGCTCTTTCCGACCCAAAAGCAGCCAATCTCCTCCATTTTATTTTGCACTTTCTGACCCTCCTACTTTCTCTCGCTTCTTATTTCTTCTTTTATTTGGAATATAAACTTCTCTCTCAGTCTATATCCCCATCACTTTGTCCTGGCCCTCATTTAATGCCGATCGGAAGGGTGGAAGTCTCGGGATTAGCCGGAAAGAGGGAACCGATTACTTCGATGTCTTACTGGACGAGGTGAGGAGAGAAGAAAAGGGCTGGTTCGGAAGCGAGACTAGGAGGAAGAAGGACTTCGAGGAAATCGTGTAAGACGATAAGTTGTAAGGAAAGGACAAGTTAAGCTCCTGTTACGGCAATGAGGTAGCTGGAAGCATTCGCCGATCCGAAGAACTCGCGAACCACGACAGGATCTCTTCAACAGCATTCCGGGTCCCCATCACACCAAACAAGGCTCTGGAAGTCCCGGGGACTCTCTAAAAGAAGAGAAGGCAGAATTGGAACCAGGCAGCTGGCGCCTGGCCGTGAAAAGGGAGAAAACGTAACCTCCCTTAGACCTCATACCGGAAAGCAACCCGACCATAAACCCTCGAAGCCGAGTTCCGCAACCCTCGCGGACTCGCAGCTTCAAACACTTTCTCTCTTTCACCATGTGGTGGTCCAAATCCCCCTCTACCAAAACCTCAGCCGCCGACGACTCCCTCTCCCCAAACACCCACCCCTACGAGCAAACAAGCTCCTCTTCATCTGAAAACACGCCTCCCTGGCGATGGCCAGCAAATCCACCCGCGTCTCCTCCCCACAACGGCTCGCCGACGCCCGATGACGAGGAAAACGGCGGGTATAACCTCTCGGCGGCGAACAAGACGGGAAGGGGAACGACTAGGACGGCGAAGCGGGAGATGATTTGCGGCATTAGGAGGAAGGTGTTTTTCATGATTATCTTTGGCGGTATGCTGGTTGCTGTTGCGGCTGTGGCAATTGGTGTGGGTGCTGGGATTGCGTTTGGTCGGAGGAAGAAGTGAGTGTTTTCCTTCTGTTTTTGTTTCCCCTTTCGGGGTTTCTTCCACGGCCTTGCGTGAAGATCATTTCTAGTTGGAGATGGGGAAAGGTTCTGTTTGCCATCTGTAGAGAGGGAGACCGATGAACACTGGCCACCATCCCCCCCCCAAATCTCAGGTCAAAAAAAGAAGGACGATGGCAAACAGACGCAACCCACGACAAAGAGAGAAGAAGGGAAAACGCAGAGAAAACTAACCCACTTACTAGATCCCACCCCGAACCAACAATCCGCTCAACCAACTCAACCAACATCACCTGCCCCTCCGACAACGACTCCATCTTCCAACCCATGGACCACACCTCCCTCTACTTCCGCCTCAGCTGCGGCCTCGACTACCCCACGTCCCTCGGCGCCGCTGACATCTCCACGCTTGCCGTGCCCTCGATGAACGCCTGCATCGAGCTCTGCGCCGCCACCAACGACTGTCTCGGCGTTAGCTGGGAGGAGGAGAGCGGTCGGTGCGTGACGAAGGGGAAGGTGGGGAGTAGTGCTGAGGGTGGGGGAACGCTTTCGGCGTTGAAGATTGAGAAGCCGGCAGCGTTATAGCCTTTGACGGACTTGTGTCTTTTTTTCATTTCATGAGTTGCGTAGAGCAGCTCAGTGGTGGATTTTTCCTTTTACCCCCTCTATTTGGAGAGACACCAGAGGGAATGTTGCAGGGAAATAACGGGATGAACCGCTGGAGAAAGGGAAAATACAACCCCTTCCGTTCTCGTCGAAGAAATGCGAAGCGAGATCGAGTATTGCCTGAGAGACGTTGATCTGGCCCCGCCTCCCTATCGAGGATAGAATCCCCTTCGATCAGGACCCTAGCCCGAAAACCACCGGGTCCCCTGATTCCCTCCACCGCTTGCCATCAATCTTCACCCGAGACGACGACCCAAGTGAGGACAAGAAAAAAGAATCAAGTCGTTGACTCCGGAATCTACCTGGCCCACCGAAGAACGGACCCGACGCCACAACGACGTTTTGAGAAGCTGGTCGGTCACCCGACATGGTCCGTCCCCCCTCGTCTGCGAAACGGCCATTGGCACTTTCAAGCCACGACCCAAGCCCAATCCGACCAAACTGAATCGATAACCGAAGAAGACATCACCGACAGCCATACCTGTGTACATATCATCAACATTGACATCTCTGTATTCTGTATATACCCCGCAACGAGCTATTGGATTTTTTTAACCTCTTTTTTATCTTATTCTTTTCTTTTTCAAGAATGAGAAAGGCACTTTCTGCAATACCCGTTTCTCACGGGAGTCGAAAAGGAGAGTTGAGTTTCGTCAACTCCCAAACGAATCGCTCCAAAGCATCATCAGACGATAGTTTCATTATTTCGTTTTCAACTCGTTGTACATAGACATGGATATCACGCATATAGACATCCCAAAGCCAATCTTTTTAACGTTCTTTTTTTTTATCATCTTCAAAGAAAGACGGGCCACCTCCCACGTCTTTGGCGTTGTCTTCCCGCGCCCCCCATCCTTATTCCATTGGTGCTTGTAGTAAATAACTTGTAATCCCTTGTTTCAACGCAAAAGCAAAACCCTCCTCCCCCTTCCCTTTCTATTTACAAGCAGAGAGAAGAAAAGAGAACGAAAAAACCACCGGTGCCTCCTTATAACCATGTCGCCTTTGAACCCCACGCATGTCCGGAATTATAGAGAGAGAACAAAAGAAGTCAAAAAAAAAAAATTCACGAAACAGACACCCAAGAAACCGAACCGCAAAACTCAAGGACAACTCTTCGTAACCCTCCAAACCGCCAAACCCCTCCTCCCCACCACCCGCGCCAACGTACCCCAAACGCCATCCTCGGCGAAATCCAAATCATCCAAATTCAAATGCGTCCTCGTCCTCCAGACCTCCCTGAACCGGAGCCCGTTGAGCCCCTTGTTGGGCAGATACTGATCCAGCCAGGTGGCCGAGGTGGGCGCGACGAGGTACGTGCCGTTCTTCTCCTTGAGGTACTCCTGGTTGCGCCGGTCGGCGGGGGTGTCGCAGGTGGCGAGGCGCTCGAGGTCCTCGAGGACGGCCTCGCCGCGGAGGCCCATGACGTCGCGGGTCTCGAGGACCTCGTTCTTGCCGTTGAGGAGCCAGATGGGGGGCGTGTAGGTTTTCCACCAGATGACCTGGGTGGCGTCGGGTTGGCCGGACATGAAGACCTGGGCGGGGACGATGCCGCCTTGGTGGTAGATGCCCATGAGGACGCCGAGGAAGACGTTGAAGATGATCCAGGCTGCCGTCCACATCTTTAGGAGCGTCTTGTTTTTGGGCAGCTGCACTGAGGAGAGGATGAGGGGGACGGTGGGTAGGAGGAAGCGCGCCTCTTGGTGCTGGAAGATGGAGAGAACGATGATGCCCGAGATGGCGGAGTAGAGTCGGAGGGAGAGGTACGGCCGCGTGATGGCGAGGAGGGTGGCCGGGCCAAGGAGCATGGGGATGTTGCCCAGTAGGTGCTGGTACCAGGGATGGAGGCCGTGCTGGGCGAGGTTGGACGGAGAGATGTTGTACATGAGGTTGTTGAGCGGAGTGATGACGGGGCGGAAAATTAGGTCGGCCCAGGTAAGTGGCGCGGGAGAGTAAAATGCTGTGTCGAGGGTAATGGCGACTACGGCCGTGACGAGTCCGGCGAGAGCCATTACGCCAAGAGACAAAGGTCTATAGAGCGAGTTAGCGCGCTTTCCTTCGTCTCTCTCTCTCTCTCTTCTCTCTCGTCCCTGTTTATGAAGGACAACACACGGGGCCTGGGAATATCCACATACCTATTGAATAAGTGGGGTATCAAGCGAACACCGGGGAAAACGAGGAATGCTGGAAATGTAATACGGTTGAAAATACCAAAGACGGATACTATGCTGAGAATTGTACACGACAAAAGGGACGAGCGGTGCTGTTGAAAAAAAATGCCTGTTAAGAAAACGATTCTCCAAGATCATCCAGGGGAAACCTCTCTAAAACATACCGGAGCTTCAACGATGCGCTGGATCAACACCATACTCCACGCAACAATAAGAGATTCGATCGAATTCGAAAAGGTATGCGTCTGATACGTCCAAGTAACGTACGACGAGGCGACGAGGAGCACGGCGACGCGGCGGTGTCGCGGCGACTGTATAAGCTCGTGAATCGCCCAGTCCTCCAGCACGAAACTTATGACGAACATGAGAACGCGGAGGGTCCAGAAGACGGCGATGGGCGGGATCTCGCCGGCCTGGCCGTTACCGATCCATAACCATCGCAGGAGGAGCATCGGCAGGCCGTAGACGGGCCATAGCGGGAACACGCTTCGGATCGGGTGGTCGCTGGTGAATTCCCACGTGTGGCGGACTGGATAACTAAAAATTTGGCCTGGAGACAAATGGAGTTCGTTAGCACCAGCACGCTTTTTTCCTTTTTTCCTTTTTTACTCTTTTGTCCCAAATTCTCTCTCCAATAATAGCGCAACGACGCTAATGGGCCGACATCGCCGCCAACCATCTGGATGTGTAAAAAGTGGTGCAGGTCGCTATGCAGTCGTACGTCGCGCTAGGGTAGCAAGCAGGCTGCCGACAAGGTTCGAGACAGTTTGCGATCGTCCATGTCGCCTTTCATAAACAGGTTTGAAGCAGATAGTTGGACGAATGCAGCTTTCCCTTTGCGCATACAGGGATGCTACTAACTGCTCCACTGGAGAAGACACCAGAAACGAAAAGGAAAAAAGGAAAGACACCAAACTAGCCCCAAAGAATATCATCTTACCTGCAATCACCTCTGGACCCTGAAAGTTCTCATCGGGGTGTAGATAGCTGGGAGACAGGGCGAACCACAGCCGGACGAGGACAAGCAGCAGATAGACGCGCCTCCACATGATGCCACGAACGAGGGGTATATATGGGCTTTTCTCCTGATTATATCGACAGTTGTAACTCTGCCGTCGGCTCGTGGAAGATAGACTGGATCTGAGGACGAGTGGTAAACATCGGTATTTGAGGCGGGAGACGATATCGCATAGCAGGAGCTGACCAGCGCATCATAGAGCGCCAGCAGTTCGGCGGATAAGAAAAGGGCGGACGTTCGGAATAAGGAAATGGAGGATCGATCGAAATCGTTAAAAGTAAAGAAGAACAAAAAAAGATAACGTCAGTCCGGACTGTCTTAGGAATGGGCGCTCCGTTTTTTAAACACTTCGGCGATGGTGGGCGGGTATCAGCACGTCTGTTCGTCGACGGCAGCCGACGCTTCCATGATGGAGTCTCGAATTAAAGGTTGGGAAAAAGAAGGTTCGTCGCACTTCGTGCTTCGGGAAGGAGGGAGAAAGTTTAGTCGAGGTTTTGTTGTCCTGAAGTAGTAAAGGGGGGGGCGAATCGAAGATGTGTGCCTTTTTTCTTCCTGGGAGCCAGAAATGGAGATTGGTTCAAACTTGGAGGCGCCGCCTGGTGTGTTTTAATAATATGGAGCAAGACGTAAAGTCGGGTCAACAGGGATGTGAGCTGCTCATTGGGAAGAAGCTGGAGCAAGGGCCAAGAAAACACTATGGAAGGGCACTAGGGAACGCTGGGAGGGGAGCAATTGGGAACGATGGGAGCACTAGGGACGGAACCGTGACGCGACTGGAGGAGAAGAGTGCGACTCGTACTTTCCTCAGTAATATTATGTAGAGATACTTCTAGATTATGACATATTGGGTGGATATGCTGGGATATGCTGGGAACTTACCACTTCCGGTATTAATGTATTAAATGTATTAATACATCAAAATGTAACTGTACAATTGTACTCCTTGGGCGTAATTGCCAGCTGTTCATTACAAGATACAAAGTACTTTGTACTTTATACTTGTACTTGTAGCTTGTATAGGCTTGGAAATAATTCGGGTTGATGCCACACAAAATTTCAATGTTCAATCCCACTTTAAATGTCGGTCACTATCTTCGTTCTGTTACTTCCAGACTAACGTTGAAGCCCCCTGAAACCGGGACTGGACGCCAAATGAAGCTATTAATAATTCGCCCGGTCCGGCGCGACTTGATAATTATCAGCAAAGCAGCATCTTCTGGAACATTGGCCCAAAAACCGCAAATGTCCATCGGTTTCTGTTGAGTGAGAACTGCCGTTGCCCGTCTTATTCAGGATCGCGAGTCGATGAGGGATCAATTGAGTGAGACTCTTCAATTATTCCGCCCGTTAGAGGGTCCCACCTTTCCCCCAGAAGAGCCAAGTTTTGTAGCGATACTCTGAGAGTACACACAAGTCACCAGTCCGCAGCTGCAAGAACTCAATGCCCATGATGTGGTCTCTGTGGTCTCCAGCATGAACACGTATCAATTCGTCCCCCAGTCGGAAACAACCCTTGTTCACCGCTGCAAACAATTTACACTATTCCGTACACTTACACTTACCAACGGTGTAGGCAACAGCACATTGACGCTCGAAATAACACCGACGGGTCCAGCATTCTATGCTGATGCTCGGACCAGTTCCGCCGAAAATCGTCTCCATCGGGGCCTAGAAGCATCAGATAACAAGACCGCTAGATTGCCCACGATGTACCATGGGTAGCTGCAAGGGAACTTTCAAGGGGGGCCTCATCAAGAAGTATGTGAGGGTTTAAAAGAGGAAAAAAAAAAAAAAAAAAAATACAGCAAAAGAAAAAAGCTTGATTTCCAAAAGAGAGTTTTCCCATTTCCTCGGGACGCAGCATCCGGACCTTCCATGTGTCTCTGCCTAACCAAAAAGTGGAGCTTAACCGTTCGACGGTCTCAGGTCTTCCGGACGATTTCGAAGCTGGGTCCCGACTTTCGCATCAGTCAGTCGATCGATTCAGTTTGTACTGGCACCAAAAGGCCCCTCCGGCCTGAGCCTCCCGCACTCCCCACGTCCACGCCCACGGGGTCGCGACTCGCGAGCTCAACAATTATTGTCGGATGAGGCGATTCAACCATTCCAGCAGGGTATAATCGTTGTCCGTGAGGACACATACCCACCCTGTCTGAGGAATGGCGCCGGTGAAGCGGTGCAACGTTCGGAAGCGCCTCTCTTCGTTACGACAGGTTCCTGCAGTGTTGCCTGGCGGTGTCTTTGAAAAAGGCCCTTATCTCCTTGTAATACTCGAACGATGTCATGCTCCGTAGTTTGACGACATCAGCCTTCGTGTCTGTTTTCCTCCAACGATCTGCCTTTTTAGGAAATAGGGGGCGTGGCTCGATTTGCAGGATTTCAGAATAAAATGCAATTACAATTGTGGAAAAAGCAAAATGAAGTAATAACCCGATGTTTGTGGATTCAGGGGTTGGAACTTGGCGATCGCTACGATTCTCTCCGCTTCGATCAAGCGGGCGCCGCCATCGTACGGAGTAATGAGGTGCTGTGGTGGTCTGTTTTGCAGACGGTGGCTAAACTTGGGGTGCATATTCTTCGCGTCTGTCCAAGAGACCCTGCAGCAGCGCTGTTATCCTCAACTGTCTGACATATTAGTGCACCGCTCCACCACGACGCGACGGGCCTACAATTGTGTCACTAATCTTCATAATTCAATGTTGTTGAAGTTATGGGCATGAGTCAGCAGGCGCCCACCACCTTCAGCGATGCACCTCAACGAAGTACAACAATCATGGCTCCTACGGCGCGTTGACGAAGATCAGTTCAACTCGTTCTGCATCGAATGAAGATATAAGAATAGCACGCCGCCTATTTCTCAGCTCGACTTGCTCTCGGGATCCTCGTGATAGTTTGTGACCCGAATCCCAACAAGCCGCCAAAGTGGAAAGCACACTCGTGTGACCATATGAAAAGGCCATGTGATTGACGAACGACGACTTCATAGCCAAGCGAGTGTAGCGCCTGAGATGTCGATACTGCATCGTGCTTATTAAAGGGGCATTCTCGGTCATGAACATTCCAAACAGTCGTCGTGATCTTTGACCCCGAAATTCTGACCTGCCAATAATGACGTGCGGCAAGAGCTCTGTTGCTCACCCGGGAGGAACGCGACGGGTATCGCCAGGTCCTTGTCGAATTCTAAAGGTGGTTTCTGATGTCTAGACTACTAGGTTCTGGGGTATAGTAACAATGAAATCGAGCAAGAGCAAGTGGAAGTCCCCTGCTGCTGTCATAGACAAAACTATGTCCGGACCCCAAACCATGGCGGCGAATATATCTCGCTCCGTCTTGGTGTTTGGTATGGGCGATGATGACGATGGAATCTACCACCATCAAGGGACTCAACTATCGGGGCATCATCGCTCACGCCGTTTCCATTCGAGAATCGCCTCCATTGTCCACTTTAGCTTCAATGCTTAACCTTGACGATATGGAATGCACGTGTGTTTCTTTGGCCTAAAGCCTGGAAAGCCCGAAAGCCACTTTGAGAAGGTCTCGCCGTCCGCGCTTACTGGCGACAGACGCTGTGTTTGATGTCATCAATTGCTCAGAGAAAGCAATATTGAATTGACCGGAAGATCAAGAATGTCGTTTTTCAAACTTGCTTTGAAATGTGCAAACAGCTCAACACACATTCCGCAATCGGGGAAACAATACCCGTGCTTCGTGCCAGTCTATGAGCAGGGTGCTGAATGAGCTCATTCCGACTTGCTGCCTTGAGCAATGTGCCTTCCTAAGCTGCTTTGATCAGTTGACAGTGTGTCCCTTTGCTGTTTTCAGTAGGCTATGAAGGCATCAATCATTTAGCGTCAAGACTTGGTTCACAAGTACAATAAAAAGACAAAGGTAAAAGAAGCCGGGCCTCATGAATCATTCCTGCCAGTTGCCAATTCCAGATCTAGATTTCACAACACTAAAACCGTTACTCTTTCAGCTAGCATTTTCCGAGTGCTTCTTCCTGCCCTGTAAGCTTTTCAATACAATCCCAGAAGTCATCCCGCCTGGCCATTCCTCCGCCCCTTGCGCCATCTTACCAAGGACAAATAAACTTACCAACAACTAAAAAAACACAACGCCAACAGTTAAAAAGAACAAACCAACATTAAACTTTCAAAGACCAACTCAGCAATTCAGCACGCTTGTCACAGTCAGCAAACAGCACGGCCCATTGCCCAGGCCGAACTGCCTGGACTAACCGACCAACCCCAGGTCTATAAACTGTGCTCCACAACCTCCTTCCGCCACTAGGCTCCAACCAAACCCCTCCCTCCCTCCACAGCCTCTCCCGACCTCAAGCGTCAAAACTAAACCTGAACCTCACCGCAATCCATCACCCACACACACGCACACACACACACTTAATCCTTCCCCCAAACAAATCACTATTTATCTCTCTCTTGAAGCGCCCCCGAGGAAATCAGCGCGCCCAATCATCCAACCCAAACCTCTATACAACCATCACCGAGTTCTAATCCGTCTACATATTTGTCGAAATGGCTGAGCCCAAACCCGCCACCTCTAAGACCACCTGGTTGGCCAGCAACGACGGCGTTGTCCAGGAAGTTGGTAAGTCGAACCCAATCCTCTCCCGGCCACGGCGCAAGATCCGAATGGCCCTTCCCAATGCCTGCGCCCCGGTCGCCGACGCGTACCTACTTCGGAGACGACGAGATATATATCATGGAAGCATTAACTAACCCATCGTGCCTACTTTCGTAGACCGTGTCGTCGCCGAGCGATCCATGCTCATCAAGAACATGCTCGATGATCTAGGTGACTCGGCCATATCGAAGGACAACCCGATCCCGATCCCCAACGTCAACGATGCGGTCCTTCGGAAAGTCATCGAGTGGTGCGATCATCATAGGAACGATCCCCCCACCAGCCAAGATGACGATGACGCCGCCCGGAAGAAGATGACCGAGATCGATGAGTGGGACCAAAAGTTCATGCAGGTCGATCAGGAGATGCTCTTCGAGATTATCCTTGTGCGTCTTGTTGCCCTCTTCTTTCTCTCTTAGCCCCCCTCACTCTCCCTCCCTCCCTCCCTCCCTCGCTGCCCTTCCTTAAGCATAATGCTAACATGTGATTTTTTGTTCACTAGGCCTCGAACTATCTTGACATCAAGCCCCTACTGGACGTCGGTTGCAAGACAGTCGCCAACATGATCAAGGGGAAGTCCCCCGACGAGATCCGGAAGACTTTCAATATTACGAACGACTTCACTCCCGAGGAGGAGGAGCAGATCCGCCGTGAGAACGAGTGGGCCGAGGACCGATAAACTAATCCTCTCTCTTTCTTTCTTTTTTTTTCCATATTTTTCCCACGTTCTCAGCGCAGGAGGAATCTTATGCCCGGCGGTGGGGTCCTGCCCCGCAGGACAAGCGCTTTTGTTTGGTCGTCCGATTTGAAGAATTTCGAAAACATTGTTATTAACTGAGGAAAAGAGCTGAGGAGGATTAGGACAGTGGAAAGTCCCAAACACGCATAACAAACATACCAGCCAATGGCAAGATCCTTCATTCCTCAGTTGTATGCCGTGGGGGATGCAGTTGGAACGGTGAGGGCAATCGGCGTGGGTGTCCGTTTGGACGTGGGTGTCGACATGGGCAATGGGAGTTGTTTGTTTTATTCCTTTCGTCTTTTCTTTTAACTAGGGGTCTCCCAACTCACGCGGGGCGGCCTACGCAAAGCAAGAGGATGGGAAACAAAAATGGTATGCTGCTCTCCTCCGAGTATGTTTCACTAGTTAATTCTCTAGAGAAATGGAATTTGCGTGATAGGAATGTGTTCTTTGCTAAGTCCGAGTCTGGCCTGAGTGACCTTGATCCCATTGACCTATTGACTACCCTCTCACTACGTCAGGCCGAGCGCCGAGTATCACTGCCTTCCCTCGATGGGCATTCTGCCCGAATGTCTACCCGATCAAGGCTTCCCGCTTCCCCCATGCCGCGAGAAGGCTGGGTAGGCGAAGGAAAGAGGTATTACGTCACAGCATACCGAAGGGATGAGCAGGACCCTGGGAGAGGAGAAACAGAGGAAACGGATACGCAATAAGTTTTCCAAGACACATGCACCCCGCCACTACGTGGAAACATGGATGGAACATCACTCGTCTTGCATTCCTTTTCCCTTAAGACCCTAAAATGCACGAGTTCGGCTAGGAGAGAGAGAGAGAGAAGAAAAAATAAACCGTCTTCTTAAACACATAAAAGCCCAACACCGGTTGTTGTGTGCCCACCTAATGTTTTTTCCAGTTCATGAAAAAAAAAGAAGAACCATTTTTTTTTTGTCCGTTTGAACCGCGTATCGATTTCATCTATCAAACGTTCCATTAAAGAAAACGCCTTTTTCTCCTCTCCTTTTCCTCCCCCACGTCTTTTCTTCTTAAATGCTGCCCATCCCGTGCCGGTTGTAAGGGTTCCCTCATAGGTGCAACAAGACTTCGTTATTCCATTCTAAGTCGTAGGCCTCGGGAATCGCAAAAAGAGGTTCGGGAGAGAGAGAGAGATGTCTCGGTCAAGAGAAATTCGGCGATGGAGCATTTGGAAAAGGAAAAGAGTAGGTAACCGGGGGAGGGGGTTGTGGAAGAGGCGAGTGATTTAGAGACCGATGCGGGTCTTGCGCCAGTGCCTCCTCTTGGCGTTGTACCTGGAGATTTCGACGTCAGTATTTTCAATGTTGTTCGTCTAATGGTCTCGTTCGCTGTCCCCCGCAGTGCTATTGCAAGCCCCTCCATCTTCTCGTAGAAAACACGGCCTCGATTCCGCCCCCTTTGGAAACATGCAAAAGTCGCAGTGACGGGGATGGTTTAAGGAGTTCGAGAAAGATCGTACCTAATGGTGTTGTTGGTTCGCAGCCGGATCCAGTGAGGGATGGGGCGGTTCTGCTTCTGCGCCTTCGCAAGCTTCTGCTTGGTACGGAAAGACTTGTGGCTCTATATTCCCAGGGGAACAAACACCCCCAACCCGTCAGCAAAAAAAGTCTCTTGCATTATGAAAATGGAGGGGGCCCATCACGCAGCGCTCCCCCGTCTCGGCCTCCGCTTGCGACACCTTCCCATGTTCAAAGGAACCAAGACAGTCGGTTTCGCGAATGGCATCGACGGGGGATTCGTTCCGCGAATTATCGGGCTAACAGGGCTGCCGACATACCGGCATCTTGACGGTCTCGAATTGTCGATATGTCGAGTCGATTTGAGGTTGGTGATGATCTGAGAGTAGGAGGAGGGATGTTAAATTCAGCCCCAAGGAAATTTGCTAGAATGAGGGTTTGTGGCCCTTCCAAAATGGTCCACGTCCTGTGATTGGTTCAGTGGGCCCCGCTTCGGCACGTGCAACTCAAGTCTCCACAACGTCAGGGCGCCGCCACAGTTTAGATTTTGAGTTGTGGCTGTTGTGGCTTTGCGCGGGTGCCTTGAGGATTTTACCCTGGTCGAAATGAGATATAGGATGGAGCTGGTTGTCAAAAACAGGGAAGAGACATGTGGCATGCGATCTCCCCTTCCCGAGATTCTGATGAATTTTGTCTAGATTTTTTTTTCTTATATTTGCTTTGTTTCCCTTTCTAATTTTTCTTATTCCCTTCTAATTCTCCTGGCGGATTATACCAGGGCGTGGGATCTTTTTCTTGAATTCCCGGTTGAAACGATAGTTCGGGAACCCCTTTTCTTTCTAAACCCCCTAGCTTTTTGCCCGCCAGTCTCTCCAATTCGGCGGCCTCCGACTTGACGATCCAAACCTCAATCTTCTTCTCAACCCTCCCGACACGACACCTCTCCTCTTCGAACAGGGCTGCTCGCCGAACCACCGATCAATACCAATCACCTTCTCTTGCGCGCAGAAACTCAAACATGGGAAACTCTGTATCTTGGCTGTCGAGCCTCTTGTGGGCGAAGAAGGAGATTAGGATTTTGATATTGGGACTGGTAAGCCGCAACCCGACGCCGCCGCATTCGCGATCTTGGCGACGAGGAACCAATTCCTTCCGGGGGGAATATCTGTGGAAATAAGCGAACCGGGGAAGGCTCATTGGGATTTCTATAGGACAATGCTGGAAAAACCACATTACTTTACAGACTCAAGGTTCGTTTTTTTTTTTGTTTCTTTTCCAATAATGACAACTCTGCGACGCTCTGCTTGAACCGCGGCTGACAAATGTTCACAAGATCGGCGAGGTCGTCACGACGATACCAACGATAGGTTTCAACGTCGAGTCGGTAACATACAAGAACCTCAATTTTAATGTTTGGGTACGCGACGCGCCCTCCCCTCATAACCTCCACAGGTAATTTTTTATATTTCCCCTTCTTCTAACACGCGCCCCTCTTAGGATCTCGGAGGCCAAACCAGCATCCGCCCCTACTGGAGGTGCTACTACGCCAACACCGCCGCCGTCATCTTCGTCGTCGACTCTACCGATATCGAGCGGCTCCAGACCGCCGCCGACGAGCTCGCCGCCATGCTCAACGAGGAGGAGCTCAAGGACGCGGCGCTGCTCGTCTTCGCCAACAAGCAGGACCAACCGGGCGCCAAGGGCGCGGCGGAGATTTCGGAGGCGTTGAGGCTTGGGGAGCTGAGGGATCGGAATTGGACGATTGTGGCGTGCTCGGCTGTTGACGGGACGGGAGTTAATGAGGGTATGGATTGGCTTGTTGTAAGTGGTCCCTCCGTTCCTTTCCCTTGTACTTGGGAGGTGGGAAGCAAGCAAGACGATATACTAACTCGAGCAGAGCACGGTAAACCAAGAATGAAGAACCAAAAAAAGAAAAGAAAAGAAAAACAACAAGAAAAAAAATCGTGGAGGAAGGGCAACGAACAATATACACAGGCGGGACAAGGGCGAGCGAGGATGATTCATGATGAAGAAAAGGGCGGATCTTGCAGTAATAACCTCCCCCCTAGACGGGGAAGAGGGTGCGAAACATTCTGCAATACTCTGTACAACATTAACCCCCAAAGAATTATTATTCAAATACGCAACAAGACACAACATCGTAATGTTTAATAATACCCTGCTTCCGTCTTGACTCCTCGGCATCCTTTTGGCTGTGTTGGACAGACGGCGGGAGGTTAAAGGGGCCCTGGCCTGGGGGGCAGGGTGAACTTCAACGAATAGCCATGGCAGAATATAGATTATGATACTCTTGAGACGTTCTATGGGGGTTCGCTAGAATACGGCGACATTATCTTGCGGGACTCTACGAGTAAACCTATATTGGCTTTCCTAGTGGCGGTGTTGCAATAGGTGCGAACACACAAGGGGCCGCCAGGACAACTTCGTAGAGAGGTCGCATTGCAATCCCTGCGCTAGCGCGACTTTGAAACCTACTACGATTGTGCCGACGCTGTTACTCTCGGCTTGGTAGTGAACTGAACAGGTCCGAAAAAAACTAGTTTAGTGCTGACGACTGAGGGGCATTGAGGTAGCAAATGAACAGGGAGGCAATACGAGAATGCCAAGGGCAGACCGGTTTGGTTTCAGGGGCCTGGCGTTTTCTCGCCATGTCGATCTCAAGACTGCGAAGTAGCGTAGTAGAAAGTAGAAAGCGCCCCCAAAGATGTCGATTTCGACAGTTTCTCCTTTGTTTCTCTTCTCCCGGCATCAGCCTCCAGAGGCGTAGATTCATCTTGGCCATGTTACCTCTCGCTCAATTAGAGTTGGGATTCCTCAGTCTCGCCTCGTGCGCCCATGCAGCCTATGTGCAGTGGCAGCCGTGCCCCGGCATCGATGCGCACACCGATGCCGGATTGGTTTTCGAGAGCCTCGGACTGGGCCTGTCGCCTTCCGAAGACCACGGAGGCGGGAGAGATATGGACTTTTCCATCCACTCGGCGTTAGATAATGAGACGAAGAAGTGTGCCGACGTTGCCAACGACCTCTCAACGATACGGGTCGATCTCCGAATGCTCGGTCGAGAAGTGGCGACATGGGATGCGACGCCGAACGTGACCTGCAGGACCACAGACGCGAATCTTTCCCCCATGAGAATCGCCGCGAAGACTTACATTGGGACACTTCCTCCCGTGTCTACGTTCTACCTCTCTTTCCACCTCTTCGAAGCCGAACAGAGGGGAGGAGGCGGCGGCGGCGGCAGCAGCAGCAGCAATGTCGAGGCGGGCTGTATGACGGCGCAAATCACCCCGGCCATATCTTCCCCGATCGCGTCCGCCCTTCGCTATGGTCCAGTCGCGCTTTTCCTCCTCGTCTTGATCACTTCTGTGGCAAGGACGTTCTTCGATGACACCAAGCCGCGCGAGGACTCGGACGACGGCCACGAAAGAAGCCAGACAGACCAAACCCAAACACCAAAGAGGCTCCTCCTACCAGGCCTGGGGGATTTTCTTCACTATCTGCAGTTCATCTTCCTATCGGGTAGTCTGAGCCTTCGCTACCCCGGATTCTATCAGCCCGTCGTAAGCCACCTCAACTGGTTCTCTCTCTTCAGCAGCGCCGGCCCAATCAATCGCTCCTATCAGTACCGGAGCGTGAATGACGGCATCTACGAAATAAACGGCACGTACGGAGGTACGCTAGGATTCGAATTGATGACGCAGATCGTGGGCGCTCCCATGACGATGGATCTCTGGTTAAACATGATCCTTCTCCTCGCCATTCTCGCCGCCGTCGCGGCTGGAATCGCCGGTCTAGTCGTTATGCCGGGGTCCGCTAACCGACGTTGCTCCTTCTGGCATTCCGAAAGCGCCGCCGACGAGCACGAGCGCAGTCTTGCCGAAAGCGTAAAGTCCACCACAGCCCAGGTCTTCAGGGCCATCCTCTCGTACTTCATGCTCCCGCTAGTAGCCCTCTCAACCTACCAGCTCGACTACGCCGGCCTCTTCCCCGCCTACCACACGGCGCTCGCCTGTGGCTTCCTCGTCCTGATCGCCGCCGCCTTCGCCTGGCTCCTCTGGCAAATCCCGACTCGCAGCCTAGGCGTCCTCGTCTTTGATAATTCCAAGCAATATAGCCGGCTCGACTCCGACTCCGCGTCTGTGCGATCCGCCGAGACGTCTTTCGTTTTGATCCTCTTCGTTCTCAACTTCATCCGCGGCGTGGTCATCGGCGGCTTGCAGATTTCTTCCATCGCGCAGATCTTCCTCCTCATTGCCTGCGAACTGTTCCTCTTGGTTAGCATCTTCAGCCTGCAGACGTATGATGTCCTTTCGGTTGGCGTGGGTTGCGCCTTGGTGAGGCTGGCCGTGTTGTCTCTGATGATTGTCTTCCTGCCCGGCGTGGCTTCGTTTCGGGTCAAGGATTCCATTGCGTATGGGATACTTTGTGTGCATGCGCTGGCTCTCTTCTTCTTTTTCTTTGTTCCTGCTGGACGTCATCTCTGGAGGCTGTGTATCGACCGCCTGAATGCGGAGCGTCCCGAGGTAATCGTCTTCCTAGTGGTTCCTTTTCTGTTGATGCCCGCCAAATGTTAACTCCGTTTATCCGTTATATAGGTCTACGGTCTTCGCCAACTTCGACGCCGTGAAGTGTCCAATATGAACCTCTCAGCTGCCGTCGTGAACAGTAGCAGCCCCGCCGCTCTAGGCTGCCCAGAAATCAGTCTCCAACCCGCTCTCCGCCCCGGCACCCCCAGCACACTCCACCTCGACACCGCCTCCTTAACGGGCCCCTCTCGCTTCTACCGTCCGCCTAGATCGCCATCCCTACACCTATCGATAGACTACGGAAACAGCCGCGGGAGGCCAAACCTGCCCTCCTCCCCATCGACGCCCACATCCCACAACCACCGACAAGGGCTATCCGTATCTCACACGAGCTCATCTCCCACAACCACTAGCGCCTCTGAAAGTTCGCAACCCTCTAGCACGACGGAGGCCGGGCCGGAGGACTTTCGAAGAGTACCTCTTGGACCACGGTGGAACGACTACTCTTTCCGCGAGGCGGATCTTTACTACGCGCAGCCTCCGCGGAGGAAGGCTACCGCGCCGTTGGGTAATGGCCCGGACACGGGTTCGCTTCCGACGAGGTTGTGGCGGCGGTTGTTTTCGGGAGATGCTGGTAGAAATAAACCCACTGTGGGCTTTGAGGTAATTCGGCCCGGGGTGAGCGAGAGCACGATACGCTTGAATGGGCAGTCGTCTACTTGAGCAGCTGGTTTCGTTGGTGTAGAGAACAAACAAAAAGGGACATCGACTTCCGACTTCGCGATCCCCCTTGGCAGAGTTACCAACGGGATGCCGAGATGTCCTAAGAGGCCAGCTTCGGAACTTGGGGCGCCGGACGAGAGACGGCGAAAACCGAAATGAGTGATGTCGTTTTCCCAAAAATTCCCCCGGTAGACGGACGGTAGGCCGGTCGGACGTCCGAAAAAAAGATGCGCGCCTACCGGTAGACGCCCACTCCGACCCCCCTCTTCCGCCCTTTGGCGACCTAGTCGAGTGTTCCCTTGGACAATTGGCTTCGGCATGGAGACCAAGGGGACTGGTTGCTTCGACTAGAAGAAGCTTTGGCTCTCTGACACGGTATTTTGAGCGATGGCTGCCAGCTGCTACTGATACTTGGCGGCCGAAAGCCATCAATCTCGAGGTTGTCGATAGAAAAGCCCCGCTTCCTGAGCTCGACGAAAACGCTGGTCCAGGCAATCCCAATTGCCAACGTATTATACCTGAGGGTAGAAATTATTTGTATTGCAAGCCAAAGAATTAATAGACAAAAAGAGTCGCGATGGCTAGTTCTCGGTTGCAAGAAATCAAGAAATCAAGGTCTCATGATCCATCCCATAGAAAGAAGCCATGAAATCAACTTGCTGTCTATTCAAGTAAAGAGAAACAATTATTAAAACCCCGTACTTAGCTCCAAATGCAAAAGCAAGCCGAAGAGTGACTATTCAGGATGACAACCAATGACTCCGACAGGGCGCTGGATAAAAATACCTATGATGAGAATACTTTCTCAGGCCCATCCATTCGAAGGAATCGCCTTTCTTTTTTTTTTCTAGTTGATTTTCTTTTTTTATTTGCAGGCCATCCTCAGCCGCCTCGATGTAGGCATTGATATATCCTCCAATCCAGCAATCCGTCAATCCGTCAAGTATTATTACCCAAAAGAAGTAAACAAGGAAAAACTCAAGCAAAGGGGAAATGTCGACGCTCTCTCCCCCATGGTCAACCCGCTTTGGAATTAGCAGCAGCAGTCAAGGCATTCGAAACAGGCAAGACCCGCGCATATCCCGCAGCAAATGGCCTGTCAATACGAGTTTTGTCAGTTCCGAGCTTGTCTCTTGATCAAGCCAAGGTAATAAAAGAGGGGAAAAAAGGAAGAAGAGGAAGAAGAGAAGATATGAAGAAGAAGAAATAGGGAAAAAAAGACACTTACACCTGTATCTCCGCCACCCCTCAACCGTCCCTTGTCACCACCGGCGCTCATGCTCATCGGCTCCTGAGGTCTCTGATATACCCAAATAACCAAGTCAGCTCATTAATCTCTTCTACACATCCAAATAAGACGAAGAGGGAGGAGGAGAATAAGTCGAAGAAGAAGAGCAAAGGAAGGAAAAAAAAAAACAAAAAAAAAACATACAGGCTGTTCATCCAAAACCCTCGTCTCGGTCCTCTTCGCAACAGCCTCCGGCTTCCTCACCACATCCTCCGTCCTCTTATCCGCATCTCGTCGCGCATCCATGTTTCTTTTCTTATTCCTCGCCTTCAGTAATGTCGGTTATAAGAAGGAAAGTCCGGTGTACGTCAATAAGCCTCCGTAAAAAGAAATGCCAAGAAACCGAATTGATCGCAATGGTGGGGCCCGAAAACAAAAACTCCGGTGCCGTTTGATCTTTGATTTTCAAAAAAATTCGATCCCGAAAGTCTTTGAGATGTCCGAGGCCGGAAACGGGCGCAATTGGAATTCCTGCTATATCAGCGGAAACTAAGTAATCGTAGTTTAATGTTGTTGAGATTCAAAACAATGGTAGCAATAAAAGTAACACGAGATCTAGCAGAAAAGAAAAATATCCGGGGGCGTCTTATCCATCTTATAAGGGGAGAGACAGCACTGAGAGGACCGTCATCCCACCCTCTTCATGCAGAATGAGGTATTGCTCCTACTTTAGATCCCCCCCTCTCTCCATTCTCCCCTCTCCCATCAAGAATGTCAGCTTTGAATCATCGTGCTGCAAGCTGACAGCCCGTCTCAATATTAATCAGGAAAATCAGGAAAATCCGGATTGGGGCGTGCCGGTCCCCTCCAATCCCGTCTCGTTTTCTGTTCATTCCGCGTCGTCCGCCTCAACGCATCCCATTTCTGATCCATTCTAGCCTCTCCTAGCGCGCCCCATTCCTCGTGGACAATCTAATCGTCCTGATCCCCCTCCAACTGACTTTCTCCAACCACATGGCTCCCCCTGGCCTTGCTGCTTCGAGGCTCCGGTCTCGCATTAGACTTTGTACGTGACCATGCCTCGCGTTGCCCGTGTTGCCCGCGTTGCCCGCGTTGCCCGCATTCTCATCGTTTCTGCGCAGCGCCCGTCACCCTCATCCGGGGACCTGCACGAAGGGCCCGCCTGACCTCGGACGTGTGACAGTGGCACCATCATGCTTTCGTCCCATCGAAACCACAGGTTACACTCCACCCGCCCACAACATGTTCTAGTATGCGTACCCATGAGACTATTGCAAGTTAAACTAAACCCTTATTGTATTGAAAGCCAGCCCTCTCATGGGGCATACGCCAAATTCTGCATAAAAACGAATGGTATAGTGATCAGTGCCTGCCCCGACGAACCAGGGCGACGCCGACCGGCAGATTCCGATTAAACACCGTGATAAGCAATGGCAAACCCCGTCCAACTTCCCAGCCCCATCCGTCATACTCGTACATCAATCAGTGCCGTTCCACCGCCACCCCGTCCGTGCCCGACCAAACGATATTATTGTTCCTAAACCTTCGTCATCAACAATGCAAGCTAGACAGTCAGTGGGAAGACTGCATAGTCACCCGGCATTATAATACAAATACCATCATAGAAAAAACCACTGTCCATACAGCAAACAGGCCGGCTTGGGTGGCGCCCCATACGGCGGCACTGCCTTCCTCCTCCTTCTTTTTCTTCTCCTCTTTCTCCTCCTCCACACTCTTGGTCCTGGTCCGGGCATTCATGTCGAGGCTTGAGTTGGTGAAGTTGAACCTGGCCCTGCTGAGCGTCTGGTTCAGTCTCAGCTTGCCGAAGAAGAAGTCTTCCGCCGACTTGTCCGCTGCGATATCTGGGATCTCGCACACCGAGCTCTTCTTGTCCTTGGCTTGAGCACACCTCACATTCGAAGCATGCTGGTGCCCAGTGTCGGTAGAGTTGAAGTATGCCTTGACGTACTTGACCGAGACGGAGGTGTCCTTTGCAGGTGGTCCGCCAGACCAGACGTTGTTGCCGTTGCTCCAGTGCTGGAGAATCAGATGTCCAGAGTTCGAGGGGATCGCAGCGCCCTGGATCTTGGCGAGAACCTTGCCGTCGGCGTAAAAGTGTACCTCGCCCGGGACAAAATCAAACCGATACTCGTGGAAATCCCTTGTTGGATTGAAAGGCAGCTCAGCACGGATAAAATTTCCAGCCTTCGCAGCGTCGTAGTTGCTATCGGTAGCCTTCGGAGATTGAACGATGAGATTGACAGGGTACACACCAGCCTTGGGATCAAACTCCTTGGAGAGGAATTCCATGTCAATCTCTTGCGTCTCGTTGAAGTACTGTTCACCATCCTCGGTCAGTAAAGCGCCGCACCCCGTTAAGAAGGATTGTTGCGTGGCTTGAATAGCAATCGCTCCTCACTCACCCAAAAGAAAGCAGCACAAGTGCCGGGAACGTCCGTCAACTTCATGCTGGTGCGGTACGAGCCCCATTTGAGATCAGCCCGCCGAGAATCCAACTCCGCCACAGATGCCATGTCATGGTCGAGCTTGCTGCTCACAGCGAGTTCGAGCCCATCTCCCGAGGTGGCCACAGGCTTCGTGACTTCAGTGCGGGTCCACAGCGCCTTCTTCTTGTTGTTAAAGGTAATGACATTGCTGGGCCGGAAGTTCAACCCGTACAGGCCGTTGGTCTTTTCCTTGGTCACATTGAATGCGGGAAGCAACCAGTTGGTTTCGCTGCCAAGGGCGTTGACACGTCTGAAGTCTGACTCGAGGAGCTCCGTGAAAACACTCGGCTCCTTGCTATCTCCAATTGTTGTAGAATACCCACATTCGCAGTCCGCCTTGACGGCCGGGACTAGCGAAGCCGCAAGGGCAGCGACACAAACGCTTTTCAATCCAGAGAAAAGCATCACAGGGTATTGGGAATAGAACCACACGATCTGGAGGAAGATGTCGCTGTGAACAGAGGGAGATGCTGACGAAGAAGATGGCAGGCAACACGTAGTTTCAATGGGGAAATTGGTATTAGTGCCGAACAGTGATAGATAGGCGGTGATGATGATTTCGATGAATGTATGGTGGTTGTTAAGTGCGTGTAGAGCCCAAAAATGAGATGATGATTATAGACAGCAACAGAAGGTTTGCATGAAGAATGGAAGAGATGAAGAGAAGATGAGAAGAAGAGAAAGGAGAGGAGAATCTTGGAGACGACAGGATCTCAACAAAACATCTCCATCTCCGCTCCCCATAGAGAGGCAGTAGCAAGTGCTTAGGCTCTCCGTGTTGAAGGAAAGAATGGCTTCGGTGTCCAAAGATAAGGCAAGGCAACTATTCGCAAGTGCAATCTGTGGAGGTAGGTATTAGGGAGCTAGCAGTTGAACCTCTCCGCTACAGTAGGAAAGAACCCGCCTTGCCGAGGACGGTGAGGCAGGAAGCAATATGTGTGAATAGAAGGAGCCCGGAGAATACCAACGTCGTCCCTTCGGAAGCGGAAGGAACACGAGGACGGGCCTGCCTCCGAAGAGCCCTCCCCGAAACAGCTCACGGAGCCGACTTTCCTCCGTGGTTGTTATGACCTCCACTCATATTCGTCTACCTACGTACTTGACTATGCGTACTTATGAACGGGCCATAGTGGCTTGCACTACGTTTCAAGGGCTCAAGCAAATTACCCGATGATATTTTGCTAGATGGATACTCAACGAACACTAGTAGATCGATGCTGCGAACTTCATCGACTGCATCATTCAAAAGCTCTGACCAAGATCAAGACAATTTTACCAAGCAAGACTTTGTAATTACCGCACGACCGGGGCAAGGACAATACCTGGCGAAAGCCTACTTGATACAAGCCTCTTAATCTCCGCGTTTCCGTCTCTAGTCTGGGGAAGCGACAAACCCCAGCCTAGAAATGCCTTCCTTAAAAAAGGATTCCTCACTTACAATTCGTCGAGGAACGGAAACCGCAGCCTGCACCACTCACACCATATCTGGTACCGAGGTATACTTCGATCTACTACATCCCAAGTCCCCTGTGAGGCTCCTCCTTCCCGAGACAAGGTTGCCGTCCGAGTGGACAAAAGTGGTACGATCTCATGGGCGGGGAACCAACATCCTAGGAACATGTGAAGCAGACACAAAGATGTACCCGATTACGACAGTTGAGGCAGAAGGCGCCCCCCTCTTACGAAGTAGGTCAATGATACCGACAAGGCACTTACAATTCTCGCGCGATAGAAAAACGACGGGAGAGGAACAATTGGAGCAGAGGAAACCCTGGCGGTTATTGCTAGAGGAAATGCTATAGGACTCGCCAACAAAGACGCTGCTTAATATCTATACACGATGCGCTTTTGCCAAATGCGCAAGGAGATTGAGAAATACGAAATGAAATAGAGACAGAGGAAAGATGAGCGGAATTAAAAATAAAGAAAAGAAGGTATCGCTTCCATCCAAGTATCAATTTCCCTGAGACAAAGAACATCCGCGGCTTTGCTCTCAAGTGTTCCTTCGCAATCGTGGAGAGGAACATTTGAGTACAATGGCCTACCATACCTTCCCTGCGCATCGATAAACTCCCACTTGACCTCGCTCTTTCCCGCTTCTTATTTCTTTCCCTTCCCACTACCATGCATGAAACCAATAAACCGGTTGGGGAAAGTCCAAAAGAAAAAGACGTAAAGAGCGCGGACAGCAACGAATCCCAGGTTGCCCTGCTACTGCCGGGTGTGGTAATAAGACAATCTGCCTGCTCGTATCCTGACAAAGGTATCTAACAAAGGAGGAAGCAACTTCGAGAGAAAAAGAGGAAACGAGGAAATAACGGCAACGCTAGAACGGGGTAGAGACGATAAGAAGAGAAGAAATAAGAACGGTGACTAAGAAATGAAGACAGAAGAGACAAAGAGATCAAGTGTAAGGAGAGGCGACCCTTAGAGTTAAAAACGCTTCGGCTAAAACAGAAACGGGTCCAAAGGAGAAGGCAACAAATTTCATCGCATAGAGAACGAGGACAAGTAAAGGAGCTGTAAGAAATGGAACCACAGAGAGAGAGAGAGAGAGAGAGAGAGAGAGATCCAGGTTAATTGTAACAAGGGATTAATAGATCGGTAAAGTTTCTCAAACTAATAAAAACACAGGAGAGAAGAGTAGTCGAATAGAGTAGAAAAGAGAAAGGAAAAAAAAAAGAGAAGAGAGAAACAAAGAGTGTTCGAAGAAAAATAGGAAAAATCCGACGAGAAACCCAGTTATGGACCAGCCAACATTCCCCGCTCACGCAGGTCATTAGGTAGCGCCGCTGTCTATTGCACGCCGCGCTTGTTATAACCCAAGTTGCCCACACAAGCAGGACCCTTTGTACTGTTCCTGTAAAGTCCGTCCTGTGGTCCAAATTTCCTGACCTATTTGCTTCCCTTGAAAACCCCCGAGTATGAAATTCACCAACCATGATAATGCCGAGACTGTATGCAAACACAAGGTAGAATCGACCTCCCGTAGTTCCTCTCGCAGCGCCCGAATCGCCATTAGAGCTTGGACAACCAAACGGAGGGGACCCGGAGCCTACGAGGGTTTACGGAGAGATCTAAAGCAGCCAACTCCGACCGACCCACACGCCTTTCCGCCTTGCGCTGAAATGGAAAATAAGAGAGAAACGATGACTAGACAACAAAGGAAACAAGGAAAATAAGGAGATGCTGAGTAGAGACGCAAGGAAACATAAGGAAACTGGAAAGACCCAAAATCAAGTAACAGAGAGGTATATGCAAGGAAAAAAAGGAAAATGACACAAGGAGAAAGCCCGCCGCACAAGCAAAGAAAATCACTGGGAATCAAACGCATTGCGGTCCAGACTTTAGGAAAGAGAAAGGGAAAGAAAGGAAACGTGAAAAAAAAAAAAGAAAAGAAAAGAAAAGAAGAAAAGGAAACGGGAATCATTTGCTCTGTCGTCACTAATACACGCTATCCTCGTCGGCACCTTGCGAAATCATCGAAGGTGTCGAAGCATTCGAGGACGCTTCAATGTCGTCAACATAGCCAACTAGGGCTTGAGAATGGTGTCGGAAGGATTCACCGATGAGACGGGTGATGCTAGTTAAAATATTAGCCACGGTATTGATGCAGTAGCAACGAGGACAACTGTAACTTACCCCCAAACAACCACTTCATCCAACATAGATCCCCAAAGCTTGGCAACGACAGAGCTGAGCTGGGAGGCGTACGCGGGGTCATCTAGCTCCCTCTCGAAGAGCTGGCGGACCTTGTTGTACATGGCCAGTTCCTCAGGCGTAGCAGGCTCCTCGTCATGTTCCAGACGATACAGCCAGAGCGAGAGGATGATCATGAGATCCATGCCGCACAACGGGTGCTCGACGCTCCAGTTTGTCGGCGAGGTTCGCGCGACCCAACGGACTCCCTGCATGACGGCCGTCTCGATGCAGTTGTAGCATTCTTGAATGACCTTGAGCATCTCGTTGGAGCGCTTCACACGATCCCTGGCATGGGACATGGCCGCCGCTACCTCGTATGAGTCGTGGTATCGGAGGGCCTCCTGAACAGTCTTGAGGTCAACCTCGAGACGGGCGCGGGCGTTGCGGTACATAGCCGTCGCGTTGAACAAGAGCGGGTGGCCCTTATGGGGCGCGCTGAGCGGAATGATCACCGCCTCTGGCTCGCAGAGGTCGAGCGACTTCTCCCAGGTTTCGAGCGCGAGACGGAGCTTGTACTCGGTGACGACGTCCTGAAGAGCCTCAGGGCTGCGCTTGTGGTACCACACTTCGAGGAACAGCGCGTTGATCATAACACGGGTAGCGAACGCACTGTACCGAATCTTCTCGCCCTGGAAGAGATTGTCGTGCGCCTCCATAAAGGTGGCCACAGTGCTGTTGGCGAGCTGCTCTTTCCACGAAGCCTCATCGGTGACCTTGAGGTTCCAAAGCGCCTCGGTAGAGGGAAGCTGGAGGTCCTCAAATTCATTGAAATTGATGGCTGGAGTGTGGTTGTAAGTGAGCGTGAGCAGGCCAAAGAAGATATAGACGGCGTAGTACGTTCGGCGGCAGCCCTCGTCCTCAACCCACTCAGCGCGAGTGGGCTGCTGGTCTCCACGGGCTTCTTGGCGCAGCTTCAGTTCGTACCGGTTACCCGCTACCATGTTTGCCAGCAGACTCTTAATCGAGCAGGCCCATTCCAATCCCTTCGGGTCGCCGCTCCAGCTGGCAAATATCATGTTGAGCAGGGAGCTCTGCATCGTCCAGAGAGGTACCTTACGGGAACTGAAGTTCTCCTTGTGTTGGAGGAACTGGTTCACAAGGATCTTGGATCCGATGTGGAGCAGGTAGGCCTGGTCCTGGTCGAACGCATACAGAGCACCTATGCTAAGCACAGCGAGCAGCAAGGGAGGCGAGACCTGGGTGGGGTTGAAAGAGGCAGGGTGCAAGAATGGCAAGTGATGGTGGAAGTGTCCAAAGTACGTCGACAGGTAGCGGTTCAACGAAGCCTGGCTCGGGAGCCTGAAGCCCTCAGGGATTGCACGTTCTGTGTCATGGGCGCGAATGTTGTCTAGGATCATGTTGCGCTCGTCATCGCTGTTGACCTGAGGCGCCTTGAATCCTGCGTTGGCATTGGAGAGGACGCTGGGGGATTGAGGTACAGGCGTGTTGGCGCCAGACCGAGGGAGCGAGTTGATCATGGACTGAAGGGCAGGGACAAGACCGTTGCAATTCTGGCCGCTAATCGAGAGAAGCTGGCTGGCGTGAGGTTGCACAGTGCTAGAACTACTGAAGGACTGCTGAGACTCAAACGATCCCGAGGTGCTGGAAGTGATCGAGTGCGCCTTGGCCTGGGAAATGGAGTGGGGCATGAAATTGTCCCACTGGACCTGTTGAGCTTGGGGGATGGCAATAGCACCTGAAGGGTAGGTCACGGTCTGTTCCATGTTCGTCGATGTGTAGTCCATGGAGTTGCTGCCCTCGTAAGATCCGGCGCGCGAGAGATCCGCAACAAGCATCGCGGCAGCCTCGACGTCGAAGATGGCATCACCAGAGGTTTCCATCTGTTGCTGCTCTATCGTGGCTGTGTCAATGGCAATGGCCGGCTTGGAGGGAGTGGCAACGGCCCTCGTCTTGGGACCGGCACGACGCTTGCCATCGCTGTGGAGGGGGATGCCGCCGTCTTTGGCGTGCACTGTTCGGTCGTGTCGAAGGAGGAGGTCGCGTCGCACGAAAGTGCTTCTGCACTTCATGCACTTGAATGGTCGTTCCTTGGTGTCTAAAAAAAAAAATTCATAACATGTCAGTTTGTCGCAAGAATAGACTGCAAGGAGCATTGAAAGGCCGCCATAATGATACTAGAGGGGTTTTCTTTGATGGAAGAATAGGTCTCGTAGCCCAGGAGGGGGTCGGTAGTTCGAATCGGATGAGCGGGGGAAGCTCGTCCTAGTGTAGTGTGCTACCCCTCAAGGACGCTTGAGGGGGGAACTATAATCCTCGGGAACGGGTCCAAAGAGCCAACTGGTAAGAGAAAAGGGAAACGTACGTGATCGCTCGTGCCTGCTGCGGTGTTCACTCCTGCTAAAAGCTCTGTTACAGAATTGGCATTTGTATTTCCGCTCTGGCGCGAGTGAAGTTTTCCTAGGCGCAGTTGTTGATGCTGCCGCTGGGGGCAGGGTCGCCACGCTTGCGCCGGGCATCTTGTGAAATGGATTGATGGGGTTGATGGACTGTTGTCGTAAGGGGTGTACAATGGCAACAGGTGTATTATCTCTCTCGATAGCCGTAGCGCAATGTGTGGTGGTTCGTGATTGTCTCAACAATGTTCTCTGCTCTCCAAGAAACGGCCGACGCAACTCAGCACGATGGTTGAAATCGCCTGACTAGGGTGGGCTCCTCGCTCGCACGCGCTCCCGTGGGATTTAAAGTGCGTCTTCGGTAGACTCGATTGTGTAGTTGATCATTGGATTTGTCGATATTCTGGTCATGGAACCAATATTATGAATGGGGGAGAGGAGGAGGGGGGAAAAAGGTGAAGGGGTGTGGTATTAGGGACGAATATTCCGAAGAAAAGCTGTAGGTGGAAAACTGGTGATATGTTGCGAGAGGGGGATTTCCGACGGGGAGGGAGTGTCGTTGAGGACTTGTCTTCAGTCGACAAGGCAATTAGAAGGCAGACGTCGAGGGTATAAAAACGACCGCAAGACGATGATATGATGGGCGCAGA
This sequence comes from Scedosporium apiospermum, assembly GCF_000732125.1. Classification (NCBI taxonomy): domain Eukaryota; kingdom Fungi; phylum Ascomycota; class Sordariomycetes; order Microascales; family Microascaceae; genus Scedosporium; species Scedosporium apiospermum. The sequence goes on from NW_015971799.1 coordinate 894,670, forward strand.
TGGATGGTGAAGATGAGGATTGTCGAGAAGGGGAGATGGATGGGAAAGTTGAAAGGGAGTGGGGGGAGGGGGATATTTTCTGGAAATCTGGCAGAGGGAGGGGGGCGTGGGCTTGGGGTGGGAAGGAGCCCACCCAGAGAGAGAGCAGAGCGACCAGGACAGCGACACAGACGCAGACACAGCACGAGAAGTTACCTTCTAGGTGGAGGGAGCGAAAAACCAATGTGCTGGTTTGGAGGGGTGGGAGGAGCGAGGGTACTTTGGACACTGAGTAATACGGAGTACATTCTGTTTGGCATTCCGGTACGAGGTACCTCGGCAGCGATTATCCTGGACACGACATTCACGCATTCATTGGCACCCCTTTGCCCAATTACCACGAGAACAAGGGTCGTCACAGGAGGCTGGTGGTACCTGAAAATTTGTACCCGATACCCAATTTCGAATAGGGAATGCCGTGTTTGAGACTGACAGCTACTTTGAGTCTTTGTACTGTGGCGCCGGGATTGCTTGTTTTGGCAGCTGGAACCTTGGTCGTCCTGATTGTGCCTACTGAGCAGGGCCTACGAGGACAAGCGACTTGAGTGCTTCGTCCCGAGCAACCACTCCACTCCCGCATCCACTACTTCATGGGGCATTGCACCGTCTCCATTTGGTCTCGCCCGTTTTGTCCTAGCACGGGTCTTGTACCCCATACATCCAATTACACGCGCAGCTCCTGCTTGACCTGACTTCGGCCTTGTACCCTTTTCGCGACTTCGTCTATCACCACACTCTGTGTGCAGCAGCACGCTAAAAGCTGTTGGAAGAGCATTGCGGGGCTGTCTTTTTTCGACTGCAGCGGGGAACGGGAGAAGTGGCATCTTCGCCTCCATCCACGACTCGCTCGCTCTTCTTCAATGCTTGGTGGTTCTGCTACACTGCAGGAGGCTACTAGCTCACAGCGTCATATTTCCTAACCATTAGGTCCAATGACACAATACCGAAAACGGGTTCCCTATTTTCGTCCACATATTAGTAGTTTGAGAGTGAAAGAAGGGTGCCCTCCCGCCATTTCTCTGAGCCAGCATGTTGATTTTCTGCCTGTTGACTGGGATTTTTGATTGCGGGGAGAAGGAGGGGGCGGGGGGAGAGAAAAAAATAATATAAAAAAAAGTTGCGCGATGGTACGGACAGGGGAGATGGCAATTGCACGCACAAGTATGCGTAAACGACAAGAGTACAAAGCAAAGCATGGACAGGCGACCGAGGTTGATCAAGGAAAAGGGAAAGGAAAGGGAGGGACGGAGGGACGGATGCGACGCACACACACTCACTCGTAGATATTGCGTGGACAATTAGACAGGAGGCTTTCACCAAGACGCACACTATTATTCCACTGCTACGACCTCGGACATGGAGGGGCTGCGTATCATCTCGATCGCGTTCCTTCATTCCCGAACCAAAGAGAAATATCTGATCTCTCTTCGGCTGAGAAGCAAGGAGGAGGAAAGGGTGTGCTATTTTTGATACAGCCAGGGGCAATACAGGGGTTAGAAAGGAAGGAAAAATTTTCATCTAATATTACTATCCAAGAGAATGTGTGGTATATCAAGAAGGAAGGGGGATTAGAGGAAAAAGCATGCGTGGATAGGCCATCGCAGAGATCTGGAGAAAGTGGAGGGTGTTCCAAGACCAACGCCAACGCGGATGGCAATGGGCGTTGCCGGTTGCTTGGGGGGTGGGAAGTGAAATTGCACTGGATTGTACTATAAAGTATTAGTTTATGTACAATTGTACCTCCCAGACTTCGTTAATGTAGATCAAAAGAGGGTACTCAAATTTCCCCCTTTAGTTTAGCCTGGGGGCTCCGCTCCGTGTCCGCCAAGCTCCTACACTACACTGATACATATTAGTGTACTTGTATACCTGGGTTCAAGAGGCTACGAAGCAAGCTAGTCAGAACCGAGAGCGTGTCAATGTATCTTATACCTGGGGCAACGCGCCCCATAGGCCCGAAGCGCCGCAGGTTACGCGTGGAGCTGAAGGTGGTTGTGACATCAAATGACTAGAAGTCGCCTCGTACACTAATACTTTCGTACGCGATCTGGCACACGCTCCGATAAAGTACGTCCGTGTCTGCACTGTAGTGAGTGATATGGACAAGAGAGATTGGCACCCATATTAGTGGGCAACTTATGACATGGTTCTCCGGTCGAACTCCTAGATCAGCAACGACCACACTGTACGAGGTAGTGGACTCGTGGGTCTCAATCATTTCGATGTTCTTGGATCAGTTTATAACTCATTCAACCAGCGGGAGCCCGAGTTTCCCGCACAAGTCCCCGTGTCAGTACCCGTCACCTAGCGCAAGGGATGTACTAGTTGACAAGAAGCGAAGCGCAGCCGAGCGAGCACCTCGTTGCTCATTCACATCCAAGTGCTCAGTTGGATCGTGTAGCACTCGCCCCAAAAGGATGCAACTATTGGTATCCGATTCCCTGTCTAGCTCTCAATGTCTTGTGCTTTGGGATGAGGCAAAAACTGATTGGGATCTGGGTTTTCTGATTTACTTCGTAGGACGAGAGCAGAATAATACTTCGTACTTCGGAGTCAATGATTCACCCTTTCCATTGTTCATCTTCTCTGGATTTTTGGGGACCCCTCTATTTCTCGACGTCTGGCCCCCTTTTCGAGGCTATTCTTCGGGAAGGTGTAGACTAACAGCTTGTTTCACACCGAAGAAGGCACCAAAAAAGGGACCAAAAACGCCACTGTGTGACCAAGGCACCGAGCTATTTTGAGTTTGAGGAGCTCGAGAAAGGAACATTGGGGCTATGACGAAACGTGGAAGAAGACGAGGGGCATTTTTGGAGGGGTAATGAAGCCACAAAGAAGGAAAAAAGTTTAGGAACCCTGTCATGCGCTCATGCGAAAGTTTAACTTCATGGATGTCAACAGAGGGGCAATTGCCATCGTATAAGACAGATGAACGCAAGCGAGTTGAGGCTTTTGGGAGGCGAGGCATTTGACCAACAATGTCCGACTCCTATTTCCCTCCTGATCTTTGATCCCTGATCTCTGTTGTCCAACAGATGAAGAGGGATTGTTCGAGCTGCAGCAGGGCGAAAGAAAGGTGTGTGTGGATTCCCTTCGACCACTACCACCCCTGGTCAGGTCAATTCGTTGGCATGCAAATCGAGGCTGGGCATTTCCTTCGTATCGCATTTTCCTGTTCAGCAGCAAGGACCTCGGTCTTCAGTTGGTCGCAAGGGACAGGGACAAGATTCAAAGTCGTCGAAATGTGCGGTGCGTGGGCAAGTACTTTGTACTCGGTCGTGTACAAGATACATCCAATTTCTTGAGGTGAAGCTGGACCCCACTATCCCAGTCTGGCATTTTTGCCCCATCTCCTTGCCCCTCTCCCCTCCCTCCTTTCCCAGTTGAGCAATGAACAACGTCGAGACATGCCCTGATTCGAGCTTTATGTAGCTTCACGCACAGAAATCATACTATGATTCTGCACCTCGGGAGCGAGCGCATCCATTGTTTGGTTCGGCCCTGCTCTCAGTTTCCCGTCACCTGCCCCAAAGTCCAAGAACTGAATTATCCCATTGAGGTCTGGTGACTCCAACAGAGCCGCCGATTACGAAAGTCTGGGATGCCTGTTCCTGGGCTGGCTGTCGACAGCAAATGATAGAGAGCGGACAACCGGATTATGCGGGGGAGGCCCTTTGAGCAGGACGTCCACGTCTTAGGGCTTTTTCTTCTGACTTGGACACGAAATGCCACACGAAACGGACACGTCTTTCGGCTTGGTATATGAATTTTCCTTCTTATTTTTTTTTCTCTCTCTTTTCTTTTTCACCCCTTACTTTTTCTTCTGATTTTATGCCTTGGCCGAACGTAATATGAAGGCTCCAAGGCTCCAATTTCCGTCGGGAGCGAATTGTCGTTTGTGCCGTAATCCCATAATTACACACGCCTGCTATTATACAGCCCGCTTTCCGAGACGCCCCATCTCTGCCGTCCCGTCATTACATTTTTGCTTGCTTCCCTTCCCTCTTTCCAAATTTGTCCAGAGAGACACGTTTACGAGGTAAATTGGGTCGTTTTATGTCCCATTGTGTATTACCCCATAATCCCGAATGCTGCAAGCTCTCCTTTCGGGCTTAATGAGGTCTTCGTCAGTGGGGAATCAAGTCGAAATTTGAACCGGAGACCCAGCTTTTTGGTGGTGCTAAAGAAGAAAATGGCGGGGTTCAATTGTACAGTATGCCGTTCTAGTGCTCACACTATACGCCCCAGAGTAGCTCTGATCACCAAGGCGTAATAGCTTCATGGTGCCCGCCTAGTGTACGGAGCACTAGGGTCACAGCACCACGAGAGCAGGAAGGGCGCCATCGCGTTACTGTGCGTTGGGACGCTACACACTGTTCCAGACCCCTCGCTCCAGGTCATTAGCGTCGAAACACATGAGGAACCCCACCGTAAAGGTGAGAGGCACAAACACTACTACGTATACACTACCGACCCTACGCTAGTGTAGTTTTAGTGTAGTGTACTGCACTCACTAGTCCGTACTGTGTGCACTGTACCATTCAGGAGATTCCTCGGAAGGTTCGAGCTGCAATCCTCAGATGCTTGGGCAGATCATCGCGGACGACAATTGAGCTTCCAGAAGCTCGTGAAAGCCGCAAACGAAGACACTTTCCGCGGACGTCAGCAGATGGCGCGGGGTTCCTCCTTTTTTTCACCAATTGATGGAGGGGCAAAGCCCGAATGCACAAACGAAAAGAGTCCGCAGGACCAACCGATAAATCGCGATCTTTGGAAATCCGACGTGGATAAGGAAGGAATATAGGGGTGGAAACAGGGCACTAGCAGGGGTGCAAAGAGATTTGATCGGTATCATTGGGAAGAATGTTCCATCCGGAATCCAACTCTCGGGCGAGCCGGGAAGCTTGAGGCCAATATGGGCCATTTGGCGGGCCTGCCGGCCTTTGTTTGCCCTTGTTGAAGGCCCCCTGTCTCCTTCATTGGACCCGAAGAAATGATATTATGCCCTGGACTCTGGGATATCAGCATTGTCTCTAAACGGGTACACACCTCAATCGCGGATTGATGAGCCAAATACGGCATCTCGGTCACATTTGTGTATCCTTCTCGAAGTATCGAATTCGAGCTGCAACTAGAACCCTTGCAGGTCTCCCGGCGATCTTCGCCTATCCAACTTTTCCTTTTGTTGGTTTGTTCTCTCACGCTCTTCGGGGTTCTTACTTGTACTACGAAATACCAGGAGTTAATTTTCTCCATGTCCAGTAATACGATTACAATCCCTCTTCGAGGGATGAGTTGCCATCAATGTTTCGCATATATCTTTGAAGTACTTTCTTCGTGTAAGAGGACCACTACCGGAACCCCGAGTAAGGACCATCGACCGCAAGCTTTTTCTCCCTCGAAATGACGGTGAAAAGGCCTGGCCGAGCAAGGGTCTCCGCTCACGAAAGATGAATATTCTCGGCATTTACCCCTGGTCAAGGCATGAAAGAAGGACCCAATATGGCAGTCCAGATGACTTTTTCGCCATTCCTAATCTGAGATGCTGATCCCTGATCCGAACAGGTGGCGCTTCTAGCGACCCTCAATGGATGGGATGGTGGACTTTCCCGACGGCACGGGTCGCAAGGGTAGGTTTTTTATTTTTCCTTCCCTCGAAGCCACTTCTTCGTAAATGACTAGAGTTCGCTATTGGTGTTTTACGAAGTATCAGAATTAAGGGGCGAAGAACTTGAATTGGGTGTGCGCCCTGCATTGAAGAGGGAGAATGCCTAGATCTGGCATCCATCGTCAGCCATTGAATCACGAATGTGCAAACAATCTGCTTCGTAATGTCTATTCACCGCTGTTGTGCTTCCATTCTTTTTACAGCCAGCCCCCTACTTGCAGAATAACCCTTGCTCTGCATTTCTGACAAGCATTCGGGTGGACACGGGACCCATTAAGCGGTTTCTATCAATCCTTGTAGGCCTCTTCAGGGTAAAAAACTTGCGGCTCCAAATTTTTACTTGGAATGTCGAATGTCGGTGTTGAAGATGCGGGACTGGCAATCGGCGGGATATGTACGTGAGAGAGCATCCATATGTACGGACATGGATGGGCCTGACCTTGAGCGGTGATGACTTGTCCACGCAGGATCCACCGTCAACCACAGAGATCGGAGAGACCAGATGGATGACATGCTTCGGGCTCTCTGCTCCGACAAGATCCACCCCGGTCATCACCGCCTGTTTGAGAGCGAACGGAAGAAGACGAATGATGCCAGATGCTGCCATACGCCTTTTTTCTCGCCTTTCTCGATGGGGATCGATCTACATGTACTCGTAGGATTCGGGCATCTGCAAGTATCACACCTACTTTTCGGCTCCTCTCTGCTTCGTGCTTGCTGTTGCGGTCCTGCCTCGACCCCTGGCAGTAGCGGGTCCACGGCTTCCTTCCGGGAGGTCTCTCAACAATTCTAGTTCGGTGACGGTCTCCTAACCCAGGCCGTTCGTCCCCCTATCGAGCATCCACCCACCATCTCAAGAAGCGGACTGCAGGACGGCCGGAACGCAAGCCGAATCGAACAACCCCCTCCCTCTTGGATTAAGTTCGGGGTGTTTACCCTTCCTCCGCCCAAGGAAATGTGGCTGGTGGACTGTGGTGGGCAAAATTGTTAGGGCATATCCCCTTGCGATGCCCTCAGGTCACCATGCATAGCTTTTGCATTGAGACCACACAACACTTTTTTTTTTTTTTTCCTGCCAATTGTTTCACTTGGTGTGAGTGCTACGTCCATGTGATTCCTCGAATAGATTCGGGAGACGTAGATCGGTGACGCATGTGGTTGATTCTTACGTCCGTCCGCTTTCAGCTGTACACACGAAATCTTCCCCAGAGGGAGGGGCAGAGGCAATAAATGGCGGGGGAAAAGGGTGTGAGATATGGTTGGGCGTCCAATATTAGAGCCAGCCTCGGAGTGAGAATGAGATAGTAATACCCCTCCCCCTTCCTGGATCTCGACGTGGCTAAGAAGAGACAGTGTTAGACAGCAATCTCGACAAGGGACGGCAGAATCAGATATCGTGCCATGGCCAAATGAAGCTCGTTGACGTGAGTTTGTCTTCGGAGAGAAGCCGAATATGGGGGGAGGGGACTGTTTGCCTGTCTTATCTGATTGAAATATCTTCAAGACATCAATTGATAAATATATATACGTGCGTCTCATTCAAGGTCAGCAATACGATACAACCACCAAATCCGCCCATCTATTGCGTGCGGGAAGTGAGTATCTCCCGCTCTCTTGTCCGTGACCAGCAACAGCGGGCCGTATTTACATGCATGTACAGCAGGAATGGCCCGCTGCCCCGTTGTGTCTCTCTACATCCCCTCTCTTCGCTTCGCTAGAATGGCCGACATATGTAGACTCCCACCACATGTCTGTCTAGGCAGAGACGCACACGCACCGCCCAATGCAAAGTCTGTGTTCTTCTGCCCAGTTCAGGACACGTCTACGGAAACATGGAGAGAGCCTGCCGGTTGCCCTGCTGTGCGACACGGAAGATCCGACAGCCACAGGAGCCGCTCGGGCCCTCGGGCGAAGATGGGAACAGAAAGAGGGCAGGGAAATAGAAAATTAGCTCGGACACTCAAAAAAGAATATGACGAGACGCACCACATATCGATTTCGTACAGAAAAGAAAGAAAAAAAAAAAAAAAGAAGGGAAAAAAGGAAGATCGGAAAGTGAGAGGGCGGGGGAGGAGGGAAGCGGGGGCATAATCTGGGGTTGGTCGCACACACTCTTCTCCCCAACCATCCCCATTCCCATCCACGTATAGACGGGTTTTCCCTTTTAGCCCCAAATCCAGGTTAAGTAGCACAGGCAAGAAAGGACCGAAGAATAAGTGTGTTGGATATAAGCCCGAAAGTGATGTTCGAATGGATAGATCAAGATCCGTCCTGTCCCGCTCGTTCGACTGTATCAGCCTCTGGTTCGACGTCGATCATCAGTGGGTTGCACGGTCCCTTAACTTCGCTTCTACCGGCAGAAGCAACTATCCCTCTTGTCCTCCCCTGTTTTGTCTTTCGCTTTTAATTTTTTTTCTCCCCCTTCTCCTCATGCTTCCTTTGTTCCTTTCCCCGTCTGTGTGTTGGAGGAGTCCTATGCGACGGGACGGGAAGAGACCAGGGGAGTGATCGGGAAGAGGGGAAAAAAAAAAAAAAAAAAAAAAAGAAGAAAGAGAATAAATACGCGACACAGATCGTAGGGAGAAACGAGAAACTGGGGTATGCATCTCACCACAATCGGCCGTGGTGGGTCGCCGTGTCGGAAGAAACACGGCAAGACCAAGTCCGCGGGAAAGAGGGCATAAGAAAAGCGTTACACTTAAGACCAACATCCATGGATGTCTCCAAGTTGCTCGCTCGTCTCGAGGTAGGATCCAGGCGCGATCCGCTGCCCCAAGCCGTCTCTGGTGCTCCCATCGCCGTGTACCTTGAGCGGAGGTGAGGGGGATTCCACTCGGTCTCCCGTCAAGTGGTCCGGAAAGTGGTGCCGTGAAGATTCCAAATCGGCTCGCCATGGCCAGACGATGAATGCATGAATTGGAGACCGGGCAGGCGTTCGGGCTCTGAGAGATGGTGGTGCCCGAGCGAATGACGACGGCGTTGACCCCTAACCTCGACGCGAAGGGGGGTCATCTATGGGCGGATGATGAGAGAAAGCCCCATGCCTTGGTTTTCCTAGCTCGCCTCCTGGTGTTTCTTCAAAATCGATCCAGGGGCGAGCCTTCCTGCCGGTTCTCTGGTGCCATCAACATCAGAGGTCGCCATGGTGTCCTCCTTGGAATCCATCAGTGGAAGGCTGACAAGCCTCGACCGGTCAAGGATTCAACATTATGCTGCGGGAAAAATGGCATTTCCACACAGCAGAATGAAACCCAGAACCGTCAGTTATCACCAGGAGTTTTCAATGTTGTGGGCAGGGCAGGGAGAGAAGGGTCGCAAGCGAGGTGGGGAGGGTCCCATTGAATTAATCCCGTTAAAACGAATCGAGCTCCTCCCCCTATTCTTGCTCGCTAATGATATTCCCACTAGAATCAGTAGCCCGGCGAGAACCGACACTATTGCCCTCATCATCTGGACGCTCTTGCTATGCTTCGTACACTAGTTGTTCGCATCGCATCGTCGTCCTTTGGTAGAGTCCCGAATGGCATCACCTACTGCCGAGAAACATCTCCGCCCGAGGTTGCTCGGGCTGACGGTAGCAGTGCATTGCCAGGCGTACAGGTCTTACCACTGGAATAGGGCATTCTCTAGCCTTTTCTGGCATTGTGTAGCGAGAAGTTGATTGATTGATCAGTGTGTTGTGTTTCTCTCCTAGCTGGTACCACCTCAACGCTGCAACCTGGCGAAACGTAACCTTGTACATCACAGAGGAACGGGAACGGAGCATTGATGGCCTGCCTCTTGTACTATGTACTTATACATACATACACGCAAATTATAGTGAATATTTTAGTATTAGTTACAACAGACACAGCCGTTATTCTGACAGAAGGCGCCGCCGGCCGTTGACGAACAATTAGCGAAGAAGGGAAAAGGACAATTGAGAAAAGGAAAGAAGGGGTAAAATCCAGAGCAACCCACCACTCAGACTGCTAAGATCGCGCAATAATCCAATCCAGTCGAGATCGAATCCTCGTTAGTCCCTCGTCTCCCTTCGCCCCGCCTCCTGATTCATTTCTGCGTCGTCCAGAGAGGTACGTGAGTACCCAGGAAAACATTATCGCGACACCAAGTCTCTTGCTACCTGAAAGAGCCCCCCAAGTTTTTCAACTACTGACGCGGACAGATAGCAGACAGACAGACATACACCGCTCCGCTCAATGCTGTCGGTATCTATCGAGTGATTTTCTGTCTTGGAATCGAGCCCCTTAACATTTTTGCTTTCTCCTTGGAAGGTTGCTCCCCACCCCCGCCCGCACGCCGATGAGGTTGTGTTGCTTGGCCGGGTCTCCCCCCATAATACCGTAGGTAGTGTATTGTAGTGTGGTGTCCACCACAGACGCTTCACAACGCTACTTTGTACGCTACGCTACACCTGGTCTGGCTTGCTACCACTATCCTCTTCCAGACCACCCTTGATTGAAGAACACCGGCCCCTCACACCTAACCCGATCCTACTACAACCACAACAACATAATCTCCCAAACCACCACCACCACCACCACCGCTGCCATCTCAGGAGTCGATCGCCCTCTTCAAACCCTCATCTTGCACTCGCCGCGAACGCTTCCCACCCTCTCCTATATTCGGCTTCTCGATAGAATCGTGCTCTCGGCCGACATCAATTTCGTCAAATATTGCGCCGATGCTTGCAGGGCTGATGGGACGAGCTATGACCTGAAATCCGTCCGAGGCCAGGCCCCATCACCCCTCCCCTCTTTCCAACAGATCTACCGCCGCACCATCATGCTCACGACCGACACGGCAGCGCCGCCTTTTGACCAGGGTTACAGTAACAATCCGTACAATTCGCGCAATAAATTCTTCAACGATCGCTCCTACGACCCTTCCGTGCCAGTCGACTCGTCCCGAGCGGCGTCGGGTGTCCCAAACGACCCCAATTCACGCTACTACGACTACGAATCTGCCTATTCAGCCGCTGCCGCCTCCTCTTCGCTCATGAACGGCATCGTTGGGCCCGCCCAGCCGGGCGCGATGTATGTCCGAGCTCTCTACGATTACGAAGCTGACGATAGGACGAGTCTGAGTTTCCATGAGGGAGATGTTATCCAAGTTATCAACCGCCTCGACAGTGGCTGGTGGGATGGAGTGATTAACGGTGTTCGAGGCTGGTTCCCAAGTAATTACTGCCAGGTCATAACAAGTCCCGACGAACTTCCCGATACCATTCTGCACGCCGCTGCCGCCGACCATGCGGACGACGAACTGGTCGAGGAAGGCGAGGCGTACGAGGAGGAGTTTGAGGATGACGAATCGGATCCGGATGGCGTCGACGGCCTGCCTCTCGAGGGCATCGAGAGCGAGGATAGGTCGAGGTCGGATTTCTGGATTCCGCAAGCCACACCCGACGGCAGGTTGTTTTACTACAATATGATGACAGGCGACCGCACGACCGAGCTACCCCTCGAATCACCCAGCTCCTCAGCCGATGCCGGGCCTAGGGATCGGAGCGGCACGAACGTTTCCATGCCTGACGAGACACGGCCACCCCCCGAGATGATGGCAAGAGGAGGCTTGACACGAGATGAGGAACAGGATTCCGAGGCGAACTCGGCTTCCGAGATAGAAGGAGAGAATATTCTCGCTGGCCCACGGGGTGCTTTGGTATGATTTGCTCACTCTCGTCTTCTCTTAACCCCTCACCCACTTTCTTTCTCTTCACTTTCAGTCCCTTTCATCAAGACATCCGAGAAAGAAGAAATTAATTATGAAATCCCATGCGGTCATCGCTAACTTTCGTAGCTTCGAAACCAGAGCTCGTTCAACGATACACTCTCACCCTCGGTCTCGATGGATTCCATCAATGGCATCTCCCCAGTCGCTCGCGGTAACCGAGGCGATCCATTTGCGAATGGCGTGCCTACCGGTCAAACACCCATGATAGCTTCCGCTACCTCGTTTACTACCTCACCTTACTCCCTCCCAGCTACTACTTCCATCCCACGATCCTTCTTTGATGACGGCCAGACCCCTCCCCTGACCTGGACTCGCCTTGTACAAAATATGAAGAGAGCTATCGACCGGTATCGCGAAGCGATAACCAGCAACCGCCGATCCGAATACGTAGCCCGCGCCGAAGACATATCTGACCACCTACGCCTTCTCCTAGCTGCGGGTTCTGGAACAACAGATAACCACTCTGGCCAGCCGTCCATCATTTCGCAAAATAAAGCTCTATATCCTCACTTTAGGGACATGATGTCCAAATTCTCCAAACTCGTTATATCCTCCCACATCGCCGCCGCTGACTGGCCGAACGCCGAGTCCGTACAAAAGTGCTTGATGGAAGCCGAAGGTGTCTTCCAAGGTGTCTTCAACTATGTAGAAGTAGCGCGGCAACAACGAGGAGAGGAGATCCCCCGTCTCTTTCCCGGATTCGTTATTGGAAGCAATACCGGCGGCAGCTGGCAGAACAATGGCTTAGGACCCCGGGATCCGATTATGACCAACTTCCTTGATGACGATGAAGGAGTTATGGAACCTTCGGCGATTTTGGATGCGAAGCTTCTTGAGAGGCTAGATGAGCTCAAACGTATGCTTGTTTCGAGCATCCGAGAGCTTGATAAGCAGCTGGTCATAACGGACAAAATCGTAACACCCTACCGGCATGAGCTCGTCGGAAACAACGTCTGCACTGCTGGGACTAAGGTGCTGGAGACGTTCAAGCCTTGGATCGCTATGATCGAGTCCATCGACTTGTCAGTTCTGGGAAACACCTTCCAGACCCCACAGCTAGCCGACTTCAGCACGAACAAGCAAAGTTTGTACGATAACCTGTCGGATTTAATTCTAGGATGCCAAGCGGTCGCGGGTCCTCTTGCGGATGAGTGGGCCGAAGTACACGGCGAGGCGCTGGAAAACCGACTAGAGTATGTAAGGCAGTGTGCCAGGGCGCTCGAGACTAACTCGTCACACGTCGGTTTCTCACTGCAGCTCCTCTCGGAACAGGTCCAGATTAATCTCCAGGCGCAGCAGAACAGCATGAGGCAAAGGGAGGACCAATTGGTCCGCGAGCAGCTCCAGAGGTCCCAGACCATGCCATACGGCGGCCAGCCCCAGCGGACCGATTCCCGTGCTATGCCGATACGGCAACCTCTCTTGCAGAGCCAATCGTTCGGCGGCGATCTTGATCCTACCGCGCCAGGGAACTTCCGGAAAGGCGACTATAGTAGCTCTAAGCTTAAGAAGATCCTCGGTGAAGATCCCTCGGCTGAGGCTGGCATGGGCATGGGGGCTGGAGACGATACGCCACCATACCTCCGACTCGACTACGAACACGAGATCGCGTGGGAATTCAAGACCCAACCCCCCACCGTCAAGGGTGGTACCCTCCCCGCTCTCGTGGAGCAGCTCACTCGTCACGACAAGCTGGATTCTGGCTTCACGGACACCTTCCTACTCACGTACCGATCATTTACAACGGCCCGAGAACTGTTCGAGCTCCTTGTTAAGCGGTTCAACATTCAACCGCCCGAGGGCCTAACACAGCAAGACTACGAAGTATGGAGGGACCGAAAGCAAAAGCTCATTCGGTTCCGAGTGGTCAAGATCTTGAAGAGCTGGTTCGATAACTTCTGGATGGAGGATTACAACGAGGAGTCTAGGGCGCTAATTCGCGACGTGTACAACTTTGCGAGGGACACGGTCAAGTCGACGGAGACTCCCGGCTCGGCGCCACTCATGCAGGTCCTCGACCAGAGGCTCAACGGAAAGGAGGTCGGCGTCAAGCGCATGATCCAGACTCTCAACCAGAACAGCCCTGCGCCCATCATGCCGAGGAGCATGAAGAAACTCAAGTTCCTCGACATCGACGTGACCGAGTTCGCCCGCCAACTGACAATTATCGAGTCTCGACTGTATAGCAAGATTAAGCCTACCGAGTGCCTCAACAAGACTTGGCAGAAGAAGGTGGGCGAGGGCGAGCCCGAGCCAGCGCCGAATGTCAAGGCGCTCATCTTGCACTCTAACCAGATGACCAACTGGGTTGCGGAGATGATTCTTGCGCAGGTCGATGTGAGGAAGCGAGTCGTGGTCATCAAACACTTTATCTCCGTTGCTGATGTGAGTTTGATCGTTCTAATTTGCGCGTCCCTCCACGATTGTACTAACCTCTGATAGAAATGTCGTGCTCTGAACAACTTCTCCACTCTTACCTCTATTATCTCAGCCCTTGGAACTGCGCCCATAGCACGTCTGAAGCGAACTTGGGATCAGGTACCCCAGAGGACACAGACTGTCCTTGAATCTATGAGGAAGCTCATGGCCAGTACCAAGAACTTCGGTGAATACAGAGAAGCCTTACATGCGGCGAATCCACCTTGTATCCCTTTCTTTGGTAAGTAGCTCGAACGGCGAGATTCAGACATCCATCCGGTGCAACAAGTGGCTAACATGAGGGTTTCCTATAGGCGTCTACTTGACCGATCTCACATTCATCGAGGACGGTATCCCCTCCATCATCAAGAAAACGAACCTCATCAACTTCTCCAAGAGAGCCAAGACGGCCGAAGTCATCGGAGACATTCAGCAATACCAGAACGTCGGCTACTTACTGCAGCCGGTGACGGAGCTCCAGGATTACATATTAAGCAACATGCAAGCGGCTGGAGACGTGCACGAGATGTATGATAAGAGTCTCCAGGTGGAGCCTCGTGAGCGCGAGGATGAGAAGATTGTTAGGTATGTCTTTGTCATCTTTGTCATGGAGTAAAGGTTTTCAAGGCTCTTTGGTGTTCGGTATACTGATTATCCTTCTAGGGTGCTGGCTGAGTCTGGATTCCTTTGATCAATGACGGGTAAATGGCCTGATTTTCGACGATCGTATCGATATGCTTTGAAAGGGCCTGTGCTGCACAGGGCAGAGATGCCATGTCGCCGGCGATCCCTCGATTTGCAACTAGTGGGCGCTGGCTGTGGCTATCGCGGGGTATGGATACGCGGCATGGGCGACACGAAATCGACGCCCGTGTCGAGCCGAGATACTGGTCGATATGACCTAGGCTCGACGCCCCTCCATGGCAGAGAGAGACCTCTTCCAGTGCTCTTAGCCTCGGAGGTGTGTCCGGATGTGAGAATGAAACCTTGCGGACTGAGCTAGTCGGAGATATTCCGACGGTGGGGTGCGCCCAGGGTCTTGCGGGCAGAATCTGAAGTTTGATGGTGTGTTCTTGGTTTGGAAAGCAATGGACTATGAGAATGAATCATGGCTTTGACGGGTACGGGAAACCTTTCGGTAAAGGGACGGTGGGAGCTTTTTCTTCTTCTTCCTTTTTTTTTTTTTTTTCCGGTCGGGACAAGACTTCTTCACAGCACGGAAGAAACAAAACAAGAAAAAAAAAAAGACACGATATGACCAAACATTTCTTCTTCATGTATGGCACGAATTGTTCTATAGCTTTTTTTGCGGGTGTTGTTTCGGCGGGAACTGTTTAGATCATTCTGGGACTGATGTTTACTACTTATCGTTTTTTTTTTTTAACCCTTTTCTTGTGCATTGCGTTTCTGTGCTATCTCCCATTCTCTCCTTTTTGGTTAAAGAATAAGTTCTCGTGGGTTTTGTTGGGGGTTTGGGGTGTCTTGTCTTGTGTGAATATAACTTCGGTTTTATAGTGAAATGTGAGGTATGATTCTATCTCGTCTTTGGATGTGATCTTGTGCTCCCTGAGTAGAACTGCCTGGACGACCATTTATATCTGGAGATGGCCTTCATTGCCAGATACTACTGCTCAATGTCCTTCTTTGAAATAGGGCGGATGGTCGCCTGCCATTAGGATTCACTTCAAGACGAGACGAAGGAAAATGGGGGTTCGCGGCTTGAACCTGGAAGATACCGCAGGTTCGCCGCTCCGCTACACCACCTAGAACGGATGACGCGCCATGGCCATCGATAGACGAATACGAGACGAGTTTCTCAAGATATGGTGTAATTCAGAACTCGGAATGCTGCGTTCACATCCGCAAGTTCGCTCGTGAGATCAAACGAGGATTAGATATGGTGGTAGCGGATTGTTGCCTTTTGCCTCAGGGCTCTGGCCTTAAGTCTAATACGCAGACTAGCCAGACCTACGGAATATCTGAGATAAAAGCCTCTAATTACAAGGTAAGGTAATCGCATTTTCTACCTGAGAGCAACGTGGATTTGGTGGTTAATGCGAATATGTCCATCAAGAAACCAGGATAGTCTCCCGCCTTCCTGGGCGTGACAGGTGCCCGCACTTGGAGGTGCATCCAGCTTAATCATCCCGCCCACGTGAAGATAAGGCGGACAACGACACTCCATCGCGATGATGCGGCTCAACGCCAAGTCACAAGGCAACACCGAAACTCGCACCATTAAGGCATCCAATATCCGACCTCTCACCCCCTTCCCGATACCTTGCGACATATAATTTTAGCCTACCACCACCCATGAGGATACCTGGATCCTAAGGACTCCTACCTCGCACCCTTTCCAACCGATAAGGGAGCGGCGCAATCCGACATCGAACTCACCCCCTCGATCCGATCTGTCGCGCGCGTTCACGCCCCCCAACGCCGATATGCCAGCCGACAGTGACTCTCGTAAGAGTACGCATTGAATTTACCGCCTTCCCTACGTACAGTTTGGGCGACGTTCGTTGATGGAAAATTGGGCTAACTGTGTCTTTACGATTCTTCGAATAGGCGTCGATGCCACCATCAAGGTCGCATCGAAGAAGGACGGCAAGGAGAAGAGCAAGAGAGGCGTTTTGAAGCTTAAGAAGATACAATTGAAAGCGACGAAGCTCGGAGTATGGACGGAGAATATCTCAGCTGATGGTAAGTGAAGGATTGTCGTCCCCCCCTCCCCTCCTTCCCCCGCAACCTCGCATTTTGCGGCGCATTCCCCCCAGTCGAGCTAACGCGATGTGGATTTCGGCACAGAGGATAAGAAACTTAAGGCGACTGAGGCATTACCCTCCCCCGGCACTAATCATGTCGACGACGACGAGCAAGAAACCTTTACCCTAGGACGACCCGTGCATGACGCGCCCGAGATGGAATCGTGCAAACACTGCAAGAAGAACGTGCTGAAGTCCGGGGCGAAAGAACACATCGCACAGTGTCTGCGGGTCAAGAAGGAAAAGGCTCTGCGGAAGAAGGAGGCGAGGGAAGCGAGGGAGCGCGCGAGGGAGGCGGCGAGAGAAGAGGCGAGGAGGGCGGATGAAGAAGCGCATGGCGGAAAGGGCGACGACGATAGCGACGACGACGATGACAATAAGGGTGGGAAGACTTCGAAGGGAAAGAGCGATGTTGGGAAGGGGAAGAAGCGGAAGGCTGATGGGGAGGCGGAGAAGGGTCCGTCGAAGAAGAAGAAGAAGGAGGAAGTTAAACCCAAGGTTGCCAAACCGAGAGGTATCCTAACCCATCCCTACAAACCCGGAAAAAGAGGAAGAGAAAAAAAAGGCTTAAAGCGAGGGTGGTTTTGCTAATGTCATTGATTCCAGGACCTGTTGATGTTGAACGCCAGTGTGGTGTTATCCTTCCGAACGGCATGCCCTGCGCGAGGTCGCTTACGTGCAAGAGTCACTCGATGGGAGCGAAACGGGCTGTGCCTGGTAGATCTCTACCATATGACATGCTACTTGCCGCATACCAGAAAAAGAATCAGGCTAAGCAGCAAAGTGAGTTCCAAGCTGATGTCCAATGCATTTGCCGCCGTCGCGCCTTCGCTAACTGAAGTTCCTATTTACAGAGGCGGCGCTGGATGCAAACGCTCCTATTGAGGACGAAGATGAAAACGCCGGCCAGATCGACTCGGACGAAGAAACAGCCAATGTCATGAACGCCCTAAGCCACTGGAAGCCCCAGCCTGTACTGCCGCCCGCCGTTCTCCAGCCTATTAGGCGCACGTACCAGCTCGCGCGACTCCACGAGCAGCTCCAAATGGCCACCAATGGAGGCCGCACCAACATCTTCAAAGTCGTCGGGTACGGTCCGCAGAAGCTTCCCGATGGCAATCTCATGGATAGCGAGGATGCGCAGGGTGAGCCTGACACCGTGATGTTCCCGACTCATACTAGGACGCCGAGCTTTGGGATGCAGGGGTCGCGTCGGCCATCTGTTACTAGTAGGGGATAAGCGTGTCGTGTTGATCTCGATGTGTTAAAGGTGATGGGGCGGTTGTGCATCTTATCTGTTCCTTTTCTTTTCTTTTTGTACGATGATGACTTGGGTGGAAGCGTAGGCATTCCCTTTTCTTTTCTGTCTTCTTTCATGCGGCATCAGGCAAGCGGCGTTCTGGCATTGCGGAGAGGTACATCGCGGTTTCATCCATTGGGAGTAGCGACATGTATGTATTATCATGAGGGTTTAGGGACGAGAGACATGTGCTCCTCGAATAGCGGCGAAATCAAATTGTTATTTTCAGCCTTCCTTCGCTCGCATGTCGGCGTGTATTAACGTGATGTATATGTACATGTATTTTTCTCCACGCATTGATATCCGATGAGTCTATGTCATCCGCAGATTGGCCCACCCGTTTTTATGTTACAACTACCTTTTTTTTTTGCGGTTCTTCTACAAAATCACCGTTTACTCGAAACATGGTCCTCCCCAAGCGTGCTCGTCCTGGGACTCTCCTCCTTTTCCTTCTTCCACGTCTCAGCCAACCCCAGCGCCTCGTCATCATCAGGATATCCCAAGCTCCTCCTCAACTTCATAACCTCGACCCTAACCCTCCTCGCCGTCTCTATCCTCACCTCAACAGCTTCCCTCCACACATCAGCATCGACATTTGGCGGAGGACCCAACGGACTGATGATATCCCCGCTATCGGTGGGAGCAGCCGGCGGTTCCACTAGATGCCGTATCCTCCTCCACCTGTCAACCAACTCGCCAAAGACATCGCGGACGTCGACCTGTTCGCCAAAAGCGATGCGCAAGTCCTTCCCCACGCGGGGCAAGAAGCGGGGGAATTTCCTATCCTCGGGCATGAGGCGCTGGGTGCCGTCTATGAACATGGGGACGAAGTCCGGGGTTGGATCGGATTCGAGGATGAGTCGCGAGATACCCCATTTGAAGTAGCGGAGGGAGGAGGTGGGATGTTGGTGGACGCAGCCTTCGGGGAAGATGTGGACCCAGGAGAGGTGAGGGTGCGGGTAGGGGGGAGGGGTGGAGGATGAGGAGGAAGGGGATGGAGCAGGGGATGAAGGGGCGTTGGAGAGGAGGTGGATTGCTTCTGTTATGGTGGGTTGGTAGATTCCGCCTTTGGGGGAGTGTTTGAGGCGGTGGGTTGGGAGGACTTGGCCGAGGCTGAAGAATGTTGCGGATGCGCTGGAGGGCGTTAGTACATGGGAATAGACTTGTGAAGGTTAGAGGCATATCATACTTGTTCTTGAAGCAGATGTCTTGGGCGCCGAGGCTCCAGCGGAGGTTCCATGGATCAAAGGCGTAGCGAAGAGGGAGAATACCCCATATTAAAGGATCATCCAAGCTTGTTTGAGGTGTAAGTTAGCATAAGGAAAAAAAGCGCATTTGTTTTCCCGTCATAACATGAAATCTCGATATGAGCACAGATGATGTCCTCCTGGTTGCAAACTCACACCGAGATATGATTACAGGCAGTAATAAGCCCCCTCTTCCTCCCTTCTCTCTTCCTCTTCTCCAAGATCTTCACGAAATCCTCGTATCCCTCCGTGTGCGCCCGGTTCAACCCGTATATAAATCCCTTGCAGAGCATGACTGTAAGCCCCATCACCGCTGTAGACCCGAAACGCCATAGCGCTCCGGGCTGCGGACGTCGCAGACCGAGCCCTTTAGACATTTTTGTTCCGGCCTATAGACGGCGTGCTGATGAGGTGCTGCTCTTGCCGGTATAAAGCCTCTTCTTTTGGATGTAAGAGGAAGAAAAGCCGAGGTCAAGGGCGGCAAAACGAGATGCGGACCGCAGCCGTTTCCTTCTCAGCCTTGAGAGAGAAAATTTCTCACGCCATTGACATGAGCTGGGATCGTTTCTGAAGGGACTGGAGATGGGATATTATGAACTTTCACGTTTGATCGATGACGCGCTGGATTCGCGATTTGAGCGCAGCATCAAAAAAAAAAAAAAAGCTTCTGGAAGCTTTTCTTGTCTAAGACGAAGACAACGTGGGTGAGATGCGTTGTAACGGAGCTCGGTTTGTACATAGCCCCCATTAATGCATACCATCTTCGTCATTGAACTGTTCAAACATCAATTGAACCTCGAAAGTCAGGACAGCTCGATGAGACGCCAGTTATTCTTGCGATTTCTTCATCATCCGTCGAATCGAGTTGTACTGATTTTTTTAAGATTATCGGCGCACAAGCTATTTTCCTCTAAATCTAATAATAATAAAAACTCGAGCATTTTTCTTTGCCCAGAGTCTTGCACATCTTCGCCATCCCAACCACCTCTGAGGACGAAGTGAGCAATCCACCGTCGACAAGCTGAAAATCGACCACTTCAGCACATCCTAACAAGCTTCACGCGGCCCGGTCCTCATTCGCCTCTTCAAAAAAGAAAAAAAAAAATTCTCTCAAAATGTCCCACAGTAAGTCCTTCGTCATTCCCATACCACGCTCCTTCATCCTGACTCATCCCAACTAGGCAAAAGAAACACGACCAGACCTGTCTTCACAGCCCACGAGCGCAACCTCGCCCGCGCAGCCTGGACATCCTCCTCCGCGCGCCTCACGCGCGACTCCTTCCTACCCTTCGGCTCTTGCAACCTCTGCCTCGAGCCGGCGCGGGACCCCGTAGCGTGCCACCGCGGCGACGTGTTCTGCCGCGAGTGCGCGCTGGCCAACCTGCTCGCGCAGAGGAAGGATATCAAGCGGTTGGCGAAGGCGCGGGCGGCGGCCGAGAAGGAAGTCGAGGCAGCGAGGGGGGAGAAAGAAGCTGAGGCGAGGGAAAGGGCTGTGAAGGAGTTTGAGATGGTGCAGTTGGGCTTGGGAACGAGCGGACGCGGGACCGCAAGTCGCGAGGAGGAGGAGGGCCGGGGGGCGAATGGGGAGGGGGAGAAGAAGAAGAAGGAGGTTGCGGGGTTGATTGCGCAGGGGACGAAGAGGAAGTTTGATTTGGATGAGAAGGAGGTGGAGAGGATATCGAGGGAGGATGTCACCAAGGCGCGGAAAGCCATTGATGATGAGATCGTAAGTTTTTCTTTCTTTTCTCTTTTCTTCTCAGTCTACCGCCATATCCATTTTCGATAGCACTAACCGTTTCAAACAGGCTCAAAAACCGACCCTCCCCTCCTTCTGGACCCCCTCCCTAACACCCACAATCGACCCCGAAACCGCCCTCTCCACCCGCAAGAAACCCAAAGAATCCCCCATCTGCCCCTCGTCCCCCTCCGACGCCCCTCACATCTTTTCCCAAAAGCACCTCATCACCCTCTCCTTCACCGAAGAAAAGGACCCCTCATCCTCCTCATCCACCAACGCCGTGAAGCGCATCTGCCCCTGCTGCCGCAAAACCCTCTCCAACCCGTCCAAACCCGTCCTCGCCAAACCGTGTGGCCACGTTCTCTGTCGCGCGTGCGCTGTGCGGCTTGTTGAGAGCGCGAGGGCGGATGGTGATGATGCGGCCCTTACGTGTTACGTCTGCGATGCGAGCCTTGCAGAGAAGGGGGATAGGAGTAAGGAGGAAGAGGATCAGCCCGCGGGGAAGAAGAAGGCTAGGGGGTTGTTGCCGAGTACGTTGATCGAGTTGAGGTCGGATGGGACGGGGTTCTCTGCTGGAGGGGCGAGTCGGGTTGAGAGGGATAGTACCAATTTCCAGTGCTAGTGTGGTTATTCGATGATTTTTATATAGAGGGGAACTTCAGTCTATAGATATAGCGAGATCAAGAGTTGGTTCTTTCCGCCAATGCAAGCCTTCTTCCTCTGCAAAGAGAGCCTTGGAAAGATTCACCGTGCTGAGATTCAAAAATGAAAGAGTCCAGCAAAACTCAAGGCCAACCACCGAGCTCAACAGTTCCTCTATCCAAGACCCCCTTCATCCATTTTTGAACTCATAGATATACACAAGGAATCACAAATTAGAGGAAGTAAATGAAGTAAATCCTTTCATTCATGAGCCTACGTTCCCAAGAAGCAAAAGCAATCGTCAAATTACATACACAAATGCGCCATTGAACACCGGAATCCCAAGTCTAAGAGTAGACGGTCCCCCACACAAATCCTTGCACCCTGCCACCACCTGCTGCAGTTTTACCCAGAATCGAAGGAAGCTGGTTGTCTTAGGAGGATTTCCTAAGTTGATTTTCCATTTATCCTAACTCATTATGAAACTGGAAGAGGGAAGAAGAAGAAAAAGAAAAAAAAAAAACATGAGCTCAAAGGCGCTAACGACGTAAGGAAAGAAAAAAAAAAGGAAAGAGAAAGCAAAGAAACAATATCGACCGTATTTTTTATAGAAAATATATGTGCACATGGGGACAGTTCCCAAGTTCGGAACAACACAACCGTATAAACAGTTTTAGTAACTATCATATGGCGGCGCCTGGGCTGGAACCTGCTGGGGATAACCTCTTGACTGCGCCTGCATAGCCGCAGCAGCCTGCTGCTGTTGATGGTGCTGAAGAATCAAATCATTAAACCAACGGTGCTTCAGAGCATCATGAGCACTGATGCGGAACTCGGGGCGCAACTGGAGCATGCGCTGGAGAAGGTCGATGCCATCGGGGTCGATCTGGGGCAAAATCTGACGCAGGTCCTGGGTAGCGTACATCTGAAAGTTGGGCTTGTACTCGGGGAACTGCGTGATGCCGGGCCAGGTCCTCTCCGTTGGGGTACCCATGATCCGAAAGATCCTCACTATCTGATCCTCGTTGGTGGTACCCGGGAAGAGGGGCCTACCCGTATACATCTCCGCCATGATACAACCCGCAGACCAGATGTCGATGCTCGTGTTGTAGGTGCGGCTTCCCAGGAGAACATCTGGGGCCCTATACCAAAGAGTGACGACCTCGTTAGAGAAGGTGTTAACTGGGATACCGAAGGCGCGGGCGAGACCAAAATCGCCGAGCTTAAGCTGACCCTTGCTGTTGATGAGCAGGTTCTGCGGCTTGAGATCTCGGTGAAGAACCCTATTCTGGTGGCAGAAATCGATGCCCTTGAGGAGCTGGTACATGAATGACTTGATGGTCATGGGCTTGAGGGCGCCGCGGTCGCCGTTGGTGTCCATGTACTTCTTAAGATCTCCGTCCATGTGCTCGAAGACGAGCATGAGCTTGTTCTCGGTGTGGATGACATCGTGGAGGGCGACAATGTTCTCATGCTTGAGCTCCTTCATAAGAGAGATTTCGCGAATGGCGGTGGAGGGGGTGCCCTCTTCCGAGTCGAGGTGGATTTCCTTGAGGGCGACGAGTTCGCCGGTCTGCCTATTCCGACCTTTAAAGACCTATGGAGGTTGGAACGGCGCCGAGTTAGTATGGTGAAACGCAGAAACGAGGGGTCGACGTTGAATTTGGCGGGGCATGTCGTACCGTGGCGTAGGTTCCTTCACCGAGCTTCTCCAGCTGCTGGAAGGAACTGGGATGTCTTTTCCCGTCCATCTTGGCTTGAGATCTCGAGATGATTGTGGGGAGGTGGGTGGGGGGTTAAAATTAGGAAGAAGGATCAAATGCTCGAGGCGCTATCGGGAGGCGCTGCAGCCGCGCGGGGGGTAATGACAGTGATGAATGGGGCCAGAAACGTCGCGGCTTAGGAATGGGAAAAAGTGCCCGCTCAGAGTGCGCCAATCCCAAGACTGAGACAACTTGCAGGACGGCAGTCTTCCAAGGATACGGACACCTCGAGATATTTTTGTTTCCAAAAAGTTGTCGATTCGAGAAAACGAGGCCAATAGGTAGCGAAAGCTCTGTTGTAGTGAGTCAGAGTCGGATGTTTAGAGCCAGGCTGGGCTGCGAGTTGGCGCCTTCAACGTTCTTCCTCGTGTCGCCTTAGGAGCGTGGTGGATGGAGATGGAGGGTTCTGGTTGGCGCACAACACCTCGTGCTGCTGCACTGATCAAATGCAACTGGATCAAATCAACTCGTGCTGGCAATGTACAAGTATGAAGTATATAAAATATACAAAATACAAGAACGACCATGCAGAATAGTGTTGTAGCGTTGGGAAGCCACGACCTGCTGAGTGTGGTGGTTCTTCATGGGTGGATGGGGCAGCTGAGGAAGGGGGCAACAGGGAAACAGGGAGAGGGGGAGGGGTAGCTTATCAGGAGGCAGGTACTCAGTACTACCCTGAACGTTAATTCTGAGAGGGTTGAGAGTGATAGTGGGGGTTTATAGCAGGGTACAATTCAATTGTTGTACTTCGCAGCGGATATCGTATCCTTCATTACCCTCTTTATTACTCTCTTGACCCCGCCATCCGCGCTACGTCAGACAGTACATGTAAGTGCATCCCAAGAGACTTGCGAACAGCGCCGGTCCATCAGCACTCATCGCTGTCCAGAAAACATGCTCAGATGTAGCATCTTATCATTATTTCGTACACTAGAAAGGGGGCAAAACAGAGTCAAGGAACTCTATGATCTGGGTGGCGGAATAATTGTTGATGTGTCGCTGCCCAGTACGTAACCGCTAGATGTAACTCGTGCACTTGCAAACGCTGGCACTTGACCCAACCTCAGTGATGCAATGGTCCATTTAGGGCCGCACTACCTACCTCACTGCTCACGTCCACCTGTCCTCGAGCCGTCCTCATTACGCCGACTGCTATTATCAATATAGCCCACAGCCGTATATCCACCTCCTCCATGGAAATCCAGAGTGATCAGGATATATCCTTTCATCTCCAGTTCATCTTTGCGAACGTAGACACGACTGCCAAGAATCAACTTGGATCTTGTCGCAGATAATACCTCAACTGGCCGGCCGCTTCTAGAAAGTCTCTCGACCGCCTTTCCGCCCCAGCCCAGCCCCCCCCCCCCTCTCCGCGATCCCTCCGATTAGTTTCCGCCCGTTGCTGTTTGAGATACATTTACCGTACCACCCTCGACTGCTCATCAGCCCAGATCAATTTAGCTTGCTCTTGATGGGCGGCAATTCCAGGTCCTTCCTACCTTTGGGTATGCACGCTGTCTTGCTGAGCCCAGCTCCACTTTCCATGCTCCGATATAGCAACCCTACATATGAATGCCGACTTCCCAGTCCATGTCTATCCCTGAACAATTAGAACTAATGACGTTACTCGGAATGTTAGGTCGCGGAGACCACAAAGTGTAACATAACCCCCCCTCTCCCCTTCCACGTCTACACATAGCAAACCCATCTACGAACACAATCTACGAAGTACGAAATACCCTGGTGATGCGGAACCTCACTGGCTCGACAAGTCCGAACAGTCGCCCATTCGGCGGCGCGTCTTTTGTAGTTCCTCCGGCGGAACCGCTACAGACGTCATACTGCCTTGTTAACGAGGAGGAGATGAATGCTGCAGCTGAGAGGCGGGCACGATCCCAGACCTTCACAATACCGTCTAGGCGCAAACCGTCGCCCGCGATATCATCTCACGAGACCCGCGGCCGACCCCGCTACGAGAACGAGAAACTACAGTCGGAGCCCTTGTCTCCAACTCACGCAGAGGGTGGTGCGGCTCGACGTGAGTCGACGCAGACCATAAGGCCCGGCGATTCGGGGCTCACGATGCGTCCTTCCAACACGAGAGCGTCGTCGATACTCTCGCCTTCAGTTCCGGAGGGATCCGTTGCGATTTCCGATATTAGTTGTTCGATTCCGCCTCACGATTCACCCGTCGCCTCGTTTTCGGAGTACCCGTTCAGTCAGGCTGCGAGTGGACTTGCTGAGCTGTTAGACTCGAGCCCGGTGGTGCGGCAGGACCAGCCCGCTTCCGATTATACCGAGCAACAGCTTATAATGCCCCTAATCACTCTTCCCGATCGGCGGCCGTTCACGGAGACCGGCAAGGCGATAGGTGGGCTCAAGATTCTAGTTGCAGGCGCCAAGGGTGAGTATTGAGCGCAGCCTCGAAACACTTCCCGCTTCCAAACCAAAGTATTGCTGGTGGCACTAACAACTCTTCTCTAGGTACTGGAAAGACGGCTCTTATAAGAGCAATATTACAGTGTTGCGAGCATATAGTCCACGTAGGACAGGCTAGAGATGCTCTTGCTGGCAGGAACCTTCCTAACTACGGCCGCGGGAGCCGCCGTGAGGGCGATCCTAGCATAACCGAAGTCTATGCCAGCACGATGCCACGACCGCCGTGGTGGACACCATGTGACGGTGATACTTCGGAGCCGTATCAGGACCCTGAGCTAGACACTCAGTATGACAAGAATATCTGCTTTGTCGATACTCCGGGTCACGGAGACGACTCTAACGTCCGTTGCGCTCCGCTTTTCTCCCCATCTTAGAATGACTAGAGTAAAAGCTAATGCCTGGGTGACACAGCCGTCCGATTGCATCTCGCTTGTACGAGAGTACATAGAATCGCACCTAACGCCGCATCTGTCAAGTGCAGCAAGTGATACAGATATGTTAAAGATGCTAAGCGCGAGTGGAGGGTCCCTTGTTAGCACTGTTCTGTACCTGATATCACCTACCGGTACGTCTTTCCCGAGGCTTCACCGTCGCCTTTTGCGCTGACATTTGGTCTTAATGCTAACACAAAATGCAGGCCTTACTAAAGAAGACATGCAATTCCTGCTGGCGCTCCAGCAGGTGACAAATGTCATCCCCGTAGTATCCCATGCTGACACATTATCCGTGGAGGAAGTGGCCTCTATCAAGGAGACCGTGGCTCAGCAGCTAGCAGACAACTACGTGCGGCCCTTCACCTTTAGTACCTCGGGCACGCCGGAAGGAACCGTGGCCGTGTACGCCATCTCATCATCACCGGGTTCGGAGTTCGACCTAACGGACGCCAGCCTACTTGTGAACTCGGAATACATCCAACCTCTCGTCACAACCGATCTTGCCCGGCTCGTCGACGACATATTCTGCCCGAACGGGGCGTCATGGCTCCGACACTCGGCCGGCAAGGTGTACCTGGAGTGGAGGCGCCGCCACACGCAATACGGCTACGGCATGGATCTATGCCTCGCGCCTAGACTTTCGATCCAAGATTTGGCTCCCGCCGGCGGTATTCTCAGATGGCGACGCGACATCGGCTCTGGTCGCACAGATGAGGAGCTTCTCGAAGACTGGGCGGCGGCGCTGCGGAGGAGCCTTACCAATAACGGCGTCCAGAACGCCCAGCTTCTTCGGATAGCGCACCGTCCGTCCGACCTCGCCGTAGCGAGAACTAGGCGACATGGCAAGGGCGGCAGTAGGCGGTTGAAGATGGCGGAGCCCAAGACTCACCAAGATCCCTTGGGTTTGCTGGAGATCTTGGGGACAATCAAGAGCCGGGGACAGACGATTGTCGAGGTAGTAGGTACTGTAGGGGTGCTGGGAACTTTTGGGGTCTGGATGTGGTATGCGGGAGGCCCAGGGGTAGCTTGAGGCGCGGTTGACCGATGGGATGTTCTTGCGAGATGGCCGAGGGAGGGCCAAATACCACGCGAATGGCTCATCTGTACAATGTTCATTATTTTCTTTTAGATATATTCCAATATGAGAAAGCGACGCGAGTGATACCAGGTGCTATTCTAGTTACTCTGTACTTCTCCCTTGTACTTCGTACCTTGTCTAGTCTTGAGGCTCAGTGGGGCTTGGGAATATCTATGATTACTCAGCGCCCAGTTTCTCTTCGATCTTGTCCAATCGTAACTTGCCGGCCCAAAGCCACGCCGAGCCATCAAATGGCATGAGGTACCTGTACCAAGTCCCTGCTCCACTTTTGCCGTCGTCACCTATGAATTACTCCATCCATTCCTCTCATTGTAAGTATCTCTACATACTGCTTTCTGAGGCTCTTCCTTCCCGGTGTCAACGCCAAAACTCTTGACCCAATCGAGCGTCGATTTTGCCGGGGGTAGGAAATACTCACATTCTCACAAGCCTCTTCCATCTGCAAGTTGCAACTACCACCAAGACATCGGTGCTGGTGCTTGTTGGGAGAACAACTTCTCGACCTAGCAAACGACACGAGGATCCAAACACGACCGCCAAAATTGATTTTTTTTCTTCTCCCTCTTCCAAACTAAGCACCCACTTACTCCCCTTCGCCCATCTTCAACTACGCCTCCTTTCCTTATAAACTTCCTTCTCTCTCTTTTCCCGTCTTCGAACCCCTTCGCGTTTTCCATGCAGCAAGCGCTTCCTCTTTTCCCATCGTTCGCCCTCGTCGACGCATAGCCCCCTTCACCCTAGACGAGCTCACCTTGTTTTTTTTTCCCCTCCCAGGTCCAAGATCGGGGAGTTTTTTCTTTTTTTTCTTCTCTTTTCTCTTCTTCCCCTTCGCCTCAGTCTGCAAAATATACCCTCCATTTCTAACCGCGAAGATCGGAGTCGCTGGCCATCACCCGCCCGCCAGCCACTCCGACATACGAGGCAGCGTCCGACTCATCTTTATTACCGAGCGCTTTCGATAGGAGCTCCGAGCTCCTTGGTTGCCGTGTCTTTCTCCGTCGATCGATTCGCGAACGAACAGGCTCCTCCTTTGACCCCTTCCGAAGATCGTCTCTACCGGCTAGTTAACACCATCGAATCCCGCGACGATGGCTTCCGCAGATAGACAACTGGGCGTTACGCCGCCCATCTCGATGGCGCTGCCCACGCCTGCCGAGATCGAAGCGAATAATGCCATGGTGGAAGAGCTGAGGAAACAAGGCATCTTCGAGAGCAAGGAGGAGACAGACAAGAGGTAAGCTCTCCCTCTCTTCCTGCGACAGCTCTACCATGAAGTTCCGATAGGGGCTCCTGGTTGCTTTTTGACACACCTCCATACACGGGACACCCCTTGGCGCGCCGTGGATAAGCAAGGCTCACAAAAAAACTCCTCTTAGGAACCTGGTTCTCGAATCCCTCCAGAAAATGTGCGACGAGTTTGTTACCCGAGTGGCCCAAGAAAAAGACCAAGGCCTTGCCCGGGATGCCCGAGGCAAGATCTTCACATACGGCGGTTTCCGTCTCGGCGTGTTTGGACCTGGCTCCGATATCGATACCCTCGTCGTGGCCCCCAAGTACGTCACACGCGACGATTACTTTGCCATCTTTCCCGATCTTCTCCTCGAGATGGCCCCCAAGGGAGCCATCACCGGCCTTGCCGTCGTCACCGATGCCTTCGTCCCCATTATCAAGTTCGAGTACTGGGGTATCAGCATAGACATGATCTTCTCAAGGATCGCGATGCTTAAGAAACTTCCAACGAACACATCGCAGTTTAACCTCACCGATACCGCTCTTCTACGAGGCCTCGACGAAACAGAAATCCGATCGCTGAACGGAACGCGCGTGGCCCACGAGATTCTCGATCTCGTCCCCGAGCAGAGTACCTTTCAGATGGCCCTACGCGCCATCAAGCTATGGGCCCAGAGGCGTGCCATTTACGCCAACGTTATGGGTTATCCCGGTGGTGTCGCCTGGGCCATGCTAGTTGCCAGGGTTTGCCAGCTCTATCCCCGGGCCACGGCGGCGACCATTGTGAGCAAGTTCTTCTGCATCATGCGCCAATGGCCTTGGCCCCAACCCGTTCTTTTGAAGCACATTGAGCGCGCGCCCTTGGGGTACAGGATCTGGAACCCCGTAGTCTACCCCTCGGATAAGCACCACCTGATGCCCATCATCACCCCTGCTTACCCTTCCATGAATGCCGCCTACAACATCAACAGGTCGTCCATGTCTATCATCCAGACGGAGCTCTCCCGGGCCGACGGTATTACCGACGGGATCGTGGTGGGCCAAAGGCCCTGGTCCGACCTCTTCGAGAAGCACACCTTCTTCACGGCGGACTACAAGTATTATCTGGCCATCGTCTCATCTGGTATCACCAAGGACGCCCACAAGAAGTGGTCCGGCTTCGTCGAGTCCAAGGTCCGCATGCTCGTGTTGGCTCTCGATAGGCACGATACCATCGCGCTCGCGCAGGCCTTCGTCAAGGGATACGACCGGGTTCACAAGTGCAACGCCGACTCCGAGATACAAAAAGTTCAGCAGGGTGATCTCGCGTACATGATCAAGGAGGAGGACGCGCCCAAGGAGGAGCAGACTAGTCCCGTCAAATCGGAGACCAAGCCGGACCCCGGCGCGAACGAGAAGAACTCTGCGGGTGGCAGCAACAGCAACGGGGATGTCGCGGGCTCTGCCGATGCGGTGAAGAATGAGGAGGGAGCGAATGGCGTTAAGGCTGGGGATGAAAATGTGTACATTTATACGACGACGCACTATATTGGACTGGCTCTCCGGCCAGGTAAGTTTCTCCCCCCTTTCAAGACCCGTTTCCGCTGCCTTCTCCTCCCACCCTCCCTTCTCCTCGTTTCAGTCTGTTTCTGTTTGGACTACTGACGATTATCGTTAGGACAAAAAAGCATCAACCTTGCCAATGAGGTCGGCGAGTTTAAGAAGCTTTGCAAGGGCTGGGAGAAGTTTGATCACCAACTCAACGCCATTACGGTGCAGCACCTACGAAAGTAAGAACCCCCGCCCGACTTATGCATGATCTAGCTAGATCAAGGAGATCAGTTGGCTAACCGTGACGTAGCTCGGACCTTCCCGATGATGTATTTGCCGAAGGCGAGGTGAAGCCCAGGAAGAGGGTTGTGCGAAAGGCAAATGGAACCGGACCCTCCCCGCCCGTAGATGCTAAGCAGGCCACGAACGGAACCACTTCTCAGGTCGATTCTAAGAAGCGCGCTGCCGCTGAGACCGGAGCTGCCGCACCCGCTGCGAAGAGGCGACAGCCTGCTTCGGTTGTGGCCGCCGGTTAAGCATTCGATGGCCGCTATGACAACGACGCTCACACTCATGTGCGCCACAAACTTGCTTTCTATTTAATTTTGTCGTCCGCGCTCATGAACACTTGACAGTACAAGGCCTCTGCAGCAAGCGCGAACAATTTTTAAGTGGGGGATATCCCGTCTACGGGAGACGAGGTCTGCGAGGGCTTCCCTTTGCCGCGTTCTCAGCCTACGAGGTCTGGCCAAGCGAGGCCCTTCTAATTCTAACTCTCTGAAAGAAGAGACATGAAAGATTTTAAAGAACAATAATGGAGAAATCCTGTCAAAAAAAAAAAGAAGGAAAACCAAACCAAAAAAAGGACCAAAAAAAAAAAAAGAACAGGCCGCACTTGACGGTTATGTTATTGTTCCCCCTTCCGACAGCTCGGTTCCAAGCCCGAGGTCCTAGAAGGGGTGGAAAATGTCGCTGCGACCTGCTGCGGTTTTTGAGACTGCACATGCGGGAGCACTATTCCTGTTTATCCTTGTCTTCTGCTGAATGGTGGTCTACAGGTTGGCTTTTTCTTTTCTCCCTCTCTTTCCCCAACTTTGGAGTTTACGGCGTCGACATCATCTTTCGAGGCAACGGCTGTTCTTCCACCTGAAGTATATTCGAGGAACTGGACGACGATCAACGGAAGTCTGTCTCCTCGCTACTTAATCGACTGGCCGAAAAGGCAAAGAAGAAAAGGGAAGGAAGAGGAAGAGGAATACGAGGTAAAGAAGGATGAAGAGGAACTAGTCGTTCTCGATTCCCAGAAGACTGTTTTCTTTTTTTGCCAACCTTTCTTTTAAAACGAAATGCCTCGACGTCTATAACCGGGGAAAACTCACAATATCCTTACAGCATTGATACCCTGTTATCACCCGCCCAACTCTCTTGACTCCCTCAAAGACTTACTCCTAGGATTTTTCAGCTACCCTTCTTTTCATTTGTCTTGTTTCTTTCCACTGCATCGTTTTTCTTTCCTTACCTACATGATCATAGGGCGGAGTTTGGAAGCGTCGAGAGTTATAAAGGAACCTAGGCTTTGATTTCTTTTCTTCTTCTTTTTTTCTTTCCCGTTTCCGGTTTTAAGCTGGGCATATCCTTTTCTCAAAGGAAAGGGCCCTACTATAACCGAACAAGACAGCAGAACCTAACAAAAAAAAAGGGAAATTCTAAAAGGGAAAAGGGGGCGGTGGTGTTCAAGGCAAGGGAAGGGAGAAACTCCTTTCTTGTTTCGTATCGATTTGTGTACTTTTAGATTGAAGTCTTTTTTCCGTTTTCCTTTTGTACTTTCTTTCCTCTAACTCCTGGCTGGAGAGAGTACAGTTTAGAACGAGGATAATAAAAAGAATGACATTTCGTAAGTTTTGTTCGGCCAGTCTTTTTTTTTGGTTTTACTCCTCCTGTAGATGTTTGCGCAGATAGTAGAAGTCATTGTTCCCACTTACTCTCAACTGTTTCTCAAACAGATATAATCACTTTTCCAAGGGCCCTAAACCAACGCCACATCTTTTTTTCTGTCCCCAACCCGCTCTTTCCCTAATAATCATCATCATCGCTCCCACTAGACCATCCCTCATGATACTCCTCGGCAATCTCAGCCAGAGCATTCCCGACGTTTTCGCGTTCGTCCCCGCGCAGGACGGGGAGGACGAGGCGGCGGAGGGTCTTTGCGGACACGGAGACCTGGGCGTCGGTGGAGAGGAGGGCGTCGACTGTTAGGGAGGGGGATTTGGTTTGGTAGATTGGGGGGAAGCTGTCGGGGAGGGGGTAGGAGAGGGGAGATTTGAATCTGTCGGAGGCTGATTGTTAGAGACGTTTGAAAAAAAAGAGAGGGAAATAGTCAGTTCCTTTTGGGGGGACGTTACCTTGATGTAGGGGTATTGTCGTTCATCTCGTCAAACAAGGCTTTAAACACCTCGTCCTCCTGCTCCTCGGATCTCTTATCCCCCCTCTGCACTAAAACCCTCCCAAAAGCACCGCCCCTCGCCTTCGGCTCCCTCCCCGTGCGCCCCGTAAGATCAAACAAGTCGATATCCAACGCCTCAGACGCATCCGCCGCACCGCGACCCTCGCCTAACCCCATCTGCAGACGGGCGAGGTTGTGTCTCCCCTGGAGATTCAGGGCGGCGGAGAGGTCGGAGAGCGTGGTCGGGGTGGGATGTTGCGCGAAGGGGTGCAGGCGAGTTGGGAGGGTGGAGGATTCGAGGGCTGTGGAGAGGAGGGCGGAGACGTGCCAGGGGGATGAGGGGTTGAGGGAGTAGGATGGGAGGTGGGTGGCGGAGGGGAGGGAGAGGGGGATGAGGGTTGTTGAGATGGGGAGGGTTTCGGTGAGGGTTTTGGCTTTGTTGATGAGGCGGAGGATTTGTTTCTCTTTTTTGCCGCCGGATGGGCCCTCGGGCATCCAAACCCATACGCAACTCTTCGCGTACTCATCACGTACCCTCTCTAATAGCGCTGCCCCGAAACCAGACCAGCCGTCCTCTCCGCCGACGACGAGCTGCATCCCCTGCAAGAGATCGCACTCCTCGACGAACAGCCTCAGGTGATGATCCAGAACGTCCTCGGCCGCATCTATCCCCTTGAAGAGCTCTCTTCCTTGGTCGAAAGTGTCCAGCGTCGGCGCCGTGGTACCAACATCTTCCTTTCCCTCCGACGTCGCCGCCTTCTTGGACGGCGTACCTTCCAAATCACTCAGCTGAACAATGGACCGGGGGTGGAAGAACGGACGTGTAAAGTCGGACCAGTACCGCACGGCGGAGGACGTCAGGGTGGGTGTGATTCCCGCGTCTAGGGCGGCGTGGTAGGTGGATTTAGGGATGAGAGGTTGTTTGTGGATGGATGCATCGCCGTGCCTTGTGATGAAAAGGTTTAGAGGCAGATGACGACAAAAAGGCGGGTAAGAAGAAAAGAATTTACCAGAGATGTCGGTTTGGATCGTCCTCTTCGTTCTCGTATAGAGGATTCGATCTGCCCAGGGGCCCGAAGCTAGAGCGAAAGTCGTATATGAGGGCGCGGGGCAGGAAGGTCTCTGAGCCGTCGGCGCCTATACCTTCGCGCCAGTGGATGTTGTGGTCGACGGGAGACTTTTCCTCGTCGCCGTAGGTAAAATAGGATTCCTGGGTTTGGAATTAGCCTCGTGGTGAGAGAGATTGGTGACCATCTACTGTCTACTGTAGAGAGAGTCGTGTGAGATGCTTGGTGGGGGGTGGGGTCCAGTGAGATGATATTCACCTGTGTATTCCAAAAGTGGGTGGCGACGTAGTTGCTCAGCTCGCCGAGCTGGACGGTGATGATTTCACGAACCATGGCTCATGGGGTTTGCCGGTATGAAACGGGGAGATGACTATCTCGCTATTGTATAAATTTGCATGTTGGGTCATGAGAGGACGATGATGAGCTTGATCTTGATCTTGAGCTTGAGCTTGAGCTTGAGCTTGGTGAGTGCGAGTTCGCTTTAGTGAGGTTTCCGTCGCAGTGGCGCAACAGCTGATGTCAATTGATATCGGCTGGTTCCGTCCAGCGCCTCCAGCGCCTCCAACGCCTCCAACGCCTCCAACGCCTCCAACGCCTCCAACACCCCCAAACTCGGAGCGCAACAGTCCAACATGTTTGTTTCACTGAGCGGCGTTTCTAGTGTTGGTCGCGCTGAACCGCGCCCCGAAGAGGGCCCGGTCTGTCCTTCTCCTGTCCTTCTCCTTCTCCTGCATATTCTCCCTGTTGGTTCTTCATCTTCTTGCCAATTCGGACAGCCAAGGTCTGTATCTTCCCGAACATTGAATCCTAAGACAACAAGAGCCTTGTAGAATTCGCCATCATGTTGCCTGGTCCGTTGGTCAGTCTCTATCAACAGTACAAGAAAGACACCGACGCCGTCGCAGGCTGGCTCGCTTCCACCGCCGCGAAGCTTGGAGTCCCGCCTCCCTCCACCGCTTCGGGCCTCCGCTCCGGCGACGAGCCGCAAAGTAACAAAGCCGACAGCAGCAAGAAGAAGAAACAAAATAAAAACTCCACCGCGGCCAGCGCCGCATTGGGCTCTAACCAGATCATTGCTATTTCCGACTTTATTTCGCTGGCCGAAACCATTGTCGGCAATGGATCCCATTCCTCTGTCTCTGTGCCTGCTACTCTAATGCCCACCCTCGACAAGGTCATTTCTGTGAGGAGCACCTTTGGCATGAGCCTCCAAAAGTATGGCACAAAGGTCACCTCGGAGTCCAATCGCCGCCATTACCACTTTGTTAGAGTCTTGAAACAAGTCCGCGAGATTCTGCAACCGCTGGTTCCTTCCAAGACAGGCGCTCAGCCTCCCCAAGCCTCTAGGACAGCTACTACTCCCGACATTGAGAATCGCTTCTCGGCCCTCAACATCTACTATCCCTCTAAAGCCTTCCTAGATGCTACCTCAGACCAGGAACCACCTCGTCCGTCCAATCGAGACGCCGAGAGCGGAATCACCTACCAGGCCCAGGTTGAGGCCTCGTGGGAGGAAGCCCACTTTGTTTTCTCCATATTGAAGCATGAATTGCATCGCCTAAGGTTGAAGATTAAATGGATCTGGGGCGCCTACCGCGACACCCAAATCGAATTGGTCTCCGCCGCTCTAGCAACTAACACGGCTATCGACCTGGCCAGGGACCTGATCGAAGAAGCCATGCCAATGCTTGAATCCCACAAGTTATGGACCCTGGCTAATGAGCACTACCTGGGGTGCTGCGTATCCGAAGGTTTTGATCTCGCCTCCCTAAGTAACCACGTCCCTGGACAAGATTACTTCAACTATGACTACTACGACCTCGCCGAAGCCACCCTCTTCAGTGCCCATCGGGTGATCATGAGCTTCGCCAGCGTCTTGCAACCAGAGCGCCTCCCCATCTACCAGGACGGCACGTTTGGCATCTACGACCCGACGGCCGACCGCGAGACAATGTCAGGCTCCGAAAAGTGTAACGAAGACCAGGCCCTATTGATGGAATTCTTCACCGAACTCGTGGCCGTCAACCGCGGCGTGCAAAACTACCCCGTCAAAGACGAGTTTACGCGCGGAATGAAAGACTTTGAAAAGCAGCAGACAGATCCCCCCTTCTACCTCGTCTTCGCCGCCCAGGTCTTCCTCGACATCCACCACATCCTCCGCGCTAGAGCCGTCGAGCCCTTCAAACAGGTCCTCAAGGAAGCTATCTCCGCCCGCCTGGAACTCACGCGCCACTTGGAATTCCACAAAGATCTAAAGATAAGCCACTGGCCCGCGCGAAACGACGCCATTCTCACCGACATGAAAAAGAAACTCGAATGGATCTGCCAAGACCCCGTCTACGAAGTCAAAGCAGCAACCTACAAAAAGCGCGGCGCCCCCATCCCCAAAGACCTCGACCGCCACCGCATCCTGAAAAGATCCCCCGTCATCTCCGGCCTCCTCCTCTTCCACATCCGCGCCGAGATGCACGGAATCGGCATCGCCGTCGCAAACGCCTGGGGCTCCATCCTCTTCGCGGGCCACCTCTACCGCGCCCTCCGCAACGAGAAACTCCTCGTCGCCCACTGGCTCGACATGGACATCGCCGCGGGCGGCGTCCTCGGCACGTCCGACTTCTTCGTCGGGGGACCCCCCGCGACGCTGGCGGAGTCGTTTTCGCGGTTTTGTATGCAGATGGGCGTTTCGGCCGCGGCGCTCGCGGAGGCGAAGAAGGCAAAGAAACAGCCGTTTACTAGGAATCTTGCGTCGAAGGCGGGGCCGAGGGGGTTTGGGAGGACGGTTCCGGTGTCGGATATGTTTGTGGGGAGGTATGCGAGGGGGGAGGCGAGGGTGAATTGGACGGCTGAGTATGTCGAGAACGTCATTTCGCGGAGCGAGTTCGAGGTCGACGAGGATGAGGAGGACGGAGGGGTTTTAGTGGTGGCGAAGGCGGATGAGGGAAAAGTCCGCGAGAAGCGCCGCGAGCACGAGAAGAAGAAGAAGGCCAAGAGAAGAAGGGCGGATGACGGACCGAAGCTGAAACCGAAGGACCTCATCGAGAAGCTCGTAATCGCCCTACACTCCGAAGCCATCCAGCTCGCCTTCCCATACCTCCAGTTTCACCGCATTTGCTGGGAAATGCTCCGCGAGGTAAAAGCCGCCTGTCACAAGCGCCTCCTGGAGATGCACGGCCCGGAGTACATGGAGGAAGAGTCTCAGCTCCCCTGGGTCGTCGGGTACATCCTCATCGAGGCGGCGCCTGTTGGGGGGTATCAGGACCTTAGGCTGCTTGCGCTCGCGGCTGAGGCTGTGAATGGGGTGTTGAGCAAGGGAGAGGGAAGTGCTGTTGTGAGGGCTCTGGAGAAGGACAAGGGGTTTGCTCTTGAGCTTGAAGAGTGAGCCGGGGTGAGTGGACTGAGGGGACTTGTTTAAATCTGTCTAACACAAGGATTTTTGAAGATATTCTCGAAATTCCATTTAGTTCTTCATCAATGACGAAGCCCGAGGGAGCGGCATTTGCCATGTACGCATTACAAACTTGCCGCTAGTATTTGGATCGAATATTGTCCAACTATGTTTTACAGTTACCTCAAGCTCTACTTCGTGTACAGCAACCTTGAAGCAAGTGCTTCGAGATTCGATGAATATTCAAAAGCAAGCTAGAGGAGAAGAACTACCTCTAAGAAAATTAAATGAAAATTAAAATAAAATAAAATAGAAACATCATTCGTAAAATATCATGTCCAACATAGCGGAAATGCAAACTAACTACTCAGCTACTCATCTCACCCCTCCCGTCTCGTCTCTTGCGGCTACAGTTTCTCCAACTTATCCAACTTACCCTGAGCCCCTAATACCTCCTCCACAGCACCGCCTATCCGCTCTACCATATCCTCAACCTCCTCCCCACTGACATCATACGCCGGACAAAGCATAACATGATCTCCCTTTCGACCCCCGGCACACCCCTGCCCATAGTACACCATAAGATTAAACGGCTCGCTCAGAGCCGCCTCGTGGATTCGCTTAGCGATCAAAAGTCCCTCATCAAACGGCTCCTTCGTAGCCCTATCTTTGACAAACTCCACGCCCCAAAACAAGCCCCTGCCACGAATATCCGCCACGTTGGGATGTCCACCAAGCCTCTCCTTCAGCCTCCGGCTCAAGAACTCCCCCTGCGCCACCACGTTCGCCAGCAGGTTCCTCTCCTGGATGATCTCCTGCACCTTGAGCGCCGCCGCCGCCGCGACGGGGAAATCTTGGTACGTGTGGCCGTTGTTAAAGGCAGCTCCGCACTTCTCCATCTGGTCCAGGATCCTGCGACCGACGAGTACGGCCGACACAGGCTGGTACCCGCCGCCGAGACCTTTGCCGATCGTTTGGATGTCCGGCACGACGCCTTCTTGCTCCCACGCGTGGAGCGTGCCCGTCCGCCCCATCCCGGACATGATTTCGTCTAGGATGAGAAGCGCGCCGTACTTGTCGCAGACGCTCTTCATGGCTTGGAAGTATCCCGGTACGGACGGCACGCAGCCGAGAGCCGCCCCGACGACCGGTTCCGCTACGAAGGCCGCTACCGTTTCGGGACCAAGTCGGAGGAAGACGTCCTCGAGCTCTTGGGCTTTTCTGGCGCAGAAAGCCGCATCCGATTCGCCGGGATGTCTCTGGCGGTACGGATTACACGAGGATACGCGGTGCACGTGGCGTGAGAGAAGGTCCTCGAACGGACCACGGCGGGCTGCGTGTCCCGATAGGGAAAGGGCGCCGAGCGTGGTGCCGTGGTAGGAGCTTTGGCGAGCTATGAAGTTGACCCTCCTGGCCTCACCTTTCCAGACGAAGTACTCGCGCGCTAGTTTCAAGCTACCCTCTACAGCATCGGATCCTGAAAAGAGAAGAGGAGCCAAGAAAGAGAGGCTCCGCTGTTAGGCCAACTAGTCCATCACGGGGAGGAAAATAGTAAAAGAGAAAGAAAAGGGAACAACAAGAAGAAGGAAGAGGATGATAATAGTAAGTGAACGAATGAACGAACCAGATGACATGATGTAAACCTTTCCCATAGCCCCGCCAGTACTCTTGATCAGCCAATCCGAGAGCCGTCTCGTGCTATAAGTGTCAAAGAACGCCCACGGCACGTAGGGCACCTCCGCAGCCTGGCTCGCAACGGCCTCGATGATTTCCTGGTTCCCGTAACCCAAGCAGGAAACGGCAGCTCCGCCACAAGCATCGAGGATCTGGCGACCATCCTCGAGGAACAAGTGGTGGCCCTGCGCTGAGACCACCAAGGGTCTAGACTCGGGGTGGGGAGAGGCTGGAGCCTCGGGGGAGTGCGGTGGCGTCTCGAGAACGTTGATGATCTGGGAGGTCAAAGGTCCCTTGGGTAGCGAGTAAGCCCCCATCTTTGCAGCGAATTAGGGAGGAGGAAGCGAAGAAATGGGGAAGCTGAGGAAGAGAAAAGAGAACTTGGCTAGAAGGAAGCCGAAATGGGTTGTCAGAGAAAATAAAAGAAAAAAAAAAAAAAAAAAGGAAGGAGGATATTACGGGCTTATAAGTTTGTCTCTCGTTTTCCGTCTGACGAGAAGTAATCTAAGATATGCCAACGTGACCTTGAGGTCCTCGAGGAACTAGATCTTGAGAGCCGAGGGACCACAACGATATTTATATGTGTAAGTTTACATCTAGGTACGGCCACTTACTTCTCGGTGACACTTGGAGAGTAAACGGCGGAGTGAACATGGGCGTGGGCACGGGCATGAGCATAGGCATGGTGCGCATATGTGGCACAATTCCCGTCTCGTACTAGTAACGGGCTCCCGCAGGATGACGGAAAGAAGGAGAGAGCTAAAAGCGTAAGTTCAAACTCACGGGCCATCGCCTGACGCGGAAGAAGAATACGAAGCTAGGCATGGGTTATTTCGTCAAGTTGCGGCGAGAGCCACGTCTTCCGGAAAAGCCCCTCCCCTTAGGGGTTGAGAAAAAAAAATAAAAGGAAGAGACCAGGTAGCAAAATCAAGGTAAAACTTAAAAACGGTCTGTCACTACTGCAGTCTAAAGTTTGCGGGAAGAGGGGGAGGTGATAAGATGCGTTAGCTCGGCTCGCTGGCATTTGTTGTGCAACATGGGTAAGAAGAAAAAAAGGGCTCTCGCGAAAGTCCTCGGAGGATTGCAAACATATACATCGAGCTACAGCCACAATGCAGTCCAGATTTTCGTGCAGAGACTAGACGTCAAGGCTTTGAAATAGCCAAATCGGTAATATATGTCCTTGGGGCGGGTGGAGATGTATTTTTCGGCGCTGTCGGCGCCTTGATTCGGGTGTTAGTGGGAGGCTGTCGATCCGAATACCAGGGTCTAGAGTGACGATGCATCAATGGCGTAGAATAGAAGGGTCGGGAGAGACGCATCCGTCCTCGCCGATGTAGGGCAAACGTGAAATGGCACCAAAAAAGGAAACAAGAAAGAAGAAAAACCCGGGTGTAGCATCGGCGGAAGCGAGGGAAGGGCGTTTGTGGAATCGGCAAGGCGGACGATGGGATTCGGCCTGGTTGATGAAGTTTGCTCAAGAATCGGCCCACCCCCCCCCGTTCGGAGATGCGCGGGGAAGGATACATGTGCCGAATGGGAGGTGTGTGACATGACAGGTCAAGAGTCCAAGACCATGTGCATTGACAATCAACGGTGTGTCGAAAAAGAGAACTCGGCATGGGAAAGGCACAGCGTCAGGTCGCACTGGAAATGCAGATACATGATGGGCGCCAAACCTGCAGAGTGACGTGGGGAGGGTGAGAGGGAGCAAGCTGATCTGGTTCGCTGTGTGGTTAAAGCAATCGCGTGGTGCTGGTGCAGCTCGAAGCTGTTGTGCTTGAAAGCGCTGCGGCTGAGGAGTAAAACACCACTAAGGGGTCTGTTATCAGCAAGGGCATCTTTCCAGGGTCCAGGATCGGGCTACTTGAAGAAAAATTGAAGAACGGGAGGTGACGGCAAGGGGGCGGATGAGGACTGGGGGGCGAGCGGGAGATCCAGAGTATCCAAAAGATGGAGGGGACCCTTGCGCTCCTAGATGAGGGAGGTTTATCGTCGTGTGCTTTGTACCTCTTCCGTAGTTGGGTGCGTCGCATTCGCGGTAATACCGCCAGGCCCAACATGCAACGGCTGGGGGACCAATTGGTCGGAGGATCCTCAATAGACTCCTGGGTCTGGATCAATCGATTGACGCATTTTCGTGGGCCCAAGTCGGCCAGGTCGGCCAGATCCGCATTGGGCCTTTGACACGGAGCAGCGCCGCCGAGGAGGTCAGAGCTTGAGCTCGGGATGAATCAAACTGAATTGGAGTGTCTGGCGGGATCGTTAGTTCTGGACCAACCCTTTCGAGGCTAGGATGTACCAGGATGTACAAAGTAATGGACAGTGATGATTCACCGACGCATCAAGTATTGTTGGATTGTTTGCCCATCCTGTGGCGTTGGGCGAGCACAACTATGAATGCATGGGCAGCCACACCGGGTAGTTGCTTTTCTGATTGTCCCCCGGTGCGGTTACGGTCGCGGATGACGGGACGGACAAGAAGGGGAGCTAGAGCCGTTTTCAACCAAAGAGGAGGCTTCTATCGGAAACCGCGGCTTCCAGTCTTCCATCTTCCCTCTCTTCCCTCTTTCCCCTCTCTTCGTTGCCTCGCGAATGTGAGACGAACATGGCAATGGCTATAAAGCGGAATTTCGAAGGATTCGAGTGCAGACCCAGGATCGATAATGCAGGAGCTTCGAGGCACATGACTTGCTCTGGGCAGGCATGGTTTAAAACTGGGA
Organism: Scedosporium apiospermum; assembly: GCF_000732125.1. NCBI lineage: Eukaryota > Fungi > Ascomycota > Sordariomycetes > Microascales > Microascaceae > Scedosporium > Scedosporium apiospermum. The sequence continues at coordinate 936,010 of NW_015971799.1, forward strand.
GGAGAGCTGCATCGGATTAGCTAAAAGATTGAAGAGTTTGGGGTTCCGGGACGGAGGACGAGGATCATGAGTGAATGAATGAATGACATGCCGAAGCCACGAACAATGAAGTCGATTGGACGTTGGATGACTGAGGTACGAAATATGAAGTGCAAGTCAAGGAAACAAAGCGCTCCTTCCTTTTGTCTCAGAAGTGGAAGTCAATGGTTATTCGAGGGAGCTGTGATACAAGCAATACGTTCTCACGTACCTTGGTACCTTGGTACAATTATAAAACTGTAGCTACGAAGTACGAATATTGCCAAGGATGCAGGCAGGACCAAGGTAAAAGAGACAAGAGCATACAAGGAGTGTACTAATGCTTTGTATTACTCGACGTGGCTCCGTCGTACTTGTACTTATAAATTGCCAACTTCGTAAGTGTGGTCGGACGCGACACCCTCATGGAATACTGGGAATAATACCTTCGTACACAGGTACTTTGTGCTTCGTACCTCTTGGTTGATCTTTCCAAATTGGGACTAATAGCCACTGGCCCGATCTTCTGATGTTTCTTCTTACATAAGCAAATCACTACTGCCCCTTCGGGTTTAAGTGAAAAAAGACCATGGAAAAAGTGCACCACAATTGCACTTTACGAAGTACTTTGTCACTCCTACTGTGCTCATGTTTTACTGGATCTCGACACGGGTTCCGCGCTGGCTTGACCTCTCAACGCGTGTCGAAAATTCCACCCCCCCATTTGATTCTACCTGCCACTTAATCTGATCGCTTCGAGGCCTTCGAGTGCGACCCTACTCTCTCAGCCTTCCCATCCACATTCACCCTGTTGCCAGTAAGAACACACAGATTTGCCCGTTCCACTAGGAGCATCTTCTTCTCTTCTCTATTTGGTCACAGGTTCGAGGCCTTACTCTGGCTTTGATTGACTGTCACCTGGTTTTGTGTTGACTTTCCCCTTTGGGTCACCTAACAAAACCCTCAACCTTGTCGATATTTTTCAAAACTGCATACATCACACATCATCCAGCGACCACTATCCCCTATCAAGGGCTCTCTTCGGGTCTTGTGTTTCGTCCTTTCTTTCTTCTTTTTTCCTTTCGTGGTAGAAGAAATTGATAAAAACCTTCACCATGCCTCCGTCGTCGCGACGGTCCCAGAAGACTCGTCGCGAGTCTAAGAGGGACAACTCTACCGCCATCGACTCGTCGCCAACCCGCCCTGCCAAGCGCCGCAGAAAGGTAAGCTGGTCCATTTTCATGACGGATTCAAGCCCCTCTACTTCATTTTCGCGTCCCGGCTCCCGTCCCCCGAGAACCTCTCTGCTGACCCCATAACCCCGCTAGGTCGATGAGACGACGACTCCTTCGACTGCAGCCACAGCTGGCAATTCGAGTGCCGCAGTGCCACCCGTTCCCACCCCTTCTACCGATCCTATCGAGGAAGAGGACTCTGTCCTCGGAAATGGAAGCGAAGGTGACCAGCTAGTCTCGCGCGTCGTCCATTATCTCACCTCCCCAAAAGACCAGCGCATCCAGGCCAGCAAGGACCACTCCAACGCTATCCACGAGACGAATAAGGATGGCGTCAAAGCCTACGCCAAGGTTGCCGCTCAAGACTGGACCTTTTATATTACAAAGCTCGAGGTGAACATTGGTCGCGCTTCCGACCCTCCCGCCGCTCATCCACCTGCTCCAGACGACGAGGACTTTGTCCACATCGATCTCGGTCCTAGCAAGACCGTCTCGCGCCAGCATGCCGTCATATGCTTCGATACCAAGGAGGAACAATGGTTCTTCCGCGTAAAGGGCCGCAACGGCGCGAAGATCGATGGAGAGCCCATGAAGTCGGGTACCTCGCGGGGTCTCAAGAGCGGCGAGGTCATCGAGATTGGAGGCGTTGAGATGATGTTTGTACTCCCTACCGAAATTAGCCCACTCCACATCAACGAGACGTATCTCCAGAGAGCTGGTATTTCGCCCTCCGAGCTCCCCAGTCCCGCCATCAATGCGCCGCTCCTATCTACAACACAGCCCTCCGATGATCTCCCGTCTTCCGCCCCGGCCTCCAGGCCTCCTCGTAGTAGCCAGAGTGCCCAACAGCAGCAGCAGCAACAGCAGCTAATTGCACCTGCTCCGCCAAACTACCGTCGTCCGGGAACCCCTCCTTCAGCAGCAGGGCGACGTACCACAATGGTTCAGATGACCTCCCCGCAGGCTCCTAGTAGCGCAACGCCGTTCGGCATGACTCTCGAGATTGATCTATCCAAGGACGAAAATCGCCATATCAAGCCCCAGTTTAGTTATGCCCAGATGATTACACAGGCTATTATACATACGGATGATGGCAAGCTCAACCTCAACGGCATCTACAACTTTATCATGGACAACTATGCCTATTATCGACATCAGGAGCCAGCCGGTTGGCAGGTAGGTTTCTTCGTGTCTCTGGGAGTCTTTATCCCCACTGTGCAAGCCAATCTCTTTCTTTGCTAACCCTGCCTTTGTAGAACTCCATTCGACATAATCTCTCCCTTAACAAGGCCTTCGAAAAGGTTCCCCGATCAACCGATGAGCCTGGCAAGGGCATGAAGTGGCAGATCGTGAGCGAGTACAAGGATGAGATGGTCCGCAATGCGTTCAAGGGTGGTCGTGGCGGTCATCGCGGTAGCTCCGCTCCTTCCTCTCCGAGTCATGTCAACTACATCACCCTCACCAGGGATCCCGCGTCGGCTAGAAAGCGCAGAATGTCCCCCATATTGTCACCCCCGCCCGCGTCCTCGTCCCTCGCCATTCCCCAGTCCACGCCCGATCGCAGCCGGAACCGGAGAAGCGCCGCTGTTCTCCCCAGTGACGGCAGCCCCCTTCCTCGACCCCGAAAGCCCGTGCCGAACGCCGCGCCGTCTAGCTCGATCTACCAGCCCCAGTCTCCCACTCTCGCGTCGTCGTACCTCCAGGACGAGAACACGTCGTTCGTCACCCCGGCGCCGCCGCGAGTCCACCCCCGTCTCGCGCCACCCAGCACGGCCCCCCGACCTAGCCAGCACATGCCGACTAGCTCTCCTGCGCCGTTCTGGAAGTACGCCGATATTGGCAGCACGCCGTTGCGCCCTGCCGCGCAATTCGACGCCAGTCCATCAAGGAGGCTGGGCGGCGGTCTCCCTCATAGCAGCAGTCCCCCTGCACGACCTACCAAGTCACCCGTGCTTAGCCCCGTAAAGCCCGCGCCTGAGCCGCCGGCGGATAGTTCGGCTGGCGACATTGAGGAGGAGCAAGGATTCGACTTGGCAAAGTGAGTTCCCCCCTCCCCCCCAGAGTACCCTAAGTATCACCGTGATACTTCTCCAAAATACACCAACTAACCGACCATCCAGGGGCTTCCAAAGCATCGGCTCATATCACGCGCCCGTAAGCCAAGGTCTTCCCATCGCCCGGGCTCGGGATTCCTTTTAAACAAATTCCCCCAGCATCATCCTTATAGATGGTTCTTTTTAACCTTCTTGTACCTTGTTTTACAGTACTTACTTCTTTTCGTGTTGTCCATATTTCCCAACTCTTTTTTCCTCTTTCTTTTTCAAGGAGTTTATGGTAAGGCGTCCGTCAATTGGGAGGTTAGGTGTTTAGTGGTCTGGCGCTCAAAGTCGTTATGGGATTTTTTTCCATGAAAGTCGCGGAGTTTTTTTTTTTTCCTTCCTTTCGTAAAGAAAGGCCTGGGAGCCAAAAATGGGGATGGATTCAACGCTGGTTGTTTGGGACTTGGAAAAGTTGTGTTTTTACGCATTGATCTTGTTCGGGTTTTGTTTTTGGAGTTCCTTTCTCCCTTTTATAAGGCTTCAGGTAGATGTGATATGACACCTTATCCATTCATTCATTCATTCATTCATTCCGTTTCTTCGTCCACAGTCTGGAGGGGCATTATCTTGTGATCTACGAAGTATTATTATGTATCTGGTTGACCCAACCTCTTAAAGCGTTACTTACCTTCAGACGCAGATGGGAGAGCTCTCGAAGACGACCACAAACTCGAAGCTTAGAACCGAAGCATTCAAGACAAACGCAAGAGAGATACGAAACTTGAAGTTAACCTCTTAAACGTACAATTCGATTCATTCTCCCAGAAGTATCGAGGTACATACAGTAAAATACATTCCTTCCATCAACGGAGGGGGGGTTTCTCTTCTCACCCTTTTTCTCTAACAAACAAAACACCGTTTTTTAATCTTTCCTACTTGTTCCACACTTCATTTCATCCCTTGATACGTTTGTCGTACACAAAATTCTTTTTTTCCTGTCCTAGCCTTCTTTTTTGGTTTCTTTCCCCATCCCCCCTCATTCCTGTTTTTGAGGTGCGTTGCCAAGTAGAGAAAAAGTACATCTATACGAAGAAAAAAAAAAATGGAGAAAAAAAGCTGAGAATGTTGCCTTGAAAAATACAATGAGGGGAGAGAAAAGATGGGACTCTAAGCGTCTCGAGCAGATGCCGTTCTTATTTCCTAGTATACAGAGTACAAAAGACAATGAGAGAAAATGGAGAGATCAAAACGCTTCAAAGGGCGGAGGGAAAAGAGAGAGGAGGGGGCGAGGGAAGAAGGAAAAGAGAGAGAGGTTAGGTGTGCTTAGTTCCTTATTTCGAGGCAGAAGAAGCGCCCCCTCTCCTCTTGGGGTTGCTCTTGCCCGAGCGGCTCTTATTCACCTTCTTTCCCTTCTGGTCGGTTCCCTCAATGTACCGAATCAGCTCGTCGATGCTCCTGGAGTCGACGGTGGGAGCGTCGCCAGCGGCAGCAGCCGACGGCACGACGCCTCCCCTAACGGAAGCCTGGCCGAGAGCGGCGCGGGGGTTAGCGCCAACCCTGGTGACGCCGGCACGGAGACGGCGGGCCTGCATATCCTTAGCCTGCTTGGCGATGGAGACGGCGTTCTGCGTGAGCTGCTCGAGCCAGCTCTCAGCCTCCTTGGTGTTCTTGTCGTTGGGGCCGAGCTCGTTGAGGAAGATGTTGTACGACTCGCGCATGCGGTTGACGGCGGCCTTGGAGTCCTGGTCGAGCGCGAGGGCCTGCGCGAGCTGGAAGAGGAGCGTGGCGGCGTTGATGGACTGCTTGCCGAAGACGTTTTCGCAGACGCGCAGCGACTCCTCGAACCACAGGCGTGACTCGTGGTAAGCCTTGAGGTGCTGGAGCATCACGGCGGCGTTGTTGATGGTCGTGATCGAGTCGGGGTGGTCGGGCCCGTAGATGATCTTCCATAGCTGGAGAGCGTGCCTGACATACGTTAAGGCCGCCTTGCTGTCGCCAGCCTGGTGAACGAAGAGACCGAGGTTGAGGTAGTTTAGGAGGGTCTCGGGGGAGTCGACACCAACGGTGCGCTCAGAGACTACAACGGCCTTCTTGGCGAGCTCGACGGCAACCTCCTTCTCGTCCATCTGGAAGTAGAGCATCGAGAGCGTGTTGTACGCCCTGGCAACCTCGGGGTGGACAATGCCGTAGATTTGCTCGTGCAAGGAGAGGGACTCCAGGAGGAGCTCCTGGCCGAGCTGGCGCTGGTTCTGGATGATCGAGATCCTGCCAGCCTCGAGCGCCTCCTCAGCGAGCGAGCTGCGAGGAGCAGAGTGCTTCACGATAGGCACGATGTTCAGAATATCCTCCGAGGTGAAGGTGTTGGCCGCGGCGTTGGACGCCGTCGAGGCGGGCGAGCCATCCCTGGCCTTCTTCTTCTTCTTCTTATTGCTGCCCTCACCATTGCCGTTCGCGGGTTGAGCGGCAGCCTCGCTGGCAGCGGGAGCAGCCTGCTCAGTAGCCGGCTCGATACCGAAGTTGTACTCTCGGGCCTGGAGCTGTAGACCAAGCTTGAGACTGGCCTCTCGGAGAAGCTGGCGAGGCTTGACCTGCTCCGCCCAGTCCTCAGGCAAAGTGTACCTGAATCGCTGGGCCACCTGCTCCTCGATGCTGGTCCTGAGGCTCTGAGGCGTGACCTTCTCGAAAGACAGATCAGCATCCGAGTAGAGAGCCGAAAGAGTCGAGTCAATATCAGCACTAGGCTTGGCATTCACGCGGAAACCAAGGAGGCAGTTGAGGAGGTGAGAGATGCAGGCCGGCGCAAGTGTGTATGGCAGGCGGCGGAGGTAGCCCGAGGCGATGTGCTTGAAGGCTCGCGAAACCATATCCTGAATGCAGACATCAAGAAGGCACTTGAGGCGAGCATCAGTGGACTGGGAAGCAATCTTGCCGAGGTATCGGATGTTGATACCACGCTTGTGGAGCTGGCGGCTGAGGGACGAGCCGTCCATGGGGAAACCCGCATCGGATTCGACGAGGTCCTTGAGGAAGCCAGCGATGGCGTGATCACGCAAGTACTGGCAGACCTCGCGAACCTTCTTCTCGTCAGCCTCGAGTTCGGCCTTCTCCTCGTCGGTCTGAGGGACCTGGCCGCTGTAGACGTCGGGGTTGAGGGAGAATCGGAACTTGGAGAGATCAATCTGATCCTTGCTCACGTCGTCCTCCTTCTTCTCATCACCCTCGGCGCTCTCCTCCTCCTTCTTTTCCTCCTTGGCCTCCTCCTCCTTAGCTTTGGCGCGGCTCGCCAGCTCAGCATCTACCCACTCCTTCATCTTCTGCCTGGCATAGAGGTCAATAAGCTCGGGACGGAGGACAGTCATCCTGTGAGGGTAACGAGCTCCGTTGCTAGACGCCTCATCCGCCTCGGTCTCCTCCAACCAGGCAATATCGACGGGCGAAACACGGTAGAGATCGAGGACGTACTTGCGTCCATCGGTACCGAGAAGTCCCTTGGTCTCCACACTGGCCTCGAGGTCGAATCGCTTGCCCTCCTTATCCCAGACGGGGTGCTTCTTGACCTTGAGCGCGCGGGACAGCTTCTCGAAGGGAGCGGCGAATCGCTCGTCGGCGGTGACGACATCCTTGCCGTCAACACCACCGTAGTCGATCTGGTGCTCACCAGGCTCTCGCTGCTTGAAGATGCCAGGGACGATGCTCTGACCAACGACGCGCTTACCGAGGTAGTCGACGACGACGGTAGCGGCAGTGAAGAGGCCGTCAATGTCCAACTGGTTCACAAGACGCACGCCAGCGACGTCCTTGCTAGTAGCAACCTTGGCAGCCTCGTCACCACCCTCGGTGGTGAATGTGCCCACTCCATCAGCACCGAAGGAGAAGAAGACATTATTATACACGAAGATCTGCGCATCGGTGCACTCAGTGGGGTTCAAGGGAGGGATCTCGCCTCGAGCTACCATCATGGCACCTCGCGTAGCGGCGTCGACGTAATCGGCAAAGAATTTGGCCAAAAGGCGCTCGCGGAACACCCTGTCCTGGACCGATTCTTTGGGGTGCTCCTTGGCAGATTGGAACTCTTCGTTCCAATCTCGGAGAGTGTCGGCATTCTCAATACCGCCAATCAAGTACGTCTCCTGCGATCTCGCGGGGTCGGGTTGGTGGGTGCACTGGGGAGCGCTCGAGGGAGGGACGGCCCAGGGAGCGGCGGGGATGGCGTGGGTGATCTGGAAGGCTGCGAGAGGGTCCTTGCGCCCGTTGTGTTCGTGCAGCTTGGCAAGAGACTCGGTGAAGCTGGGGGAGATGAGCTCCAAGAGGCTCAGGAGCGAGTGCGCCTGGTGGCCCTTGGGAGTGCCCTTGGGGAAGGGATCGAACTTGGCGTTCGACGACTTGTTGACGTAGAAGCCTCCGACATGTGACGTGATTTGGTACTGTTCGCCCTCGTTGGTAGAAGCAACAAGGTATAGAAGGTGACCCTTTTGTCGGAGGTGGCAAGGAGGCGGATGCCACGACGAGAGAGCAATCGACTTTATCGTCTTGGGAGCAGCTTGCTCGGCAGCTGGTACGAGAGCCGAAAGCGCAGGAGTGGCGTCAAAGTCGTAATCGGCGACGGGGGACCCTTGGGCATTGGCGGCATTGGCATCCGCACCCTGCTGCTCAACGGGCAAGTCTCCGAGGAGGGAGGTACCAGGAAGGATACCGTAGGTGATGTCACAGCGGTCACCAGCGGCACCGATGAGCTCCCGGATCCTCACGAAGTGCAGACGAGCCTCCCTCTCGGTGTAAGGCTCCTCGACGAGCTTGATCTCGGGGTTAGAGACAAGCTCGGGGACCTCAGCGAGAGTGATGAAGTCATTGAGGCGCTCTCCGTTGTGTTCGAGGCGGAAGCATGTGTATTGGAAAGCGGCTTGAAGATCGATCAGAGATTGCCGAACTTCGTGGACTTGTTCCTGGGTGGACACCTATAGTGGAACAAAGGAAAAAAAAAAAAAAATAGACTGTTAGGAGGTGATTCTAAAAGAAGCTGAAGGAGAGGGCGGGAATTACTAACCTGCACCTGGATTTTATGCGGAGCGTGGGGAAGGAGGACGGTAAGAGTCACGATGGCTATGAAACGTCAGAATCGTCATCGCCTAGCTTCGGCTGTGACAGAGCTGAAGCGACAAAGGAAGAAAAAAAAAAAACTTACCGTCCACGCCAGCATCAGCCTGCTCCTCAGGAGCTTCAGCGTCTTCGGGACGGGAGCCGTTTAGTACAGGAGTATCGCCATTCTCTGGAGAAGCCACGATATCATGTCAGCACACGAGCAGCAGCAGGGGGAGAGCATCGCAATGGATGCAAGGATTGCAAGATCGCATGACCTCGTGGATGTGACGAACCTTTAGCCTGAGAAGATGCAGACTCCTGTTGGGACATGTTTCCTAACGTCAAAAACTGCTAACAATAGAAAACTATCGAGTCGAGTCGTAGATCGTAACGTGGATGCAACGGGAAGCTCAAACGTCAGAGCTCAAGCAGGGGAAGGAAAAGAAGAACGACGGGAGAAAATCCTAACAACTCTTCTCAAAATTACAATATACAGAGAAATAGGGAGCGTATAGGAAAGATCAGAATAGAAAGAAGCTGGCCTATGAGGACAGATGCATGTGTTGGAGGCCAATTGGAGGATTAAAGATTTGTATGGTGAGGAAAGGTAGGAGTGGAAGTCACGGCTGAGGTTTTTGAGATTTTTTTTTTTTCTTCTTTGCACCTTCTCAACTTTTCCTCTGGTCCCCTCGGGCCTCTGATGTAGCTCTGCATATGTCGGACCCGGCAAAGTTCGGGATTTGGGGCATCCAATTGACAAGGGGCAAATTGACCAGAGACAAATCTTACCAGCTGGAGGCGTGAAGCTTATCTAAATTTTCAGTGGTTGCAGCTGGCGAGGACTGGAGGCACGATTGATTGTCACTTGTACACGTCCCCAATGACGGCCCAAATTATGGAGACCCTGGGGAGTGACTAAGCCTGATTAGGAAGTTTGTCAACATTTTGATCGCAACCACATCGAACTAAACAACAACGACAGAGAGTGAATTTGTGAATTTGCGACAGCAGCACTCCAACTCCATTATTCTTAACCACCCCGAAGTCGAAGCCCCGACCACAACCCAGCAGAGACGCCGAAAACTACTCGCATTCATCACATTGTATTCTAGGGGATATATTTTACGCAGCCCACTCTCTCTTCTCCCTTCTCCTCCCCATTTTCGCCGACCGACAACACACCATCGACGGCTATACCAGTTATGCACGTCTAAGGGGCATCGAGCTGAACCTTCCATACGCAAGTCTCAGACGGCCATGTTTCAATAGTCATTCTTAGCCCCCTTCACATTATCCTTATCCTCCACGATATCCTTATTCCCGAGAATGAATATCACGCCTACCAATGACCGCCCGTCTCGCCGAGTCAGAACCGGAGCCTCAAGTGACGACGTGACGCAAACGTGGACTACGCAGAGATGTCTCCGCCTCCTACGGCCAATTCACGTCTGCCTCAACAAATTGCGCCAGATTAATGAAGAAGCTGCATTTGTCGGGCAGGATCTCAGGTGCCGGACGGTAGGAGGGAGGAAAAGGAGGCATACCTTGGAAGAAGACGAAGCCTACGATCCCTCGAAGCCGAAACGAGCCCGCGTCACGTACTCTCGGAGGAAACGCCAAGCCAACACAGGCAACGACGGCGAAAAACCCAAGGTGCAGTTCAAAGTGCCGAGCGCAGTCTCCAGGGCGCCGAAGACACCAGGGAAGCTCTTCATGTCGACCCCCATCGTCCGCAGGATACGGGGAATTTCCCAAGAGGTTGCTTCCCTGAACTTGGGTCTCATACCGTCTTGGTGCCAGAATGGGGATACAGCCTCGGCAACTCAGGATAGTAGCCGCCGACCGCGAGGCCGCCCGCCGAAGAGCTTGCAGACAACCCAGGCGCCTACGCAAAGTCAGAGCACGCTTCAGTTAGACCAAGAACGCCAGTACGATGCATTAATAAAAGCGCTCGATTCTCTCTTACACCATGCAGCGAACCAGAGCGGTCGTCGCTCAACGAACCCACAGTCTTTCCTTGCCATGTGTCTTCGGCAAGTTCCTCAACAGCTCAAACGAATCGAGGAATGGGATGCTGCGGAGGCCGAACGACTTGGGGAGAAGTCGGCCATCAATACTCAGGACGCTGCACAGGAGATGTACGATCAGATGGAAGGCTTCAGTGGTATTGCCTCTGGCTGGGGACCGCTAAGGTACATGGTCCGGGCTCACGCTACGAGTATCATCTGCGACGCCGTCACCGAAGGCCTTCTTGATTTCGCAGTGGTAAAGCGCATCATTAGCGCCTGCATCCGGCGGGAGTGTCTCCACGAAGCCACGGCACTACTCGTTTCCGTGATGGAAAAGCAGTATCCACCAGCAGAAACCCAACAGGACGTGCTGCCACCGCAACCAAAGATGATAGAGCCCTTGGAGTACTTTATCACCTTCTGCAGGAAGCATAACTTATGGTCTACATTATTCGAGAAACTAATCGGGCTTATTTCGGAGAACCGAATCTCGGGAGAGTGGTTGTGCATCAAGGTCTTTGAGCCTGTCTGGGCCGGCTTGAGCGAGAAGTTTGTGGTTGACGGTGCAGCGTGTACGCGGACGCTAGAGTTCTTCCACGTCGCGATCTGGTCGCTTGTTAGTTCTTTATCAACAGCGCAGGAGGACGAGACGAAGACCAGCCGCCGGACGCCTGCACAAATGTTTACGAGCATAGTCGGCGCAGTAACGGCGATGGCTATCATGTCGGGTCGGGCAAGGGCAGATGACGACGGGAGCGGAGTGACGGAGACCAAGGACGGAATATCCAGGGCGGTGCTTTGTGCGTTGGGCGGCTCCCTTGCGAGGCTTGAAGGAGAACATCGGCGGGCGAGAACCACAGTTTCCCGACTTGTATTGGAGTTTAGCATCTATATGGTGACGACGGGGCTTGGTAACAGCGATGCCTGTGACGTGGAAACGACTATAGAGGCCCCAGCGATCAGCTCTTCCAAGGCAGTAAACAGGAGGTTCTACGAAAGCGCAACGTCGCTGATCTGCTCAGTGGCACAGCACTGCAGCCGCGGATCAGGATCGCCCGCTCACGAGCATCTCACGACAATTTGTGACTCGCTCGCGGAGTTGACCGTTGCGCAGCACAACATTACAGATTTACGCAGGGAGGCCGCATTCCTACTGGCGCAGAGGACGGGCGACCTTAGAGACCTTGCGTACGCCGAGGCCATGATGTCCGACGACATGGATACTTCTACTCGGCGTTCTTCATCCTCCGGTCGTACCACCCATCCTCCCGGCGAAAAGGAGAGCAATGACCACCCTACGGCGACTTCGCTGTATTCTGGCTGGAAATGGGACGAGGGCATCAGCGAATGGATTCTCCGCACACCACTACCAACGGCCCAAGCCGACAAGGCACTAACAAGCCGGGCGCAACCTGCGAGCCCAACGATCAGGCGACGACCGCAAGCCAAAGTCGTCACCGTCCAAGCACGCACAGTGACGAGAAGCAGGAACAGCATGCGCACGCATGCGCGCATAAACAACAGTCCTCTCCTCGAATCAGACTCCTCTGACGACGAGATAGCGATGCCGCCGATGGAAAGACGGACAGGCCGGTCGTCTCTAGCTACGACGACCGACGCGCGAAACGCCAGGGTCGCGGCCGTGGCCGGGGCTTGTAGGCCGGCCGCTGGTGAGAAGCTCGAGGCGCTGTCACGGCGCAGATCTACGGGGCCCATCGTTAGGAGGAAGGTTGTGCGCAGGATTTCGTCGTGGGCTCATTTTGGGAGTAGTGATGACGAACTCTTGTTTTAGGGGTATGGGGCTATTTTGCAGTAGTAGTAATGTATTTTTACTTTGGGCTATTTCTCTTTTTTTTTCGGGGTTTGGGTTTCAGGAATAGGCGCAAAAGTCCAGACGGTTGCATTGGATAGGGGCAAATGGCGTTGATGGGTGACGCATCGAATGGCAGGGAAAACCACGTGTGATTTGGGGGGGAATATTTTTGGCATGATGTACGGCTAGAGTTGCCCAAGTACGAGAAAGTCTTCGAGTTCTGCTGTTGATCGGAGCATGACATCGGGTGAAAAGCTTGCCAGTTTACAGGGGACTTGAAACAAGAAATATGGGGAAACTTGCGAACTACAGTACGAGGTATTCGTTCTAGCAACGCTGCGTTTCTTTGGGGGCGTTTCAACCTGCCTGTCTTTTCTGCATATGTGTGGGGAGAGACCACTTGAGGGATTGGATGTGAGGCTTTGGCAACAAAAGTGGTGACGACGGCTTAGACGCTTCCTATCCTCAACTTGTCCCAGAAGAGCTAAGTTCCTGCGATCGATTCCAGTTGAGACCGCTGGAGTGTATTTTTGGGGGGATTTTTCTTTTTCCTCTGCTTCTCAGGGGTCTCTTCAAAGTTTTGTGGGGCTTCGCTTCCGAAGGCGCTTCTTGCATCTGGAGGTTTCGTTCTCGATACTCAGGGCAAGCGCGTAAAATCATGTTGGTCCGAGGCAATATTGATGGGGCATCAATCCAGGTTGAGTATTTACGAAGCTACACGCGTATGAATTAATAGGAAGGAAGCCGAATTCCCGTAAGCTTGACGGAGAGGCCAGAAACATTGACGCCTACATTAACGACAAAAATTGAACAGAATAGGTAACATATCACTCTCTAGAAACCAGGCTGGCGAGCGCAATAGAGAGAGAGAAACGCTTTAGATACTTGGAGGCTGATCACCCGCTGCCAAGACACATTCAAGCGGGAGGCGCCTCATAGTGCTGAAGCGAGAAAATACAAAGTAATCCCGCCTCTAAGAAGCCTTGGGCTGAATAATGCCGACGCAGCTACGTGAGTCAGATAGACGAGATGCAAGGTCATGTCACCTCATTCTTCTCATGCAAAGAGGGTCCTACGCAGACAGACAACGACGCCCGGCGACACCACCTAAAACTTACGGAAATCGTGATCCAATGATCAGGGAGCCGCGTGTCCCCACTGCAGTCTAGCGTGCAAGGAGAGCCTGGGACGACCACACACGAGAACGGAACCCCATCCTGTTGTTTCTCAATGGCACCATGTGAAGAGACATGGATGGATATGAGTTCGTTTGAGGTTTTATTATCTCCAAATAACACCATATCGCGAAAAAAAAAAAGGCGGAGCTTTATCTAACCACCGAACTGGGCTAGGAAAAAGCTTGTTTTCGCGAATGCCTCCAATTAGACAGCATTACCACAATGTTTAACAGTATAACACTATCCGGGCTATGATAGCGGGCAGCGGAGACGGCAGAGTGCTCCCCAGTTGGGGTGTGTAGGGATATGAGTTGGGTCCTCATTCAAAGAGAGGCAAGGCAATAACCAATCCACTGCATCTTCTTTCCCGGTGTCACAAGAGATTAGAGGCCTTCTCACCCTCAATACCGAGCCGCAAGTGAGCAACTGCTGCGGAGTATCGGTTTATGCAGACCTGATTACCCCCAGACCGAGGAAAGAGGGGAGGGTCGAGGGAAACTTACGAGCCGCTCTGGGATTGATGGGGTCATATAAACCGTGTCCGCCCGGCTGCAGAGCGTCCAGGAGCAAGGCAATTTATCGCAGATGGGATCACGAAATTTCGCCGCTGAACAGTGGGACTTCCATTGATTTGGGTGTGCCGTCAATTTATCCAAGGGCTCTCAGAGGAGGAGATAAATGAGCAGAGCCCCCTCATCTCACTTCCCTCCCCTGCTCCGCCAAAGCGCCCGACGCATACCCCAGACTCTGTGATATTAAGTGGAATCTAGAACTTCATGACAATCTTTTGGCCCCAAGGTGTTAGCAACAATTCGAATAATGCGGTGACATACCAAGTATCACTTCATTGTCCATTGCTTCGTTTCTGCCTGCTGAGAGAATCAATGTAAATAAATCGGGGAAATTCCGACGTCAATGGAAACCAGATCGAGCCTCAATGGTCGAATCAAATTACGGAGGACCTCATCCCCCTCCCTGCCGTCCCAAAAACCTCTTGCCACTTCTCTCACCCCCTGCCCCCTCCACGAGATCGTCCGTCCCCAATCAGCACCTCGCAGCGCCTCTCCCGAGAAAACATGGCCCCGGCTCCCCCCTTGCCTGCCAGGGGGGTCAACCAACGAGAATCCTCTCGTGCTAGTCAGGTTTTTCCCTCTTGTTCCTCACTCAGCAGAGTGGGCGAGTTTTGGAGGCGTCGACCTTTGTCAATTCTACCGTCGCTAGAACTCCAATCGGGTATATCGGCCCCCTGGGAGGGACTTCGTAAGCCGAAGTCTCATTCGACGCCAACTTTCGGCCGATTGTTTCATGGCGCACTAGGTGGAGTGGGATGGGAATAAACTAGATGGGCTAGTCGAAAAGGGAAATAGTTTACTTGTAGTATGTTTTGCAAAGCGCACTCCGACTTGCAGACTCTCGTGTGGTTTACGTCGCTCGTAGCATAGTCTGGCCCTCTTTTTTTGGGATTGAAACACGCGACAAACGCCCGGCTTTAGCTCGTGCAGATGGTCGTCAAATCCTGCCGATTCCTAGCCCCATGATGTGAGCCATCTCGAAACAAAAATAGGGTCGAAAATAGAAACAAAAAAAACGGATGATGGCGAGACTTAAAGAATGCACACTACGAAGTTGTAAGAGGGGGTAAAAAGCATAGTGACATATCGGGCACAGGTGCCAAATGTCATCCAAGGGTCGTTCGTGACCATCAGAGCAAGACATGACATGTTGGCAGACAAGTCTCACTACCAGGCGGCTGGTTGTGACTTCGGCAGCTCTCAATGTACTGATACGTTATGCCCGGCCAAGAGAATGCAGGAATGGCAGCCGAACGGTCTCTCTACTACTGCACCGCCCAGTCGGTCTCCGGACCCAGACCCTGATTTTGGAGCCAACGAATTCGTGGTTCGTCGGTACTCTATAGAATGCACCATGAGAAAGCACCAGCTGGCATTGTCGTGTGTGTGCGTGGTGTGTACCTGCATGCGCAAAGTATCATTGATCAATACTTTTCGTCGAAACACGCCCGATCTCAGTGGGACGGGTAGAGCCTGGCTATGGAGAGAGAAGTGTCGCACCGTTCCTGACTAGAAGGTCCCAGAGTCCCCTAAACGTCGCTGGCAGCCAGGAACTGGTATGGCTTCGACTTAGACCTCAGTATCGGGTCAGAATCCTCGCCACAATAGGAAATTCGAGGCAAGAGACTTTCGTAGCGTTCTGCTAGTCTGCTTTCTTCTTCTTCTTCCTTTTTTGTACTTCGTAATCGTTCTCTTCGAGACGCAGGAAATCCATGTGGAGATCCCCGCTGCATGAAAATCAAGAATTGAACTCTTGGGTATTATGAAGTAGAATGTACAAGAGGGCACCAATACCAGCCCATCGGTGTTCCCCCTTTCTCCTAGGTTTCCTCGTCTTTACTCGTACCACGGAGGCGGTCCACGAACACCCAATTAAGTACATAGTACATTCCCCTTCCCAGCCTCCGGTTCTCCCTTCTATTTTGGAATGTGTGTCCATCTCGGGCGTCGAACCGTCCTTGTACTTGTGGATTCGCTGGTTGGCCTGACCCGATCAATGTACCCCTGCACGTCCCTCGCACCTGCCCGGTCCAGGCCCACTGACAAAGGCCTGCCAACATCGGATCCGTCCAATATGAAGGAGCGTTTTGGTCGCTCCCTCCACACCGATCGCCTTAAAGGAGATCTTATATGATTTACTCGCTTCACTCTCTCTTTTTCCCGTTCTTGCTCTTCTCTCCTTTCCACTCTACACGCATCACGCGGCTAATGAGGTGTAGATTGCTCTTAAACACCCTCTTTCAACACGCTCTCTCCTCTCTTTATCTGTGTGCATGTGCTCAGTCGTGGTAGTCGCCGCCTCTCATTGATTCTGTTGTTTGAGTTGCATTGACATTCTCGACCTCTTCTTTTCTCACCACTCTTTCTTCCCCTCCCATTGAGGGCAATTCTCTTCTCAGACCAGCCGGTACCGGGTACCGGCATTATATGCTGTGTTGTTTCTAACAAACAGAATTGAACGCATTCCTTCTACCGACTCGACGACACAGGATCCTCGTCGGCTTTTCAATTCATTCACACCTCTCCTTTCCGTCTGCCTGTGGCACACACACCCCTCTTTTCTGTTTTTCTCACACGCCCACCAACAGACTATTATAAACCTGTTGCCAAGCCAGCAACTTCCTTTTTCTTCTTTCTGACTGCGCTTCTCCGGCTCGACTGTTGCTCCTGCGCAGTACACAACACTAGGAGGACGACAAGCCAAGACAGGGACGAGACCCAAAAGCAATACGCATGAAGTTGATCATCGGCTTGTGACCACAGAGGACCCTCGAAACCGGTGCTCCGATCTCTTCCCTTTTCCCTTGTGGCTAAGACCCTGTGAACGGAACCATTAACACCGAAGACTCGCTCTCGCCGTTTACCTAACCGATCTTCCTGGATTTCTCTGTTTACGCACTTCTCGAATCGCCGGTGATTTCACCCTTCTCTCTTGCTCCCAGTCGTCATGTCTTCCCAAGGATCGGCTGCTGCTGGCGGTGGCCAAGGTGGAGGCAGCGGCGGTGGTGGACATGGAGCTCCCGAGGACCCCTCAATTGGCGAACTGCATACCGCCCTCGCCAGTTACCTCATGGTCGTTTGTTCTGGTCTCGCCGTGATCCTCATCGGATGGAGGATCTACACCAAGCTCATCACCACGGCTCGCCAGATGGTCTGTCTCAGCAACGAGAAGCAGAGTTACTTTGCCATTCCCAACACTCGACTTTCCTTCCTCAAACGAAATGTTCTCTACGCGCCCATTTTCCGAAAGAGGCACAACCGCGAGTTCCAGCTCAGCCGCGCCATCAACGTCGGCACCCTGCCTACTCGTATGGAACTTGTATTCCTCGTCGGCTACTTCATTACCAACGTCATCGTGTCGGTTGTTGGTATACCTTTTACCGAGCAGTTTGGCGTTGCTGCGAAGCGTTTCAGGGATCGAACCGGCTATCTTTCCGTCATTAACATGGTACGCTGATACTTCGTTTGTCTCCTTTTGCGCCTCTTAGTGTTGACTCGGTTGTAACAGATCCCCCTGTTTGTCATGTCCGGTCGAAACAACCCGTTGATTCCGCTTCTCGGTATGCCCTTCGACACCTTCAACCTCCTTCACCGGTGGTTCGGTCGTATCGTCATCATCGAGGGTGTCGCTCACACTATCGCTCACCTGTGGGCGTCGGCTTCGACTGGTTCATGGGCCGCCGCGTGGGCGACCGCTTGGAAGGTTCCCTTCATGATGTGGGGATTCATTGTACGTTTTATTCTTTTTCTCTCTTCCAGCCCGTCTGGCTGTCTCTTACAGGGCATTATGTTTGCGCGCGCGATGCTAATGGAAATTAGGCCACGATTGCGTTTGTTGCCCTCCTATTCCAAGCTGCTAGCCCCGTCCGACACGCTTTCTACGAAACGTTCAAGATTCTCCACATCCTCCTTGCCATCGCCTCGATCATCGGTCTCTGGTATCACTTGAAGCTCAAGGATCTTCCTCAACTTCCTCAGCTCGGCGCTGTCATCGCCCTCTGGGCTCTCGACCGCATCATCCGGATGGGGAGTGTCGCGTACAGGAACTTTGGCAAAGGTGGCAGCCGAACCGTTATCGAGGCTCTTCCCGGAAATGCTCTCCGAATCAACGTCACACTCGCCCGGCCCTGGACCTTCCGATCCGGTCAGCACGCGTATCTGTACTTTCCGACTTTCGGATACTGGCAATCTCACCCGTTCTCGGTTGCTTGGAGTGAGGATTCTCATGATCCCAGCTCAGAGAAGCTGGCGATGAACGTTCAGGAGCTCAACTCGATGAAGAAGTCGACCATCTCGTTTATCGTCAGGGAGCGCACAGGCGTCACGCACGCGTTGTACAAGAAGGCTGCCAACAGCCCGGATGGCAAGTTCACGACCAGGTGCTTCGCGGAGGGCCCTTACGGGTCCATTCACTCGCTTCAGTCATACGGAACGGTCATGCTGTTTGCAGGTGGTGTCGGCATCACGCATCAGGTGCCGTACGTTCGCGAGCTCGTAGCGGGTTACGCGAACGGCACGGTGGCGACGAGGAAGGTTGTCCTCGTGTGGACCATTCAGAGCCCTGAGCACCTCGAGTGGATCAGGCCATGGATGACTGAAGTGCTTGCGATGGAGAGGCGCCGTGAGGTCCTCCGCATCATGCTCTTCGTCAGCAGGCCACGATCGACGAAGGAGATCCACAGCCCGTCGGCGACAGTCCAGATGTTCCCCGGCAGGCCCAACATCGAGACCCTTATCGGGATCGAACTGGAGCATCAGGTTGGCGCCATGGCGGTGTCTGTTTGCGGACCAGGCACTCTGAGCGACGATGTGAGGAGGGCGGTGAGGAACCGACAATACAACAGCACGATCGACTTTGTGGAGGAAGCCTTCACCTGGTAAATAAGGATAGACCTGGGTATAAGTTTGCTTCTTTTTTTCTTTTTGTTTCTTGGAAGGGATTTATCTAGGGATATGGGCCGTTTTCATCTTATTTTTGTCCCATTTCATTTTCCATTCTGTGATCACCTTTGTTCTTTACAAGGGGAGAGCGATGGGTCTTGGAATGGGCGACATTCGAGTGTACATCTTTCAACTCCCTCATTTTTCGGGTCATCTGGTTTTTTTTTGCTTTCTTATTTCTAGACGGTGACTTGGGAGCCCGTTCGTCTTTATTTCACTAAGCTCACGAATCTACATATGGAAGCTGTCACATTCTTTTTCAAACAGTTGAAATCTGTTTTTGATGTCTCGCGAGGAACACTTCTCCATACGGGCCTGGACAAAGGCGTTTATTGACGACGTTTACATTCGTTTTCTGGTGTTTCTGGTCACTCATTTTTAAACTACAAAAAGTCGGGAGGATGCACGAAGTGGAGAGAAGAATATAAAATACCGTGCCTGAAGCTTTTTATTGCTTGATTGAAATGGAAGTGAGGTGATTTCATGTGAAATGAGCAGGGGGGCACGGTAGACCAGGGACAGGGACAGGGATGGACGATGCCTGTGTCTTCATCTCCTTGGGGTGAAACGGGAGATGCGAGATGATGTCAACGAGTTTATGGAAGGGAACGATCGAATCGAGTGTTGCTGCGTGTTTGCATCCAAGTACGAAACACGTCAATGTAAGTGGGATTTATATTTATATGAACTTACGCATACTGCATAGGGTCTCTGTCTGGTGTTGGGTATTAACGCCCTTGGTCAGATTGGTGCAGGAGAGCACGGAGCTGTCAAGATCGGGATGCAAAGTATTGGTCGGCTTTCTCTTGGGGTTCGTTGGTCAGTGATGTGACGTGGCTGGCCCTGGAATCTAGAGTAGTGTTGTGCTGCACGCTTGTCTTCACGTCGACTATGTGTTCTTGGGGATGGATTAACAGAATGATCTATTTGAGATTCAGTTACATGCAACATTGATGCATCATTGATCAATTGATGCTTCTTCCCTAATAGGAGTATTGATGTAATAATGCAGAAATGACTGTTAGGAAATACCTCTGTCGGTATTGGCCGGCTGTAACTAGACAGGGCACACACGACCAGCTGATGACATTGAACCTTTTCTTCGATGATACGAAGTAGTGTACTTATACACTACCACTACTTAGTTTGCATTGAGCTTGGGAAGGAGGCAGTAACTTGTGCCCCAAGCCAGGCCAGCCAGGCGATCCTAAACTGATCCACCCAAAGTCGCGCAACTCGGTGTGCTGCAGGAATCCCCCATCTCAAGCTCAGCTGACCTCGTCACGGAACCTCCAAGTACCTTCTTCAGTGCTTTGTCACAAACCTCCAACTCACCAACCGCATCCAGCCTCAACTCTCTTTCCCTCCAGGTTGCCTTCTTACATTCTCAACCTTCCTTTTTCTCTCCAGCGTCACTTTCTTCTAGAGACAATTCGTCGTTCATAGTAAAGACATATTTTTACAATTCTTCCCTCGTTTTACTGTTTCCCGTTTATCATCGCTTGGCCTATCGATTAATACGACATCGCCCCGCATTCCCCGCAATCCTCCAAGTAACTCTCTCCCCTTATCTCCAACCCGTCCAGAGTCCGAAATCGAGAAAGATAGAGTGCGTAAGAGCGAGAGATATAGCCCAGACGACAACTTCCCATACCAAGTAGCATAGTTGTGTGCATTCGTGACTGTGCCGTTCGAATAACTAGAGACCATAACATCATCCGAGTCCGAAGGAAAGGGGGGCCGGCGCACAGCTCGGGGAAAACCACGGGGCTTCAATTTCATACGGGGGGCCACCCCTTTCGCCTGACATCACATCATTGATCCAGCTCCGAATCTCTTTTGACTCACCCTCACCAAACACTCCAAGCGAACCAAAACGGGTCTCTGTTCGTCCTTGCTCTCTCAAGTTCAGAACCTGCAAACAACCAACCTCTCTCGCAAAAATGGGCCTCGTCTACAACACCTACCTGAACAGCAACCGCATCTACGGCTGCAAGAACTGCAAAGCCCACCTCGCCAACCACGACGACATCATCAGCCGCGTAAATCCACCCCTCCCCTACTTTTCTTTCACTGCAGACAGTGTCTAGGGGAAACTAACAACCAGGGGGGCAAAATACAGAACTTCCGCGGCCAACATGGCAAGGCCTACCTCTTCAACTCCGTCGTCAACGTCGACACCGGCGAAGCCTCCGAGCGAAACATGACCACCGGCCGCCACGTCGTCCGCGATATCTCGTGCCGCCAGTGCAAGGAGACCGTCGGTTGGAAGTACGACAAGGCGTACGAGACGACGGAGAAATATAAGGAGGGGAAGTTTATTCTGGAGGCTGAGTTGCTTTGCAACGTTTCGTAGATGCGATTCATGCTGACGGGATGTATTTGTTTGAGGGGGAATGGAAACGGGGGTCTGAGAGGGATGCATTTGTGGTTGGGGGAATGAGAGAGAGACCTCTGTTTCTGGGTTCCCCCTTTTCATCTTTTTTTCTTTTCCTTTGTAATTCTGGGTCGGGATGCACAGCGGGTTTCGGTTTGGGACTTGGTTTTTGTTTACTTATTTTTTTCGTTGTCTCCTACAAGAGTGTGATGGCGTTGCTGGAATAGCTGGCTTGGAGTTCTAGATGTTAAATCCACATGAATCCTACCCCTATGTTCTCTGATAGTGCAGTAACTTGAGATCTATCATAGACAGGCTTTGTTTCCAAGCTACGTACCATTGATCACGAGCCGAGAATTAGAATAACGCTCTGTGAAAAATGCCAGTTATATACCCAAATTTACTCCAGCTAACTACCCAATCCGAAGCCGACTTTGGGAGAAGCAATTGCTAGCAACCTGTAACGAGAGAAGAAACAAAAAAGAAATACACAAGAAAGACGCCATAAACTCCGCTCGGCTCACCTAGTCTGATGTATGTCTAAACATAGCTCTCTCACCATGAACACTCCCCCACACCCGAAAACGTCTTCCCACCGCCACCTGGGGGGAAGGCGGCAGAGTTTTCAAGTCATCGTTCCTCTTCTTAGTTATGCTCAATCGGCTCCTCGGGCAAAAGCTCCTCCACCTCCTCCTCAACCTGCAAGAACTTGACCGGAGGCTTGACGACGCCGTTGAACAAAAAGGTAAAGTACACGAGGAGTGCGAAACCGACGACCTGGAGCCACTTGAACGTCTCCCAGCCGAGGCCGAGCGAGACGATCCAGATGAAGAGCGTACGGCACGTGTCGATCGTGGAGCGGGAGGTGGCGCTGACGCTGCGCGTGACGGAGAGGCCGAAAAAGTTGAAGCCACTGAGAATATCATGTTAGAAACTCTGCTTGTAAAAGGAAGGCATTTTCTTTTCTCCTTTTCGGATCAAGAGGGAAACGGTCGGAGGAGATCACTTACCCAATGCTAATCATGATGAGGATGCTAGAGACGTAGAGCTCAGGCTTGCTGGTGACCTGCCTCCAGCCCTCAACCATATCAAAGTAGCCATATTGACCGGCTTCAGTCCTTCCGATAACGAGGTGCAGAACGATCATGCCAATCAGAGTAACCAAGAAGCCAAAGATGCCTTCCCAACCGACAACATGGATCGGTTCAATAGTTGACTTCTCCAGTAGATACTCCTCAAGCACAAACTGCGTCGCCGTAAAGATCTGCGCGCCAGCAATAAGCAGCACACCAACGACAGCCAGCAGCGCATCCGACGCAACCTCCGTCGAAGCGAGGGCCAGCAACTGCGCCTTCTTCTGGTCATCGGGCCAAATCGCACCAGCGAGACCGACGATGCCGACGCCCAGCACGACACCGACGAGCGAGACCCACTGGAAGAGGAAGAGCTTCCTCTTGAGGAAAAGCACGCTGAACAGCCCGACGAAGAGCACGAGCGCACCACGGGTCATTTGGTAAATCGAGGCAGCGACCATAAGAAGACCGGCGTTCATGAGCGTCGTGCCGCAAATGTCGCAGATCGCCGGGAGCGAGAGGAGAAGCACGCGGATGCCCTTGAGTTCGGTGTCGGACTTGACGGGGTCATCATCGTGGTCGGCTGGGTCGGCGACGTCGTTGTCGTCGGTGCTGATGGCCTCGTAGCCTGCCGCCGAGGCCTTCTTGGATACGTAGCGGCGGTAGAGGGCGCCGGCTCCGATGACGAGCCAGCAGCCCATTTCGCCGATGAACATTTGGAGGGTTTGGAGGACAGGTTGGTGGAAGAAGCGGCGTTGGGAGGGATCCGCGGAGTCGCAGTTGCGGGCACATTGGTTATCCTGTCGAAGGCCTGCGTTAGATTAATCCGGACGATGGAGAGAGATACAAAACAATTCCAGGGAAGCTCTCTTATTTACCTGATACTTGGTGAGCAAGGTGTTGCAAACACCCGTCAGTAGCATCATGGCCACCAAGAACGGAATGAGTTGCCTCGACGCCATTGTGACGGCGTGCCAGGAGGCGGGAGCAAAGGATAATGGGGGGGTTGTTAGGTTGTTTCGGTATTTCTATGAGCAATTCATGTGTTTTGTCGAGTCACAGATGGAAATTGTAACAAGAGAGAGAGATGATGATGACGGGGTTAAGAAGGAGGTGAGATTCAATTGTTGAGGCAGTCGTGGATACGGATGATAACGTGCTCGGCTGCAGATAGAGTTGAGGCTTGGCTCGGGGCTGCCAGGCAGTTGTGGTCGCCTAAAACACAGTGACCAACCACCGAAAATGAGCCGCTAACTGCAGGTTTCCCCCCGCTTCAGGCGCACTAACCACTGTTAACCCCGGTCCCTTACTGCGGCCCCGTGACGACCGACCAGTGAGACAGTCATGTGGTCTCAATCAGAGCAGGGAGGGTAGCGGAGAAATGGCGCCTGCCGCAGAAGCTCGGGCTTGGGCTGAGTTCCGAGATAGGCGACTTATCAGCAATCAGCAACTGTTGATGTCATCGATCGATCAGTGTTGCATCCATCGATCAGACCATTCGATGAACCTCGCCAGATCCCCGATCTCATGAAAATGCAGTCATCAAGATAATTCTCTCAATAATTATGAGTGTTTAAGTGTCAGATTGTATGTCTAGAACGGTGAAAAACAATGCTCTCAAGCGCCTAGTTTTGTACCCCAAGAGAAATCCCCTTTCAATTTCTAAAGCCGCTTGTATGGGTATCCGTGTATCAAATCCAAACACTGCGCATTTCCAAACTGAAGCCATCACCATGGTGTAGAAAAAGCAGAGAAAAAAAAAGAGGCTCCTCAAAACAACGCTCGAGTAGTTACATATATTTTCTCAGAAAAAAATAAGATAAGAGAGACACATCCCCTCGGTCCGGCATTAGAGGGTTATTGTTTCGTCCTCTTCTTTTTCTCCTTGGGCGGCTTGTCGCTGAGGTTATTCTATAATACATCATCACGTTAGTAAAATGGATGCGGCCAAGGAAAAGGCAGAATAGAGTTAAAAGACAATAGAGTGAACTCACATAATGAGGAATATCCAGCTCGTAGTCCTCCGCCAGCTTCTTCTTATCCGCCTCCGACAACTCAACACCCTCCACAGACTTGACCCTCCTGCCCTCCAAGAAAATAAAGATGCCACCCATAATCGCCAACACGAGCGCAACGCCAATAAGGAACCCCACGACCCAGGACGGGCGATCATACCGATTCATGCCCCACATAAACCCCGCCAGCAAGGCCTGGAAGATGGTGTTCCAGGCATTGGCCCAGATGACCGTGTCCAACTTCCACACCTTGGTAGGTTCCGCTCGGATTTCCGTCAGCGGCGGGGTCGGCGTGCGCTTCAACGGATAGGGAAGGAAAGGCGCGTACTCCCCCGCAGCGGCATCGTCCTTCTCGGTATCGAGGAAATCCGCCGGTCCGATATTCACGGGCACGTTCTGCGAACCCTCGAGACGGAACCATCCGCGGTGGATGCCCGCGAGTCGTCGCAGCGCCACGTGCTCGCTACGTAGTCGGTACTTCATAAGGTAGTAAAGATCGCGAAACCTCCACGGGGCAAGACCGAATCCCGTCACGCAGAAAAGCGCGTTGAGGATCTGCGAGTCGATTTCGATCCATATCCGTCGGGGAGAGTTGATGTCGTTGCATGTCGGGTGACACATGGCCGGCGCAGCGTTGCACAGCAGTAGGAAGATCATGCCTCCCCAGGCCACGACGTTAAGGCCGTATATGACGACGAAAAACCCGAGCGGCGTAAGGAAGTAGTTCCATAGTGCTATCGCGCCTAGCTTCGTCGCTCCTACGAACCCGTGAGAGGGTGGGAAATGGTATCCGTTATCGAATGGCGCCGTGCCCGCATGTTCTGCCTCGCTGACCAAACCCGTACCCTCGCCGACTAGTCCCTGGGGCTTTCCGGTCACCTCTTCATCGCTTGGTCTCTGCTCCTTTTGCGACAAGGCTTGATCTATAGTCACACTCGAAGTTTCGGTCGTCTCATGCTCGTGCTCGTGCTCGACCGTTTCAGGCAGAGGCTCGGTGCCTCTCCTCGATCTCGTAATTACAGCCGGCGGTGATATCGATAAAGACGCCGCTCGACTTGTTCTTCCACCATCTTCGGGCGCGGGCGATGCGGTGCCGAGAGAAACCCCAGCGCTAGACGCTAGCGAGCTTCTCCGCCTGGGCGGCGCGGACAGCACAGAGGATGCGAACGAGCCCGTCGCTGCGCAGAAACTCTCAGGTATGTCCGACTCCCCAAAGCTTTCCGAAAGCCTTCGTAACCTTCCGGCGAGGGTGAGCGGCGGCTGGGCATCGGGGGGTAAGTCGGGACTATTCGTTCTCGAGGTCGGTGGGATAGATTCTGGATCGGCTTCTAGAGGTGGGAATGGGGAGCCAACGGGGGTGGAAGTCCCCGTCGGCGACGCCATCGCGATGAATGATCTGTTTAAAAAAGAAGAATTCCGCAGCTGCTAATTAAAACAGCCGCTTTCCCTTAGTATAAACGGGTGTCGGGGAGAAAGCAAGCAAAATGCGTTGAAATAAAAGGGAGAAAATAGAAAAGATCAGGATTCGGCCTTTTCGTCGTATCCCGTATCTGGGGGAGCAGTCGTAATAATAAGCATGATCAAGGGTTCCGCTTTCATGTGCCCGTGCTTTTTACTAGTACGCGTATTACAATATAAATGAAGAGTCGAGGGGGAGCAGCAGTTCGGACTGGCATGGCTTAGCATTACCGAAGTAGGGCTAAACAGGGGTCGAAGAAATCAGTCGATCGCTGGTTATTCCGCGTGGCGGTCGCTCTTCACCTCCGGAGGAAGGGGGGCGGGCGCACCGGGTCGTTTTGGAAGTCCGGATCAAGCTTTATCGCCACTGAACTTTTCGTTGACCAGTCTCGTTCGACAGACCTATGCCAATCCACCACGTGCGATGCATGTTGCCAAGGGTCAATTAATTCCATGTGGGTGGACAACATGAAGCAACCGTTGATACTTGGGGATGGAAGGTGGGACGGTTCCCTGCCCTTGGCTTCTTGATCGGTGGTGACACCCTCCATCCCTCTTGATGTCATGGTCCATCTTCGATCAATGATCGATCCTGGTAAGCTCGAATTGTTCCTTCCACTGGGGCGGGACCGAAGCCAGTTGACCTCATGCATATCGACGGTTGGTGATGTGGACTATTGAACATTCAAGGCTATAAAGTGTGCTGGACAGAAAATATATTTGGGGATGATATGATGAATTGACTCCCGTCAGTTCCGGTCCACTGCCAACCGTACCATCTTATCGCTAGTTGAACGCAATTATCGTGGTGCGTACAATTCAATGTTGGTCCAGATCGAGTCGTGTATTCGGGGCTAAGTACGAGTTGATGATGAGCTTTGTGGATAATTGACAATCGACCTGTGCTTCTCAGTTCTCCATGAATGGCTTAGTCAGGCACTAAGGCGAAGACCCATCAAGGTTCCTTGAAGCCAACATCGAAACCTGCGATAGAAAAAAAAAAGTCGGGGCCCGATTCCATTTCACCAAATATTTTGACGTAGGGTAACCCTACATCCCCCAGCAAGCGCAGATGACTCTCCCAGACCGGGACGTCCCCGCCAGCGTCCTCGAAAACCTCAAAGACCAACACTACTGGACCGACATCCAACTCCACACCCACTCCCCAACCGACCCCTCCAAGCCCTTACCAAGAGCTCTCATCAGCGGCCTCCCCCCCAAGCGCCTCTACATCCACCCCGACGAACAGATCGAAGCCATCGACATCGAGCGCCAAACCGGCGCGCAGCCCGAAGTCGCCCAGGAACCCGAGTACGAATGGGTGTTGCCGGCCCACCTGCACGAGACGTTTTCCCTGGCCAAGTTCGCTGCCGTATTCGACTCTATCGACGCCATTCCGCCCCAGGCGCCGCGGGATGAGGCGCCGGAGCTTGGTCCGAGCGGGAAGGACTGGAGGGGCGCGGATCGGAAGAAAAGGGTGACTATGGCGATTGTTCATGATGATTCGACGGTTACGTATTACATCGTTCACGATGGCATTGTGAAGCCGCGGCAGAACTAGCGGCGGCGTTTATATTATTTTCATGTTTAATTTCTTTTCTTTCTTTTCTTTGCACTACAGCTTTAAGGGATCGCTGGGCTCCAATTCTGGGATTCTGGGCTACAAGGCAAACCACCACAATACCTTACTCTACTCAAGTGAGCAAGGTGGAAGGCAGGAGGAGCATCCGAACTATAGCGTGAAAATCACCTTGTACGCCTCCATGGCATTGAATAACCTGTATCCCTCGACAGCTTCGGAAAGCGGCATCATCTTGTCGAACATGAACCTGTCAAAGGTGTGAGTTTTGGGGGGGAAGACAGAGTTGTCGGGGAGAAGAACCTCGGGGCTTGCCCTGGGGGGGTTGTTCTGAGGATCCATGAGACTTACTCAAGCTTGTCTTGCCTCTTCTCGAGAAGAGCGAGGGCCTCATCGAATATCGCTCGGACAGGGCAACGGCCCATCTGAAGGCGGACATTTTTGCTACGCGAGGGGTCAGTTTTTACATGTCCTGGTCTGAGTCGGCCATCTGGAGATGCGCTCACCCGTATCCTTCATGTCCGTTGAAGGGGATCTATTGCCGCAGAAAAAAATGTTAGCCCAACAGGCTTTTTGTAGCAAAGGGATCGGAGAAAAGCCATACCTCAGCATTGTGGACACCAATGCTGCTGATAACACCCCAAGGCCGGATAAGATCAAACGCCGTCCTCAGCGCAGGACTAAGACCAACAACCTCAATAACCAAATCCGCCCCACGACCCTCCGTCACCTCCAGAATTCTCTTCTTCATGCCCTCGGGATCAGTCTTGAAGTTCAGTGGCTCAGCGCCCAGCTTCTTAGCGATCTCCAGCCTGCTATCAACAGCGTCGATGGCGAAGAAGTGCTTAGGCTTATACTCCAAAGCAGCGATGATGGCGCAGAGCCCGACGGGCCCGCAACCGATCACGACGGCAGTGACGTCATCCTTCTCCTTCATGGGGAGGAGCTGCCAGGCGGACTTGGCGCCGAAGAAGCCCGTGGGGAAGATGTCGGCCATGAGGACGAGGGCCTTGTCGGAGATGGTGCTGGGGGCTTTGACGACGGTGCCGTCGGCGAAGGGGACGCGGACATATTCGGCTTGGCCGCCGTCGAGGGCACCGCTACCGAAGAGGATGCTCTTTTCGCAGCGGGAGGTGAAGCCATTTCGACAATAGAAGCACTTTAAGCTATTTTTGCGGGGATCCCTCTACTCTCAGTAATCCGTTTTTACAAGGAAAAGTGTGAGGTACGCTGGTAGAACTATATGCGGCACGTACCATGAGGTGGTGAAGGGAGTCACGATCTTATCTCCGACCTTGACGGTCTTTACCGCAGCGCCGACTTCCGTCACAGTTCCGGTAAACTCATGGCCCATGATGAAGCCGGGCTCTTGCTTTTCTAGGCCGCGGAAAGTATGCAATTCTCTTTGGATACTCGTCATCAGTCCACAACATCGTCACGGCAATGCGGGGGCGGGGTAACAATTGAAGTTGACTTTTGATACCCCAGCACCGCAACCAGGGTCGAATACTCACGAGCCACAGAGACCAGAGGCGCTGACCTTGACGATAATATCTTCATC
Organism: Scedosporium apiospermum; assembly: GCF_000732125.1. Classification (NCBI taxonomy): domain Eukaryota; kingdom Fungi; phylum Ascomycota; class Sordariomycetes; order Microascales; family Microascaceae; genus Scedosporium; species Scedosporium apiospermum. The sequence continues at coordinate 964,957 of NW_015971799.1, forward strand.
GTCCCGGACTGTTCAAAATATCAATTGGGTCAGCCTCGCCATTGCGTCATCCGGCTTGTTCTTTCGTCCACGCACGCGCCGGGGCGAAGGGCTGGAAGAGCTTGGTCCATACTTTTCGGGATCGGTCGCTCCTGAACGGAGACCTTGTGAGGACCGTCGAAGACTACGGCGAGCATTGTTCCGGCGGTGGAAATCGCAAGGTTCGGGGGTATATAAGGCTTGTATGAAATGCGAAGATCTGAAACTATGACGTTTCAAGCAAGAGAGAATCAAAGTTGTTTAAATAGCTTCGAATGGATTGATCCCCCTCAGAACTGAGTCAAGAGGAGATCAATTGATCGATCGTTGCTTGTTTTACGTAGTTAGATGCCTCTTTGAGATAAGGTTAGCGTTATCTCATCTGCTCCGTTGCTAACTTACTTCGCAAACCCTCGGTCTTCGAAGCATCCATTGATCGTGAACAGAGGAAGAAGCCGGCTTGGCATTGATCAAAATGTCAAAATGTAGCTCCATCCCGGGTCCCACGCAAGAATAAAAGCGACAATAAGCGCATGTCGCCCCTTGCACAGTTGCACTATGCCAGCACGCAACTCCGATGTAGGAACGCGGGCGGGGAGATAGGGACAAATTAGAACGGACCACCTTCTGGATGGCCTTTTTTTTTTTTTTTTTTGATTACGGACATCGTTGTAATCCAGTCTGGATTAAAGATTGCATTGAGATTTCTTCTCGTCCATCAATTCCAGGTGCACGTTGTGGATAACGCAACTGGGAGCAGGTGTTAGGCGTTGGGGGAAGTTGTAAGCGGAAAATAATATGGGGCGAGGTTGCATTCCCGGTTACGCTGTATTCGATTACCGGGGGCTCATGTCGATTCGATCATGGAGCTTCAACACGGGAAGCAAGGGCAAGGAGGGTCCTGAACGAGGCAATCCGTGCAGAAACGGGAGGCTCTGCGTCAGTGATGTCATTGCTGCAGTGTCATTGATGTTATCCTGTCGACATTCGGGCAATACTGATGCTGATGCCTGGACCCCCTGTTCGACATACTGACTGGGGGGATTTAAAGTAGGGCACTGAGATAGAGATAGAGTGCTTAATGAAGCACAGTTATCATACCGGGGAATGCGGTAGAGCGATCTCCGCATTGCTGGGTGGGAGGAGGCAGATCAAGATGAAACATCGATATATTATGGGACAAGTGGATTCTCTGGTAATGCCCCTCCTGGTGCTTCGGGCCGACGAAACCAGCAACGAGTAATATCATGCATACACTCTCGATGGAGCGGTGTGCTGAGCAATATCGATTTGATATGCCCCAACCTCGGTCTGGTCTCTCTCTCCCCCCCCTCTGGAACGGTGTGGTACGGTACGGTAGAAGTCTGCGGATAACTTCCCTCTTCTTCTGGCAGTGGGAGGGCACACACAGCTCTCGGACGCAGCTCGCCATAATTAGTCGGTTCCGCATCTGTCGCGTAGGAAGAGGTGCCAGGCGACCGAGACTAGCGCATGTTGATGGGCCTATATTTCGCCTCTCACGTTCCTAACGTTCATTGTTGCCATAAATCAACCGAGCCTAGGCGAGTTTGCTGGCTCCACTCTCAGACTTATGTGCTCTTAAAGTTCCCCTCTTAAACCCTTCACGACGGTGGGGAAGTGAAGCAGACTGATGGGAATCGCAAGGAGTTGGTTGGTCGTCCAAGTTGCGGGGTGAGGAAATGGGTGTGTGGATTCCACCTCTCCTTCGCAGGCTCGCAACATGGCCCCTGCTCGCATTTCCCCGCCTTTTCCTTCCTTCCCTTCCCGCATTCCGAGGTGTGGCGATGGGGAAGCGAGGGTGGTCTGGTGCGGTTCATCTTTTGAGGAGTAAACCCCCTCTCTTTCTTCTAGTGAATATGGTGTCGTGACCATGGAATGGTTCGCAAAATGTAATTTACGACGACGTGAAGCTCACACGCGAGAAAACAGCCAGATTGAAAGAAGAGGGACTACGCGTACATTCGACATCTGGGCGCCATGTTAAGGGCCGTCCTCCTTAGTCACGCTTACTGAAAGGATCAAATATCAAATATCAATATCGAGTCCGATCCTCGGCTGTGGTTGATTAAAACGTGGGATCTTTAGAAACAGTATCCCGTCCAAATAATATGGGAGAGGTGCAGGAGCTCTCTACTTCGCAATTTCTTGTTGAAGTCTATTCGGTTCTGGGATTTTCCTAATGTTCTTCCCCTTTGCCTGTTCCTGATTCCGTCCCGTCAGGGCTCTCGCCCCATGCGAGAACATGCCAGCCGTGGAAACTTCCCGCTGGTACAGTAGCGAATGTAGGGGCTCGCGAGGGTTCGTGCAAGGTACTGTATGGGAGACGGCTAAGAGCCGACCCCGGCTTATCCACGGAGCCTAGGTCCCGGAAGCGCGGACAGCAAATCCTGGTGAGTGATTTATTACTTGCGTTCTCCCAAGAAGTATCAATAAGTAGGTGGTCGTCCCAGAGCTGTTGAGGCAGTGCAGGGATCAATGATTTAATACCAAAAAGTTGAGGTATAAAAGAAATTGTTTTAAAGCCTCTTCATTACATCCGACCCGATGGATTGATACCACCTTTGTACGCTGCATCTACATACTTCGTAGTGTACTTCGTACTCGGTTTCTCGTTAACAATGCACCCCAGTAGGAAATCCATCCTGTCTTACCTGTACTTCGTACTGTTTCGTAGTATTACATCGTTGATTGATGCTGAGCCAGCATGTCTGCTTCGTACACTACTTCGTGCGTGGGGCCGTCTTCCACTTATCAACCAGGCGGCCGAACGACCGTGCCCCCGGAGAAAGACAAGGGACATTGGGATCTTGATCGAGAACAGGAGGGGACAATGGAAGCCTGCAGGGGCAGGGCCCCCAAGACGCGGGTTATGATCAAGGTCAATTGATGCTTGCCCAACACATATACCTGTCGAGTTCATAATTTCAATATCAAGACAATTTGACCATCATTTATACTTGTAGCTAGACAGGACGACTCACGACTCCTCCAATTGTCGTCGCCACCAAATAAACAAGGGAGGTATAAGTGGAAGACCGAAAGTACCCTTTCGGACACTCGCGGGAAGTACTTCTATCCTCGAGTTGTCCACAATACTACCACGCCTTCTGTACATACTTCGTCGATGGTTATGGGTGGTGATATTGATGTCAAGGTCTGGCACGCTGATCAATTGCCAATTCATTGATTTGATGGCCCCGGGCCTAATTTCCCCAGGGTCTGGGGCAGACGCATGAGGCACAAAACTGTGGAACTTGCAGAGCACACTATGCTCCTTCGTACATATCAATCACTTCGTACAGCGCAGCGTGGTGCAGGTCTGCCCGCCCTGATCCCGGTCGCAGCTCTGTTAATCTCCATTGAGCCTCTTAAAGCACGAGGCGCGTGCTTCGTACTGGTACCTGAGACTTGCCTCTCAGGTTGGCCGAGGACGTACCTGGCTTCCTGGCTACCTACGAAGTTGGACCTAGCATGTTCTCAACGACATCTCTTGCAGGACCTCCACAGGTACTCGACGTCGTTCTGTAATTGGGGCGCCAGATTTCTCCTCAACTAACTGCGAAACGGTACGGCTGCTCGATCTTCGCAAAAAACCCAAGCTTTCTGTCTCGTCAAAGCTGCATCAATATTGCGGGAACCCTGGAATATTGTCTTGAGTCTCCATGAGATTGAATCCCATCCAGACTAGCTTCGAAACTGAAACTACTTGAACATCATGCCTCTCTCGTCTCCTCACACAACAATATGCTCTTTGTACTTGGGTCCGTCGTTATTTTTGTACCGTATTTCTACACACATGCCTCATTCCTCCATAGCTCAGTAACTCCGATGAAGTTGCCCCATTTTCCCCGCGTTCGTCCCTTCCCTGGTGTGGTGGCCTGGGCCTGGCATTTGATCCATTTTGATCCACCCAGTCCCTTGTACACCTGTACCTCGTACTTTACCACATGCAATCTTCGCGCTGTCTCGGCCTCTGGGGGTGCTCCTCCCAGGTAATAATTGATGTACTTGTATTAGTTGTCCGCGCCTGCTCCCGCTGCCGCTGTCTTAATTCATCACCACCTCCATCAAATCAATCAATTGATCACTACCTCCATCTCCATCTCCACCTCACCCTCTGCCTCCACCTCCGCTACCACTACCACCGCCACTACCACGGCCCGGTCTGCCCATTCTTGAACGTCCAGTTCCACAATTCTGGCCCCGCCACAACCACCTCGTACGCATACATGACAATAGTCTTTTGTTCCCTCCCATGCTACCCTTCTCCTCATCTTCACCTTCACAAGACCTCGCCATTGTTGTGTCGCGTTTCCTAGTGGTCGACTGGGAATTCCAACGCACGAAAACCTCGGGTTTGGTGGCTCCTGGTTTTGCCGAAACGAAGACTGACCGAGCCTACACTATTTCGTATTGTAAGCCCTCGGCACAGGCAGGCAGGCAGGCTAGACCACCTCGATAAACCCAGCTTGATTCCCCCCCCAAGGACGACGCTAATAGACTCTTTCCACCTCCTACCTATTTTGGCGAAGAGGGCAGGCCCCAGCCGTTTTCCCTCCTCCCCCACAAAAGCTTCGACTTCAAGGGAATCAGCCTCACCGCCCGCCCAGCTTCCCTCCCTAGCCCACCCCAACCTGCATCTCCCATCCGCGCCCGCCCCGCCCTCTCACCAACCAGAGCAGGGTCGTGCTCGTACTTTGCGACGTCCTGCAGGGTGCCATTACTACATCTTCACAGAGCGTGGCTTGTAGCTGTACAACGCATTCCACCAACGCGACACCGACGTGGACGTGGGGATTGATGGGAACAGCACAGCCAAGCACAAGTAACAGTCTCGTCTTTAGCAAAACACTCCGTTTTCCCTCTCGGCTTTCACCATTTCCACATTAAAGAACCTTCGCTCGTTAAGCCACGTCTCGCCCGCACGCCACATATCCGCCGCTCAATACCTTCACATTTTACTACTCCTCACCTGGTCTCGCCTTTTCTTCGCCAAAAACTCGACCTTGACGCAGGCCACCGCGTCCTCAGCTGCCTTGGAGAGCCTGTCGAGGAACGTCCTCCCGTCTTTCGTTTCCGTGGTTGGGCTGTGGCAAGGCCGTTAACTCGGCCGGGGATTCACTGCGCATTCGAACCTCAACCCACACCACCACCACACCACACCACGTCGACAACCTCCTAGCAGCACTTTCCTATTCCCGCCCAACGACTTCTCTGAACACCACGAGGCGATCGCAATTCACGCAGACGACGAATCTTCCCCCCGGCGCGGATGACAAGGCGACTAACCGAGTGGACTGTGGACCTCTTTCCTTGCCGCATCGTAGCGCATAATTGTTCTCATTTTCTCTGCCTGTTTTGTATGCTCTGACAGCCTAACGTTTGGTCCTTGTTCCTTCGCCCCAGTCCTTCCTCCGATTCCAATGGCGAACTAGCACAGGCGCAACTCGACTCACGTTCCCGATTATGTCTGCAAAAGCTGCAAACAACGAAACCTTGACTCGAAATCCTCGCCTCCAACAGCTATGCCTACGGATGTATTCAACGATTCTGGTGAAGGCTCCCGGCCTCAGACACCGTTTCATCCCCGCTACGAACCGGTAGCCGGGCCCAAATTTGGCGACGTCATTGAAGTCAGTTCCTGAGCCTGTCTCTCTCTCTCTCTCTTTTTTCCTAATGCCTTCGTTCTATCTTCTGTTTAGGAGTGGGCTTCTTCGAAGGCTGCTTTTTGCTTTGTACTCTTCCTCTGTCCACGTCACTCCCCGGCCCTTTGACAAGGCCTTGACGCCCCTTCTCCCTCCCATCTCCCGCACTTATATAAGACTCTTGAGAATCCCGATCCTAATTCTTCTCTCAAAGAATCTGCCGAGGGCGGACGAGGCTTACGTCGTGGCAATCATGGATCAGAACCGGAATCCTGATATTCCCCACCATATCATCGAGGACGGCCCAGACCTGTCTGACAAAGAGTCTTATACCTCAGAACATCGCGATCACGATTGGGCCTCGCCGTCCCGTCCCCCCACTCCAGGCAAGAAGATGCGACTTCCGGCCCCCCAGGAGAGCGACAGCTCTTCCAAGTTTGAGGCGCTACAGCAGCTAGCCACCGATGCTCTGGCAAACTTTGCTTCTCCGTCACAAGCATCTGATCTAAGCCCCGGCCCTCAACACGCCCCTCACGGTGATCCAAGGCGCCAGGCCCCTGCCCTGCTGACAGGTCGAGACTTGCCTTTCCGTAGAGAGGGCTCTTTACCGGTTTCTGCTTCTGCCCCCACTCCTAGCAGTAGCAGCTCGTACGCTCCACCAGACTATTTTCAGACCAATACCTTGCTCTCGGCTCTGAATCCTACTAGCCCGGTTGGTACAGGTCTGCCGGCAGCGCCGCTTGCATCACCGAAGTCTATCGGCCCCCGGAGTCCAACGGCTAGCCTTCTGCCACATCGGCCGTCCCAACAACATTTGCCACGCTTAAACTCGGCACCCTTAAACTCGGCACCGAATCCAACGGGGCGGCTTCCATCTCTACACCAGTTAATGGGGCCTCACTCGCCAACCAGCAGCATAGAACGCGATGATGACCATCTCAGTTACCCGCAAACGTCACCATTCGCCTACCAGCCATCGGCCTTACCGCGGCCACCCTCAATTTCCGGACATCACCAGGGCACTCCTCCTGTCTCTCCTAACGGGAGCTATGGCCGTGATTTTCCATCCTCCCCGAAGCCACAGGGCCGAACAGCCAATTACTATCCAACTTCGAAACCTGGGCCTATCATGGCCAGCGGTGTAAGCGCCATCACAACCTCCTCTCTGCTCAGGTCGGCGGGAGGGGAGTACATGGCCAACAGCAATGCTGCGACGTCCAACACAGACCACTCCGGGTTAAGTGCGGTAGAAGGACTGGTATCGAGTGGAAACGGCTCAGGGAGCTCCGAGGTCGGCACGTTCAAGTGCACGTTTGAGGGTTGCCAGGCGAAGCCATTCCAGACACAATATCTGCTCAACTCTCACGCCAACGTTCACTCATCAGCCAGGCCGCATTACTGTCCCGTCCAGGGGTGTCCGAGGAGTAAGCCAGGCCAGGGTTTCAAGCGCAAGAACGAGATGATCCGCCACGGCTTCGTGCATGAATCGCCGGGGTATGCTTGCCCGTTTTGTCCAGATCGGGAGCACAAGTACCCCCGGCCGGATAATCTCCAGAGGTATGTTCATGTATAATACCTTTTTTTTTTTTTTTTTTTTTTCCCTCTTTCACCGCCTTCATTTCCCGGTGTGTGGGGGCTGGTTTGGCTGGTTTCCCATCTAACTTGCTTCTCCAGGCACGTCCGAGCTCGCCACGTAGATAAGGATAAAAATGATCCAAAACTCGTCGAGGTGCTATCCCAGCGCCGTGATGGTATCACACGTGGTCGCCGCCGGAGAGGAGCCCAATCATAGCACATCGCATTATTCCCGCCTTCCGGAGAATAGTGCACCATTCGCTTGACTTTCACGTTACTTCTTCGCTTGTATATATGTCGCCCATACTTATCTCATTTCGGAGAGATCGTTTCCCACGAAAAGGAATGCTCGAGAAGCTCGCCCGCATCGCTAGAACTGATCTCCCATCTTCTTTGTATCGATATTTTCGTCATACTTTCGGTCCGTCATACGAATTCGAACCCGCACTCGAAACGAGAAGACTGGTACCTAAGTCATTCGCTTACATTTACTTTTCTAAAACAAAACATCTTCTTTGTTCATGCTCGGCATTTTGTTTTAACACAGGCCATGGATCCAGAGGGGGAAAAATACTATAGCAGGGCGAATCTGGCGTTTTAAACAACCTATATACCTTATCTTTCCTGTCGTTACCGGTACTCTCTTCTTCACATTCTTCTTTCTCCTCCTCTTCTCCTCCACCCCCCTCTTCTCTCTTCTCTCCCTCAGGGGACAAAGGGTACATGTTGGTTTTTGGAGTTTTTTTTTTTCATATATTTTTCTTTTCTGTTATAAACAAACCATTTTCGGATAAAACAACCCAACCCCGTTTTGTTTGAGCTAGCCCGGCGTTCATGGATGGGAGGGCAACGGGGAAGGGATCTTCCGAGACGAGGGGGGAATTCGGGGGAAAGAAAGGGAGGAGTTTTAACTTTATATATATCTACATATACCATTTGAGTACGGTTTACTGGTATCATTTCTTTAGTGCCGTCTCCCACATCTCTTTTGTTGTGATTTTCTGTGTTTTGTTCCTGGGAATTTCTACTTCATTGGGTCCTGTCTGATTCTGTAGAGATTTTGAGCGGGATTTTTAAGAAATGACCTAGAGTTTATGGTTAGCATGTCTTGATAAGTTTTAGTTTGAAGGGTTGATGAACAATATACTTCATAGAATATTTATTCATATTTCACGCGCATCCCCCGGACCTGTCGAGTCCTTGAGTCCTCGAACATATTGTGGCATCGATGAGGACGATTAGTCGCAATGGAAAGGCACCGCTGATCAACACGAGCCGGCTTAAGAGATTTCCTCTTCCAGACATCTCGACGGCAACATGGCTTTCCTTGACACCACACGCCGTTCTCCCGAGTTCAGTCCAAAAAAGCATTGTCTTACGATAGTTTCGAGGTGGAGACGGCGAAGCAACATGATTTATAAATACGTGGAGTTTGATCCCAGGAAAGACATTGGAAGAGACGTGGCTGCCCGTGGCAGAAGGCAGAGCCTTAGGAGGGGGAAAAGAAAAAAAGAAGGGCAAAAAAAAAAAAAATTATTTCAACGAAGAGAAGTAAAACGAACTAACTAACTGGGCAAAACGCTCGCCATGTTCAAAAAAAGCAACCCGCCCTAAAAGACAAGTCTAGCCCTTCCCTACTACTTTTCTCACGACGCATCTTCCCACCTCCCAGCGGTGATGGACGCATCTCCCAATAATTCAACCTGGAACGTCTCCCGACTTCTATTCCCACCCACCCTCTCCACAACAACCCACAACCCCTCCTCCTCAAGCACCCTCCCAGGCTCGACATCAAAGTCGGCAGTCTTCAGCCCGGCCGTCGGCTCGGTAAACTCTCCCTGGCCCGAGACGCCAAGAACAACCTCTCTCGGTCCGCGACCCGTAACGACCGAAATCTTCAGGGGGGTCGAGGACCGTCTCGGACCGAGGTCGTGGGTGTTATTCGGCACGGCGGTCCGGCGCACGGACGCGCACATCCTCGTGAGGCGGCTAACGCGCAGCGGAGCGCGCAGACAGGATTCGCCCTCGGCGAAGACGAAGGGGGTAAGCTGGGTGCGGAGACGGCCGGATCCTTCCGCGGGTATCGTCCTAACGATATGCGGAGCGGAGGACCCAACGCGGAATGTAAAGTCGGCGAGTTGGCCCGCTTCGAAGGTCGAGCAGACGGCCGTGTAGGTTCCGGGGTCGACGGAGGGAACGTCGAGAACGGCGCAGGCGCGCACGTAGGCGTCGGAATCGGCGAGCACGTCCTTGATGGCTAGGGAGGGACCGACGCGTTCGCCGTTGGCCCAGACGAGGTCGATGTGTACGGGGATGTCCAGGTTGTCGGTGCAGAGGAGGAGGGAGAGGGAGGATTGGCGGGTTAGGGTGATGCTGAATTGAGGGTTCGTGCCGTAGTTTACGGAGCCCGAGTTGCCGCCGGCGGTTCGACGAGTCCATGAGCTGGGGATGTCGGTGTTGTGGCGCATGGGGTTCTTGGCGGGTGCGACGTCCAGGGTTTGGTTTGCGAAGAAGGAGAGCGTGAAGTTGCACTTTGCCATTGGTAGTTTCTCCTGGACGGGGACGACGGTGTAGGATTTGCCCTTTTCGACCCTGAACTTTAACAAGGTTTGCGGGGAATCTACAAAGGGTCCGTGGTAAAGGTTCCTGGTGAGCTTGGGCACTCGCTTCCCGTTGTCTTCAAATACGTAGATGCTCATGAAGCCGATGTCGAGCCCCGTCTTATCGGAGCTTTGAGACCGCTTCCGGATGAGATCCATCTCCTCGTCGGTAAAGTGGCGCGCGAGAAGAACCCAAACGGACCCGTCGGCTCCGGCAGTTATGGAATACTGCGGATTGTCTACTACTGTGCCGGACATGTTCTTCCTCGGGGCCAGGTCCCAGGTAAAGTGAATGTCCTGCCTATGTCTGAAGAGTGCCGGGTTCCAGTTCAGGTACATGGACTCGAAGTGCTGAGTGACGTCGGCGAGGCTCATCCAAAAGGTCCCCGTCTGGTCGTGCATACTAACAGGGCCGTCGGGCTCTTCTGCCGGTGGAGTTGCCACGCTGGTCGAACCCAACTCGTTCCAGGTTTCGCCGGTGCGCCACGGGTTCTTTACGAGCAATCGCCGTTTGTCAGGGTCGGAATCTAATTCTAGGACGCCATAATCGTGCTCTCCAACTAGACCGGTTGCCTCCTCTTCGGAATGTGAGATGCGACCGGTTCCGAGCGTCACAATTACGTTTCCTGTCTTGAAAGCTTGCACGATCGTGTCCCATTCTTGTTCTAGGTTCAGCGCATCCCTACCTCAATAGTCAATATTAGGCGGGGTTCAGTAACAACGGGGGAGGAAAAGAAAAAAAAGGGGGCTTTAGTACCGCTGGAGGAAGAGCTGCTGAGGAACCCATCCTGTGAGCACCCACAAATCCGTACAGGAGTTGCTTCCAGGGAAGTCGTAGCCTCCACGGATCTTCAAATATGCTTTTTCTACAAGAGCAGGCCATATCACAGCCGGGTTCCGCCTGTCGATAACAAAAAGGGCGCGGTCTGTCTTTGCCGCAGGTAGGCGGTCGTCTATCTCAACCTTGCGGAAGCAGCCGTTGAAGTTCATACGGAAGATGTACTTTCCATTTTCTGACCGCATGAGCAGCTTTGGTCCGGGGTGCGATGGAAACATTAAGCCTCTCAGTAACTGTAGGTAAGTGCCGATTGGGTTAGTTTTAAAAATCAAGGACGGGTTTTAGGCGACATTGGCATTGTCCTTACGGAGCGCTCCTTGCGGCAAAATAGTCTCATCGCAGAACATAGACTCGCAACCACCGAACAGTCCGCTGTGACATCCTGGACTAAGTCACTTGTAGATAGAACATCTAGGTAACTGCTATCCGCATCATCTGAGAGAGACAGGGATTCCAAGGACAGGAGTAGATCTTTGGGCCTCTTCCAGCCGTCAAAGTTCTCGAGCTGTACCTTAGACAGCGGGAGGGGAGTCGGGTCTCTGTTCATTACTGTTAATGATCGCGAAACAACAAAGAAAGTAGGTATGGATCAGGGGCACCCAGGGACGTTCGACATACGTATACAAGCCTTGGCCCTGTTTCTGGGCAAAAACTTCTGGGCCTCCGTGACAAGGACGCCAAGGCAGGAACTCGCACCCGTGCAACTTGGATGACTTGAGCAGAGTGAGTATCTCTCGGGGAGGTATCCGGCGGTCTTGTTTCGGCTGGATGACCTCGCCAGCGGTTGAGCCCTTGAGATACTCGGCAAGGGTAATCATCTCCTCGATCTTGCGTCTGATGCGCGATCGGTCCGCTGGTGTCTTGGCCTCCGCCGAAGCTCTCATATAGAGCTCGGCAGCCTTGATGGCGTGTTCTAAGGCATCTTTAGGGTCGGACTTGGTCATCAAAGACGCCTCCTCCTATGGTACAATGAAGGAAACCCTGCCATCAGCGATGGGCCATCGAAGAGGTGGGAAGTAAGACGTATGGAGCGGTCATGATAGGCCTGACCTGCTCTTACGCGGGTAGACGGGAAAAAAAAGGGAAATAAAAAAGAAAAAGAAAAGTAGAAAGAGAAAGGAAAACGGTTACAAGTGACTCTGGGGGCAGGCAGGGAAGAAGAGCTTGGGTGATGGAAAGAAAAGAACAGTCTTCGCATCTGGTCCAAGTACAGGTTTGACTTACAGAAGCTCGTCTCTCCATGACTTATATGGTACTGTTAGGGACGTATCGTTTTCATGGTGAGGGTATCAGACCACGGGCATCGACCGGGGTTTGGCACCCACGCTACGTCAGTTGGGGGAATTGGGGAATTGGGGGGAATGGGGATGTGGGATGCGGGATGTAGGATGGGGATGGGGATGGGGATGGGGGGTATCGTCAAGATTGCCGTGGCGGTCTAGCCTTTCTTCGTCCTTCCTTTTCTTTTTCTCTCTCTCTCTTTTCGCCCGTTTCTTTCCTTTCTTTTCGTTTCTTTTCTTTTTCCCGCAACCCCGGAAGCGGGTACTGGTGTACTGGTGGACTGGAGCGTCTATCTCGGAGTTTGAGCCGGATCGGAATTTTTAGCTGGAGACCATCGGAGACCAAAAGAAGGAAGTCTTTCCACCACGTTTTTTGGGCCCTTCGTAATCTAATTCGCAATTCGCAGTTCGCAGATTTGCAGATCCCACTTGCCACTTCCATTTTCCCATGTGCCAGACGCATAAGCGCAAGCGTTCGGGTTGATGGGAAAGATCGGGTGGGCGCACCCCGGTATTTAATGTATCCCCGATTAGGAATAAACGTACGTTAATGGACTGTGCTCGCTGTGTCCGTTTGGCCCGTGCATTCGCTGTGTGTTCTCTGTGTGTTCTCTGTGTGCGGAGCACGCTACTTCGTACCTGTGCACACTATGTTCTCTGCGTGTCCCACTGTCTCACTGTCCCACGGCTCTTTGTGCACTAATCCTGGGCGCTACCCTCTCCGCTACCGATGAGACAATTGTCCCGATGACGCATTAGCCGACACTGCCAGCCTTTTTCAACGTGCAACGCTGGGCGCACCTTGCGGGACCGAGGTTCGGCGCCCGGTTACGTCGAATGGGTGATAGTCTTGTTCCTTTTCCCCAGCTTCTTAGTTTGGTCCCTCCCATAAACTCTCAAGGGGCCTCGGGAAACCTTGACCGTGGCCCTCTTTTTTAATATTGGAGTTGGGGTATCATTATCCTCGTTAACCTCTTTTCTCCCCATCTTCCAGTCTCCAGTCTCCAGTCTCCAGGTCCCCTACTTTTCGTATTCTCCCAATTGCTCCCGATTTGTGTGTTCTGGTGTAGATAAGTTTTATTGTACAAAGGAGAAGAGCCGTGTCTTATTCTTATCCGCTGCTCAAGGACGATCAATTTAATCCACTGCACGTGCACGCATTAGATCCGACGGCAATTCTTCTTCATCCGCAGACTACAAACAGAGCCTCAGCGTCTCACTCTCTCACTTTTTTTTTTTTTTTTTTTCTCGGGGCCAACCCCTCCTCTTCCTCCCTCATCCTCACAATGGCTGCCCAGTCGAAGCAGGATCTCATCTCCCCTTGGGGACGCGCTGCTGCCGGTGCGACCGGTGCGGTCCTCGCAAATGCCCTGGTTTACCCCCTCGACATGTAAGTCCCCTTCATTGCCGAGCTTCGGAGGAGGCTCTCAATGGCGCCCCATCTCTCCCACTTTCTTCAACTCACACCTGCGCCTTTAGTGTAAAGACGAGACTTCAAGTGCAAGTAAACCCCGGCAAGGAGAAGAAGACTGAGAATGGCGAGGCGAGCAAGGACGACGAGCCCCATTACAAGGGCAGCTGGGATGCCATCACCCGTATCGTAGCCGACGATGGTGTTTCCGGCCTCTACGCCGGCATTGCTGGCGCCCTCATCGGCGTCGCCTCCACCAACTTCGCCTACTTCTACTGGTACTCCATCGTGAGGACGCTCTACCTCAAGTCGGGCCGCGCTTCCGTGCCGCCCTCGACCCTCGCCGAGCTTAGCCTCGGTGCCGTCGCCGGAGCTATTGCTCAGATCTTCACTATTCCTGTCGCCGTCGTCACTACCCGCCAGCAGACCCAGCGCAAGGATGAGAGGAAGGGTATGTTCGAGACCGCGAAAGAGGTTGTTGACGGACCCGACGGCATCACCGGACTCTGGAGGGGCCTGAAGGCTAGCTTGGTGCTCGTCGTCAACCCCGCCATCACCTACGGTGCCTACGAGAGGCTAAAGGTCATCCTGTTCCCTGGCCGCACTTCTCTCAAGCCCTGGGAGATTTTCTGTACGTTGTCTCCCCCACTGTAAAGATTTTTGGCTTTACTCTTTCTTTCGTTAGCCGGCTAACATTTCGTCATAGGCCTCGGCGCCATGTCCAAGGCCCTCGCCACGATCGCTACCCAGCCTCTTATCGTTGCCAAGGTCGGCCTCCAGTCGAAGCCCCCGAAGTCGCGCAACGGCAAGCCCTTCAAGAGCTTCGGTGAGGTTATGAAGTTCATCGTTGACAACGAGGGCCCTCTCGGCCTGTTCAAGGGTATCGGCCCTCAGATTTTCAAGGGTCTGATTGTACAGGGTATTCTCATGATGACAAAGGAGAGGTTCGTCTACCACTTCCCCCGATCACCCCCATATTTTAATTCGGGTTATATATTAACAACCGGTTTCAGGATGGAACTTCTGTTTATTCTCTTGTTCCGGTACATCAAGTCTCTCCGCACTAGGCGGTTAGACGCCGCCGAGGGTGTTGTCTTGAAGAAGGTTATTTCATAAGTCGCTGTACCGGTAAACCCCCGTACATGCTCTCGATACCCTTAGAAACGATAAAGTGCTACGTGTCTGCTACGACCGAGCGAGGCGCGCACCCTGTTGACTTGGAAGTTGGTTCGGTGGATCTCACCGACCGCTGGCGCCATGAGTAACGGCCAGACCCTACTGTACGACCAATGAAGGAGGAAGGTTCCGTATATGACTGGAGGTTAGACGTTGGGTTTTCAAAAAAAGATGTGTCCTTCCGCATTTATTATATATGGATCGGTTTTTTGCGCAGTTTCTGTTATTTAGTGAATATAGACTGAAATCTCGGAAAAAAAAAAAAAAAAAAATTCCCTTTTCCAAAGTCCTTATTTTGGAATTGTGAAGTGGAGGGGGATCGCTTCACTCGTCATCTTGTGATGGAAAATGGTTCAATGAGATGCCGTGCTGCTCCGAAGCCTGTCCGTTCCTCTTCCTCCTTTGAAATCACGTGGCGTGAAATCCTCAGTGAAATATTGACAGCTGTTGGCAGTTGTATTTTGTTGCACCCCGCGTCTTCGTGTTAGGGCAATGTGGGAAAAATTCCGGCCCACACACCCTCATCTTTCCCAATTCCCTTTGCCCAGCTCGGATTTCACTACCTTCAACGTCCAATCTCATCATCGACAAATCCACGGTCTTTACGCCCCAAGGATACCATCGCAATCTCTCACAATGGCGAGTGAGTGGTTTCCCCGAAGAGATACGCCCCGAGAAACAGTTCGAACTTTCGTGCCGGCATACTTACAAAATGGCTTGAATAGAATCCAAGAACTCGTCCCAGCACAACCAGTCGAAGAAGGCTCACCGTAACGGGTATGTCGTTTTGAGATTCCACAAGAGACCCATATGCGAGCGCTTCAACGGACAGCGCAAAAGTTTTTGAAGTGAGAAGGGGACGATGGCGGGCTGACCTTTTATTCCCTTTTGTGTAGTATCAAGAAGCCTAAGACCCAGAGGTACCCTTCGCTCAAGGGTGTCGACCCCAAGTTCCGACGTAACCATCGTCATGCTCTTCACGGCACCATGAAGGCTCTGGTATGACAGCTCCCCCCGACAGAAACCCCGAGATTTGCCGCGAGAAGTCCAACGAGCTCTTGGGCGAGGAAGTTTTTGTTTTGCTTTACTAACAACCCCAAAGAAGGAGCTCAGGGAGGGCAAGAGGACGACGGCGTAATGCGATCCAACCACCGACAAGAAAATAAAAGAAATTTTTAAACGATCACCGCTGGCACTTGTCTTTTTTTACCAACCCGAAAAAAAAAAATCCCAACCAAAAAACTTTCGAGACACGAACGTACTTCTTGAGAAAGGGGCTGCATAAGGAGAAATTTCACAGGCGCAAATGGGGCTGGACGAAATGGGAAAGGGAAGGCCAAGGTCGGGGCCATGTCCAACGTACACTTTTTTTAGATACGAGGAATGAGCTCTAGGCGCGGAGCCAGAAATATACCATGGCCGTCTCGGCGGTCTGTCCAATACATTATAGATTCCGACCGGTCTCTTTCCCAGCAGAGGTGCGGATCTTGTTTGTGTGTTTGATGCGTCTCTCTGTGTGTGTTGCTGCTCGAGGCGTGAGCTTTCCAGAGAGCTGAGTGATTTCTCGTGGCTGGTTTATTTCAAGAAGCTTCGATTCTGATGCCGGAGGGTGTATCGATATGGCTTTGTTACACGACACATCTAAGCCACAGGAGGTATTAATCTAGACCCCGAGAAGAAGGGTCACAGCGGTTGACAACAAGTGGCCGACGGAAGGTCAAATGATCTTCTGGGTGCGGCACGTCGCCTTTACCTTTTTCACTCAGCTTGAAACAAGATCATCCGGTGCACGGCAATTCATTCCCTATGTGACGTACGTCTTTGCGGTTGCGGGAGGAGAGAAAGGGGACAACTAATAAGCATGGGCTCGGGAGTCGTCATCACGTTTCGCCATCTACGCTACACTTATGCTTTATGGCTTAGGATCGGCCCCCGAAGGATTGCGTCTACTGTACAAAGTTAACTGGGCAATCGAGGAATATAGATCGATTCGCGAGTACTTCGTAACAAGTGCTAATTGGAGCATCGAGTCAGCATCGAGGTCAGGACCTACTGCCCCTTAATATACAGATGCCACACCAGTAAGACCTAATAAGATGGAGACCAACTTAAAGAGCCGCACTCGAATGCGCCAAATCTGACCCATCTAATTACTTCGTAGGGGAGAGACCAGCTGCAAAAAAGCAAGCACTGCCACTTGGATATTTCCAGTGTTTCGTATCCCGCGGCGTTAGACTTGCCCCAAAACGCTTCCAAATCCAAATCCAGGTACCTGATGTACCAAGTGCCGGGCAACTTTTTCTTGGTTCCCGGATGTACATTTGTTTTCTGAAGCAAGGAAATATGGGACGAGAAAGGGACCGGAGATCTGCACCGTGACAACAAGCGTTTTCAAGAAACCATCTTCAAACGCATGAGGACGAGCGCAGCCACAGAAATAGAAAAGGGAAGCAAATGAAATTGTTGTAAGGGACAAATTCTACGCGAGTCCAGGGGGAGAGATCACAGTGCGCAAGACGGCAGATCCTGCGAATTGGGAAAACGTCAGCTCTATGCACGTCTCACGAACACCCGAGAAGAACGCGGGCAAGTATTCTATGCGACTTGCTCAGCGTTTGGAGGACTAATTATGAGCTCGGTTCCGTGCAGGCGGGAGGGAGGCGCCGAGACATTCGACAGGAGTCGAAATCTATCAAACTAGATGCATGCCGTGCTGTACGAAGTATTTGATGGACGAGCCGGAGTATGCACATGTGGTTTATACGCCAGACATAGGCAGCAAACAGGCGCGGGCCATTGTCCAGGTCATTCCCTTCTTTTGATGGATAAGAGTGGTCATTGATGCAATATCAGTCCGTCGTATTGGTGAGGGTGCTGTTGGCTCGTTATGAGAGGCGAATGATGGAGCTGAGGGCTACTTTGTAGAGAAGGGCAGCTTCAGGTTCAAGCTGACAATCAAGGAAACATTCGATGATTGGAACACGATCGAGGAGCCCTACTTTTAGATTTAGGCCCAGCTCTTTTCAAACAACCACTCTTGGACAATAGGACAGAAACCGGAACATTCCCAAGCCATGGCGACGAGCGTCGATACTCGGCTACTTGATTACTTGATTACTTGATACGAAGTACACAGCGGGCCTCGATGGGAAGGAGCTAATAGGCGGTGATTCGGAGGCTGTTGGGTCCAATGTTCTTTCTCTTCGCGGAGACTTGGAGCCCCTGATGCAAGCTGCGTCCCACTATTTTCAGGTGATTCATCGGTCACTGGGGCCTTGATCGGTTATTCACAAACCTGTGCCCTCCCATTGATTTCCATTGAACTCAAAACCCTCGTCGAATCAACAGCCTGAGATCAACTGCCTGAGATCAATTGATCGTTGTTGGCGTTGGATGGGCTGGACTAGACCTTCCCTCCCCTTCCGCACCACCCGTTCTACAGGGTACATTGTACCTTGTACTTCTCACTGAACTTCGATTCCACATTTCTGCCCTCGCCGTGTTCGTTCAGGTTTCTCTCTAATCCTACACTACAACATCACTTCCTCGTCCGTGCCCAGCAGCTTTTTTTTTTTTTTTTCTTTTTTCACCCTTTTACTCCCGAGTACCTTAGTTTTCCCACCCTCTGCCTGGAAGCAGCCAGACCCGGAAATTCTCCTTCTCTTGAGGACCTCTGCTCCCTTGTCCAGAGCTTCCAATCCCTTACCTCTCCTCCTCTCCATCACCTTCTCACCTTTCCCCCCATTTCCCCCTAATCCACACTCTTTTTTCCCTCCGCCAAACCTGTGGTGTGGCCTGGTCATCTTTTACCCTTTCTTCCTGTTTACCTTTGTGCGTTTATTTAAATTCGTTTAGTCGCATCGAACTGCTGACAGCAACCGCCTGCGGGTCCGGCTTGTTTCTACTCTTGGAGATTTTCCGTGCCTCCTGGCAGGATTCCCAGCGGCCTTGTTTCAGCCTGTGATCATTGTCATCCGCCCTCAGTATTTACGACTAACGATCCCCTTCCCTTCCGCTACCGACCACCATAAGGCGGCCTTATCTCCGATACTTTCGCTAGTTTGTGCAAGAAGTGCGGATAGCGAAAACCTTCGAATCACCCTCCGTCCTTTCTGCCCCTGGACCCGGAACCCAAATTCGGTGGGACGCACACACAAGAACATTCGACGAGAAGCGAAACTAGGCAAACCGTCAGCTTTGCCTTCCCCCTCGTCTTCCTTTGTTTCAAAGGAGGGAGTCTTTCTACCTGCTCCGACGGTAGCAATTCGCGTCCGAAAATCCTCCCATTCGAATCATCACCTGAGCCGAATCGCGTTGCCCACCCGCATTTGATCGTATCCGTCATCTCGCCGGTGGACCTCGCCTGTACCCCACACTCAGCTCGGTTTCGATACAGCGCGGCGAATGCTCTCTCGCCTTCGGGATCTCTAACCAAACCCCCATCCACTCGGTCGAAGAAACGAATCCATCGATTCCGTATCTCGTCATACACGACAACGAAAATTAACCGAAGTGACTAGATTTAGCAAGACTCTGCTTCGGGGTCACTGTGCCTTAGCCAAGCTCCCATCTCGCACGACGAACTTGGTCAGCACGCATTTGGCACCCCCTCTTCTACTTCTTCTCTCCACGCCGTTTTTAATCTTACCCACCCACCTCTCGACAGCCGGCTGACACCGTTGTCGTAATCGCAATGCTCAACATGTCTGGCGCTCACATCCCCGGCAACCGGAACAGCACCCCCGAGGTGAACACTGTCTCCTCTCTCAGACCCCCTTCATCCCGTGCTGTTGGCTCGAGCCACCTTCGTGCGTCCGCAGACATGGCCGCCCTAACCGGATCCAACATTTCGACAGACCGCGCCCGACCCTCTTCCGACTTCTACGGTCGTGTCCAGCTCGGTCAAGGTCAAGCCAACATAGAAACCGACCCCCAGCAAGAGCTTGCTCAGCAGTGGCTTGCCGATATTGACCAGTACGAGACCACTCTGGAGGAGATGGCCGCAGCCACCCTCGATCAGGACTTCAAGGATGAACTCAGCGCTATTGAACAGTGGTTCCGTGTCCTGAGCGAAGCTGAGCGGACTGCTGCCCTCTATGCGCTGTTGCAGCAGACCACGCAGGTCCAGATCCGATTCTTCATCCAGGTTTTGCAGCAGATGGGAAAGAACCACCCCATGTCTGGTGTCCTGTCCCCGACTAGCTTTGACAAGGGTTAGTTTTGTTTCTTTGGCAGTTTGCGAATGGTTTACTGCCACAACCCCGCCTGCATCATTGTTCCTACTCGCTACTTGTGCCGTTTTTGTCCATTCTTGCTAATACCTCATACTTTCGTTGTAGATCCCATGTCCAATCGCTTGAACGATGCCATGAGCAAGCTGAGCGTTGACTCTGCTCGAAATTCCATGGTCCGCCCCACTGCCGCCGCTGGAAAGAGGCAGTCTGGACTCGACCCCTCTACCATCAATGCCATGTTCCCCGATGCCGCCGCCGCCATCGCGACCGAGAAGGCCAAGTTTACCCAGCAGACGGGTAACCCGCCCGCCTCGAACCGCAACAGCACCGTGGCTGGCCCTGTTGAGACGGATTCGGGAGCGCAGAACCCCTCTTCGCCTTGGCCCATCAGCAACGAGGCTGCTGGCCAGTCGAAGCCTGCTACTTCCTTGCCCCCCATGGGCCAGTTTGTCCAGCCTCAGCCATCGTCTGGGCTTCGATCTCCGCGCCCTCCTCAGCTCTCTAGCAACAGTGCGATCCAGAGCACGACGATCACGGCCCCCGAGGTTTCCGCGTCCGACTTGCCTCTCTTATCCCCCTACACAGCGGGTAGCGGTAACTGGGCTAGCATGGTGAACACGCCACTGGTGGCTAACTTCAACTCCGCGCAAGCCAACACGCAGGCGGACATGGTTGCCAACGCGACGGCGATGAAGCTTGCGGCGCTTTCTACTGTGAACAACCGCTTCGCTCTCGACGACGTCCGAAAGTATCGCAAGAACAGACCTAACGATAATATGCAGGGCCCGAGCAATCCTCCCGGCTTGAACCCCAACCCTCAGGGTGTCAACCTACCTAGTGCTAACGTGGTTATGATTAACGAGCACGGTCAGGTGGTCAGCCGCGAGCATATGATTGCTCTCCAGACTCAGCAGGGTCTATCGTTCGGACAGCGCTCTCGTCCTAGCTCCCCCGGAATTGCCATGCAGGGCACTGCATTCCCCAACGCCGGCGTTCCTTTCACCTCTCCGCGCAACAATGGCTTCCTCAGCGCCTACGACGGTACGCAGTTATTGGGTAATGCCATTCCTCCCGTAAACCTCGGCCAGCTAGGAATTGGTCTGCACGAGGGTTATCTCTCGGACCATTCGGATATGGTGCGCGGCAGGTCGCCCCGAGGCCGGCGAGGAAACTCGAAGCCACCAGAGGATCCTACCGACCCTTCGCTTCTCCAGGATATCCCTGCTTGGCTCCGCAGCCTTCGTCTCCACAAGTACACTGAGAACTTGAAGGATATGAAGTGGACTGAATTGATTGAGCTTGATGATAAGGCTCTTGAGGAGCGAGGTGTTAATGCGCTAGGTGCGCGAAGGAAGATGCTCAAGGTATTTGAGCAGGTCAAGGGTTCGTACTCTCTTTCCACTTTTCGCTTTCCTGTTGAACATGACATTGTATAATGGCAATGGAAATGAATGATGATGCTAACCAACTATGATAACTATAGATGCGAAAGCTGAGGGCAGGATCGGATAACTAGTTTGATGATGATGTGTTATGTTCTCTGGGGATGTTGTATGATATCCAGCAGAAAAGGAGAATGCTACAACATGGCCCTTAGATACCATTGAGTTTTTTTTTTTTTTTTTTTTTTACTTGGGGGGATCTTGTACACAAATCACAACTACACAAACACACACCGCAACACTCATGCATTCATATTCATGTTCACATCTACCTTTGATGTTGGGCCCCTTCGATTTTTGTCCAGGCTCCCAAGGGTTGTGAAGGGTATATATGGTGGCTAAGGGATATCTCTGCCCTCGATCAAACAAAAAAAAAAAAAAAGAATGAAAAAAGAGAGAAAAAAGCACACTCATGTCCATCCAATTCTTTCCAGGATTTCGTTTCAGCTAGGATGTGGAGGAAACATATGGACGGAGTATCGGATGCTTTCTTTTTTAAAACTACCCCAAAATCTGTTCTGGTTTCTTGGAAGTGTCATTATTGCCTACCGAACGCCTACCGGGAATTCTCAGGTTTCCTTAGGCATATACATTTTGCCGTCTAGGATTGAGGTAATAATAGAAGAAATTGACGTTCAAAAGATCAAGATGAAAGATGCAGAGCTCGGGTGGATGTTGTGCGGAGTTGTTGTGTAGTGTCGAGATATCAATACACCAGATGCATTCGAGCTTTGTAAACATGACAAGATGAGGCTTGGGATGAAGGAAATGTCCTCGACTCGACTCCCTTGATTCCTGGACTGGGCTGCAGTTTTATCCGTTTCACGGACTTTCGATGATCGGATGTGCATGCGTCTGTCGTTGACTTCTGGATATCGAGATCTTGACGTCGACTGCTTAGTCATCTTTCCCGCCATCGCCAACCTCAAAGTACTTCATCTTCATATTGTTCAAGCTTCGACGGCGAATGAAACAAACACAACCTTGAATCGGATCAAGATTACCTTTATAAGCCTGACGCCAGTATCGAAAAGGCCATCAGAACCAAACAGGGCTCTTCATACCGCTCGTATAGATTCCCGCGGCGGGTTTCACGGATTAAGCTCCCGACCACTTCGCCGTCACTCTCTTCCTCACCTTGCCACCAGCCCACCAGTCAGTCTAGCTCACTTGACTATGTTAAAGGCCACTCTGTGAGACTTAGTAGTAGAAGTCCCTCAGAGCCGAGCCACCAAAATGGCGGGCCTATCTCTACAGAGCTTTGGGCTCGTGCCTATGGATGAAGATATCGCCCCCGAGTTCCGCAGACATCCAAGCGCTCATGACGGGCCAAGCCCAGTCAACTATGCCGTCCTGTACGTATAACCTTTTCCCGAAATTACCATGGGGACACACCCTCCTTTGCTAACAATCACGCGAAACAGCCAAGATGGAGACGTCGCAGACGCCGACTCCGATGTCGAGGACCTAGAGCAAGACATCGAAAAGCTCAACGTCTCCGTCCGAGCCTTCCTCGCCTCCCAAAACGGCGTAGCCCCCCGCCCAAAATCCCCCCAAGCAGGACGCTCCGCCCCCCGCGGCCCGCGAAAAGCCGTCGAACCCCGCGGCGACATCAAGGCGAGGCTCTTCAAGGCCAATAGGGCCTTTATGATGGGCAACTACCAAGAGGCCAAAGACCTCGTCTTCGAAGTGATCCGGATCAACGCCGAGACGCACCAGGCGTGGACGACGCTTTCGTCCATCTTCCGCGAGGAGGGTCAGGTGGACAGGGCGCTCATGTCCATGGTGTACGCGGCGCATTTGAGGCCCAAGGATGTGCAGGAGTGGCTTAAGTGCGCTTCTTTTGCTCTTGAGGTCGCTGAGGAGAACCGTGGGGTTGATTTGAATACGGCGCGCATGTGTTATTCTGCTGCTGTGAATGCCGATCCGAAGAATATGGATGCGAGAGTCGGGAGGGCCATCGCTTGTCATCGGCTGGGTCATATTTCGCTCGCCATTGCCGATTACAAGTCCGTGTTGGCGCAGAGGCCGTTGGATTTGGAGGTTATTAGGAAGTTGGCGGAGGCGTGCATGGATTCGAAGAATGTGGCCACGGCGGCTGCGGCGGCCGTTGATGCGTATGATCTTTACTTTGGCCATGTCGACGCCTTGCCGATTACCTGGTATGATGTTGGCATTTATACCGAGCTGTTGGCTTATGCTGGCCGGTACAGGGATGCGATTGCTAGGCTCAAGTCGTTGTCTCGTCGGCTTCTGGGCCGTGCGGAGGACATGTTTTGGGATCAGTTGGAGATTGATGATAGGGAGTTTGACGAGGGCGATGAGCGTCGGATGGAGCTTCCCGAGTACGCGACCGCTGCTCAGCCGGGTCCGATGGCGTATGGACTTGGACTGCCAAGAGATTTGCGTGTGCGTCTGGCTATTTATCGCCTTTCGGTCGAGGACTTTTCAGAGGCCTTGGTAAGTATAGAACCCGAACCCCGAGATAGTATTATTACTATGTATCCGTTCTGTTTACTAACCATCATCGAAACAGCATCATCTGAAGTACTTGGATCCATCCCGAGCGGACATGGTGGCTGATATGGCTGCTTTTCCATTCTTAATCCGTGACCTCGCGGGTCAGCTTTTCGAACACGAGCTTATAGCCGAAGCCCAGGCATACTATCAATTCCTCCGTAGTCTCCCCGACGAGCCGGATGCCCTGATCCTCCTACAGCTGGGACGATGCCACCTGCTGAAGGGAGAGTCATCGGCCGCAGAGGAGTGTTTCCTTGCAGCGATCGAGGCTGATGTCGACAACATCGACGCTCGTGTAGAGCTTGCTAATCTCTACTCTACCGCCCACGAAGACGAGGAGGCTTTGATTCTGGTCAACGAGGCCATGACCTTGCAGGAGACACAAGCCGCCCTAGCCGGTGGTGCTGGCGCTGATAGGGACAAGTTGAAGCCTGTCCCGCTCTCGCGGAGGTCGTACTACCTGCACCGGCCCAAGGGCGCCTCCGTCCGATTCAAGGCCAAGCCGTCCGGAGTTATCCCTACACGATACCGCCCCAAGAGGCTGGTAGACCCGGACATGAGGCGCCGAGAGGAGATGGAAAGGGCCCAGCGGCTATCGACGCAGTACCTCACGGTACAAGATCTGAAGGCCAAGATCCGCGAAGGGGACGAGGGTCTCGTCCCCGCGTGGATGGCGGCTGCGAAGGAGCTCATTGACGATTTTAGGTCCTACCGCAAGTTTTACTCTTGGGATAAGTACCTCAAGTTCTTGGGGCGGACGAATGCTACTTTGCAGCAGCGCGAGGCCGGGCAGCTCTCGAATCTGGATGTGATTGCAGAGCGCTTGTCAAAAGGTAAGGAAAAGATTCCTACTTCTAATCGTGCATGGGGTCAAAATTGCTAACCCGATTTATTTTTCTCAGCTATCATCGTACCTCAAGCGCCTGACACCCAGGATGGAGGTCTCCGCGATACGAACTTTAAAGAATACCAGGGTATCTCCTTTGGGAACTGGCTTGATTTGTTCCTTGACTACGCGCTTAGCCTTGCGGCGACGGGGCAGTATGAGGAGTCGTACCGGGTGTGTGAGGCGGCTAAGGACTCTACGGTCTTTACTGTGTCGGAGGACAATGTCTTTTTCATCTACATCACTTGGGGTAGTAAGTTTTTTTTTATATCCTAATCGCGAGTTGCTGACGCCGTGTTCCCCAATGCTAACAACAACAGCGTGCGCCATCTACGCCGGCGACGAAGAAACCTGCGTCTCCATCTCCCGCCAAATCATGCGCGACCACGTCCTCTCCTCCGACTCCTTCCGCCTCTTCTCCCTCCTCTGCAGGCTCTGCCAGAGTTCCATCTCCTGGTACAGCTCGGGCCCCGCGCAAAAGTTCATCCTCCGACAGATCAAGGCCATGGACGCCGCCGTTACAGCCTCGGGGAACGCGCCGGCGGGAGCTTCCGGCCATACGCATCTTGACGTGAGCCCGTTGATGCTTTACGGGCATATTCTTTTTACGTCTACAAGCTACGTCTACGCCATCCGTAAGTTTCCCTTTCTCTCGCCCTTCGCCCATTCCTCCCCTGATTTCACTAACCAATCCCAAACAAAAAAAGACTACTTCCTTCGCGCCCGCTCTCTCGACCCCTCCAACCCCGTCATAAACCTAAGCCTAGGCCTAGGCTACATCCACTACGGCCTCAAACGCCAAGCAGTAAACCGCCAATACCTCATCCTCCAAGGCCTCGCCTTCCTCCTAGACTACTACTCCAGCCTCGGCCCGCACCGCTCCGACGAGGCGAACTACGGCCTCGGCAGGACTTTCCAGCTCCTGGGACTTCAGCACCTCGCTCTCGACTACTATCGGAAGGTACCCCTCGAGGTCCTCGCGCCGCGGACAGCCGGTGAAATGCTTGATGAAGGAGGTGATGAGGTTGACGGTGTGACGGGGAGGAGCCAGCATGATGGCGGGAGGGTGGTGAAGATGGCTGCGGCGTTTAATATGTGGGTTTCGTATGTTCTGAGTAGGGATCTGGAGGCTGCGAGGGAGGTGTTGAGGGCTCTTGTTTTGTAGAACAAGGGTAACTGGCTTTTTTTTTTTTTTTTTCTTGGGAGAAAGTTGGCGTTGAGTTTTGATTGCTAGATACCCCCTTAATTTTCTTCACCAAAAATGAGGTTCCAAAAGTGTTTCACGGCCCATATTATGACCCGTTCTTGCGTGTGTAGATGTCAGGATGGCGCTTTCAGTGGGCCTGACTACTGGCCGTTGTTCAGGAATAGAATTCAAAGTTGAGAAGAGTACACGAAATCGACCTACTACACTGACGCCGAATCCTCACTATATTCCGTGTATATCTCGCACCTAATTTTTTTCGACTCTAAGTCCCGAACAAAGGAGAGTAAGAAAAGAAGCCACATCACCCTGTCTCATTAAGGAGAGCCTCGATCCCGAAGACTGATGATGGTAATCTCATCACCCGGCCGTAGCTACCCCTTCCGGGCCATGTAGGTTTTCACCCTCGAATCTTCCCCCTATCCCCTGTATATCTTGCAGATGCCCAATGCAAAGCGAAGAGACACTCGCGAAAACCACTCCCACCTGTTCCATAAGAATCAGCCGGCAATAGTGGACAAAGAAGGCAGTCAACACATTAGAAACATAGGACACGTTAAAGAGACAGAGAGAACAGAGAACAGAGAACAGAGAACGTATCAGAACCAAATCCTCCTTTTTTTTATTCGTCATCTCAGGTCCGTAGAAACGGCATGACCATCGTTTATGCGTATGCTGGTACATTATGAACATAATGAGTAGAAACACCTAGAAAATGAAAAGGAAAAAAAGAAAAAAAAGAAAAAGAAAAAAAAAAAAAAAAAGGAAAAAGACAACCCAATCCGTAGGCCATCGCTATGCACATAGACGCAATGTGTTGGAATGTGTAACAACTCCCAATGACAGAGGAAATGTAGAAGACAAAGGAAAATAAAGAAATAATACCCGACACCAATGAAGACACACACCCCAAGCCGTTCTCATAGTCGTACATGTACATGGCTAGCACATAGTAAAGTGTGCTGGCCTGGCGAATCTCTGTTTGACATCCTCCCCAAGTCGTGAGACATACAAGAGGGAAAGAGATTGCATTTTTAGTCGTTCATAAAAAATCATCTTCAAGTGTAACTCTTGCGCCAAAAGAGGAAAAGAAAACAAAACTCATTAGAGGAATTCTAGCTGACAGTCATCACCTGCATGCGTTTTGGACCCATGGTCGTCGAGGATGATGTATCCATGGACGTCCGGCTGAGGACCGAATTATTGCTTCGGCTATGAGGCAACCGCCGCGAGGGGCTCGAGGGGGGTTCATTAAACACTCGAGTAAACGCCGGGCTGCCGTCGTGGCGAGGTGTACGAGCAGGGCTAGGCGCAATGGGATCTGCTCTGCGGACTAGCTCGGAAAGCATGTCACGAAGGTCGCCGGCTCGCTTAACAAGAGCCTTGAGACTTCCCGTGTCGAAGTGCACTTTGTTGTTCGCTTGTCCGCGAACCGGCGTCGAAACAGAGCGTTGCTGCATGGCGTCCATGACCGTCTTAACAATCCCGGAAACGTCATCAGTGCTACGCGTAGCCCTATTCTCGGGTGTCCGCGGAGCGTCGGGGAGAGAACTATCGTCGGATAGGGGCCAACTGCCGCCACCCCCGCCGCCGCCAAATATGTCATCATCGGGGATGACTGATCTTCGTCGGATCGAATGACGCGAGCGAACCACAGTCGTCTTTGACATACTAATGTCCGAAAAGTCTAACGAGGCGGCGTCAAACCCGTCGTCGTTAAACCTATCACTGATGTTGGATGGGATCTCCGTGGGCGGGGACGAGGAAGCGGTTTGAGTACCCTCCATGGGTTCATCCTCGTCGGGTGAGGCTAACGCAATGATGCCCTCTGCTTCCTTCCAAAGACTGGCATGTGGGCCCCCAAGCATGTCCATATCGCGCCCGTGTCGGCAGAGTCGCTTAAGGTCATTAACCAGAAGCGAGAGTTCTCGGATTTGGCCCGAGTGAGCCTTGACGCTGGATTGGGATGCTTGGATCGGTTCGGGGACGACGAAGCTTCTGCACGAATCCTTGCCTGTAGTCAACTCGGTAGGGGACTCTTCAAACTCAAAATCGTCACCCCAATCTTCGCTGACGCCCTTGCTACCCAGGCCCCAAGTCCCAAATTTAGTACTGGATGGTGTCTTTTGGTTCTCGATTTGGTCATGGACGATGGGGACGCTCTGGCT
Source organism: Scedosporium apiospermum (assembly GCF_000732125.1). Classification (NCBI taxonomy): domain Eukaryota; kingdom Fungi; phylum Ascomycota; class Sordariomycetes; order Microascales; family Microascaceae; genus Scedosporium; species Scedosporium apiospermum. Next base: position 992,975 of record NW_015971799.1, read on the forward strand.
CCTAACATGGGCCGCAATGGGGCCTCTCCTAGTGACGGCCCTGCCACCCCTAATGTCAATGTCCTGCTTACCATGGACAGTCTTGGGCCGCAGAGACTGGCCCTCGCCGTCCTGCTTCTCATAAACTGCTGGCTCGCTCCAATCAAAGAGGTTGCTGAGGGGTCGCTCTGTCATTGTCGAGTTCCTTGCTTCCGAGTGTCGGTTGCCACTAATAGATGCAAGCGCTACCCGAAGATTGGGGTGTATATTTCTAGCATTCACCACGCTGTTCTTCGATGGTGGAGATAGCCGGTTACTGAGGACATCATCATCTTGGTCCGTGTAGTCGTCCCTGGTCCAGTCTTCGTCATCATCGTCGAGGGACAGACGACCAAAATCCTTGTTCGGGAGTGAGTAATGGTTGGTGCTGCCTCCCAGGGTAAAACTATCATTCCTGACAATTGTTGCTGGCTCCTGGAGGCCGCCAATGTTGTGGGTAAGGCGGACGGGCGTCAAGGCACCTTCGTCATCCTCTTCCATGATCCTGTCATGCTCACCATCCCAGTTTCGAATTAGGACCTCTTGTATCGACAATCGCTTAGCCTTCGTCTGTCCCGCAGTGCTTGGTGGCGACTCATCAAACATCGACTCGAGAGGCGTCTCGGTAGACCGTACGCGACCGGAGGCCACGGTTCTTATCGAGTCAAAGATCGTATCACTCTTGAAGTCCGTGTCATCATCGTCGCCGGACGTAAAATCTCTGCCGTCGAAGTCGGAACTTGTCAAAGTTGGCGATCGATGAGTCCGAGACAAGCCTGGAGGTACCATGGAGCTAGAGGCACGAGAACTTCCGGACGGCTGATGAGGTCGGATAGTGGGCGAAATGGCGCCTACGGGTGAGGGCGCACCCGAAGCGGCACTCAATTTCGTCAAGTCAATGTTGAAACTCGACAGTCGGGAAAGAGGAGGCAAGGGAGAGGAAGTATTTCGGTTCCTAGCCTGGGCAAGCGTCTGTTTCGACGGATCGACGACGTCATCCGTCGTCTTGCTCTTGGCATTCGTCCGAGTCAGTTTCCCATTGGGGCTCCTCTCCTGTTGGGCAGGATCCGTCGACACTGGCGCAGAAACATGCCGTTTACCTCCTGGCTTCGTCGACTCCGATCCCCGCTTGGGGCGGCGAATGCTACCTGACCGCATAATCCAATTACCCGGGGACGAAAAGGTCATAGAAATGGAACGTTTTGCCCGTTTCGAAGGAGTATCCTCGGGGGTGGAATTCGAGGAATCCGTGGATCGGCCGTTTGAATCATCAGCTACCTCTGGTTGCTCCTCCTCCGCGCAATCAGGACCACGCTTTTGCGTGGGAATAGATGAGATGGCACCCGGCTGCGTTAGGTAGACAGGCTTTCGATGACTATTATTAGGAGAAATCCGCTTCACCAATGTGGAAGGGCCTCCGTCGTTTGAGCGCGACGAGATTCCCTTTACACCAACCTTGACGAGGCGGGAGTGGAAGAATGAGATCCACCCACGTGGGGCAGGGGCCGGATGAGTTAGAATATGATCCCGGTCAACCGGCGGAGAGAGGTCGAGTCCCGGCAACTGCCGGTCGAAAGAGAACTTCCTCGGCGAGCACGGCGGAGAGGTTAGGTCGTTGTTACCCTGCCTTGACTGTCGCAACGTGGCCGATCTCTGGTGGCTCGTGGCCGGGCGGCGGAGGCTTGGGAGATGTGTCTTGGAACGGCGTCTGGACTGGGGATCGCTGTAGTTGGCGTGCGACGGTGGGGGTGGACGCTTCACCAACTTATTAGGAGGAAGGGGGGTTATGACGTCTGAGGGAAGAAATGGAGCAGAAGATCCGTGGGAGAAGGTCAATGACTGCGTATCGGGCCCGACACTCGACCGGACACTAGATGGGCGAATGGAAAACCGTTTTATCCACGAGCCATTGGAAGATAGTGAGTCTCTAGAAGATTCGGCAATCGGATGGGTCGAGTAATCCCCCGGCCGGTTCAAGGAGAGACGCCTAAGATGTCCTTGTTTCGAGGTCAAGTGAGGATTGGGCTGCCTCGGTCGAGGGGGGGTCGAGGTCGAGTCGGTGAGAGAGAAGTGGTGGGGGAGTGTGTTGTAGGCTTTATCCTCTGCCGCAGAAGCCGGTGTGTAGGAGCTGGTGCCCGGTCTCGAGAAAAGAGAAGCACCGGCGTAAGCGTACTCGGGACCTTCGCCGGCCAATGTAGATTGCCTCTCGTTCGTCACTGTTTGGTCGGTGGTCGAATTCAAGTCGGCGGGTTGGCTGAAGACTAAACCGGTGGCCGCAGCAGCGACAGCAGTGCCAGTTCCAACAAGCTAAGCAAGGAGGAGCGAGCCTGAGTTAGCAATTGAAGTCAACAGGCTGTATTGGAGCTTGAATGAGGAGGAATAGCTCAAGACGGCAGTTGTAGGGCAAGCGGGGGGAGGATAGCAAGAGAAGAGAATCTAAGGTGGGCATGAAATGCCAGAAGCAAAGAACCAAAAACTTTTGTGGTGTCTAATTTCCTGCGAGGCAAGCATTCATTTCTCCAGAGAATTGAGATGAGAGCAGTCCAGGGAGAACTGGAGAGGAGCAAGCCAGAGGAGTGATTCAGAATAGACGAGAAAAAAAAATAAGCAGCGCAGGGCAAAAAGGAAGAAAAAAAAGCACTGCATGCTAGGGCAGCAGCATGATCCACCGAGTTCGACGGGTGTTTTGAGTCCCCAGCCAAGGACACTAAATGCAATGGGCAGGAATCCACCCTGGGAGATCAAGTCCCGGCGCGGATAATTCCAAAACCAAGCAGGTAAATTGGTAGAAAAAGATGATCTGAAAGGAAATCAGGGAGACTCACACTTGGAATGGCCTGCATCTTCACTCTGGGGAAGAGGCCCTACTCGGAGGAGGTATGACGCGAAAGGAAAGGGACCATGCGCGCGAGCGATCGACGAAGGTAGGCGGCTCTCTCCAGATGCGATGGCAGAATAAGCATCGTTCTCAGGACATTGTCAATTTCCCACGTCCGAGACCTAGATGAAATTTTCGCGTGTCGGGATCGGCTGTCGATGTTGTTGGGGATTCGGGAGAGGGATCTGCTGGATGACGAGGGAGAAGATCCAGGCAATGGGGAGGAAATCGAAGACCACCGCCGCAAAACACCCTGGGTTTCTGGGGTTGTTGTTTACTCGACCCGTCCCTTCCAAAATTCTAATCCCTCCAAAGCTGGGGCGAAATAGGGAAAGAACGAGGAAGGCCCAGAAGAAAAGGAAAAGAAAAAAGAATTGGTCTCCGAGGAAAGAGACACTCGCCCAACGGGGAAAACAAAGAAAGAAACGGAAGGAGTAGCAAAAAAAGAAAAAAACAAGGTGGACGGAGAAGAAGTAGAAAAAGTGTATATAAGAGACGAAGAGGAATAACAAAATGCTTGGAAGGACCGAGCGGATGAGGGAAACACGGTTAGAGGCAGATGTACGAGTCGCAAGTATTGATGTCAAATTACTCCTTGTGTGAAGGTACAATTGTATGCAGTATTTGGCCTGGTGTAATTGTACGTATTGAGTACCAGTATTCGGTCTGCGTATGGGTATGTAGGTGTTGCGCGGTACCGTCCCGTCTGGGTATTTTGGCAGCAGGAAGGGGGGAGGGGTGTGTGGGTGGGTGTACGCTGTATTATTAGCTTGAGGGGGAAGAAGGAACGAGCCTCTCAAGGAACTCGAAGAACACGGTAAAATTGGTCGGTGGCTTGACGGCAGTGGACGGAGCAATCGTCAAAAATACTACATACGATCTTCAACTCAGACGGAGTACGAGCGAGGTACGCGAGTTTTTAGTGGCATTCCATCCAGAGCCAGCGCATCGATTGGGGATATGAATCCTAATGACGATAATGATGCATTGAATCAATTGATGTACGAAGTATGTATATCGACAATGTTCAGGTCAACGAGCAGCTGTGTAGGGTGAGGCGAGGTCGAGTAGCAGTACTACACAGCAAATGTACTTTTGAGAGACAGGCACGCACCGTCCAAGAGCTCTGCTGGTCAGGCCAGGCTATGTGGGTTGGTCGTTTCAGTCAGTGCCCTGAACCAGAAACCGGGCGGGACTTGGCCCAGGACATTGGACGGAGTCTGGCACTTGGAGCCCTCGTGCCCAGTACCTGCGCAGTTACGACCCCAGGGGCGCGCACCGTCATCGACGCAGTGCATGCGAGCCTGCACACTCCCTACGATTGTAAGCCTGGGCGCATTTGTAGTGGATCAATCAGAAGCACTTTCAATTTTATTCCAATTTTACTTGGTCCGATCAATGCATCTAGCCCTGTCAGCCCGTGTAACGCGCCAAATTACCTGATGAGAGTGGACAAAGTCGATCCTGCTAAGATTGGTGTTTCTCGCCTCATGGAGCCATCAAATGGTTAGTGGACTATTAGCCTGCACGAAAAGAAAAGACTCTGCAGAAGACAAACATGCAATTCTCGCCACTATTAAGTGTCAAATGGGATACGACCGAGGATAGGGAGCAAAGGGCTTTCATGGGGGTATTGAGCATATAGAGAAATGCCTACTATATCCGACTCGGTCGCTCATTGTGCCGTTGAGGCAGACTGCTTCGCCCAAAGATAGGCGAGCTCATCCAAGTCTTGCCGATGTCCTGGATTAATTGCCCCGATTCCTCTGAATCTCGGCCCCGCCAAGGGTTAGACTTGAACCTCCGTTGTCTTTAGCCCCCAAAGGTTTCTACGAAGGAATTTCCAATCATTCTTCACTGCTTCAGAGCTTAGTGGACACCCTAGAATACGTCCAGACAGGGACAGGCTAGCTCGCTACGAGTCGGTTGAGACGGCTTACTGCTTGAAGCTGTGTCGCGTCGAGACAGATTGCGTCAGAACACTGGCAGAGAGAGTCCAAGCCTCCAAAGGGCACCAAGGTGGGTACTGAGCATTTCCAGGCGTGCCAAGTGACAGAGGAATTATTTAGTTTAGCACACAGGCGTCAATTGCAAGATCAGTGCCATTTTGTGCTATTATCCATTGGCTCCCATGTTTTGTCGGCTTCACAAAGAGTGAGATCAGGATGAATCTGATACTCATCAGTTGATCAACATTACTCTGTACGTATTCATGCAGGCCTGCTGTTAAGGGAATGGTCTGCGAGAGTGTCGCAGGCAGGCATGCAAAGGAATATTACACTACTTCGTACAGCAGAATAACGGCGACGAGAGCAAATCGTACGCAACCGCCGAGGTTGTCTTGGGACAGTCTCACAGGGTCTGTCCTTGTGAGCAGAAGAGACTCAGCAAAGCCTTGGAGAAGAAGAGGAAAAAAAGTCACAAGGAGACCGAAGAATCAGGGCACAAGGCACTGAAGACGCTCCGACACTTCGCAATTTGACATTTCAACCTTCTTTGGGTCTTCGTCTGGGGTCCTGCAGTTGCTGTGTCAGATGCCCATTTCCACGGATCCACCGAATTGGCTCTAAAGATGAGAGAGGCGTTGTTCCAATCCCACCCAAGGAAAGACAGACTCGTATCTGTGCGTGGATAGGTTATGAAAGAGTGGAGGGCTCCTTACGCGCTCGCTGCGTTCCACATGCCATTTGGGGCCAAGACACCCAGTCGTGGAGAATTTCGAACTACCGGCCCCGACTCTTCGACTCCTTCGTACACATTGAGCGGAAGTGTGGATGAATATTCGACCTGTCGAAGGCAATTGGCGAAGCAATGTACACACCATTAGCTACTTGGTACTCACGTATAGGATGGCTGCAATCCGGCTTCGTACGCAACTCTTAGAGTCATTCATCAAGCGTTAAACCGAAACCCACTTCCGCTGGTTCGAACGAAACCTGTGGGGAACGAGATTTAGTGCATCATACACAGCGGTACTGGGGCATATCAGAAACCAGAGATGCTATCTGCAAGGATGGGTGATCGGCATTATTCTCCATGAGAAATTGTGAGACTTATTACCGAACAGGATCCAAGATGAGAGGGGGGATTAATGAGAGACAACTGCAACTCAGACAAGAATACAAAGGACATCCCCTTGCCCTGTTCGTCTGTTAGTCGGGGGTGGGAACGCCGAAACGCCTATTAGCTTGCGAGGATGGACTCAACTTGTCGAAAATACTCGCGGAGACAAATTCCTACTCCGACCGAGAACCATGCAAATCGACACAAGATCCTTGAAAATTGCTGGACAGCTTTTACCAGGATAAGGCGGGACAGAGTTGCTTCTGCAGGGATGATGGCGGACGCCGTCCATCCATGATCCTCCCATGTTTCCAGCTCTCCCCTGTTCCCTGATGTGCGATGTCGTTTACCAGATTCCGCGAGTTTCGGTACAATTTTTTTTTTTTTTTCATCTTTTTTCATCAATTGATGCAGGCGAAGTCGAGATACTCCTTCGAACGAGGTACTCAGCAGTCTCAAGATGTGTCTCCTACTTCTACTCGCAGCCACGTACACACACGACACTTTTTTCCTTTTTTTTTTTTTTTATTGCACGTGCACCGGTCGTCGCATCAATCGCCAAATACAACCAGTTTCACCATAATTTACTCCGTCACCGAAGCGCCCGTGTCACAAGAAGAGCAGCAAAGTATTTATGCCAAATATTGTCCCAAACGTACGAAGTATATGTAGTCACCTGGAGCTGCCTCAAAAGATTATCCCCAATCCTCCCTCGTACAGCGTAGATCTACAGTGCTATCGTCTCAACCCAGTCAAGATGCACCATGGTCCTCCCCCCAGACAGGAATGGAGGTGGCAAAGCTTGCCCGCATCACTAGGCAGACCGCATTGAGATAAAGCTGCTGTATGATGACGATATATTTGAGTTCAGCTTGCCAGATTCCTCATGAACACGCAATCAATCAGTAACCGACTCGATCGGCACTACGAAGGAGGTTACCCCAAAGCTTGCAGAGTAGATTGAGTCAAAGAGAACTCATGTCAATGTCAATCAACAACGCATCCCCATAATCTTTCTTGACTGGCTCTGCAAGTTGAGGTCCACCGGCCATAAATGGCGGCCCCTGTTTTGATCTCTCAGAGCTGAATCTCTAGCTGTTTGATCAATATCAAAATAAACATTCGTGGTTGTCAAAACAAATACGAAGTACGAAGTCGTCGCTGCGTTTCCTGTTTGCTATCAAGCTGTGCAAACTGCAACCGACTCCCGACGTCGGTTCGGCATCCAACCTGGACGTGCGCCCGGGATTGAAGGACCCGACACGACGACAAATATCACCTGGAACCCGCTAATATATTGTATTACACCCCGGTCCACGACCCATTGACATCGTTATCTCGTGAGCAAACCCTTGATTCAAACAAGTATCAACTGGAAGATGATCAATGTAAAAACCCAGTCTCGAGTCATACGCGGCACTCGCTTCAAGTCCAGAGGCTCAATTCCAACAAAGATCCCCGAATGATTTACATCCGCATCAGCCCATCGCTCGAGATATTGCCCTCCTAATTTGAACCAGACTTGTCGAAGACGGCGGTCACCTCGGCACGAGAGCGGCTTGTTATTACGAGCCACCTGCAGCACTTTGAACATACGAAGTAGTGGAGTTTACCCTCTTTCGCCAAAGACTGCATGAGATCTGTCTGGGCGTAGTGCTTGCAAGAGTGAAGGAGAGTTGCTTTTTTGTCCAAATCGGGGCAATCTTCATTAAGGGAAAAAAGAAAATCCTTCGTCTAGTACAGGGAAGGAAAATGGACGCTCAGATGGTTTAATATACCATCTGGTCTCGCTTCCCCGCAAGGAAGCTTGGGAACATCGATAGATGCAGTGACCCGTTGGACACATTGCTCGTCCTACAGGCGGACGGCAGGCTCTCTTGGCTGTGCCTGGAAACTCAATATCCCACTGTAGGTATACACGTATTCATCTCCTGGAGCAGCACAGGATCTACTATCCTTGCACCTAGTAGAAAATCCATCTTTTACCAAAACCCGTCAGCTTGACAGTCGGTCTTGTCGTAGGTCTCCATTACCCTGTTCTTCAGACGCGGCCATGGTCTCGGGTTTTGACAGCGAGCTAGCAGGATTTTGCATTGAAAAACATAAAGCAGATTGGGACACGCGGTCTTCCCAACGGGCCTCGCCAATGCAGCCTTGGGAAGCCTATTTCTCTTCCCATTCTTCGATTATAGCCTATGCGTGTGTGCGTTCCCGCAAGGAAGGGAAGAATTGATGGGAGGAAAGGCGAGGTGTGACAGGGTGTAAGGCCGGATCTGGGACGAAAAGGGAAAACCAGCCCGCCCATGCAGCTACTGTGGCTGGCTTAATTGGAAATGTCATGGACCGCTGGCAACACAGGAACGATAGGACTTTGCCTACTTTGTACGTACACCACTGTACTTCGTACCTATAGACACTACAAGCCGGAAGTACTGGGTGGTCCAGTCGGTTGGGCCGACCGCCTTCCCTTTTCTCACCTGTTGTAATGATACCTCAGTCCTACGTTCAATGTTGTATCAAGGTTTCTCGTGTACGACGGGTCATTTGCATCTTGATGTTGTCCAATGTCGGAAGTCATCATCAGCAAAGTCTGCTGCACCTACGTTGGGAAGGAAGGAGGCTCTGTCAGCGGCGGGGCGGAGGCAAGAATAAATAACGACCAGGGAGCCTGAGAGCTCCCCGCTTCCTTGAAAATGGCAGCTGCTCGGGTCCTCCTACCCTACCCTCGGAGAGGCTCCGACCCTATCTCGTACCCCATACCTGCCAAAGCAGGTATTACAGAAGAAATTGACGGAAAACAGTTGAGGCAGGCTGTTTCACTTGTGCAACAGGCACTTCCCTCATCCTTCACATTTCGTCAGTTTGATCATTGATGTTTGTCAATCGACCACAAGTCCCCCTCCCCGCCCCCAAGATTTGCCCGTATCTGCTGCCTTTTCGCCCGGCTTCCCGCCTCACCACCTTCCATCCATCGCCATCACTGATATTAACCGTGAACACTGCGATTCGACGCAAACGGCCAGCTACAGCGTGTTGTCTTTTTTGCCCCTCTTCCCAACAGCCAACCCGAAGTTTCCTGGGCATCTTTCCAAACCAGGGGAAATCTCCCAGCTCATCCAATTGGCAGGGAGTAAGGCCCAACTCCCCCTTATTACGTACGGCCTACCCTCGGTACTGATGGGCGATAATATTTAACCAACGTAAGGGCAGGGAATGTAAAGGGTGAAGTAGAACGTACAAAGTGCAAGAGAGCTCTCGCCGGGCGATGGAATTGGTCATCGCGAGAAGCGCTTTTGCCTTTTGTCCATTTTCTATGGGGGAATTGTGGGGCGTGATGACGGCTCCTCTTCCTGCTGGATCCGACGATCTCACCATTCACGGTGACGAAAGAAACAGCGGGTGGAGTTGGAGCTTCAAGGTGGCGAGCTTAACCCGAGCAGACAAAATAGGACCCGTCAGCAGGTCGCCATGGAGAATGTGGGCCTGGCCTGGACCTGGTCCTGGACCTGGACCATATACTGCTGATCGGTGAGGGCAGGATGCAGACATGGCGGCCTCTGAAACTACCATAAGCTGTGGGAAGCCTGCCCGGCCGGCAGTGGCATTGGCATCAATTCAGTTGATTTGTTCTCCATGCGAATAAACCAGGCCTGCAGGGGAGAGGTAAGATCATCGATGGCTTAGGTATTCCATGCCTCGATGACGAAAGCTATGTATGGCACAGAGATCAAGGCGCCAGAGCCGCCTTGACCCACGAAGGAGTTCGGTTCTAAGGAAAACTCCATGCTCTCCGCCGACGGATCGCCGGACTTCTAGCCTCCCGGGCCTATCCTTCTGCTCTTCACGGTCTTCCAGAACGTGTTGCAGTCACCCAGTTTCCGGTTAGAATCAGCAGGGCTCGCCATTGAGGCTGTTGCACATCTTTCCCTCTCCGAGTGACAAGATCGACAGTGACGCTTCTAATTTCTTACAGGTAGTTTATTACTGCCCCTCGTGTCTGCGGTCTGCCACAATCGACCCGTCACTGTGCCGCTCTTGCAGCCCTAGAAGATCGGCTCCCCGCCCCTCCTTCTGACACGATTCCGCGGTCGAAGTAAACTACTCCGTCCATCACCAACTCCACTAAATGAGAATCACTCTGGATGCAACAAGTGTACCACGGGCTGAAATGCTCTTGTCCAATGTGCGGAGTCGTCCCTGTGAAATCTGACAATCTTAATTTGTACCTTGCAGCTGCAGACACTCGCAGCAACGCGACGAGAAAGACATGCCGCCCCACAGCTCACATCACTACCTTCGACATGCTGTTAACCTAGAATCGATGGTGCCAAAGATCGTTGGTTGCTCGCATGAAGTTGTAATATCCCAAGCACGAAGCCAGACGCCACATCTTCAAGATCGCGGCGGAAATCTGGCGCCGTTGAAAGTCTAAATTCTCACTCAAGGGGTATTATCGTGACTTGCCGGCGAAACACCTCTCTGGTTGGACGGAACAAGTAAAAGCCTCACGCCATCGTTTATATCGGCTCCCAATTCTCCAGCCCAGGAACAAGGGATGGGCGGACAAACGTCCATTGATCGACCATGTCATTGCCCTTGATAGAACTTCAGCCATAAGCCATCGCCCACTAGCCGTTCGGTGTGGTCACCTGCGTCAATCAAGATTCCGCGCAGTCAATATTCAACCGACACTTTTCGATAGTGGGATTTTTTTTTTCTTTTCTTTTTTTTTTTCTATTCAACCTTGTCTTCGCTGATGGCGCGGGCTAAACTATTAATATCTTGGAAACGCGAAATGTGGTCCGACTGCCCAAATCCCAATTGGACGGGTGCTTCGATAGGCTTCTTCCCCGGTCGCAAAAGCACCAACAAATGGACCACTCTCCGGCTTCAGGATGAATTCGCTTCTTTGCAAGACCGAATCCCCCCGAAGCAATTCCGCACAGACTTTGGAAACGTGAGATAATCAACGACTGCGTCGAGTGGTTTTGCGAATTCTTCCGCCCCGTGAATGGGTGGGGATTTGAATCCATACGAAAGTGCACCCTACGGGGCCTAGGGCCGTTGCGACGTCAATGATGAGTGGCGCGGAGGATACAATCATAATTTTGTAAGCCGTCTGATTGCACTCTGGAACAGTCGAATCCTTCGCTCGTCAAGCGAGAACCGGGCTGGCTGTCTGAGAACTTTCTCAGATGCGCAAGAGGAGCTCCTCTGGTGGAGTGGGGCGAGCCAGAAACAAAGGGCAGGCGAAGTACGAAGCACCAGAGTCGAGCTTCCTTCAA